>NC_083415.1:11714814-12339814 GCF_020745735.1 Hemiscyllium ocellatum | reverse complement strand
CGCTCCTGGATATGAGTGAGCAAAGTAGGTAAGTGGGGAGGGTGAGAGGTGGGTGGATTAGCAAGATTGTAGGGTTGGAAGGTGACAATGTGATAGCGTGTCAGTTGAGTAAATGGGTAAAGTGGTGAATGGTTTGGGTGACAGGGTGCCAGCTAGATAGGGTGGTAAATGTTTAGGATGGTGAGTTCGAGTAAGATTTCACTGGGCAGGCGTTATTCTGTCTGGGGAGAAATCAGGGCCAGGGTTCATTGGGAAAGAGGGGAAGTTGGCTATGGTGGAAGGTTGGAGGGAGCTTTATGACATGGAAAGGATTCAAGAGGTCAGTCATATACTTAACCCAGAATTAGACATGGTTTTATTCTATTTCATATTTCCTGGGTAGAAGGTGCCGGAGAATGGGTGATTTGCCCATTGTACGGTCAAACAGCCTGCAGTTGGGTCTAGAGAGCAGTCTTAAAGAGAATTTCACATTTTCACAGGCTGGAAGCTCTGGGCTCGTGGTCTGTTCAGTGAGGTATGTTATTCCAGCTGCCTTGCAATGTTGACACGATTGCACACTGTATTTTTGACACTGTGAACTATATTAATTCTTCTGTAATGGTACTACTTATTACATTGTGTAATTTTCTACAAGGGTGTTGTTATCAGACTGTTGCAATGTCGTTGCTGTTGTATTCTGAGTATTATTTTGTATCATTGCAATAGCGCACATTGTTTAATATTGACACTCTTACTATATATTGTGCTGTAATGTTGCATTGTTACATTGTATATTCTCCACTGTTGGTGCTGACACATTGATGGCTTTGGTTGATGCACTAAGTATTGTTCACTACTGCTATACTTAGTGTAACCAACCTCAAACTTTAGCTGTTCTCTGTCTTCAAAGGCAGAGGTTTATCATTGTGTATTTGTATTTTAATTTCAAGTTTACTTCACCTTGATAAACAGTTATATAATAGCTATGTTTTCTCCTTTGGTTTTAACTGTTTTAACAATTATTCAATAGGAAAGCAAAAGAAATGGTTTTCAATCATATTTCACTGTTGTGTCATTAACTTAAACTTCTCTGCTATGTTTCCATTCCTGTAGCCCACTCAGAATTACACACTTCTCTTGGACATATTTCAGGAGGTGGTCAACTCACAACCAGCTGTCTCTAACCATCCAATTCCTACTCTCACCACATGGTTAACATTGCCTGCTCAATGTGTTGATACTCATGGTGTGGTGACTTCTCATAATGATGCCAAATTGTTTAGTCTAGTTCCTAAAGTCAAAATCCAACAAATCAGTTTGGTTTCCAATGCAATTCATATTCAAAACTGTTCAAAACAGAATTTCTTTTTGTGAATCCAGGTTCAATTAAGTTAGGAGAAGGGCAACCAATCTGCTCCCAGGAGGGGAGACACTCAAAATTAAATATATTATTGAGGTAATCTGCCTCAGTTTTGAACTCTCTTGCAGTTTTAAGTACAATCTTTTGCATGCAAGGTTTGTGAAGGTTTGTAGCTCAGGTTGAGGTTTAGGGTGTAGGTTTGCTCGCTGAGCTGTAGGTTTGATATCCAGATGTTTCATTACCTGGCTAGGTAACATCATCAGTGGTGACCTCCAAGTGAAGCGAAGTTGTTGTCTCCTGCTTTCTATTCATATGTTTGTCCTGGATGGGGTTCCTGGGGTTTGGGGTGATGTCTAAGCAAAGACATGCCAGAGAATTTCCTAGAGGACTGGCACTCCAACCACAATGCCATAAACAAACACATAGGTCTAGATACCATCTATCAACCCCTCAGAAAATGAACAGGAAATGACATCACCACAAATCCCAGGAACCCCATCCATGACAAAAAAAATAGAAAGCAGGAGACAACACTTCTCTTCACTTGGAGGTCGCCACTGATGATGTTACCTAGCCAGGTAATGAAATGTCTGGATATCAAACTTACAGCTCAGCGAGCAAACCTACACCCTAAATCTTTTGCATGTTTTGCAACCCTCAGTATGGAAGAGAAAGTGTTTTTCCAAGACCTCTGGAACAGGGGGACAAGATTGCTCTGCTCCATCCAGGAAACCCCACCTCCCAACCAAGCATGTATGCTTTTTACCTAAAACCACTGACCTGCTCCATTGAATATGCCTGCACTGATCTCGCCATCCCATACCCACTTAAACATGCTTCCCGCCCTCTTTCTTCTGTCCAATACGCCAAAACCAGAATGGCTATCTCCAACATGTGTGCCATCAGGACTGCCCTACTCTTGCAGTTGGACTAGGCATTGCTCCACATCATCAAATGTCCCCCTGACAACCACCAACTGCATTCCATGATCATTTCTAGTCCTAGGTCTTCTCTCTGTCATACTTGTAATTACTACATGACCTTTTGTACCCACACTCCTCCCTCACAATCACTTGCCCATACAGTAAGACACAGCCCTCTTCTCCCATCAGGCTGGTGCCCAGCAGGGAATTTGTTTGAAAAAGAAGACACCATTGTGGACTTCAATCTCCGTATGGAGTGAGAACTCACATAAAATCCACAGTGTTTGCATAGTGCAATCTTGCCCCCACCCCATTCCCTTTCCCCACAACCCCATGCAGTACATATTATCTGAGTTCTTCTATCCATGTATTTGCAAAATTATTCCCAATGCGAGGAAAAAACTGTGAGGTGCATTTATTGCTTAAAAGATGTGTTGTGAATTTCAGTAAAATATTTAACTTTTAATTGTTGCAACATTGAAGCCTTCTCAATTCTATAGAGACCTAATAACAATCTGCCCCCATTTATTGCATTTCATTACAAGTTATGCCTGACATTTAGTGCAATGCATCAATCCACGCTAGTTCAGTCAGGGAGACATTGAAAGAGGACAATCTGCATTTTCTCAACATTATAACCTCAGCTGAGAAAACCAAAGATAATGTTCCAGCAACATTTAGAAAATGGCGTGTCTTTGGCACTCTTTTTGTTCAATATAGTTTTGTTCGCAGAATCTGCGCAGGGTGGAAGCAGGCCATTCAGCCCATCAAGTCTACACAGACTCTCCAAAGAGCATGTTACCCATACCCACTGCTCCCCGCCAACCCTATCCCTGTAATCCTGCATTGCCCATGGCTAAACCAATTAATCTGCACATCCCATGACACTATGGGCAATTTAGCATGGCCAATCCATCTAAACTGCACATCTTTGGACTGCGGGAGGAAACCACAGCATTTGGAGGAATCCCGCGCAGGCACGGGGACAGTGTGCAAATTCCACACAGACAGTGGCCTGAGGGTAGAATCAAACCTGGGTTCCTGGTGCTGTGAGGCAGCAGTGCTAGCCGCTGGGCCCTTGTGCTGCCCCTGTTTTAATAGGATTCTGTGCATCGCTGGCAAGGTGAATGTTTATTTCTTATCCTGGGTTGGCCTTGAGAAGATAGGTGGTAAACAATTATCTGAACTGCAACAGTCTATTTGAGGTGAGTACATGATGCATACCCTTGGGCAGGGCGATGCAGGGTTTTAATCTAGCCACACTGAAGGCACAGCCATACATTTCCAAGTGAGGTTAGTGAGTGGTTTGGAGGGAATCTTCAAGGTAGTGGTGTGCAGCCTTGGTCCTCTGTGTTTGAGGGGTTAAAACATACTGCTGAAGGTGGCTTCCATGGAAATAACTATCCGAGCTCAATGACCAGTCTACTTGGTATTATCTGATTTAAAGCATTGTGATTACAGGAGGCTCCCATTGGCATTGATACTTCTAGCCTAATAAAGGGAACATTATCTAAGGTTTCTGATCAATATTAATTGACATCTTATGGAAAGCAGTAAAACTCTGAACTTTGTCAGGGTTGTAAAAGCCAATACTATTGGAACCAATACACATATGCCCACTGGTTTCCGACTATCACTGTCCCTCCCTCGTCTACTTATGTACTTTTGAGTGGTTTGGATAAGATCATTGTCACAGATCAGTGTCTTTTCACCACCATTATCTGTTGGTTCATCTCTCAATGTCTATGCTGACTCATCTAGAAGGACAACTTGACTGTGGTACAGGATGGTTTCAGCCCTTCCCCAGTGGCCTGGGCTTTCCTGCTAGGAAAAACACCTCGTGGAGGCATCAGCTCTGAGCTCTTCTACAATGATGATGACCTTGCCTTCCTGTTATAGAAGCCAAAGGTTGCCTATAGCCCAGATTGGGTGCACGTTTATCATGTTTCTTACAATCACTGGATGTGGCAAAGTACACTACAACCAATGGAATACCTTTGAAGTGCAATCACTGTTGTAATGCAGAAAATTCAGCTGTTAATTTATGCACAGCAAGCTCCCACAAATAGCAATGTAATCATGACCAGATAATCCGTGTTGTTTAATTTAAGCTCTTGTCTGAAAGACAACTCCCCGATCCAACTATACTGGTATCTCTTTGAATTTTGTGTTTCAGAGGTGACATGCTACAAAACGTGTCATACTTCACATTGAACATGATCCTGTTTTTCCACTTAACGTTGGAGACAGTGGATTCTGAAGCATCACATTGCATATCAATTTAATATACTGAATATTTTTATGCTGGAACTATATATCAAAAATCTGATCTAGCAAGAGCCTAGGAATTAGAATGCATGGGAGGAAATGTGCTAGATTGCACAATTTGGAAAACTGTAGTGATTCACTGCACTGAAAATCCTAGCCAATCCCAGCACTGATTTCCCATGGCCCATCCCATTGTGGAAAAGCCCTGACCAATCCCATCACTGAAGACTCCCACCCAATCCATCATGGAAAACCCCAGCCAATCACATCATTGAAAAGCTCAACCTACCATGTCACTAGAAACCCCAGCCAATCCCATCACTGAACACCTAAGCCAATCATCACCAAATGTCACAGCCAATAACAACATGGAAAACTCCAATCAATCTTTAAAGAACAAAATGGTGGAAACATTTCTAAGAACAAGGGGAATTATCTATACACATGGACATATGCAATGAGGAAAGTAAAAAACTATGGAATTCATTGAACTAAACATGAAAAAAAAATCAGGATTGGAGCTACAATCTTCAGCTAGTTTAACACTGATGATTGCAAACTGAAAGTGAGTTGAATCTGGTTCTTGAGAGAGAGGCAAACAGAACAGCCTCTACATTTCAAATTATCTCATTAATTATGCAGCCGAGTGCAGTGAAGAGGTGATACATTCTGACATTTTGTCTGTCAGCAGCAATTATAGTTGTACATCCAGCCCTTGTCCCTTGCATTCTGTCACCCTGATAGACAAGCGACAATGGAGAGAAATGATCAGCATGTCGATTAAACAGAGTGGCAACCCAATTAATCAAGTTCATGCCCAGGAAGCCGTGATTAAATAACTGGAGGTGCCAGCAATGGTGGCATGCCCTCTTAAGAATTTAATTAGCACTGAACGATGTGCCTTGGAATTCATTTACTAATGGTGGTTGTTGTCACTCATCACTGGTTCCCTCTTCCAGGTTTGTATGAACTCAAATGACATTGGACCAAATGAATAGGTAGAGGATTTTGAAAGTGTTATTCATGAAGCAAAGGCTTTCTGTAATTCTGGATGAGAGCTGTGCTTGTAGTCTTGCTGCATATCACTGGAAATGGTTAGCTATGATGTGTCAAGATGCAAATCTGTTTAAAATATTTAAAATACTTTATATTGAAGGCTATATGTATCCATTTCAACCTATGTACCTCATTTTTAACATCTTAGCTCCTGTGAGAATTAGGTGAGGCTTTACCACAGACTTTGTGTAACCCACAAAAAAAAATAGAGTATGTCTAGATTGGGACAGGAGTTGGTAATTTCTCCTGGAGGTTGCTATCGAGTCAGTGCAGTTGTAGTGTGCCTCCCCGAACCACTGCAAGCTGGGTGGTGTAGTTACATTGACAGTGTGATTAAAAAGGGAGTTCCAGGATTTCACCCCGAAGATGATAATGATAAAGGATGCTGTTAATTTGAGGGTGACTTGGAGGTGGTGTTTCCATCTGCCTTCACCTCTTGGTCTTTTAGGTGGTAAATGTCATAGGTTTGAAAGGTGCTTTTAAAGAAACCTTGTTGAGTTGTTCCTGTATTTCTCATAGATGGTAACACATAACAGGTACAACTGCATTGAAGAAGGGCTGCACTATCCTAAATGCCAAAAATCAGTGGATGCCAGAACCTGTAAATATTTTTAAAAAGAGAGATAATTTCTTGGTGGCATGAAAGATTTTCAGGTGTTATGTAGGAATGTGGTATTGAGGTTTCGATCAGATCATCATGATCTTATTGAATCACACAGCAGGCTCAAAGGGCTGAGTGAGCCACACTAGTTCCTTGATTGTGTGTTCATATCTTTATATATTTTTCTTAGCTTTTCTCTCTGCAAGATGTGTTTGCTTACAAACGGTGGTTCAGTGGTTAGCACTGCTGCCTTACAGTGCCAAGGACCCAGGTTTGATTCGGGTGACTGTCTGTGTGGAGTTTGTACATTCTCACATTGTCTGCGTGGGTTTCCTCCAGGTGCTCCGGTTTCCTCCCAAAGTCCAAAGATGCGCAAGTCAGGTGGATTGACCGAGCTAAATTGCCCATAGGGTTCAGAAATGTGCAGGCCAGGTGGGTTAGCCATGAGAAATACAGGAATAGGGGAACAGGTCTGGTTGGGATACCATGATTCAAAACTACAATCACTGTAAAGGGAGACTGGGTTCATTAGTAATCCAAGGATCTAGTCTAATAATTCAGAGAGTGTGTCAGGAAAACCTCCAAGCCAGATACAATACAATTTATAATACAGTACAATTCAATACAGCACAGGAATATGCCCTTTGGCCCACCAAGCCTGCACCAATTCTAAACCTTATTTAGATTTAAAAAAAGTGAGGTCTGCAGATGCTGGAGATCAGAGCTGAAATGTATTGCTGGTTAAAGCACAGCAGGTTAGGCAGCATCCAAGGAACAGGAAATTCGACGTTTCGGGCCAGAGCCCTTCATCAGGAATTTATTTAGATTAACAACTTATTTCCTATGCATGATTTCTCTCCCTCTGTTCACCTCCCATTCATGTGTCTCATCAAGATCTTGCTAACATTCCTGCCTTCACTGGTAATGCATTCCGAGCACCTACCACCCTCTGGGTGAAACATTTTCCCCACATTTCTCCCACAAACATTCTTTCACTTGAACCTGTGCCCTCTTATAGTTGATCTTTCGACCCTCGGAAAAGCCTCTGACTATCCACACTATCTATGCCTCTGACAATGTTGCAGATCTCTATCAGGTTAGCACTCAGCCTCTATCTTTCCAGTGTAAGCAATCGAGTCCCAAAGAAATTGTTCTTTCTGTATTGAAATGACTACAACTTTATAATGTGCAGCACTCTGAATTGAGAAAATGTTGCTATTCTGTCATCATCTTTTGGTCAAAATCCTGGAGCTCCCTACTTGTGAGCTGTATTGGAACCACCTTTATCACAACAGTTCAGGAAGAAAATCCAACACTTCTACCTGTGTTCTCATACTGCGGAGTAATCCCAACTCTCACTGGGATATTGTCCTTTCAGTAAAAAAAATGCTATTAAAAAAAATTATAAAGCATTCATAATTGCTATGCCCATTGATAAGAGTTACTTTGAAAAAAGATTTACTTTCTTTTTAGTAAATTAGTATAGTTAGGAGGCTATAATGCAAAAAAATGAATCAATTAGACCAACCTTAAGATATAGGAGTCTAAATTAGAGTGGTGCTGGAAAAGCACAACAGGTCAGGCAGCATCTGAGGAGTAGGAAAATTGACGTTTCGGGCAAAAGCCCTTCATGAGGACTGAAGGCAGGGATCCTCCCACATGGAGAGATAAATAGGGGGTGAGGGTGGGGAGAAGATAGCAAAGAGTACAATGGATGGATGTGAGGAGGAATGAAGGTGATAGGTCAGAGAGGAGGGTGGAGTGGATAGGTGGGAAGGGAGATTGGCAGGTAGGACAGCCCATGAGATTGGTGCTGAGCTGGAAGGTTGGAACTGGGTAAAGTGGGGGAGGGAAAGTGAGGAAACTGGTGAAGTCCACATTGATGCCCTGGGGTTGAAGTGTTCCGAGGCAGAAGATGAGGCGTTCTTCCTCCAGGCGTCGGGTGGTGAGGGAGCGGCGGTGGAGGAGGCCCAGGACCTGCATGTCCTCGGCAGAGTGGGAGGGGAAGCTGAAATGTTGGACCACAAGGCGTTGGGGTTGATTGGTATGGGTGTCCCGGAGATGTTCCCTGAAGCGTTCTGCAAGAAGACGTCCAGTCTCCCCAGTGTAGGGGAGGCCGCATTGGGAGCAATGGATACAATAAATGACATTGATGGATGTGCAGGTGATTCTTTGATAGATGTAGAAGATTCCTTTGGGGCCTTGAATGGAGGTGAGGGGGGAGGTGTGGGCGCAGATTTTGCAATTCCTGTGTTGGCAGGGGAGGGTACCAGGACTGGAAGGCAGGTTGCTTGGGGGGGGGCCTGACCAAGTAGTCACAGAGGGAACGGTCTTTGCGGAAAGTGGAAAGGGATGGGGAGGGAAATATATCCCTGGTGGTGGGGTCCATTTGGAGGTGGTGGAAATGTCGACGATGATGCGGTTTCTGCAAAGGTTGGTAGGGTGGAAATTGAGGACTGGGGGTGGGGGGGAGTGGGTTCTGTCCTTGTTACGGTTGGAGGGGTGGGGTTTGAGGGCGGAGGGGCGGGATGTGGGTGAGATGCGTTTTAAGTCATCTGCAACCACATGGGAAGGGAAATTGCGGTCTTTGAAGAAGTAGGCCATTTGGTGTGTTCTGTGGTGGAACTGGTCCTCCTGGGAGCAGATATGGCAGAGGCAGAGGAATTAGGAATGTGAGATAGCATTTTTGCATGTGGTAGGGTGGGAAGAGGTGTAATCCAGGTAGCTGTGGGAGTCGGTAGATTTGTAAAAAAAAATGTCAGTGTCAAGTTGGTCATCATTTATGGAGATGGGGAGGTCCAGGAAGGGGAGGGAGGTGTCTGTGATGGTCCCAGTGAATTTGGGTTTGAGGTGGAATATGTTGGTGAAGTTGATGAACTGCTCAACCTCCTTGCAGGCGCATGAGGTGGCGCCGATGCAGTCATCAATGTAGCGGAGGAAGAGGTGGGGAGTGGTGCTGGTGTAACTCTGGAAGATGGATTTTTCGACGTAGCCAACAAAGAGATAGGCATAGCTGGGGCCCACACGGGTGCCCATGGCTACCCCTTTGGTACGGAGGAAGTGGAAGGATTCGAAGGAGAAATTGTTAAGGGTGAGGACCAGTTCAGCCAAACGAATGAGAGTGTCGGTGGAAGGGTACTGTTGGGGACGTCTAGAGAGGAAGAAGTGGAGGGCTTGGAGGCCCTGGTCATGGCTGATGGAGGTGTAGAGAGATTGGATATCCATGATGAAGATGAGACGTTGGGGGCTGGGGAAACTGACGTCTTGGACGATGTGGAGGACATGGGTAGTATCTCAAACGTATGTGGGGAGTTCCTGGATTAGGGGGAATAGGACAGTGTCGAGGTAGGTAGAGATGGGTTCGGTGGGGCAAATTAGGCTGAGTCAATGGGTCAGCCAGGGTGGTCAGGCTTGTGGATCTTCCACCCTACCAACCTTCGCATAAACCGCATCATCCGCCGACATTTCCGCCACCTCCAAATGGACCCCGCCACCAGGGATATATTTCCCTCCCCACCCCTTTCTGCATTCTGCAAAGACCGTTCCCTCAGTGACTACTTGGTCAGGTCCACGCCCCCCAAGAACCCACTCTCCCATCCTGGCACCTTCACCTGCCACCGCAGGAATTGCAAAACCTGCGGCCACACCTCCCTCCCCACCTCCATCCAAGACCCTAAAGGAGCCTTCCTCATCCATCAAAGTTTTACCTGCACATCCACCAATATCATTTATTGTATCCGTTGCTCCCGATGCGGTCTCCTCTACAATGGCGAGACTGGACGCCTTCTCGAACAGCACTTCAGGGAACATCTCCGGGACACCCACACCAATCAACCCCAACGCCCTATGGCCCAACATTTCAACTCCCCCTCCCACTCTGCTAAGGACATGCAGGTCCTGGGCCTTCTCCACCGCCACTCCCTCACCACCAGACGCCTGGAGGAAGAACGCCTCATCTTCTGCGTTGGAACACTTCAACCCCAAAGCATCAATGTGGACTTCAACAGTTTCCTCAAATCCCCTCCCCCCACCTTACCCCAGTTCCAACCTACTAGCTCAGCACCATCCTCATAACCTGTCCTACCTGTCAATCTTCCTTCCCATCTATCTGCTCCACCGTCCTCTCTAACCTATCACCTTCATCCCCACCCCCATCCACCCATTGTACTCTTTGCTACCTTCTCCCCACACCCCCCTCCCATGTATCTCTCCAACCAGGAGGGTCCTTGCCTTCAGTCTTTATGAAGGGCTTTTGCCTGAAATGTCGATTTTCCTACTCCTCGGATGTTGCCTAACCTAGTGTGCTTTTCCAGCACCACTCTGATCTCGACTCTGGTTTCCAGCATCTGCCGTCCTCACTTTTGCCATAAGATGTTGGAGTAGAATTAGGCCTTTGGCCCATCAGGTCTGCCACCATTCAATCATGGCTAATGTGTTCCTCGATATTGACATCTTGGCCATCACTTTTTGTGGGTATGTTCTGTAATTGTTTTAGTGCAAGTCAAGCACAAATACTGATAGAGTGAATGTGGAGAACATTTTCCGGTGGTAGCAGTGACTGGATTCGAGGGCATAGCCTCAGAGTGAAGGGATAACTCTTTCGAACTGAGATGAGGAGGAATTCCTTCGTCCAGTGGATGGTTAATTTGTGGAACTCGCTGCTGTGGGGGGTTGCGGAGGCCAAGCCAACAGGTTATTTAAGATAGAGATAGGTTCTTGATTCATAACGGGGTCAAGGGTTATGGGAAAAAGTCAAGCAAATGGACCAAGAGAGTATCAGCCATGATCAAATAGCAGAGCAAACTCAATGGACTGAAAGGCCTAATCCTGCACCTATACTTTATAGTTTACGGTGAAGTGTTAGACTATTATGCTCTCTGCCCTTTTAAATAGATGTAAAAAGATACCATGGCACTATTTTAGAGAATAGGGGAACGCTCCCCATGGCCCAGACCAATTGTTGTCTTTCAAGCTACACCTGAATGCATGTTATCTGGTCATTATCTCTGTGCTGTTTGTGAAATCCTGCTGCTGTGTTTCCTCCACTACAACGGTGATTAGACTTCAAACATTCTTCTTCCACTGGGGAGTGGATTGTTGTTGCTTTTATGCCATGAATGCTCCTTGCTATGACTCCATACGTCTGCATCAAATTGAAAGATCCAGTGACACCACCATCTCCTGCTCAGCCTCAGATGGTGCACAGCATGAGAAGGAAAATGAAAGGAAAATGGAGAACAAAGAGTCCTGAGCTCAACCTGCACAAAAACACAGCACGGGATTTATAAACATCCCACAGTATTGTAAAGTCTCATCTCTTTGTAGTTCAGAAACAGAGACATTTTCACTGCAAGCCTAAAGCCAAATGCCACTGATTTATATCAATATCATATTCTTCCATCTCCCTGCTTGTCAGTTTCTTAAAAGTGACAGTTCTATTGTCTCTGTTGACCACTGTTCCTCCCTCTTTCATAATTTATGCTCCTTCCTTTCTCACCGCCACTACCCATCTCTTTCTCTCTCTAACTACTAACACTCCTCATTCACTGGGCCAGGACTCCCCTCTCTCAATGAATGCTCTTCACTCTTTCAACTTCCAGGATGTGACTTTCCTCACTTTATTGCATGCTGCCGCCATTAATGATCATTCCTCTGTTCTTATTACAAATTATTTTGCTACTGCCAACCAATTCCTCCAATACCATTTTGGCCCCTTAAATATCAAAGACAGGAATCTGGAAGTTTCATTGCTTTGCCCTCCCACTTCTGCAGACTTCTGATTGTGCAGCAAACCCATTAAATACAGAGATGTGCCACACAATTCAGTGCAATAACTGGATGCAGATGAATTTACTTCCCTTGGATATGTAACTGTTCTTTTCTGGTTTCTCTCTGCACAGGCATGTTTAAGTGCTGCGTTCCCACATAACCTGGATAAGGAAAATTACTTTTTCTCACACTGACTCTGATGAATAGAACAACTCGGCTATTATGTCACTTTCATTTCCACACACCAACGCTTACGTTAGCTGTGAAATGCCAGGGCTTGGTTTATGAAAGGGATATAGCATGTCATCAGGAGGAAATGTATTGTCCAAAACAAACAAACGGAACATAACATCTGATCACAGTCAGAGCAGATTGCAGCCTTCTTCTGACTCAGTACCACACTCTGCAATCAGCAGGGGCCATGAACAGTATGTTTTTTTTGTGAGAGTGATAAAAATAAGATCCAACTTGTGAAGCACAACCAATGTATTCTATTCAGTATGAAGACGACACATTTTGTCTCAAATGATAAAACTAACCTTTCTCTTATAAAATTAATTGAAACTTGAACAAGGAAATGTCATTCTTTCCTCTGGGACATTGTTACAAACCAAGTGAGTTCACGGACCTTAAGATCTCTTCTCTCTCTCTCTCTCTCTCTCTCTCTCTCTCTCTCTCTCTCTCTCTCAATATATGAAATATGTTTAGTCACTAATGGAGAGAGCCTGTAGCACCAAACTATGCAGCGGAACTGAGCAGTTGGATGAATAGCAGAAATGTCATCAGAAGGTTTGAAATAAGCAAGCAGGAAAAAGGAGAAAAACGATATGGTAGACCCAGATGAAGTGGGGAAGGGTGAGTGGGGGGCATGGAGAGAATGATCATGTGGAACATAAAGACTGTTCAATCACTTGGATTGAATTTCGTATTCCTGTGTCGCAATGTCTGTGTCATTCTATCTAATGTGCCTCTAATTAGAAATGTATCCAAACAAGCACTGGTGCAGTTCCACCCCTTTCTACAAGGCCCCGGAACAGCAGAAGCAATCCAAGCAATGATGGAAGAACATTAAGATTGAAGGCCTCTCGGATCCCACCAAGGTGGTCGGTCTCAGGGAATACTTCACTGACAACCTCCAGCCACCAGGAGCTAGAGTGTGTCCATAGTCTTGGTCAAACCCTGGTATCCCCCTGAAGAAACATCATGCCCAATTGGACAAAAATGACCACGTGATACCAAACTTATTCGAAGTTCAGCACAAACTTTTCATTGATTGGTAAATTCACCACAGCCCAAGAGAAAAGTCATGATGAGGAGGTCAGTGTTGGACTGGGATGGACAAAGTTAAAAATCAAGCAATACAAGATTATAGTCCAACAGGTTTATTTGGAAGTACTAGCTTTCAAAGTGCTGCTCCTACGTCAAGTAGCTATCTGACAAAAGAACCAGGTTCTGAAAGCTTGTACTTCCAAATAAACCTGTTGGACTATAACTTGGAAGAGAAAAGCAGCAGTTCTACAGCTGGCTGAAGGTAGTGGTACAATATAAAAAGAGTACAAGAGAACCAACAACTCAGACTCCAAAGAGATCCAGGGCTTTTTCAGCTCTGTCAGGCTGATCTATGGCTCAAGCTCTCAAGAATTCACCATAGTCCCAACCCCAGGTCCTCAGTCACTGCCATAATGCAGACCCCATCAAGCTGCGATGCCATCACCACTGCTGCCCCATGAACGAGCTTTCGCCAGAAGGTAAACTAAAACTGAAAAACTAAAAACAAATGAAAAATGAGACAAGGAGAAGAAAAAAAAATGGGCAGAAAGGAGAGTGAACTCTGCTGCCGCCATTTTATGCGTAACCTCAGAACTCAGCGAACCAACTGGAAGCAAGCCATTCCAATCTCCAGGAAAAGTGGAAGAAGCTGATATGGTATTACTGAGAAGGTACAACGTGGGAAACCGATTAGTCCAAGTCAGCATTTCCTTCCCATGCATGCATTGTCATTATCACATTTATCTGTCATGTTCTTGTATTCTTTCCTCTTCAAAGTTTTTTATTTCATCCACTTATCTGTATGAAGCTTGAATGTTGATGTGGTTCCTTGATATGTGGTCTGTGATCCGGATCCACAAGTTATGTGTTCAAAGATATACAGCAAATCTACTTATTAATCATTATTGATGTTTCATAATAAGTCACATCAAGCTGGGGGAGGTGATGGCCTCGTGGTATTATTGCTAGAGTGTTAATCTGGAGACCCTGGTTCAAATCCTGCCACGGTGCCACATTTGAGGCACCGGGAGGGTCCAATAACTGAATAGAGCCCCATTTAACTTCAGCAGAAAAACCTTAAACAATTGTATTTCCCCACTGTCCCAAGCTTTAAAATAAAATTTGAATTAAGGATCTGATGATGACCAAGAATTCACTGTCAATTTTTGGGAAAATCCATCTGATTCACTCATGTCCTTTAGGGAAGGAAACTACTTAGAAGATCATATGAGGAAAGGTCGAGGCACTTGGGGCTGTTCTCATTGGAGAAAAGAAGGTTTAGGGGAGATTTGATAGAGGTGTACAAGATGATTAGGGGTTTAGATAGGGTTGACAGTGAGAACCTTTTTCCGCTAATGGAGTCAACCGTTACTAGGGGACACAGCTTTAAATTAAGGGGTGGTAGGTATAGGACAGATGTTAGGGGTAGATTCTTTACTCAGCGGGTTGTGAGTTCATGGAATGCCCTGCCAGTAGCAGTGGTGGACTCTCCCTCTTTATGGTCATTTAAGCGGGCATTGGATAAGCATATGGAGGTTATTGGGCTAGTGTAGGTTAGGTAAGCTTTGATCAGCGCAACATCGAGGGCCGAAGGGCCTGTACTGCGCTGTATTTTTCTATGTTCTATGTTCACCTGTTCTGGACTGCACGTGACTCCAGACCCACAGCAATGTGGTTGAAATTTTACTGCCCTCTGAGCAATAAATATTGACGTAGCCAGCAGCGTCCACATCCTGTATATGAATAAAAAACACAATTTTGAAATCCCTTATAGAGGAAGCTGCCCACAAACTACTGAAAGAAGAATCTTGCAAGCCTCCTCCGACACTGTTTAAAACAAATTGCTTTGGCCGAGCAAGGCAGCTGATTGAAATGTTAATTTTTTTCTCAGGGAAAGGCAAGAGAATAGGAAGACCTAACTTTACATTTTTTTTTAGTTTCAAAAATATACTTTATTCAAAAAAGTATCTTTATGTACTTACATAGTCCCTAAAGCAGTTAGGTTCTTTGCAGTGGCATGTGGGAAACAAACATTGAAGTCTGATTCTATCCAACAAACAGACTCAAAGCATTTCCTACTGATACCAGACTATATTTACATACATTTGAGGCACCAGAAGGGTCTGTTAACTGAATGGAGCCCCATTTAACTTCAGCAGAAAGACCTTAAACAATTGTATTTCCCCACTGTCCCAAACTTTAATGGGTCCCTCGATACATACTCCTGGATCTTGCAATGTATCAGTCTGCAGCTCTGCATTATCACGTGTCTTAGCATTATCTAAAAATACTTTGTTTACAAAGAATTGCTTTCAAATACAGTCGATGAAAGTAAACAAATACAGCAAGCGTTTTTCAAATGATAGTGTTTCATGTGAAGCAAGTATTCCATGTTATTGTCTAGAAAACACGTCAGGTAATTTCTGAGCTAAAACCATAAAATGAACTTGAAGGCTGCTAGATTGTTGTGAAAAAAAGGTTCATAAATGCCTGACAGAGAATTTAAATTGCAATCCCTGCTACTTCTGGCCCATGTGTGGCTCTCACTCTGCAATGCATAGTCACCTCCCTTGTCCTCAGAAAAACAAGGGTGTGTATGTGTAACAAATAACCAGGATCTCAGAACAAGTATTTTTCAGTGTTTCTTTCATGGTATTGGTATAGGACATCGTGATAAAGCACTTCATCTTTCCAGAAGCTACCAGAGACACTTTGACAGCTACCAGCTTCACCAGAGCAGATAGACTGAATCTTGCTTTAATGTAGGAACAAATTACTGTAGATGCTGGAATCTCTACTGAAAACAATACATGCTGGAGATCACAGTAGGTCAGACAGCATCCATGGAGGAGAGCAAGCTAATGTTTTGAGTCTAGATGACTCTTCATCAGAGCTCAGAATCTTGCTTTAATGCTTGATACAAACAAATCCCCTGGAAAAGAAAAAGGTAATGTTTCAAGGTTGCTGCTTCGCAACTCAAATTAGTACAATGACCTTGTCCTTCAGAATTTAATGAGAAAGAAGTAAGACATACAATTTGAATGAGCATTCAACAAGTAATTCATTTCCTTTTGTCTGCTCAGGTGTGACTAAAACAGATTTGCCAAGTTGATCCCTGCAACATTTTTGTCAATCTTTTCTGAGCCCTTTCAAGTTTAACATGTTTCCTATAGCAGGGAGACCAGAACTGAATGTAGTATTCTAAAAGTGACCTAACCCAAGTCCTGTACAATCGCATCATGACATCCCAACTCCTATAGTCAATGCACTGAACAATAAAGGCAAGCCTACGAAACACCTTCTTCAGCATTTTATAAGCATTGTTTTTTAGCTTTGCCAAAGAAAATATTTCGAAGCCTCTATCACAAACTCTAAAAATCCTGCATTGAAACAATAAGCTTGTGTGCTTCACGTTATTTAATCACAACAACAAAATGACATTAGGTCAATGGAGGTGTACTGAAACCAGTATCCCTCTGAATTTGTCCTTTGCAATAAAGCTTTTTTTACCACATTAGACGCAGACAATCTTTCTAATGTTTGTTGTGGTGCTGGAGTCATTATGCATGCAGAGGAAAATGTTATTATTCATTACCCTGTCCATATCTGTCATATTTGACGTCTCTTCAAGCAAAACATCTTCCATTTCTCATGCTATCTCCATAGCAGCTTGTCTTAACCTTGAAGAAAATATGTTTCTTTTCAGTTTCTTCAAAACACAATTTTTTTTCTTTGCTATTGTGTGACCTATGTTAGTTGATTCCAGTATTGATTGTGAATTTTGAATACAGATACAATGCAATCTTAAATGATGTGAGTTTGACCATTTCATGGGAGAAAAAAATATCTTTGCAGAAATCTCACAGAAATGTACGACTCCATTTTAAAAGAGGTGGAGAGAAGGGGTCATGGGGACCCTGAAAAGTCTTAATAAAATAACATTTCCCGGAGTCCTGCCTGACATTTTGTCAGATCTGTCTGTGGTGGGAGCGTGAACTTTGTGGAAGGAGTATACAGATGTGATGGTATTGTGTGTTCACAATACCTGTGTATATTATTGTCTGTGGAATTAGCGCACACTGAATTAAAACTGCTGGCAGCAATGCATTCTGAAGCAGACCTAAGACAAGGATGAGGATCAGAAGGAACCCTTGAATGTATACATTCATATCTTCATGGTTTAGGAGATGAAATTCTGGTCAGTGTATTTCCTTTCACACAATAATTAGAAGATATTCAAAGTTTGTGAGAAGATTTGTAACTTGGGTGCTCATTGTTGTGGTTCTGTTCGCCGAGCTGGGAGTTTTTCTTGCAAATGTTTCGTCCCCTTTCTAGGTGACATCTTCAGTGTTTGGGAGCCTCCTGTGAAGCACTTCTGTGCTGATTCCTCCGGCATTTATACTGGTTTGAATCTGCCGCTTCCGGTTGTCAGTTGCTGTCCGTTGCAGTGACCGGTATATAGGGCCACTAGGTCGATGTGTCTGTTGATAGAATTTGTGGATGAGTGCCATGCTTCTAGGAATTCCCTGGCTGTTCTCTGTTTGGCCTGCCCTCAGACAACAACTCACCAGGACAAAGGACCCGATACCCAGCATGAGCAAAACCAATGTAGTGTACAAAATCCCATGCAAGGACTGCACAAAACACTACATAGGACAAACAGGAAGACAGCTAACAACCCGCATCCACGAACATCAACTAGCCACGAAACGACATGACCAGCTATCCCTAGTAGCCATACACTCAGATGACAAACGACATGAATTCAATTGGGACAATGCCACTATTATAGGGCAGGCCAAACAGAGAACAGCCAGGGAATTCCTAGAAGTATGGCACTCATCCACAAATTATGTCAACAGACACATCGACCTAGCGTCCCTATATACTGGCCACTGCAACGGACAGCAACTGACAACCGGAAGCGGCAGATTCAAACCAATATAAATGCCGGAGGAATCAGCACAGAAGCGCTTCACAGGAGGCTCCCAAGCACTGAAGATGTCACCTAGAAAGGGGACGAAACGTTTGCAAGAAAAACTCCCAGCTCGACGAACAGAACCACAACAATTAGAAGATATGCAGTGGACCATATAACCATGGTAACAGGATGTTAAGGAAGACTGATATTGGTTGAGTGCATATTGATGATTCTATGTTTATATATTCTATATCCCATTATGTATCTGTTGTGAAATAGTGGTAGCATACATGAAATACAGCATTCAGAGAATGATGTGGTCTAAGACTGAAACATTGTATGCTGTGGTCACATGGCTGGCAGTGACTAGTGGGGTACCACAGGGATCAGTGCTCGGATTCCAGATATTCATAATCTATATTAATTATTTGGATGGCAGAACTAAGCGTAATCTCTCCACATTTGCAGATGACTCAAAGCTAGGTGGGAGGGTGAGCTGTGGGGAGAATGCAGAGATGCTTCAGTGTGACTAGAGAGGCTGAGGGAGTGAGTAAATGAATAGGACATGCAGTGTAATGTGGATAAATGTGAGATTATCCACTTTGGTAACAAAATCAGGAAGGCAGAATATTGTCTGAATGGCTATAACTTGAGTTAGGGGAATGTGGAATGACACCTGGCTGTACAGGTACACCAGTCGCTGATGGTAAGCATGCAGGTGGAGCAGGCAGTAAAGAAAGATTCCAATTTTAGAATGGGGATGTCTTGCTGCAATTATACAGGGCCTTGGTGAGACCGCATCTGGGATATTGTATACAGTTTTGGTTTCTTTATCCAAGGAAAGATATTCTTGCTATAAAGGGAGTGATGCAAAAGTTTATCAGATTGCTTCCAATGTTGGCAGGACTGATACATAAGGAGTGGTTGAATCAGTTAGGATTACGATCACTGTAAGATGGGGAAAGAAGAATGGGGAGGAACTTCATAGAAAACTATAACTTTCTAACAGGACTAGATAGGGCAGAATGTTCTCCCATGCTGGGGAGTCCAGAACCAGGTGTCACAGTGTATGGATATGAGGCAAAGCACTTAGGACTGTGATAGGGACCAATTTCTTCACCCAGAGAGTGGCGTGCCTGTGGAATTCGCCACCATAAAAAGCAATCAAGGCAAAAACATTGTATAATATCAAGAAGGAGTTGGATTTAATGCTGGGGCTAAAGGGAGCTGGGGGGGTGGTGGTGGGGCTGGGGCGGTGGTGGTGGGGCTGGGGGGGGGGTGGGGGGGGGGAGCAGTCCTGATGAAGGGCTTTTGCCCGAAATGTCGATTTCACTGTCCATTGGATGCTGCCTGAACTGCTGTGCTCTTCCAGCACCACTGATCCAGAATCTGGTTTCCAGTATCTGCAGTCATCGTTTTTACCTCGGGGAGTAAGAATAGGCTATTGAATTGGATGATTAGCCATGATCATTGAATAGTGAAGCAGGCTGCAAGGCCTGAATAGCCTTTTGTACATGCTGCCTGGGTCTAGCTTGTCTGCAGCTAAACCACATCTCTCTACTTGAACAAACAGCAGCGTTGAAAATATTTACAATGAGTGACTGCAACCAGCTTTTAAAAAGGCAGTCATCCTTTCCACAATTCTTAGATTTTGAAGCAGTTGATTTTCCATTACAATCCACAACTAAAAACACTGAGGAATAAAAAGATACGATCTTTATAATTGAGGAGTGTGATGCACCTGAGTTGTTTGAGTGAATAGTAAAGGTAATAATAAAAACTTTTATATTCATATTGGAATTATTTATTTACCAAAGAATTCATGTTGAGTTGTGGGATATGAGGTCAATAAAAACCTGATTCTGTGCTTGTTAAATTGATGCCTATGTACTTTAGCATTTGAAGTAACAAAATAAAATTGAAGAGGGAAGCAGCCCGAAAAACTAGGAATTCTACAAAAGGCCTTTGGCCATTAGTGGGAAGAGGTGTTGCTGACTAATTCAGGACCTTCCTTCAAGTTGGGGGTGGACTGCCTGTGGCTGGTGTAACCTAAAGATTTCTTGCAGGGTCTTCATACCCCTGGCTTAAACAATGCTTAAACAATACAGTTTTTGAAATTTCATCTTGCTTCTCCTTTGTCAGTCGGCGTCTCCTGCTGTATTTCTATTGCCAACCTGAGCATTCCTCTCCCTCCAGATCCTGTGTCCTTGCTCCCTCACCAACACCATCACCTTGCTGACATCAAATGCAGTGCCAAAGGTCTCACTGCATCATGGCTTCTGAATGTTAGTTTAAGTGCCTGCCTGCCTTTAGTGGGAAATCCATGATTTGTGCTTATAAAAATGACAAAATGCCAGGGACAAGAAGCGTAAGAGCCAGGAGACAGACCCTTCACATCTCAATTCCCTCTCAAGCATCAATCTTCTTGGATGAGAGAAGTGAGCATGATGAATGTTGTGTCAGCTCCATTCAGTTTGCAAGACTCTGAGTCAGACAGTGATGGTTCAGATTCTATGCTTGGACATGAGAATATAATCTCGCTGAGCAGGTGTTGCTGCATTGTCCAGAGCCTTGTTTCAGAGGAATGAGTATGCTTTTCAATTAGTCGGCAACATTTTTCCTTCAGCTATCACTTTCATCTGACATCAACCGATTTAATGAGTGAGGAAGATGTAAATCAGTGCCAACCGATGTGACTTTTACTAAGTTGTTTTACTTTATGTAACAGTGCTTATCTTATCCCTCATAACATGAGAAATTGGATGTGAATAACCTCTTATTGATAGATCCATCAGATGTTTCTGACAGCTGGTGATTACATACAATTTTTGCATTCATAGATGCATCTGTGTCTTGGCTGGTATTTAGCTGTGCAATTACAGTGGAAGAGCATGCCTTATGTAGCATGTCATGTTTCAAGTGGTCCCATGCTAATATGGAGTCTGAAACATTTATGCCCTCGGGCATGTACAGTGATCAAGTGGTATTGTCATGTATGTGATCTTAAATGTATATTGACGGAGCACAATACACCACTTTTGCTACAAAGTGTTGGGTACTGTGGGTTTATTAGACCGCAAAATATGGCATGAGTGATGGTGAAGCACAGCCTTGCCCCGCAGAAACAGGTTATATTTGTATATCACATGCAGTTCCCACTCCTACAAAGGGAATTGGATAAGCAGAGAAATTGAATTAAAGTAGACAGTTCCCACGGAGTTCAAGGAATTCAATAGCCTTTTTCATTTTTGCGATTTATGTTGTGATGATACTATGACTTTAAGAGGTGTATTTTGCTCTTTTGTTTTGAAGAGAGGTTTTAAGGCAGAGATGGTGACCAGTCGATGCAAAGGTACTGGAGTAATCAGCTTGTGAGACCTTGGGTTTTTCTTTAAAGTTGGAACAAAAGAAGCAGCCTGAATGGGCGGAGTCAAGAGAACCAGGATTTTTAGTTTTCATTTTCAGCAGTTGCTGCTGGGTCCTTGAATCTGGATGTGCAACCTATTTTATCTACTCTCAGTTACAGCTAAAAGATAGGGTTCTAAGCCTGCTGCTGGAGTTATATGTGAGATAATCTGATTTTCTGATTTTGCGTTTGTCAAGGGGGTGTTTACAGGATGTTAATGTATTGGAACTATTAATTAAAAATAGTAGTTATTGTATCGATTATGTGGTTAAGCATTTCGATAGAGCTACAGCTAAGCCAACTCTTTTCTCTATTTTGTTCTTTTGTATTTTAACTGTAGGGTATGAATACAGTGTTTTTTTCTTTAAAACGAGATTTTGACTGGTCAAATTACATCTGGAATACAACACCTCACATTTACCTTTAAAATAAGAAAATGTTTGAGACTAGTTCACCTTCTTAATATATTGTGAGGGGTTTTAGCCTGGTCCATAACACTATTACAGGAAAAACAATGATTTATATTTCTATAACACCTTTAAGCTAATGAAATGTTCCAAAGTGCTATATCAGAACATTTAAAGGGTATGACACTGAACCACAAAGGAATTTATGAGGTCAGATGACAAAAAGACTAGAGGCGTGCCTTAAAGGAAAAAATGAAATGGAGAGGTGTTGGTTGGGAATTTTAGAGAGTGGAGCCAACACATAGTCAACAATGGCAGAACATTAATGATTGGGTATACATAAGAAATGCAAAGTAGAATAGTCAGATGTCTCAAAGGGTTATGGAGTTGGAGGACATTACAGAGATAGGGAGGGGCAAAACTATGGAAAGGTATGAAACCAAAGCTGAGAATTTTAAAAACAATATGTTGCTTGAAGGGAGATTGTTTCCACTAAATATAGACCGAAAGAACTGCAGATGATGTAAATCAAAGGCAAAAAATAGAAATTGCTGGAAAAGCTCAGCAGACCTGGCAGCATCTGTGGAGAGAAATCAGAGTTAATGTTTCAGGACCAGTAACCCCTCCTCAGAATGTCCTCAGAACAACCTCAGATTGTTTCAACTTGTGGGTGAAACTGGAACCAGAAGGCATACTCTCAACCTAAGGGGGAACAGATTTAGAACTGAGTTGAGGAGGAACAACAACGCCCACATGGTTGTCAATCTGTGGAATTGCTTGCTTAGTGAAGCAGTTCTGACTACCTCATTGAATGTTTTTAAAGCAAATATAGATAGATTTTTGAACAGTGAAGGAATTAAGGCTTATGGTGAGTGGGCAGGTAAGTGGAGCTGAGTCCATTGAAAGATCAGCTATGATCTCATTGAATGGCAGAGCCAGATGCCCTACTCCTGCTCCTACCTCTTATGTTATTACAACTGGAAGTCAATATAAGACGACATATACAGGGGTGATATGGAATTGAGGCCTACTGTAAGACGACTTGCGCCAGATTATTAAATGATCTAAAATTTACAGAGTATACTTGTACACAGATTATATGCTATCAACATAGATCATGCTGTAACTAGTTTACTGTAGGGCTTATGCTCCACTTCAGCCTCCTCTCACACTAATCGATTAAAACACATCAACAGAACCATTTATTAGTTTACCTCCTTTTGAGGCTCGATCTATTCTTTCATTATTTTTGGAATGTTTTTGTTTAAAATGATGAGTAAGGTTGACACAACAGAGAAAAGGTTTTCAGCCCACAATCTACCACTAATTGAGCAATCTTACAAGAAGCAGTTCAGACAAATGGACAGTCAGGAATGGGGGAGTGGTGTACTTGTTGAAAAATTGGCATTTTGCACTTGAAGAGTTGGTGTGAAAACCGTCTGGGATGAAGCACAGAAGCCATAAGAACAAGGTGACTAAAGACTTCATGTGCTGAAGTAAAATGAGTAAAATGAGTAAAATGATGAAGGGCTCCGGCCCGAAACGTCGAATTTCCTGTTCCTTGGATGCTGCCTGACCTGCTGTGCTTTAACCAGCAACACATTTTCAGCTAAAATGAGGTCCATCCTACAATAGAGGTCAGAATGGTCCCGCAACTGACTCCAATAAAAATGCCATCAAGTCAAAACAAACTTCAGCAGAACATCAGAAAAGAAAACACTACAAAGCTGAAATTAAGGCAACATTCAGATTTCGGTAGCCACTGTAAAGACTAAAGAGAATTTAATATTAATATTTCACCAGCTGAAACATCAGCCAATCATTTGTCCTTCTCAGATACCAATACAGGCATATATGTTCAAAGCTTTTGTTGTCAACACTGTGCACTTTTACAGATAGTTGCTGATGCACGGACTGGAACTTTTTTCTCGTAATGAGTTTAACTTCCACATTGACATTTACAGGACATTGCATGCAGTGAAAATGTCACTGTAGTAAAGTTAAAGGCTATAGGTTATAGCTCCAGTTGAGAAATTTCCCAACTTGCAGATCTGCCTTGAGTTTAAAGAGGCCTGTTGGGGCTGATTCTCACTCCAGGGAAATGGGTTTGGGATCGGATTGGATTGATTGATCGAATCATGGGCAGACCTCAGGTGACCTATGTAGAGAGAAAGAAAAAGAAATGCATAGTATTCGCCTCCCTGATGTGAAATGGGTAATGCCAAAACAATTGGGAAAATGAAAACATTAGACCCTCATCACCAATAAAATCTTTTCCTCATTTTGCCTTCAATTTTAAATGGTGACTTCAAATCTTTACCATTTATTGATGACTATCTTATTTTCATGCATTTACATCTCATTAAGACTGACTTGAGTTATTTATTAACTACCTTCAATTCTTTTCTTCTTCCTCCTCTTTCTCTTCCTTGGAGAAATTAGATGGCACAAAGTTCTGCAATGAATATCAGAGCAGAAACTTGGTGGCTGTCACCTGTCCCAGCCATTATCCAACAGTGTACAGCACAACGTCCCTGCATGCTCCCTGGCCCATCACAGAATCTCTACAGTATGGAAGCAGGCCATTCGGCCCATCAGGTCCGCACTGACCTTCCAAAGAACATCCCAACCAGACCTAACCTCCTGCCCTCTCCCTTTAACCCAGCATTTACAATGCCAATCAACACATCTTTGGACAGTGGGCGGAAACCGGAGCACTCGGAGGTAACCCAAACAGACACAGGGAGAACGTGCAAACTCCACACAGACAGTCACCCAAGGGTGAAATTGAACCCAGGTCCCTGCACTGTGACGCAGTAGGGCTAACCACCGAACCACTGTGCTCTCCTCCTTAACCGTTCATCTGTGCAAATTGGCAGTGGCAAATAACTGGCCTCACCACATCATTATGCCCTCCCACTCTCAGACCAACTCCTGCATCACTGCAGCCAGCCCTTCATTTCAGAGTTCAGAGACATCTATGTCCTGCATGCTTCTTCCAGGCAATATTGTGTGCAGGACACAAACTCATCTGCATTGCATGCTCATTTCATACTAACTCGTTATCTCTGGACTTCCAGCTTCTGTACCTTGCATTTGGTTTAAGGACATGGGGTCTTTGGAGTTCAGTTACAGGCTGCCAGCATCTGTGGCTTGTGCATTGTTGCTTAGCAAAAAGGGAGAAAGAGGCAGTTTGTCATGGGGTGGGGGGAAGCTCTGAACAGTCAAAAGAGTGGGTGTGTTGCTGTACAACACCAGGGTACATCAGTGTCACACTGGCAGCATGTGCCAAAGGCTTATATGGCAGAAATGCAACATGTGGATCAAGCAAATGGTCTTGTTGGAAAGTCAAAGGGGAACAGTTTCCACTTATTCAGGTACTGCTGCCACAGTCAACCAAAGGATTAATCTAATTCCAGTCCAGGAATTTGGCCACATCAGTCCAGCATGTGATCCTTCCAGAGTCTGAGAATTCATGCCTATGCAATCCAAAGGCTGGTCCTGGTAAGCATTCACTTGCAGTCTGACTGGGGATTGCAAGCAAATTAGTCGGGGTGCTGTGGAAGCATCAGTCGGAGGTGGGACCCATTCTTCCTTCAACGAAACAAAGGGAGGGATTGGAAGTGTAAGGAAGGGTGTTCAGTGGTAATACATGAGCAGCAGAGATGATGAGATCCTCAGTGAGTGACTTGGAAGTACAAAGGGTAGTGATCAATAGATTGGGAACATGAGAACTATTGAGTGGAATGATGCCAGCAATCATAAGAGCTATAATCCTTAACCATCAATATATGTGCAGAATTAATGAGTAAGACTGAGAAAGCAGATGGTAGCCTTTACCTTTGTGTAGTGCAGAAGATCATTAACTTTCCTTCCCCTTCCCCAGTATTCCTTGTACGTAGGTCCAGGCTGAAATAATTATAGCAATTCAGAACAAAGTCTTGTGTGCATCAAGTCATAATAATAGTCCTTGGGAAATGCCAGGGAACTTTACTGAAGCAGCATGAATAGATGTTCATGCTTCTTTGAAGCTACACCAGATGGCCTGTTAAGCAAAACAGTCCAAAGAAGGGTACTCTTATTTAAACTCTCAACGATAACTTTAATCTGGTTTTTTTTTCTCATGCTTAAGGAGGTAGAATTTAGAGTTACACAAACTATGATAATTAAGCAGATCTTGTCTATCTGCCAGGGATATTTATGCCTGCTCTATCTGTTCATAATTCTTACCTTGCAGGTTATGGCTCCAGCAATAACCAAAATGAGGTATGTTTGAACTCAGCAATATGTTCAAATTGCCCTGCTGTATCAAGACTTCCCAGTCATGTGATTCGAGTGCTGCTCCCTCTCTCCTCTTATGGGGATGTCTGCATTCAGACATTTAATGTCCACAGAATCTTTGAAAATATATTGCCATCAAAAGATTGTTTCCTCCCTAATTGTTTTGCTGGGACAAACTGGCTCAGTCATTGATAAAAGGTCTTCACATAAGGAAGCTCACTTAAACTCTTAAGAGTAAGATAACAATGAGTGACTGCTGGCAAATTACAGGATGAGAGAAATGTAAGCTCTAGTGTAAACAATAAGTACATTTTGACAAAGATATTACAACAGTCAAATCAAAGAACAATGAATATCAATAAAGTCTGTTCATTTGTCAGAGTAAGTGGCTAGAAACATTGTGTAAACAAATGAGGATTGATGAATGCCAATGGGCTACATGTTTAATAAGATGAAACCAGAAGAAATGTGGACCTGGGTATCATCAGTAAATAGGAGTATTGTAGCTCATGAGGATGATCTACCTCTGTTATATACTCATGAATATCATGAATGAAGTAAGATTTTCTCTAGTGTAAAGATATTGAAAAAAATGATGATAATAGACAGAGATCATTCCTAAACATTCTGTAAGTACCTTTTTTCTCTTTCTCTGATAGTTGTTGGGGTACAATGTTATCAGCGCCAAACGTCATGTGCCAATTTTTCATCCAGGTGCCAGCATGATGGTGAACCGAGCAGTACATCCATTGATAGATCAAAGGTTATTCACACTGGTTGTCTATACTTACATGCATTTTTCAGCAGAAACTTGCCAGCATCTGTCCAAATCCATTGTCAGTAGCATTAAAACATTTTCAGATTTGAACTGAGTCAGAGAGTTATAAATGGTACAGAAGAAGTCATAGAGTTTATGCCAGCTCTCCAACAATAGTTCCATTTCCTGCTGTACTTTCATGGGTTTACTGATGAATTAGTATACTAGGCAATAAAGGCTGACTAGCCAGCAGCACCCATTTCCAATGAGTGAATAAAATATAATTTATTCAAGTGCCCTACCACTTTCCTATTGAAATTAATAACCATCTCTGCTTCTGCCAACTTCATGAGCAGTAAATTCAAATTATTACCATTCAACATATTGTTGCAACTATCTTGTTCATGTTAATATTTTAAAGGGGATGTTTAATATTGAGAAAAGTATTGCTGTAAATGTAAGTGAATTAAAATGCGTGACTATATTGGTTGACAAAATGTCTAATAGAAAGCAATCCAGCAGGTTTGTTTCAGACAGTCAGAATAGAAGAGAAAGAATTACTGAAGGGAAAGTAGGCTAAGTTAAAGAAATTACAAATGAGGCATAATTGGATTGAGGTTGAAAGTGTGGTGCTGGAAAACCACAGCAGGTCAGGCAGCATCCGAGGAGCAGGAGAATCAATGTTTTGTGCATAAGCCCTTCATCAGGAATGAGGCTTGTGGGCTGGTGGGGGCTGAGAGATAAATGGGAGGGGTATGGGGCTGGGCGGGGGGGGGGGGGGGGGGGGATGGTGACTGGTAGCTGAGAATGCAATAGGTAGATGAAGGTGGGGGCGAAGGTGATATGTCGGAGAGGAGGGTGGAGCAGATAGATGGGAAAGGCGATGGATAGGTCAAAGAAGTGGTGCTGAGTTGGAGGCTTGGGACTGGGCTACGTGGGGTGGGGGCAGGGGAAATGAGGAAACAGGTGAAATACACATTAATCCCATGTGGTTAGAGGGTCCCAAGGTGGAAGATGAGGCGTTCTTCCTCCAGGTATTGGGTGGTTAGAATTTGACAATGGAGGAGCCCCAGGGCCTGCATGTCCTTGGTGGAGTGGGACAGTCAGTTAAAGTGTTCAACCACAGGACGGTGGAGTTGTTTGGTCTGTGTGTCCCAGAGATGTTCTCTGAAATGATCTGCAAGTTGGAGACCACATCAGGTGCAAAGGTTACAGTATGTCATCTACTGTATCTGAGAGAACCACTGACTTTATCATTGCCAGTGTGGAAAATGGGTGAGGTTTAATCTCAATTTGAATCTTATGAAGACTGCCAATGACTGGAACTGAGTAGAATTCTCCAGAGGACTTTGACACACTTGGTCCCATGTATCTTATCAGATACTTCTTAGGAAATTTTGAAGTGAACCTGAGTGCATAACATACGTAGTTATAAACCATATTGTTAAATTTAATAGTTCTTGTTTCAACTCTTTTATATTCAATGAAGTTTGTGCTTTGAAAAAAAATGCAATTTTGTGGCATAGTTCTATTGATTGAAATGAGGTATTCTGATTTCTTGTTAAATGTTAAATGGTCCCCAGTTGGACCGTAACAGCATAAAGATCTTCTCATACTCCTTCCCATTCTACTGTAGCGCTTTCTTAAAACCTAACATATATCTCCACAAGTTTTGGACTGTTAAATGAGAACAGTTGTTCCCTGTCTACCTGAACCAAATTGATCTTAAGCTTGAATGCCTCTATCAAATTCCCCTGCAATCTTCCAGTGAGAACAACCCCAGCTTCTCCAATACAACCTTATAACTACAACACCTCATATCTGTGACCATTCTCATAAATCTCCTGTGCATCATTCAAGGACACTCCTAATTCTCTTTTTTATTGCTGTATGCTGATGTCTACCATTCTGCTAGTTGAGTTTTAATGCACTTCAAACACAACAGTAAACTTTGCCACATTGGCCCCAGTCCTGTTGAACTATAATCTGCATTTATTGAATATGTGCCTGCCCCAGAACTGGCTCTGCTGCTTCAGGACTCTAAAGGCCTCCCTTCCTCACCAGACCACTGGCTGCATGTTTATCCTCAAGTCTTCTTATTGGTACTTTCATGAAGGAATGGAACGAGGAATGACACAGAGAGCATTACCTTCAAATTCCTACTTTTTAATATCTTCCCTAGTTCCTGAAAATGTGACTATAGCAACAGATTAATGACTGTGGTCTTTTAATCAATCACTTGGAAAGGATTGATTAACTTTGTGGGTTAGTTTACTAAACACAGTAAAACATGAAGTCATGAAGCAGACATTACACTAACAACTGATTTGTTTGTGTGCAGTTCAACAACAGACTAACATCACAACATTGTGTGTATGCATAGCCTACAGAGTCCTTCAAGGTGAACTCTCTTCATGGTGACAAAAACAGAAACTTCAAAGGAAACTCAGCAGGATTCACAGCATCTGGGGGAGAAAGCAAAGTCAATATATCAAGTCCAGTGACTCTTTATCAGGATTGATAACAACTAGAAAAAAGTGGTATTTATACTGAAAACAAGGTTGGAAAAAGGGGTGAGCAGATATGTAGAGATGGAGCCCATGAACAGAGAGATATGAAAGGAATAGACAGATGAAGGGATTGTTGATAGTAATCCAGGACAAAAGAGAAGCTGAATGTGTGATAATGAGAGGTAAGAATAGCAGAGAATGTGTAAACTATGCTGAAAGCTACTTATGTCATGACAGGATCAGGGTGTGGGTGGGTTAAAAAACAAGGAAGGATGTAAACAGTTATTGAACTCGATGTTCAAGAGGCTGCCCGGTCCCCAAATGGAAAATAAGGTGAAGTTCTTTGAGCTTGTGATGGAGAGTCAGTAGGCGACAGCCTGAGCTCATTCAAAATAAAAAAAGATCAGAAAAATTCTAGATGTAATGTCGAACGAAAGTGGACCAGAGATTGGAATACTTATTTCTGTTTTCTGTCTGAGCTAGAACATTCATTTCAAATCAGAACTGAGAGATTAAAACTTTCAATCGCATGTAAATTAATATAAGTACGAGCACAGAACAGGTCTAGGGCATGAATTAAGATAACAAGAAATTGACTAGATTTGCAATTTTTGCATTTTGTGAGAGGCACTGCTTGTGTCTTAGAGACCACAAAGGTCGTGGTGCCTTGAAATGTTTGATTTCAAATCCAAAATTTCCAAATGTGTGATAGATCTGGATTCACTGAGCAGCATTAGGGAGGCTGAATTTCCTGGATTGTATGTCTCAGGCAGTGATCACCTCAGGAGCAGTAACAGTTCAGGACATTAGATGGATGACCATCAGGAAGAGTAGGAAGAGGCCAGGGAAGTAGGTCCATGGCACTGTTACCTAACAGTGTTGCTTGCTGTGACAGAGGCAATGTGCTGGTTGACTAGTTGAACCTGCCATTGCAGGGTTGGGGGTGAGCCGGAGAGGGCATGAGTTGAGGGATATTGGGTAATCCTGGTGTAGAGTGAGCTCCATCCAGCAATATTCTGCCAAGAAAAACAGGAACATTCCTTAAAGATTTAGACCCCTCAATAAAACCAGTCATGAGACGGCCCTTTAATGACTGCTAGCCAGGTGCCTCTTATACATGAATAAAATAAATGACTGACATTGATATAGCACCTTTCACAACTTCAGAATTTTTTGAAGCATTCCCAGCCAACTAAATAATTATTAAAATATAGCCACTGTAACAATTTAGTGACAGTGGAGCAGACTTTGTACCATTTGTACTTTAGTCTCATAACTGGAATTCTGAAAAGGCGCAGGAAATTAACTTTCATTTTCAATTAGTCCCTCATGTGAAACAAGCCAACATTAGGTGCCATAGAAGTGCCCTACTCCTGATTCAAACAACCACCCATGTGTTACCCAGTTGGAAATCAGGCATCCATTATTCCCATTGGAAGGCAATCATGATCAGGAACCCAGGGCTTTAGCATTGTGGCCCACGTAAAACCCACGTTCTGCAATGCAATGAGTTTGGCTTATCAAACACAGATCTACAATCAATGTAAAGATTTTATCACCATCAAATTTGTTCCAATTCCAACAATAATATTTTGTACATATAGGGATCATCACTTGAGCTCGCTGCTTAAAATGTCTGCAGTTCAACTTTCCCATGTTCTGTTGCAAGTCAATGAAGAAAATCATTCAAAGTGGCCCTTTGACAGAAGCTAATGGCAATCTGGTTGCAGACTGCAATATACAGTGATCACATTAATCTTTACAGTGTGGAAGCAGGCTATTTAGCTCATTGAGTCCACATTGATCATCTAAAAAGCATCCCACCCAGACCCACCCAACCACCTTCCCTGTGAACTGGTATTTCCCATGGCTAATCCAACTAACTTGCACATCCCTGAACACTCTGGGCAATGTAGCTTGGCCAGTCCACCTAACTGGTACATCTTTAGAATGTGGGAGGAAACCCATGCATACACAGGGAGAATGTGCAAACTCCACACAGACAGTCATCTGAGACTGGAATCGAACTCTGCTACCGTTGCACAGTGAGGCAGCACTGCTAACTACTGAGCCACCGTGATGGTTGGATCAATTTATACAGAGCCCAAGGTTAAGAGTAAGGAACTGTATGAAGAGTCTAAAAAGAAAATTTGAAGAGAAATTGAGTTTCTTTTAAAAAAAAAGTCTGTTGAATACCATGTATTCCAACACCTTTCAAATAGAGATTGATATATTCCTATATATATATTCCTATCCCCTCTAATCTCACCCATTTCTGCTTTTAATGCTTTTGAGAGAAGCTGCATCCTTAATATGACACAATAGGCGATGTGACTGGGAGAGCTTTGTTCAGCTATCTGTTTCTGAGTGAATTCTATTCCTTGTAACACAGCTTGGAAAATGTGAAGTACAGACCATTATAAGTCCCTGTTGAGCCGAATTAGTATAGCAATTGTGTTTGGAGTTTATTTTGAGCAACTATTGATGGTGATCATTCATTATGGCTAAGTCAGACTGTTCTGATTGGCTATAAGTCATTGTCAATACCATGATAGAAGGTAATTTTATGCTGCCTCAGTCTATGTGAAAGATAATAATGTGCAGGCAAAGAGAAACCACAGTATTCCAAACTCAGTGTAAAAGCATGAAGACAGAAAGCAGTTATAACCTGATAAATATATGGTTACTTTGCTGAGGGATTTAACACTTGAATTTGAATTCCACTGTTAAATGGATTACAAAGAGCAGCAGACAAAAAAAAGAATGATGGTTTTCAAATCTTTATTACACAGACAACATATTTTCAGCAATTTAATTGGCACAGGCTTCACAGAAAACATTTTAATTTCAGATCTTACCAAAACTGATGAGACTTCTAAAGCCATCTTCAGCTGCTTCATCAGTGACTTTCTCCCACCATCATAAGGTCAGAAGTGGGAATGTTTGCCAATGATTTCACAATATTCAGCACCAATCATGACTCCTCAGATACCGAAGCAGTCCATGTCCAAATGCTGCAAGACTTTGACAATAGCCAGGCTTGGGCAGACAGGCGACAAAATAACAGTGATCTGACATAACTGCCAGGTAATGACAGTTTTCAAAAGAGAGAATATAAAAACTACCCCTTGACATTCAATGACAATAGCATCACTGAATCCCTCATTGATAACGTCCTGGGGACTAGCACTGACCAAATCTGAACTGGACCAGCCACAAAAATAGTATGAATATAAGAACTGGTCAGAGAATAGGAATCATGAATGTTTTGCCTATCCAAAACCAGTCCACAACCTACAAGGAACAATTCAAGATTGTGATGGAGTACTCTGAACTTGCCTGAATGTGTTCAGCTTCAACAATATTTCAGAATCTTGACACCATCCAGGACAAAGCAGCCTGCTTAATCATCACCACATCCCCACACAATCATTCCCTCTATTACTGATAGTGGTGGCATTGAGTACGTCTCCGGGAAGCACTGTAGAAATTTAACAATGTACCTTAGGCAGAACCTTCCAACCTTACGACCAACAGCCTGTAGAAGGATAAGGAGACGGTTATGTGGTTAAAAGTCACTGTACACAATTCCCTGAACGAGTCACTCACCATTCTGACCTGGAAATATATTGCCATTCTTTCACTGGCGTTGGGTCAAAATCAAGAAATTCCCTTCGTAACATCATTGTGGGCATACCAACAGCACATGAACTGCAATGGTTCAAGAAGGCAGCTCACCACCACTTTCTCAAGTGCAATGATGATGATCATTCAGCCAGAAAAGCTCCCCACCCCACCACATGCAGTGTCGACAGCATGAAACCTGAGGTTTCCTTGAGAGTGAGCCCTTGAAGGCAGTGGGAGAAAGTGAGGACTGCAGATGCTGGAGAGTCAGAGCTGATGGGGTGCTGGAAAAGCACAGCCGGTCAGGCAGCATCCGAGGAGCAGGCAAGTCGACGTTTTGAGCATAAACTCTTCATTGGGAATGACAGGAATGCACTTGAAGGGACTGCACTTAAGAAAGACTGTTGAACTTTGACCTTTATTCCTTATTTTTCAACTTAATAATAGGAAAGACTAAAGTTTACTTTTCTACTGATACTGAAAAAATGCTTTACTTTTAACTTTGTTTCATAACATGTTTTATACTTAGGTACATTTGTGCCTAAGATGATGCTGTGTGTGGCGACATCGAATACGTTTTACTGTACTCCTGTACTTGAGTACACATGACAATAATGCTTACACCAAAACAAATCAAACATCCTCTGAATAAATAAATGAAAATTTCACTCTTTTGAATAGACTAGAATATATAAAATATATACTGGACTGAAAAATACAAAACAAAATGGATATTTGCGACATATACGTACTTGAATGTGTGTACATTGAAGAAAGGTTTGAATCATATAGCAGCTTCTACAATTCTTCTCGGAGAATATGCATCTAAATGTCCATCCTTTGAGAAGGTGATGGTGAAGTACTTTGCTGATTCACTGTGTTCTGTGCAGAGAATGTACCCTTACAGCAATACTATAAACAAAGATCTGCGGATGTTGAAGATCTGAAACAAAATCAGAAAATGTTGGAGACACCCAACAGGTCTGGCAGCATCTGTGGAAGGAAAGCAGAGTCAATGTTCATAACACTGCTAGTTGGAGAGATTCAAGATTGTGACAATGGGCAATGAACAAGAATATTTCCTCCATTTGGGCTGGTACAACACTGGAGCCCACTGGGGTTCTCTCACAAATGTCACCCTGGTTTTTCTAGGTGGTGCTGGGACAAAGTTATGATGTTTATTTGTATTTCTGAGAACAAACTCCTGTCCTACAATCATGATACCTAAAGACCATCTGCTCAAGTGCTGGTTTCTGATGATCCATGGACTGCATCAAGCAATTATACTGAATTCAGCTTTCTGACTGCAGAAAATGTAAAACCATGCAGTAGTGTTGGAGCTGTTTGGGTAATTAACATTTTATATCAGGTGTATGAATAGAAGAGTTCAGTATCTTTGACTGTCACAGTCAGAGGCTGAGGGGTGACTTTGTAGGGGTTTATGAAATCATGAGGGGATTGGTTAGGGTAAATAATCAAGTCTTTTCCCCGGGGTAGGGGAGTCCAATGCTAGAAGGCATGGGCTTATGTTGAGAGGGGAAATATTTAATAGGGACCTAAAGGGCAACTTTTCCATGCAGTGGGTGGTGCATGCATAGAATGAACTTCCAGACGAGACTGATACAATTACAAAAGAAAGGTTTAGAGAGATATTGACCAAATGCTGGCAAATGGGAATAGATTAATTTAGGATATCTGGTCAGCATGGATGGGTTAGACTGAATGATCTGTTTCTATGCTGTATATCTCTGTGATTCTATGACTGTATCTGTGGGAGTAAATGAAAACAACATTGTGTCATAGTGTTTCCAGATATCTTCTCAAATCATTGCTTTTCAGACCTCACATTTAAGTGTCAGCCTAACTTGTTCAAGTATGTCAGATGGGACCCAAAGTCCCTCATTTTTTGACTCAGAGGTAAAGTGTTAATTTGACACATAAGAATATCATAGAGTTAACATAATCATTACAGTTTCGAACTTGGGGCATTTTGGTAAGATCAGGTGTGGTGAGTTGTGGCATTAACAAGGCATTTTAACAAGCATTAATTGCTGTCAATTAGCATCTCGCCTGGCAAATATCTTGCCACATTATTTGTGAAAAGCAATAAAGATGGAGCAAGATGATCGCAATGTTGAGATAGGCCTTGTTGAAGTTGCTGTCTGATTCTCTGACATCTCAGCAAAGCTCACATTGCTCAGTCCTTTACCAGATTCCACTTTGTGATTTTAACAACTTGTGGTGAGGCAATAAAATTATTAGGTAATACAAATAAAAGTATTCACTACCGTGATTGATAAATCCAGATCATCACGGTAGTTGCCTGAGCGAAATCTCACAGAACAGAATCGCTGCATTTCACCTCACTCTTCCAAGGTCGCCGCAGTGAGTTGCCTTACTCGCTACTGACTATCACTGGCCCATTATCACAAATACCCCAACAACTCCATACAGAACATGTGCAGCAAATTCTGCCTGGAAAAGGACATGGTGAGTACAGCTTTTAAAGAAAGCTCCAAACCAGAATGTTTTGTGACCATCCACAATCAATTTTACTGATTCACCTGAGGGGTAGGGTCGGACAGGGCAGAAGAATTTGTCAATGTTTACAGTGATTTCATTAGGGTGTTCTTTATGCATATACTTATATATTTACTCAATTAGAATTAGGTTTATTGTCACATGTCCTCAAGTTGCAAAGAACAGAAGTGCAGTGAGGAGTGTAAAATATCACCAACACACAGCATCTACAAATCATAGATACAAAAAATAGAGAAAATAAAGAAAAGAAGTTAAACTGCATGATGAATGTACATAGTCTAAGTTAGGAAAATAAGAACAAAAACTAAAAAGGTAGACATTACAGTCTTTCTATAAGGGCTTCCACATGGTCAGACTGGGTGCCATTGGTTCCCAATCAGCAGCTATCTTTGCTTCTGCCCTGCTGGCTGCTGTCCCTGCTCTGCTCTGAGCTGTTGGCAGAAAAAGAAAAAGACAGAAGAGAAAAGAAAAACATAAAAGAGGGAAAGAGAAAGAGAAAAAAAGCAAAGGAACAGACAAAGCAGACAAGCTCTGGCTGGAGTGTCCTACTCTGCCGTCATCCAATGAAAGGGGATTTATTGCTTGTTCAATGCCTTGTTGACAGCCCAACGTACCTCATTAGTTTTTAATTTCTTCGTACTCACCAAATAAGCCAGACATTGAGAAAGCTTAATATAAGAAGCAGATCCAGTTCAGCGCTCACCTAGGAGAAAGTGAGGACTGCAGATGCTGGAGATCAGTCAGAGTGTGGTGCTGGAAAAGCACAGCAGGTCAGGCAGCATCCGAGGAGCAGGAGAGTCAATGATACGGGCAAGAGCCCTTCAGGAATTCCTGATGAAGAACTTATGCCCAAAACATCGATTTTCCTGCTCCTCAGATGCTGCCTGACCGGCTGTGCTTTTCCAGTACCACACTCTCCAATTCAGCTAGTCATTTGATTCAAAGGACATCCAGTTCAACACTGGGCACCAACATCTCAAGGTACGTACCACAGACACCAACCATATGTACCCACTCCAAGTCCATGGATATTGGCATTCAATATGTGGCGGCCTCTTTACAACCCTCACAGCACATTTCCAATCCACATGCAGATTACTTATGTACTTCCGTGCTGCACCCTGGGTTGCATTGTAATGCTGCAGCAAGCACACCGTGCACTCAGGGATACACACCCATGGACTAGACTGGGCTGTATCTCTGGACTATTTACTTGCTGTAAGAACACTCGCTCTCTCTTAGCCTATCTAGATGTTCACAGCATTCCTGCCTTGACTGCACCATTGCCTGGCTCCGGTGCTGGCAATGGGAGGAGGGCACCATGGCCACATCGAACGTGGTGATAGTCTCCAACGTTGGTGTGCCCGGAACGAGTGGTGGTGATGATGAATTGGCTCGGCGGTTAAAGTGGTGTCAAAGGACTGGTGACTTCAATGTCAGTTGGGTCTGGTGAGGCAGTGGTGGTACTGAACCAGCACAGAACCCGTACATAGATAGACTTCTCTGTAAGCTATATCTTTTCATTTCTCTTATTCTTAAACTATCAAAATGGCACTAAATTATGGCAACAAGGGAAGGCTTTTCACTGTATTTTATAGTATTTCACTGTAAAATGGATGTGACAATAAATAAGTAATTGCATTGCTTTTCTGTTCTTCACCCTCTCTACCTGAGATATCAGACTCACATTACTTATATTTTGCATTATCATTTAGTGCAGATACAAAAGAAGGAAGCTTGTTATAGTTGTCAGCATTCCTTAGTCATCAACTGGGATATCTTTGAGACAGGAGTCCTGGCATACTAAGTCAAGAATAGCCTCCAATACCAGTCCAGATGCTTGGACATGATCAGTCAGCCACTTGGGCTGGTCACAGTCATGATGCTGTCCGCAGAAAGTGTGAGGAAATGCACCCATCTTGACTTTTTCTGCCTTGCTTTGTGCTGCTTCCCTCCTGGCATGGGAGAGAGGAGCAGATTATTAAAGAGAAATGAAAATGGGTGACATCGGTCTTACTTTTAGTGAATGTAGAGCAGTGTACCAAGTGAGTGTGTAGGCAGCGCAGAGGGTTAATCCTGCCAGGGGTGGGGGGATTCTGAGAATGAATGGGGAAAGTGCTGCATGCAATCATGAGCATTGTGGTCAGGTGAAGTAGCAGAGAAAGTGAGTTTAAATTGTCAGTGAAAAGATAGGGGTGCTTATGCTGACAGAGTAGAGAAGGGCATTAATTTATCAAGAGACCTTAAGTTACATGCTAATGATATCACAACTACATCAGAACAAGTGACCTGTGAGTATAAAGATCTCAGCTGCCATCTTAACTTGAATTACTTGAAGCTATTGTTACTGAATAGCCTAATACTAGCCCATTCTCTTTTATGGCTGTGGATATAGTAATGGTATAGTATAACCAACTGTAGGAAACATCTATTGAGTCCTTCTATACCACGTTACCACACCTAGTTTCTTATGTTATAAAGGATAATATAAGTATTGCCACATCAGGTAAAGACACCCTGTTGTAGGCAACTGCAACCCCGTCAAATCCTCCCTTGGGCAGGAGTGAGAATTGATGAGGTGATCGATAATTGGTGAACTAGGCTGTAGTGTCCTTCCAACATCCAAACTTAAGAATCAAATTTTCTTCAATTAAGCTCAAATTGTAGTAACTTGCAGGATGAGGAGTTTCAAATTAAACATGAAATATATTAACTGTAGGAATTGTGACTTTGACTACAACTCCGTAAATATTGCACCAACTGCTTCAATGCAGCTGACTTAGTGAGACTCCTCAATTAGTGCCAAATTAAGAGCTGTTTTTGCTGCAGGCTTAGATCCTTCAGGAATAGCATGATATACATAGAAAAGAAAGCTCATTTTAAATCATTAGCAAGTATCAATGAGAAGATTTTCGTCTCACTTTTCAAGGTAAAGATCACAGGAAGAGGCCATTCAGCCCATTAAGTCTTTACCAGCTCTTTAAATTAGCTAATTAGTTCAACTCCCCTGCTTGCCCTTAGAGTCCTGGTAATGCTTTTCCTTCAGATATTTATCTAACTCCCTGCTAACTGATGCTTTTATTATATTTTTCTCAATGTGTTTGCAGTAAAGGTTCATTGAATCTCTACAATGTGCGCTCATTGTCCTTTGTACTCAGAAAGTACGAGGAAAGAAAACATTTTCTGGACAACAAAATAAAGTCACTTTGAATATGCATTCTTCTATATTCATCTGAGAGTCCCTTTCCAGAAATTGAAAATTCATCCATGTAATAACATAAAGAGCCTTAGCTATCCCAAAGCACTTCACATTCAACTCCTTAATTTCCAACTGTAAGCAAATATTTTGTCCACTCAAGTTCCCATGAATACCAATGATTTGGGTGGCTGAAGAACAGGTGCTGGGAAAATGCTGTGCCATTCCTTGACCAGATTCCTGGGATTTCACTCCGACTTGAAAGGACAAAATGAGACCTCAAATGAACATCTTGCAGAACTTGCTCAATTTGCAATGCAGAATTTGCACAACACTACACTGAATTATTCATGATTGATTCCTACCACTGGGCTCGAACCCACAGCTCTCAGACTCAGGGGCATGTTTGCTATTACAGGAATAATAGAAATTGCCTCCTAGTACTTCACCATTGTCCCTGCATGATTCCAGATGCAGTGAGCCGTTCATGCATCAGGGCATTGCACTGAAGTCTAACACTATTGTCAGCTAAACTCTCTAAATGGACTGTGCAGTTGCTTTACTGATGAACACCACAAACACAGGGTGCTTTCTCATCATCCCACTATCCTCCAGTTATTGCCTGCCTTCAGTCGATGAAAGGCAAGGGTTATACAGGAAAACATCTGACCTCATTAGCATTTCTTTTAATACCTTCAACTTGATGTAGCCAACATCATTGGGGCAAATGAAATAAGAGACTCCAATTATGAAAAATCATGTAATGGAATGGATTGAACAAATCGAAAATACCAAAATCTTGTAAAAACAAATTGTGTGTCAAAATGTATTAAAGTAACTTCTATTACCATAATTTGAAGGAAGGAAAATATGCTTGAAAAAACATTTATGCGATGGTATTAGCCAACGAAGTGAAAACCCTCTAAAGGAGCTTCAGCCAAAAAAGCATTCCCAACCACTACCTGTAAATGCGCACAAATTACTTCAAAAAATTACAAAAGATTTTAAAATGTGTACATCCCTGACCCTTCTGCCTTAAAATGCAGCCTGACATTAAAAAGCAGATTCGTTAAAATTCGCCATGGCGATCCATTTGATCTGGGGCTGCAGTCAGTTCTGAGTGGGGCTAACATCTCGTGTGATTATTTTTAATGAATAGAAAATATTGCAGATACTCCACTTGCAATGAATGCAATTTGTGTTAAAAGTTCAACAATCTTTTGTATTGGTGTGGTCAATTTCAGGTAGCTTGAGTTGAAAAATATCATTGTATACCAATGAACTCTACTATCCAGAGTGAATATAGTGTAGAAACATCTTTATAACCAGTCCAAACAGAGTTAGAGGGTCTCTTCCATCTGATTCAGATGGTCAGGGGTTCAGGTTCCTCTCCAGAGAATGAGTATAAAACTGCATGATTGACAGAGTGCTGAAGGTGCTGACAATTAGCTAAGGCATTATACTAAAGCCTTATCTGCAGATAAGCTGCAGAGCTGGGCTGAGAGGTGGCAAATGGAATTTAATGTGGACAAGTGTGAGGTGATTCACACCAGAATGCAAAGTACTTGGCTATTGGTAAGATTCTTGGTAGTGTAGATGAGCAGAGAGATCTTTGTGTCCAGGTACACAGATCCTTGAAAGTTGCCACCCAAGTTGACAGGGTTGTTAAGAAGGCATACAATGTTTTAGCTTTTATTAATACAGGGATCCAGTTCAGGAACCATGAGGTTATGCTACAGCTGTACAAAACTCTGGTGCGGCTGCACTTGGAGTATTGTATACAGTTCTGGTCACCGCATTATAAGAAGGATGTGGAAGCTTTGGAAAGGGTGCAGAGATTTACTGGGATGTTGCCTGGTATGGAGGGAAGGTCTTACGAGGAAAGGCTGAGGGACTTGAGGCTGTTTTCATTAGAGAGAAGAAGGTTGAGAGGTGACTTAATAGAGACATATAAGATAATCAGAGGGTTAGATAGGGCGGACAGGGAGAGTCTTTTTCCAAGTATGGTGACGGCGAGCATGAGGGGGCATAGCTTTAAATTGAGGGGTGATAGATGTAGGACAGATGTCAAAGGTAGTTTCCTTAATCAGAGAGTAGTAAGGGTATGGAATGCTTTGCCTGCAATGGTAGTAGGTTCTCCAACTTTAAGTACATTTAAGTCATCATTGGACAAGCATATGGACATACATGGAATAGTGTAGGTTAGATGGGCTTCAGATTGGTATGACAGGTCAGCGCAACATCGAAGGCCGAAGGGCCTGTACTGCGCTGAAATGTTCGATGTTATATGTTCTTATCTGTCCTGTTAAGTGAATATAGAAAATCATGTGGCACTTCTCATATAGGACCAGAGGAATTCATTACTGTGTCTATACCAATACTTTTTCCTCAATAATCATCTAAAACAAACCTGGTAATCCAGTTATGATAATATAGAAACATAAAAACATACAATTTCAAAGTTAATTCATGGCAGATGGACTTTAATGGCTGAACCAGCATTTATTGCCCATGTCTCGAAGGTGGTAGTGAGCTGTCCTTTTGAATCTCTACAGTTATTTGAAGCAAATATCCCTGTAGGACTGTTGGGAGGGGGTTCCAGCACTTGTTCCAGTAAGACTGAAGGAATGACAATATATTTCCAAGTCAAATGGTCAGTGGCCTGGAGGTGTATTTGCAGATGTAGTTTAAGTTTAGGGTTACCTACAGGTCCTGTCCTTTGAATTAAATGAATTGAATTTATTGTCACATGTACCGAGGCACAGTGAAAAGCTTTGCCTTGCAAGCAATACAGGCAGATCACAGAGTTAAATAGCGAAGAAAGTAAATAATAAGTAAACAGTGGGAAAAACAAAAACATAGGTACAGGCAAATGCTAAGAGTCTGTGAGTCCATTCAGGATTCTGACAACAGTAGGGTAGAAACTGTATCTAAACCGCTGGTGCATGTGTTCAGGCTTTTGTACCTTCTCCCCGATGGTAGAGGTTGTAGAAAAACATTGCCAGGGTGGGATGGATCTTTGAGAATGCTGGTGGCCTTTCCTTGTCAGTGGGCCTGGTAGATGGATTCTATAGCTGGGAGGTTCACCTTTGTGATTGTCCGGGCCGGGTTCACCACTCTCTGTAACCGTCTCCGATATTGAATGGTACAGTTGCTGCACCAATTGATTGTAATGGTTGTGAATTCAGAAGGTGCTCAGCAACCTTGATGAATTTCTGCAGCAAATCTTGTAAATGGTGCTCAGCTGCTGTTGCTGTGTTTCTGTGGTGGATAGAGTGAGTGCTTGTGGATGTTTTGGCAATCAAGCCTATCATTGTCATGGATGGTTTCAAGCTTCTTAAGTGTTGTTGGAGCTGCATTCATCCAGGCAAGTAGGGCATATTCCATCTCAGTTCTGACTTGTGCCTTGAAGACATTGTACAGGTCTTGGGGAGTCAGGAAGTGAGTTACTCACTGTTGGATTTCCAGCATCTGATGGGCTGTTGTATTTATTTATGTGGCTCATCCAGTTCAGTTTCTATTCAAAGGTGACCCCCAACATGTTAATAGTGAGAGCATGGTGATGGAATGGCATTGAATTTTCATTTGATCACCTCATTCTCTAGAATCTCTGTGGCATGTATGCTAGTCATCAACCTAAACCTGGCTATTGTCCAAGTCTTATTGCATTTGGACATGGACTGCTTCACTATCTGAGGAATTGCAAATGCTGCTGAACATTCCCACTTTTGACGTAATATTGGAGGCAGGTTTTTGAGATAGCAGTTGCATATGGTTAGGCCAAGGACATTATTTGAGGGATTTCTCTTGTGATACCTCAGAGCAATGTTTTCTATAAGCCATATAGCTGCTCCAGAATTCCTTGGAGGCTCCACTCATGCCAATCGATATGCTAATGCTTTGACTTCCATGTTTAGAAATTGCTGACATCCATGCAGTGGGACAAAAAGTGGGGGGTACTGCCTTGAAGGTGAGAAGACTGACCTATAACAACCCCACTATCTTGCTTCGTGTCAGCTATGATTCCAACAAGTGCACAGATTTCCTCTGATTCTCATTTAGTTAAACTTTGCTTAGACCCTTTGATGCCACACTCCACCAAATGTGTCCTGGCTGTCATTCTCCTCTCGCTTTTGGAATTCAGCTCTTTTGTCTATGTCTGAATCAAGTCTGTAATGAGGCCTGGAGCTGAGCGGCCCTGGCAGAACCCAAACTGGGCATCACTGAGCAGGTTATCACTCTGCAAATGCCACTGGATAACACTGTTGCTGACATGTTCCTCATTTTACTGATGATTGAGAATAGACTGATGGGTGGTAATTGGCTGGATTGGATTTGTCCTGTATTTGTGTACAGAACGTACCAGGGCAATTTTGCACATTATCACGTAGATGCCAGTGATGTAGCTCTAATGGAACAGTTTGGCAATGCATTTTGAAAATTTCTAGAGTGTGAGGCTTTAGTACTGCTGTCAGAATGTTATCAGAGATCGTAACCTTTGCAAAGCTAATGCTTTCTGCCATTTCTTGATATCATGTGAAGTGAATCGAAGACTGTAATCTGTGATATGGAGACCTCCAGAGGAGGAATAGGAGGAGATTTTTGGATCCTTGAGCGTGCTTTTCCATCAATAATATCATGACTTACTAGACTGTGGCTTCAACTCAATTTTCTTGTCTACCCCCATATGCTTTGACATCCTTGTCAATCAAGAATCTATATTACTCACCTTAAAAAAATTCAGTGACGCTGCCTCCAATGATTTGATGTTATGTGAGATAATGTACTACAACTGGGTGGCGACATGGCTCAGTGGTTAGCACTGTTGCCTCACTCTGCCAGGATTCAATTCCAACCTTGGATGTCTGCCTGTGGGGCATTTACACATTCTCCCCATATCTACATTTCCTCCCTTGGTCCATAGATGTGTAGATTAGGTGGACTGGTCATGCTAAATTGCCCCATAATGATCTAGAGTGTTTAAGCTAGATGGATTAGCCAAGGTAAATGTGGGGTTATGGAATGGGGTGGATCTGGATGGGATACTCTTTAGAGGATCAGTGGAGACTCAATGGGCTGAATGTCATCTTTCTGCACTGGAGGGATCCTATGACATTTTGCACATTATAATAGTGCCAACACTGCAAATGTACTTCATTGGCTATACATGCTTTCTGAAATCCTGAGGTCACAACTGACACTATATAAATGCAAATCTTTTTCTTTATTTCGCTACATGCGATTCATTCTTTTCAGCAATTTGATTATATTCTTTTTCCTCCATTAGCTTTTGAGAGCATGAAGGTCCCTTCTTGCTTATTCTGAATTATTATTTCTAACAGGGATGATGTGAACTACGTGATCCAGAAAGCTTGAGGGAAATCATCTTTATTCCAACCATTCTATTACTTCTCCTTCTCAGTAACCAACTCCTGTGTAATAATGTTCTGGCTGCTAATGCAAAAATGGAAAGATATGTCAGCTCACTAACCCTCAACCATCTGCAATCAAATCCACAAGGGTGAAAAGAATGCTAGCTGTGTCCCGGTATGGGTGTTTTATTAACAAGTCCTTCCAAAGTTAGTCATGCTGCAGTCAAGCATGTTATCTTGTCTGTCCTAACTATAGCAAAACTCTAAGGGAGTTAAAATTTGTATTCATGCATCTAGTCATGAATCATTAAAAGACACTCAGACATTCCAGCCTGGTGCAGGAAGAGTCTGCTCAAAAATACACAAGAAATCAACAGTATAGAATAGAATAGCCTTTATTGCTACATATAATCAATAAGTACAGTGAAAAATGTATACATCACCAATCACAGCACTGACTTAGATACAAAAGTATCTAAGCACAGCTTCTTTAGTTACAAGACAAAAGAAAAATATAATGTCCACCATTACAGAAATAGAAGTTCAGCACAACAGACCACGCTGCCACTTATCTTCCAGTCTGCAATGGACCTTGACTTCAAGCTGTGCTGGTGACATGCCATGAAGGAAGGCTGCTGCAGGACCACTTGAAGTTGCCACACTGCACTGAGAGACCCCTGGGGAAGAGGCATCACCGAGCAGGGAGGTTACAATGCCAGTAGGTTGCCATCCCAACACTGGGAGGTCACTGCACAGTTTGGGAGGTCACCATGCCTACACCGCGAGGTCATTGTCCATTGTTTGGGATCATGCATCGGCAAAGAAAGTGGAAATTATAACCACGTCTATCTCTGAGGCATTCCAGCCATTTGCATTTAACATTTTAAGCAATACTGACATATATAAGTCACCTGTTGAGTGGGCACAATATTGTTCTGCCCTGCAGTTGCCCCAAATTTGTGAAATCATGGCCTCCACCTTCTTGAAAGACAAGATAGCAGATAGGTGGAAACATCACCATCTACATTTTTTCCCACTGATCAAGTGGCCAAATCAATCAATGTGGACCAGTCAACTGACCATTGAAAGGTTAGTCAATGATCAGACACTCGCCTCTTTTTCCCGATCCCCAAGCCAAAACCCGTGCTCCAAGTTGCTCCTGGCAGCTACTACTTGTATTGCTGTTGGGGTAGGAAAGACCATCGCCGTTCTCAGGGATGATAAGCAGCCCTCTCATCCAATCTCATTCCACTGGCACGACCTTATTTTTGCTCAGTTCTCCAATTGATGTTTATCCTCTGTCTGACATTATATGTGGTCAAATGACAAAGCTGAAAATGTGTTGCTGGAAAAGTGCAGCAGGTCAGGCAGCATCCAAGGAGCAGGAGAATTGACGTTTCGGACATGAGCCCTTCTTCAGGAATGAGGAGACTCTCCTCATTCCTGAAGAAGGGCTCATGTCTGAAACGTCGATTCTCCTGCTCCTTGGATGCTGCCTGACCTGCTGCGCTTTTCCAGCAACATGTTTTCAGCTCTGATCTCCAGCATCTGCAGTCCTCACTTTCTCCTGGTCAAATGACAAATTCTCTCTATGGGAATGTTTTGTGGGTTCATTGTGTGTAGCATGCCACCAGCACAGCTTGGAGCCAGGGTCCAGTGCAGACTGGAAGATAAGTGGCAGTGTGGTCTGTTGTTCTGAACTTCTGTTTCTAAAATGGTGGATGTTATATTTTTCTATTGCCTTGTAACTAAAGAAGCTGCGCCTAGGTACTTTTGTATCTAAGTCAGTCACTCGCTGTGTTTACCTTCTTCCTTCTTCCTATTTTTCAGTATTATTCCGTGGCATTTTATTACAATACTCATCTTAACCTCTTATCTAATTTCCACTCTTGTTGTGTTTTGCTCTCAGTTTCTCCTATTATTGCTTTCTCTTTACATGCTGTGTCCTTGGCTCTTTGATGGATAGCTTCCATTTATATATAAAGTAATGGAAATTTGTGCTTCCCATTTCATGCTGCTCCTGTGTTTTTCATTGTTTATTTCCATTTTATACTTTCCAGGTTGATTTGCTATAATTTCTTTCTTGAAATTTTCGATAGTCATACAGCGCACAGCTGCCTCGCAAAGCGAATGTTTCCATATTTGAACTCCAAAGTGATGATCCACTTTCAATTTTCAGTTCAGACATCATGATGCTGAACAAAAGTAAAACCTGATTTTTTTATGTTCCTAAAACCACTTAAATCAGACTGACACTAATATACCAAAATTGGCACATGAGTGTATCTGCATTGCTTAACTGGTAATGATTGCCTTGGAGATATATATGCAAACATAAGTGTAGTAATCACAATCAGAAGTCATTTTATCAATGGGATATGTTAAAGGAACCATGCAGTTACAGACAAAATGGTTCATAAAAAAACAGCAGATCCACCAAACATAAAATTGTTATCCTCTCTAGCCTGGGCTAACCATGGTAAGATTTTGTTGCAGATAGTAGGAAGATATATTCCATATCAGTTCATTTTCAGTAGTAATCTTAAAATTCCATCAGTAATAAGTCTTTGGTCCTCAACTTAGGAAGGAGCTACAGTAAGTTCTACTGCACAGCATCGTGGCTCAGTGATTAGCACGGCAGCCTCACAGTGCCAGGGACCTGGGTTTGATTCCAGCCTGGGTGGCTGACCATGTGGAGTTTAGAAATGCTCCCCGTCTCTATGTGGATTTCCTCTGGGTGCTCCGGTTTCTTTCCACAGTCCAAAGATGTGTTGATTTAGTGGATTTGCCACGTTGAATTGCACATAGTATCCAGGCGTGTGCAGGCAAGGTGGGTCAGCCATAGGAAATGCAGAGTTACTGGGATAGGGTGGACGGGTTGAGTCTGGGTGGAAATGCTGCTTGGAGGGTTGACGTGGACTCAACGGACTGAATGGCCTGCTTCCACACTGTTGGGATTCTATGACTTTCTTAGAGCATTTGAATGTGCTATGTGCAGGCAGAAAGGCTTACATTTAAAACCAAAGTGTCCAAAAGCATATGTCATGCCTTAAGATATTAGGTAAGGTCAATGGAACCCAGTTTCATTCTGGGAGAGATGTTTTTTATAAGGAGAAGGGCTTAGAGGTTGGAGGAGGCCTAGGAAATATTTTGATAGGCAGGAAAATAATAATTCACAAAATAGGAATCAGACTGATGTTAGGGTCTGAAAACTTCAAGACGACTTGGAGTACAAATGGACAAATTCTGAGGGGGTTTGAGAAATAACAGGGAGCCAAGGTAATTCTCAGTGAAATGTGGTTTATTTGTTCAGGATGTGGAAGTCACTTGCAAAGAGTGGCATCCAATCTCTAATTGGTCTTGAGAAAGACGGGTGGCATGGTGGCACAGTAGTTAGCACTGCTGCCTCACAGCGCCAAGGACCCAGGTTCAATTCCAGTCTCAGGCAAGTGTCTGTGTAGAGCTTGTACATCCTCCCCGTGTCTGTGTAGGTTTCCTTCGGGTGTTCTGGTTTCCTCCCACAGTCCAAAAATGTGCAGGTTCGGTGAACTGGCCATGCTAAATTGCCCGTAGTGTTAGGTGTAGGGGAATGGCTCTGGGTGGGTGCGCTTCGGCTGGTCGGTGTGGACTTATTGGGCCGAAGGGCCTGTTTCCACACTGTAAGTAATCTAATCTAAAGTGGTGGTGAGCTAGCTTTTTCAATTGTTGCAGTCTGTGGTGGTTAAATACATCCACCTGTGCTGTTAAGATGAAATTCCTGGGTTTTGGCTTATTGGGAGTGAAGGAATAGTGGTATTATTCCGAGTCAAAATGGTGTGTGGCCCGGAACTGAAATTGCAGATGGTGGTAGTGGTGCTCCCATGCATTTGCTGTCCACCTTCTAGGTGTTTAAGGTTGTGAGTTTAGGAGGTGTTGTTAAAGGAGACTTAGAGAGATATTGCAGTGCATCTTGTACATGGTATACATTGTGGCCACTGCATGTCATTGTTGGTGGAGGTGAATCTTGAATGTAGTGGACAGGATGCCAATCAACTGTGCTATTTTGGCCTGGATGGTATCAAGCTTCTTGAATATTATTGGAGTTGCACTCACCCAGACAACTGAAGAGTATACCATCACACTCCTGAATTGTGTCTTGTGGATTTTAGAATTTAGAATTTGAAACTTTGGAATTTGGTAGGTGAATTATTCACCACAGAATTCTGATCTTCCGACTTCCATAGTATTAATATCGCTGGCTCAGTTCAGTTTACCCTGAAAAAGTTGATAATTGGGAATGAGTGAAGGTACTGCTATTAAAGGTCAAGGGGAGATGATTGGAGGTAAGCTTTGTGTGGTAATTGTAGAATGCAAATGTTATTTGCCACCTAAAATTTCATGTCTTGCTGCATGTGTACATGGACTGCTCCAGAATGGGTGGAACCACAAATGATTTGCAATATTGGACAAAGGGTCAGTTAGACTCGAAACGTCAGCTCTTTTCCCTCCTTACAGATACTGCCAGACCTGCTGAGATTTTTCAGCATTTTCTCTTTTGGTTGCAATATTATTTTATCATCAGGGAACAAGCCCACTTCCACCCTTAAGCATGCCAGGGAGATCATGTAGGAAGGTGACTTTTAAAGATGGTTGGGGCTAGGTTAGTTTCTGAAGAATTCCTGAAACATTGTCCTGGAGCTGAGATGATTGACCTCCAACAACCATCTTTCTTCATCTCTGATATGACTCTGACCAGTGGAGATTGTTCACTGTAGTTCCCAATGACCCCAGTTTTGCTAGGTCTCTTCGATATTGTGCTTGGACACATGACACCTTGATGTTGGGGTCCATAACCTTCACATACCATTTTATGTCTAGCTCTTCTTCTGTCCACATTTTTACGAAGGCTGTAACGAGGTCAGGAACTGAGTGATTCTGGCACAAACCTCAAATTGAGTAGCTTATTGTAGTTTAAGTGCCACTTCATAACAGTGTCTATAACACTCTTCAGATATTTTTAATCAAACTGCTCAGAGATGTCATGATATACCTCTGGAGCAGGTAGGACTTGAACCCAGACCGCTTGGCCTGTGGTAGAGACACTATCACTGCACCACAAGAGCCTTAATAACACTTTTCATTATTTTGTTAATGATCGAGACTAGACTGATAGGGCAGTAATTGGCCTGGTCAGATTTGCCTACTGTCGATCCCTTACAACAGGTTGTTATAAAGTAGTTCCAATACAGTGTCCATGACATTTCTTTGGGCTGACTGAGTGCCTCCACTGGAGCAAGGCAATGTTACCTGAAGTTAAGTAACTGCCTTGAGAGGGTTGGGAGAGGAGGAGATACAATTGACCAACAATGGATCATTTCCATGTGCTTATTCCAAATTCATATGACTGTGAGCTGAAAATGTGTTGCTGGTTAAAGCACAGCAGGTTAGGCAGCATCCAAGGAACAGGAAATTTGATGTTTCGGGCCAGAGCCCTTCATCAGGAATGAGGAGAATGTGCCAGGCAGGCCTCCCTACCTTTTATCTTAGCCTGCCTGACACATTCTCCTCATTCCTGATGAAGGGCTCTGGCCCGAAACGTCGAATTTCCTGTTCCTTGGATGCTGCCTGACCTGCTGTGCTTTAACCAGCAACACATTTTCAGCTCTGATCTCCAGCGTCTGCAGACCTCACTTTTTACTCATATGACTGTGAGCAAGGGTTTGTTATAACGTGCATTACATGATGAAGGAACTAACTTGGGATTTGCATGTAACATGCTAACAAATCAGCAACCTGCTTTACTCGCTGCCTGATATATTCTTTTTTACAGGTAATTATTCATTTCACCCTGTCACCCAAGGCATATTGCGCCCTATTTATTCAGTTCCATACACATCTAACAGCAATAGGGGAGAACAAGTGGTATTGATATCGAGTGGCGAATTTACTCATCATCCTCTGTTGTTCGCATAGGGTTTCTTTTTGGTTAACATTTTCTGCTGGACAAGGGTTTGATGTGAACCCTTTATATTTGCTCCATTTTATTCTCACGGATTGATATTTCTGACTGGCTTAGCCGATGGCTTTTGCTCAGACAGGAGCAAAGGAAAGAATTTTTTTTTTTCGCTGAGCTGTCCTTATTCAGCAATTCAGATCAGCTTCCACATATTTGGGGAGTTTGTCAGAGATGCTGGGAAATGTTTTCTTTAATAGACTCTGATGGAAAATGACATTAAAGACTGACTGAACCCACAGAGAAGAAAGATTTTGTGTTCCTGTAATTACTGTGCATATTTCTTATGCAATCAACTCATATTTGCTGTCATTGGAAATTCAGCTTGCGAGAAGACTAAACCTTTCTTAGAAAAAGGCATGTGCTGTGTAGGATTATCTATATGACTGTGGGTGGCAGTGAGTTTAAGAATATACCCTCTATTTTGGGAAAATAATTTTGTCTTCTTGAAGGCAGACAAAAATACTTCTTCAATATCCTTATCATTTCCTGATTTCCCTTGATAATTTCTCCTGTATTTTCCTCAAAGTGACAAACACTTCCTTCAGCTACCTTTCTCAATTATAACTACTTGTAAAAACCTTGGCTACTTCATCCTCATTTCCTAATTTTCTCTCTTTACTAATCTTCAGGCTGCCCTGTTGTTGGTTTCCAAATCTGTATCAAACTCTGGGTTTATTGCTGTTCTGCACAACATGATAAGCTTCTTCTTCCAATCTAGTCTTCAGCTCCCTAGTTGGATGTCCCAATCTCATTAATTTTTGTTTGCTTTTCAAAGGAGGATATTTTGTATAAAATTTTGAATAATTTCTAAAAATATTTCCACTATTTACTTCCCACCACACATTTAGTCTGTTCATTGCTCATGCCTACGTAATTGACTTTATTTCAGCTTAAGGTTCTTGTGAACCTGACTATGTTACTCTGTGACTATGTTACTGCAAATCCTCTTGCAAGGATGCATACCTTGAAGAAGTACTCCTCCTTTCTCCACAAGAATCTCAGTGAGTCCTTCTCTCTCTCACACTGCAACCCCCAGGTCATCTCCTCTGCTGCCTGACCTGCTGTGCTTTTCCAGCACCACTCTAATCTCAACTCTGCTTTCCAGCATCTGCAGTCCTCACTTCTGCCTATGATACTTTAAAGCTAATTTGACCTTCAACTGCATTAAGCTCATACTTTCTCAAACAGTATTTTACAGAGAGATTATAGATTAACACATTATTTGATTAAGTAACGAAGTGGGTAGTACAACTGATGCTATGTACAAATACTTTCAAAAGATATTTCATAAAGTTTAGCATGCTTGCCTTCATTTCTCAGATCTTTTGAGTTATAGGAGCTGGGACATCATTTTGAGCTTATACAGGACATTGGTGAGGCCTCTTCTGGAATATGGTAGGCAGTTCTGGTCACCCTGTTATAGGAAGGATACTATTAAACAGGAAAGGATTCAGGACAGATTTGCCAGGATGTTGCTGGGAATGGAGGATTTTAGTTATGGGGAGAGGCTGGATAGACTGGGACTCTTTTCACTGGAGCTTAGGAAGTAGAGAGGTGACCTTGTAGAGGTTTATAAAATCATGAGGGGTATAGATAAGGTGAATAGCATGTGTCTTTACCCTAGGATAGGAGCGTCTAAAACTGGCATATTTCTAAGATGAGAGGAGAAACATTTGAAAAAGACTTGAGGGGCAACGTTTTTAACAGGGAGTGACCCATGTGTAGAATGAATTGCAAGAGGAAATGGTGGATGCAGGTATAGTTACAAAATTTAAAAGAGATTAGATAAGTTAATGAATAGGAAAGGCTTTTGAGGTATATGTGCCTAGTGCAGGCATATGGGACTAGTTTGAGATTATGGTCAGCATGGACTGGTTGGACAGATGGGTCTGTTTCTGTGTTGTATGACTCTATGACTCTATAACTACCATATAATAGATTTGTTTATAAAATTGCTGATTAAAAGAGCAGTAGCAGGTTCTGCAAGAAATATTAAATTAATTAAGCGCCAGAGGGCAGAGATACTCTTTCTGAGTGGAGGGCGATGTGCAATTGTTTTCCCTAGTGATCAGTGTTGGGACTACTGTCATTTTTGACAATATAAAAGTAGCCTGGAATTTGGTGGAGAAAATCTAACCATCTCTCCTTGATATTCAATGGCATTGCCATTCCGGCATCTGCCGCCATCAGCATGCTGAGAGTTTTCATTGACCAGAAACTGAACTGGACTAGCACATAAATACTATGACTACAAATGCAGGTCAGAGGCCATGAGCTGACATCCCATCTCCCCATTACCTGGTCCACCATTGAGAAGGCAGAAGTCAGGAGTGAGATGGAGTACACACCACTTGCCTGAAAGGATGAACGTTCAATAACATTCAAAAAGCTTGTTTGGCACCTCCTTCACCATCTTCAATATTCACTCCACTCAGCATCAATGCAAAGTTTGCCATCTACAAGTTACACTGCAGTTATGCACCATCAACAGCACTTTCCAAACCTGCAATCTCGACTACATAGCGGGACAGATGTGGCAGATGCAACCATCTGCATACCGTGCTGATTTTGAACTATGTCATTGTTCCTTTATCGCTGCTGGGTAAAAATGCTGGAACTCTCTTTCTAAAAGTACTGCGAGTGCCTCTACATCCAAGGAACTGCAGCACTATTTCAAGGCGAATTATAGTTCAGCAGTAAATGTTCCCACAGCCTATGACACTCACATCTCATGAACAAACGAAAGTAAGAAACAAATTCAAGTCTGTGAGTACATTTTAGCCTGGGTCTTTTTTCTGATGGGGTTGGATTTCTTCCCTCAGCTGCCTTCTCTGTCAAAAGGACTGCTGTCAAAAATTGATAATTCCTTATAGCAAGTTGGTTTCTTACAGACAATTATAGTCTCTTTTTCCCCAATTCTAAGCCATTTGCAGCTTCTTGGAAATGATTGAGTTTCTTTATGTTAGCATCAATTAAAATATATTCTGTAGCCACTTGCAGGAATTAAATTTGCAGGTGCTTAGGCAATAATAGCAATAAAATCCACAAGGACCTGCTGAATTTTACTTTAAAAAAAAATTGACCCAAAAGTGTATATTTTATTGTCTTATCCAAAGAATCAAACTAACTTTCAGTCTTGCGCATTTCCATGCATACTTGCAAACAAGGAGAGAATTCATGTGACTGCTCAACCCTAACTTGTTTGCAAGCAGATTGTGAATTCTCCATTTGTTTTGAAAAATTAAAAGTGTCCATTCACCATCAAACCAGAGGTATAACTTTGTTGGTGTGACAGCTATAAGGGCATTGAGTCATAATATCGTAGAATATCTTCAGTGTGGGAGCAGGCCATTCAGACTATCAAGTCTACACCAATCCTCCAAAGAGCATTCCGCACAGACCAACACCCTCTACCCCCACAACCCTGCACTCCCCATGGCCAATCCACCTAACCTGCACATCTTTGGACTGTGATAGGGTGGGGGGTGGGGGGGGGAGGGGCGGGGTGCGGGAACAGGAGCAAAGCTGCACAGGCATGGAGAGAAAATGTAAACTCCACACAGACAGTTGCCTGCCAGAGGTTGGAATCAAGCCAAGGTCCCTAGCACTGTGAAGCAACAGTGCTAACCATTGAGCTACCGTGCTGCCCAGGAATATGTTTGTCTAATTGTTCTCCATTCCTTTTTGGTTGCACTGTATTCAATGAATCAAAGTTTAGTTTTCTCCAATCTGTGTATGATATTAGCAGCGTTGAGTTAGTGACCCAGTCCTATATCAGGCAGTCAGAAATCTCCCAGTTCTGGCTTTATCCATCAGCAGTGTACATTTGGTCCAACTCTGCCACTGATTTATGTGGTGTGTAATTGCCACTCAGCACCCAAAAGCCCTGTCAATGTTCTCCTGAGAAACAAAACAGTGTGCTAACCTGGTCCAGCCTGAATGTGACTGCAGCCCCAGACCAACAGGGCTGACTCTGAAGTGATCTAGTAATCTGAGTTGTAGTAAGCCAATGACATTGGTGTAAGAAGACAGTCTGTTATCAGTTTCTCAAGGCAACTAGGGAGAGGCAAAAAAAAATGCCAGGATTGGCATTAGTGCTCACATGTTGCAAGTGAATAAATAAAACAATCAATGGCTTTGTAAAATAACATGTTAACAGCTGAAGAACCAGCATTTTGTGTAAATGTCTTTTGATTAAATAGATAAGCAAAGAAAATACTGTTGATTAGATGAACTGAGGTGGGAGCGGGCATGTGTGAAGTGTTGATGCTACTAATATTAGCAAATAAATTCCAAGGCAGTCATGCAAGACATCAAATTGCTAAGTGATGCTGAAAAAATCCTCAGTGCATCCTTATACCTGGAAGTGGACATCACCAATCTCCCGGTATTTAATCATTTAGTTCTCAAGTCCTGACACAGCTTCTCAGCGGATGGTAGAGCCTGAAAAAAAGACCATGCCACCTTCATTATCTAATCCGTTCATTGATCACTGACTCTGTAATGACTACCCATCGAATTTCAGCCCTGAAGTACACTTCTGCAAAGCTTGTCAAAGGTTAACAACTTTAGAATGCCTATGCAACATCATACCAAACATAGATCTTCTTTGATTAGCTGACTTCGTTGACGGACACTCACAAGTTGCCTATTGATCAACAAGCAACATGTTCTATAAAGTATTTGATCCTCCATGCATATACATTTCCTGTGCTCTATATGTCTTCCCTGAAGCTGATGTTTATTTGCAACCTTACCATCTTGAGGATAGGGATCAAACACAAGAAAGTCAATTGGAACTATCTATTTGGAAATAGTCCTTGAGAGATGGAGATAGGATGTAGAGACAGTACTGTTTCTGCATTTAATATGTTATTGACATGATCCTCACATTGTCAAACTGTTTCAATTATCTCTGTCATGCATCTCAACTTAAGGGGTATTACACTTGCATTAATTCCCTACTAAGCCCATCTGTTGTTCAAAATAAAAACTGGAAATGCTAAACAGTATCTTGACCTCAGCTGGTCTTCAAGCTGAAATATTAACTAGGTTTCTCTCTCTAACTGCTACTGCCTGACATGTTAACTTGCAACATTTTCTGTCCCTGTATTAGAATGTGGTTCTCTTCCGTTTTCCAGTTTAACTGTTTCAATAAGATGAACACTTAATGCCTACAAATGATCAGAATAATTCATTTACTGTTGCGATGTGGGTAAGAGTGATAAGATAACATTTATTGTGTGCAAACAGTGAACTGCACTAAATGGGACTTGAATGACTTTAGGCATCAGATTAACAGATAGAAGAATCTTCATGAAGTATTGGGATTCTTTATAACAATACAGCAAGTTTTGTGATCCGTTTTAGCAGGTTGCAATGCTGAAAATGAGCCTGAGCTGAAAACAACAAATACTGGGAATCATAGCAGACAACATTCATGGAGAGAGACCGAGCTAACATTTTGAAAATGAGCCTTCTTGTTGTTTAGAGTTGCTGCAATCTCAGTTCTGGACTAGACCCCTTATTTTTTGAATGGTTTGCCTGGTAAAAGAAAATTAAAGAGGCAAACTAGGCAGAAAAGCTCTATCATTTCAAAACAAGAGCAGATTTTCTCACCAACCCTCACCCCAGATTGTTCTTCACCTCACAATATGATACTGATTAATTATTTGAGATAATTACTGTTATAGGTGTATGTACTTTTCTGTCAAATTCATAGAGTTATACAGCATGGAAACAGACCCTACAGTCCAACTTGTCTATGCTGACCAGATATCCTAAGTTATTCTGGTCCCATTTGCCAGCATTTGGCTCATATCTCTCCAAACCCTTCCTATTCATACACCCATCCAGAAGCCTTTTAAATATTGTAATTGTACCAGCCTCTACCACCTCCTCTGTCAGCTCATTCTATACAGGTACCACCTTCTGCATGAAAACCTGTCCCTTAAGGCCCTTTTAAATCTTCCCTCTCACTTCAAATCCATGCCATCTAGTTTTGGACTCCCCAACCCTGTGGAAAAGACCTTGGCTATTCAGCTTATCCATGCCCCTCCTTTAGTGTTGCCTTAATTTCCCTTTCATTTTAGCAAGGATTGAAACAAACCTCCTTGCAGGATCAACACTCTGCCTCTGACACTGCTGAGTGAACAGTGGTTTCACGGACAACTATAATCACATGAAGTACAACTCAACAACAGCAACAATCACAGGAAGTGAGGCTACTGCTCTCTTTATTACTGCCGTTTTCTCGGTTCTGGTAAGAGCCGATTTGAATTAATGAGATAACAAGGCTACTGCCACCTAAGTGCAAAATTCAAACACATGTTGCCATTATAGTACGTAGTTTTTACTCACACTGAGATATTTTACTCTCTCCTCCCAGCATGTGTTGTTTGGCAATTATGATCTTTTGTGCAGGCTGGCAATTTTCCTGCTCGTTGCTGTGGCAGTGAATTGAGATTCAGGTTTTTACGTCCTTTTGTAAGAAAATTCATGGGAAGTGGCATCACAAAGGAACAGTTGGCTGGGCAGTTGCATATAGGTGTATGTGCAGCAAAGGATTGAGCTGTCACACTGTTCTGCAATTACAGGTAAGCTGCAGTCAGCTCAGTAAGTATGGAGCTAAGAGTGACATTAAGAGTAAAGTTGACGCAATTATTGTCACTCTATACATGAGGCTATATTGTATAGAATTAGGTAGAATGCACAGCACTGAGCAGGCCATTCTGTTCAAAAGGTCTCTACTGCCATTTCCAATCCACCTAGTCATTTAAAAAAAATAGAACAAATATTTATCTTAAGTTAGGAAAAGGGTGAAAGAAGATCGTAAGTAAACTTTCTTGAATGATTTGGAATATCAGCAAAGATGCTGCCATCAGTATGCAGCACAGAGGTGTTACTGAGCCAGATGATGTGTTAGAACTGAATTATTCTGAGAATGCAAACAAAAAAAAATTAATGCAAGGTGTTCAGCTGCAACTATCCTGCTGCCCTCCATTAGCATCCGTTACTTTCAATTTCTGGAACTCTTGCTCCTAGGTATTGATAGAAGGAGCAATAGAATGGTGAGGAGATTGCAACGTGTGTGCACAATGCTTATGTTTATAGTGTCACTACACAGACCAGTTCATCCCTCTCTGCGCTTGTCATTTATTACTTAAACAAAATATTCAATTAATCAACAGGCGTAGACAGCACAACAATAAAGTATGAGCATTTTTAGACTTTATTTTATTTCAGGCTGGAGGTTGATTGAAGTATGCAAGCCAAGTATCACCTCAGCTGATTTTTGAGACACTCCTCTGCCAGAAAAGAGGAACAGTTTGTCTAAAACAAATATGTAAAGGTGAATATGCAGTGGCTTAAATTACAGGCATTAGAAGACATTGAAAAGGATCGAGTGGACTTTTGTGTTGCCCAAAGATGTTTCTCTAACAGAGATGTTTCTCAAACACTATCAGTATTTCAAGGTGACCTAACAACATTTAAAGCTTGAACCATGGGCTAGCAGTAAGATTGACTTGTTTTGATGTTGCTGTGCAATTTAGAGACATTCTCTTAACTGACAGGAGCGGCAAATGCGATCCACTGATCCCCAGTTGTTGTGAGGTTGTATTGAGATTGTACAGAGAGACACAAGTCAACCTTCACCTGGCAGAGAGGAACCTTTGATCAATATATAACGTAAGCAGAGTTGCTGGCTCAGTTCTAGTTCCAAGAATGTCTAGGTTCCAGAAGATATCATTGAAAATGTATTCCATTCATTAGCATAATAGGACTAACCATTATCCTATACCACCTCTCAAGCCTCTAAATCATTTACTACTATAATTTCCAATAACATTTAGCGACTTATGTTTCTCTTACTTCCACAAATCACTGCTAACAACACCCACCCCATTCAACACACACCAAGTCTCTTTTTGACCTTACTTTCAGCACATCTTGGTGAAGGATGGGATAGAAAGGAATCACTTCACAGGGAAAGTCTGAAAAGCAGTTGGAGTAACCTGTCAGAACATGGATGATGTTCCATTGTAGGTTGTGGAGGATCAGTGCATGTCTGTTTGAGGCCTTGAGTGTTTTCAGCCCTTGTCTCAGTTATTTTCAGCTGTGTTATTACTCTTGAGGGTCCAAAGTATGAAGACAATCCAGCTGTTCTTTTGTCCTTTAACAAAGTGTTTCTCTCCTATAAATGATGCCATTTGGTTCATGAACAAGTTGTGATCTTTGAAGCCTTGCTAATATGCCTTCCTTGTTCTGAAGCCACTCCTGGGATCTTGTTTTCAGCATTGGCAGATTGTGATCACTGTGTTGCTGGTGGAAGGTCTATTTGTTGATCCTGTAATGTTCCTTCCTCTGTTGTACTAGCTCATGGCCCTCCGTTGTAATGCTCATTATGCCTCAGGAAAGAAAGTTGAGTTTGAAATCTTCAATCCATCAACAGTTGGGGAGGGGAAAGCTTCTTGGGAGTAGTGTGGTGAGGAAAGTCATGGCTAGGGTTAAAGGAAAGTCATCACTCTTTCACAGAGGGTTCTTTATGGTTCATACTTTACTCTCTTCCTCATCATCCACTTGAGGCTATCTCAGTGCACTACTAAAGTGGAAAAATCAATATGAGGCTACAAAGAATTGGATATGACCAGAAGTAAATTCTTGCACATTATCAGAGAGAACTCCATCTGGATTCGAAAAAGATTATCACCGTCTCTGAGTTGAGTTGGTTTTATGTCTGTGTTCAATCTATTAGTACCCACCATTGATAGCTAAGACTCTAAATGTCCAGGTGCTAACATCTGTTAATGTTTCAACTGAAACATTTATTTCAGTTGAATTCAATATTTGAAGTCAGCAGGGAGGCTGAACAATATGTGTATGAAGTAGAAGAATTGAAGATGTTATTCCTTTTCATTCGATCTTGAACAATAAAGGATCTGAAAACAAGTTCAAAATAAGAGCATTACTTGGTGTTGAAATGCTTGTGTCTCCTCAATTCTAGCAAGTGTTACTGAGACTGTCATTAAATACAAAACATGACAGAAAATCAAGTCATTTTTACTTTTTTTATTCCCTAAATCGCTGCAACTGTAATGAAATGTGAAGCTCTAAGATCCTTTTGTTGGTTGATGGGCTATTTACAGTCTCTAAACCTGGAATGCAACCTGCCAGCTGATAGGAACGTATTACTTTCCTGCAAAATGACACTTCTGTTAAACTGATACATCCCTGTGCATACATTCCAGTTTGATAACAGAACAAAACATTCATTCTACACTTTCCTTGTTTCAGAATCTTTGAAAACATCCATGTTTTCTGTGAGAGAACGTTTGCAATCACAGCTGAATTTATTTCTAAGTTTGTGGCAGAATCATTAAATCAAGTATTAGCTTGGCTCAGTGTCACACTGAAAGTGGGAAAGATTATGGGTTCCATGCTGCACACTGACACGCAGCTGAGAATTACATCGTTAGAGAGCCCGCCTTTCAGATATTAAACAGAGGTTGTCTCCTTGCATTCAGATGGATTTGGAGGATCTCATGACTCTAGTTGAATAGGAGCAGGATGTTCTATTTGCAATCTTGTAATCCTACAGTCAACAACATTAAAAATCACACAACACCAGATGATAGTCCAACAAGTCTATTTGGAAGCATTAGCTTTCAGAGCACGACACCCTCATCAGGTGGTTGGCAGGTGTAATTATTGACATACAGTCAATAATTACATCTAATCAACACCAGCAAAACAGATCAACTGGTGTTCATCGAATTTTGTTATTTGTGGGATTTTCTATGTTCAAGTCAACAATTGCAATTGCCTGTAAAACAGTGACTGCTTTTCAGAGGTAAATCACTGCTGTGTACTCTATGAGGACACAGGTAGCAAAGCAGAAAGTGCGAATTCCTTTGTATAGTAAATTTTGTGCTTGCTATTCATTGCACTACCTTTGTACAAACGTTGTGGACTGGAGCAGATAGTAAAGATTGGGAGGTTTCTACGGATTGAGTAGTTACAGAGAAATGGAGAAAAAAGTGACGGCATGGTAGCTTAGTGATTAGCACTGTTGCCTCACAGCGTCAGGGATCTGGATTCGATTCTAGCCTTGGGTGACTGTGTGGAATTTGCACATCCTGCCCGTGTCTGCATAGGTTTCCTCCAGGTTCATTGGTTTCCTCCCACAATGCAAAGATGTGCAGGTTAAGTAAATTGCACTTGGTGTTCAGGGATGTTTAGGTTAGCTGCATTAGTCAGTGGTAAATGTAGATTCATAGGGGAATGGGTCTGGGTGAAATATTTTTAGGACAATTGGTGTGGACTTGCAAGGCTGAACAGCCTGTTTCCACAGTATAGGTATTCTTTGATTCTATGGGAAGAGAGGAAAGAGATTACTGCAACTTTGGCGGTTATCTGTGCATTCTCACTGCCCACTGGATTAGTACCAGATGATTGTTGGGTGGCAAAGTTTATTCCCCTGTTCAATAAAGGGAATAGGATAACCCTAGGAACTATAGACCAGCCAGTTTTATGTCAGTGGCAGGCAAATTATTGGAGAAGATTCTGAGAGACAGGATTTATGATTATTTGAAAAATTATAGCTTGATTAGAGTTAGTCAGCATGGCTTTGTGAGGGGCAGGTCATGCCTCACAAGCCTTATTGAATTCATTGAGGATGTGACAAAACATATTGATGAAGGCAGAGCAGTGGATGTGGTGTATTTGGATTTTAGCAAGGTGTTTGATAAGGTTCCTCATGGTAGACTTATTCAGAAAGGAAGTATGCATGGGGTACAGGGAAATCTGGCTGTCAGGATTCAGAATTGGCTGTCCCTTAGCAGACAGGAGGTAGTAGTATATGGAAATATTCAGCTTAGAGCTCGGTGACCAGTGGTGTTCCACAGGGATCTGTTCTGGGACCTCTGCTCTTTGTGATTTTATAAATGACTTGGATGAGGAAGTAGAAGGGTGGGTTAGTAAATTTGCCAATGACACGAAAGTTGGTGGAGTTATGGATATTGTTGAAGTCTGTTGTAGGTTGAAATGGGACATTTACAAAATGCAGAGCTGGGCTGAGAAGTGGCAAATGGAGTTCAACATGGAAAAATGTGAAATGCTTCATTTTGTAAGGTTGAATTTGAATGCAGATTACAGGGTTAAAGGCAGGATTCTTGGCAACATGGAAGAAAAGAGTGATCTTGGGGTCCATGTCCATTGATCCCTCAAAGTTACCACCCAGGTTGATAGGGTTGTTAAGAAGGCATAGTGTATTGGCTTTCATTAGCAATGGGATTGAGTTTGAGAGCCGTGAGGTTATGCTGTAGCTCTATAAAGCCCCTAGTTATACCACACTTGGCATGTTGTGTTCAGTTCTGGTCACCTCATTGTAGGAAGGATGTGGAAGCTTTAGAGATGGTGCAGAGGAGATTTACCAGAATGCTGCCTTGACTGGAGGGCATGTCTTATGAAGAAATGTTGAGGGTACTTGGGCTTTTCTCAATGGAGTGAAGAAGGATGATAGGTGACTTGATAGGGGTGTACAAGATGATGACAGGCATAGATATAATGGATGGTCAGATACTTTTTCCCAGGGTGGAAATGGCTATTAAGATGGACCATAATTTTAAGGTGATTGGAGGAAGGTTTAGTGGAGATGCGAGAGGTAGGTTCTTTACACAGAAAGTGTTGGGTGCATGGAAAGCACTACCAGCAGTGGTAGTCGAGTCAAATACCTGAGGGACATTTAAGTGATTCCTGGATAGGCAAATGGATGATAGTAAAATTTAGGGTACGTAGGTTAGTTTGACCTGAGAGCAGGATAAAAGGTTGGCTCAACATCAAGGGCCGAAGGGCCTGAACTGTGCTGTACTATTCTATCTTCTATGAATAAGTGAGTGGGTGAATGGAGGAATGAATATGTAACACAATGGGTGAGTGAGTGGGTGTAGTCAGATTGAATCAACAGGGTAATTGGCTGAAGTGCATTCTCTGGATGGATCAGGTCAGGTTATTGGGGAGTTTTCATGTTGAGTTGTAGGGCAGTCAGGTCTGTATGTTTGTTGGATTTTGTGGTTGGGTTGCCATGTTGATCAGGGAGGTAATCAGTGTAAGGAGGGAGGCATGGGATAGAGGGAAACTTGGCCAATTGGATTGAAAACTGGCTAACTGGTCGAAGTCAGAGAGTGGTGGTAGATGGTAAATCTTCAGCCTGGAGCCCAGTTACAAGTGGAGTTCCGCAGGGATCAGTTCTGGGTCCTCTGCTGTTTGTAATTTTTATTAATGACTTGGATGAGGGAGTCGAAGGGTGGGTCAGTAAATTTGCAGATGATACAAAGATTGGTGGAGTTGTGGACAGTGAGGAGGGCTGTTGTCGGCTGCAAAGGGACTTGGATATGATGCAGAGCTGGGCTGAGGAGTGGCAGATGGAGTTCAACCCTGCCAAGTGTGAGGTTGTCCATTTTGGAAGAACAAATAAGAATGCGGAATACAGGGTTAACGGTAGAGTTCTTAGTCAGGTGGAGGAACAGAGGGATCTTGGGGTCTATGTACATAGATCTTTGAAAGTTGCCACTCAGGTGGATAGAGCTTGTAAGAAGGCCTATGGTGTATTAGCGTTCATTAGCAGAGGGATTGAATTCAAGAGTGGTGAAGTGATGTTGCAGCTGTACAGGACTTTGGTTAGGCCACATTTGGAGTACTGTGTGCAGTTCTGGTCGCCTCACTTTAGGAAAGATGTGGAAGCTTTGGAGAGGGTGCAGAGAAGATTTACCAGGATGTTGCCTGGAATGGAGAATAGGTCGTACGAGGACAGGTTGAGAGTTCTCGGCCTTTTCTCGTTGGAACGGCGAAGGATGAGGGGTGACTTGATAGAGGTTTATAAGATGATCAGGGGAATAGATAGAGTAGACAGTCAGAAACTTTTTCCCCGGGTACAACAGAGTATTACAAGGGGACATAAATTTAAGGTGAAGGGTGGAAGGTATAGGGGAGATGTCAGGGGTGGGTTCTTTACCCAGAGAGTGGTGGGGGCATGGAATGCGCTGCCCGTGGCAGTGGTAGAGTCAGAATCATTGACGACCTTTAAGCGGCAATTGGATAGGTACATGGATGGGTGCTTAATCTAGGATAGATGTTCGGCACAACATCGTGGACCGAAGGGCCTGTTCTGTGCTGTATTGTTCTATGTTCTATGTTCTATGTAAGGGAGTAATCAGGTCAGGGGTTATAGACAGGCAAGGTTGAGGGGGTACTGACTTCGAGTCAGGAGTTGGTTGATTTGGTGGATAGTCAGCTCCATTTGGGATGGATAATTGATGATTACTTATGGTCCCTAATGCAGACTTGCTTGTTAATCACTGAGCTAAACCAGATATTAACCAGCCCAATTTTTCCAGGATAAAAATAGGTAAGACCTGTTTACGTCCCATTGCCTTCAGTATTGGAGACATTCATGGTGGATTCCAAATAGCGCAAATAGGTCCTTTGGAAATTTACATTTCCTGGCAATTACAGTGCAACTGCATGTGCTGGACTGCCTCAAGATCCTGATGGACGCAAGCAAACCTTGAATTCAGATTTAAGATCAATATTAGTGGGCGGCACGGTGGCACAGTGGTTAGCACTGCTGCCTCACAGCGCCTGTAGACCCGGGTTCAATTCCCGACTCAGGCGACTGACTGTGTGGAGTTTGCACGTTCTCCCTGTGTCTGCGTGGGTTTCCTCCGGGTGCTCCGGTTTCCTCCCACAGTCACAAAGATGTGCGGGTCAGGCGAATTGGCCAAGCTAAATTGCCCGTAGTGTTAGGTAAGGGGTAAATGTAGGGGTATGGGTGGGTTGCGCTTCGGCGGGTCGGTGTGGACTTGTTGGGCCGAAGGGCCTGTTTCCACACTGTAAGTCTAATCTAAAAATCTAAATAATAATATTCTTGTGATATCTCAAAGACAAATGAAGTATGTGTAATTCATTTACTTGAAAATCTGTGATGGGCTCATTTACAGCTAAAATCAAATATAAAATACAGATATAGCTTCAGTCTCAAGGGTTCATGTTGTGAAAGCATGTGGCTCGCAGCCACATGACAGCATTTGGTATTGGGACAGTTGGCATGTTGAACTCTTAAAGGGATATCACGCCAAAGGTGGTAGGCCAGCATAACCTTTTTCTTCTCAATAATAGCTCTTGTATACTTCAAGTAAAAGCACATAAACATGATATAACGTTTGTTTTGCTACTCCTCAGTGAGAGGGATTGTAAAATGTACAAGCAGAGAAGTCTAAGAGGCCATATATTTCAGCAACTCTTCCAGATCTTGTTATGGTGTAACATTCTGGAGATATACATTTCATCCTTCATGGTTCTTGGTTTGCGGATGTGCTGTCAGTGCATTGATTACTGCCCTGATATTCGAACATTCTATCATCATCTGAGTGTATACAATTGGCAGGTTATACGTGTCCCTTAAGTGGCTTTTGTTCCTGCCTAGTACTGCCCTGTAGGGTATTGTGACTCCATAAATGCTGGGTTCACTGCACGTATAGTAGACTCTGCACGTAATTATGTTCCCATTATGGGATGTGTTACTCTGTCCTTTATGTAGCTGAGGTTATCCTGTGTCTGCGTGGTGGTCATACACCAATTTCATCTTCCCTGTTTTGTCAAGGATTGCTCCTGCTTCTCAGAGAATTCAGATGGTTAGAGGCCTGACGAAATCATTCTCTGCTAATATCTCGAGATGCAACTCTGAAGTGTAACACAGTTACACAACAATTTAGTTCTGTTCTTTTACACTTTGGAATGAGTGATTTAATGGTACAAACCATTTCATAGAATCCCTACAGAGTTGATGCAGGCTATTTTGTCTATTGAGTCCACACCGACCCTCCGAAGAGCATCAAACCCAGACCAATACCCTACCCTGTAATATTGCATTTTCCATGGCTAGTTCACTCAGCCTGCATACTATGGGCAATTTTGCATGACCAGTTAACCTAATCTGCACATCTTTGGACTGTAGGAGGAAACCAGAGCATCTGGGGATAACCCACACAAAAGAGAAAGTGAGGTCTGCAGATGTTGGAGATCAGAGCTGAAAATGTGTTGCTGGAAAAGCACAGCAGGTCAAGCAGCATCCAAGGAACAGGAGAATTGACGTTTCAGGCATAAGCCCTTTTTCAGGAAAGAAAGGCTTATGCCCGAAACGTCGAATCTCCTGTTCCTTGGATGCTGCCTGACCTGCTGCGCTTTTCCAGCAACACATAACCCACACAAACTCAAGGAGAATGTGCAAACTCCACTCAGATAATTATCAAAGGCTGGAATCAAACCCAGACCCCTTGCACTCTGAGACAGCAGTGCTAAACACTGAGCCACCATGTCATCCCAAGCTGCTCAGCAAATGGTTTGATCTGGTGTAAGAAGATGTGAACCTCAGTTGGTTCATACCTATTTGAGACACATATCCGTGAAGGTTTTGCTTAAACACTGCGGTCCATTGTCAGAACTGACCCTACAGACTGAGTGCCATATTCAATGTGTCTGCCATTGATGAGTTGAAGTGCTTCTTACCTGTCAGATCATTGGAAATAAAGAGCAAAATCAAGTTATCTCTATTCACATAAAATAGATCAGTGGCAATTTTGGATTAAGAGACACCTCTGTATTCCTGTTGGTGTAGAAAGTCTCCATGTAGCTGTGGCTAGTGGTTTGGTCATGACTCATACATTCTCATTAACCTTTTAATACCTGGCCAATAGACTGTATCTCACGTTTTCTGTCTCATCTGCTTTGTGCCCATATGTCATTCATGTATTCATGAGGCTGTGTCTTTGCAGAGAGCTTCAGGCACAAGTACTTACTTTCCTTTGACAATAATGCTTCCTGAGGTACTGAGCTCATCTCTCTCTAAGGTTAAGAGCACTTGAGCATGTCTGGCACCTCTTGTGTTGTGTCAGATCACCCTTCGACAATAGCATTCTGCATTGCCTTCAGTTATGGTTTGTTTGATCAAAGCTGGTCACGTTTTATGCAATAGGTCAAATTTGAGTTCATCTTCCAGATTGATGTCTGTTCTGTTGGTTTTTAGATCCAGCGGAACATATGTGTCCTTGCTCGAGTTTGGAAAGCTGCTTAGTAACACCAGAGTTGTGTACGAATGTGGTACCTGTTTTGAAGCAGGCATCAAGGTCTCATGTATTTTTATCATTGTAATCCAGAAGGAACAGTTTCTGGAGTGAATTTTATGATACCAAATTCCAGTGCAAATGTTTCACATTCTGTGTTAAAATAATTGGAAATGCACTTACAACAGTTTTGAATCATAATTCATGAAGTGCCAATTTACAGGAGTCATTTCTTCCTTGGATCCTGGGACTGCAGGGTACACTTCTTTCAAATGTGTTGATGGTCCTCCTGATTATAGTACATCTTTTCTGAGGAGCATAAGTGAAACTAGGGCAACACAATTCTGTCACATTGTTCTTTGAAAGTTGTCATAGGTAGATAGGGTGGTGAAGATAGTGTTTAACACACTTGCCTTCATTGCTCAGAGCATTGAGATTAGAAATTGGGACAACATTGTTGAGGTTGTACAGGATGTTTGCGAAGGCACTTTTGTAGTACTGTATATAGTTCTGGTCACCCTGCTATAGGAAGGCTATTATTAAATTGGAGAGGGTTCAGAAAATATTTACAAGGGACTGGAGGGTTTGATTTAATAATGAGAGGCTGGATAGGCTGGGACTTTTTTCACTGGCACGTAGGAAGTTGAGGAGTAACCTTACAGAGGTGTATAAAATCATGAAGGGCACATTTTTAAGTTGAATAGAGTATGGAGTTCAAACTTTGAGGGCATATTTTTCAGGTGAGAAGAATAAGACTTAAAAGGGACCTGAGGGGCAACTTTTTCACAGAGGGTGGTTCCTCTGTGAAATGAACTGCCAGAGAAAATGGCAGATACAAGAAACATTTGGATAGCTTCATGAACAGGAAGTGTTTGGGGGGATATGAGCCAAATGCAAGCAATGGGACTAGTTTCAGTAGGGAAACTTGGTCAGCATGGATGAGTTGGGCCAAAGGGTCTATTTCTGTGCTGTATGACTCTATGACTTCATGACTCTATAACTCTCTCAGTGATGATGCTTTGACAGAAAAGTTCAGAATGTTTGTTGGATGTAAGTTGAAGAATCCAAGGCATTGCTGTAGGTCATCTTTATCTTGTGAGCCAAGTATTTATCTTACACCTTGACTTAACTTGGACCAGGGTACATGTCGCAATCTGAACATGAAGAGACAAAACTGACCTGACTTAGATTCACCTGGAACTTCTTGCTGTTAAAGTGATCCCTTTATGGTGAGTTGCCACCATCAGTGAATGAAAGTTCTGATCATCCTCTTCTTATGTTTGCCTGTTACCACTATATCGTCCACACACCCAGGTAGATTTTCTGTGAAACTGTCCATTTGTTGCTGCAATAGACATTAACTGACAGTAACCCAAAATGTACAATGAAAGAACAAAGAAAATTTACTGCCCAGGAACAAGCCCTTTGGCCCTCCGAGCCTGAGCCAATCCAAATGTACTGTCTAAACCTGTCGGTCAATTCCAAAGCATCTGTATCCCTCTGCTCCCCACCCACTCATGCATTTGTGCAGAAGCATGTTAAATGAATCTACGAGCCTGCCTCTACCATCTCTGCTGGTAACCCATTCCAAACGCCCACCACCCTCTGTGTGAAGTACTTGCTGTGTGTATCAACGCTTAAACTTTCCACCTCTCACCTTGACTTCTCGTTATTGAATCATTCACCCTGGGAAAAAGCTTGTCTCTATCCACCCTGTCTATACCATGTAGTTTCAGGAAGCAATATTTTCCAAATGCTGTTTTTGAAGGTAACGATTTCACTAGATCTCAGAATTGTTACAGTACAAAAGGAGATCATGTAAGTTGTGTTTCGGCTCTATCTATTCAGGCTGTGAAATGTACTCTGGCCCAAATTAAGTCAAAGGTGTAAGACAGAATTATTTCTGTCAACTTGGAATTTCATTCCTGTCATGATAAAATGTAGACATCTCTTAAGCAGAGAATGATAAATCTGTACCTTGCAATGCTGTAATTGCACTGTCTTTCATTAGTTCACATATGACTGTGTACACATAGTACATAGACAGCACCAGTCTGTGGGGTGATCTGCATTGTTCCATTGGATCCTAGTCATCCAGCTCAACATAAATCTTTCTTTCAATGCAAGCATTACATTTTGTGGAGAGGGCAATAATCCCAGAATTTCATCTGTTCTGAAGTTCGAAGCCTTTGAAACTTCCATTCATGTTTAATCCAAGAGCAGGTGTAGGCTATTCAGCTGTTTGGGCCTGCTCCACTATTCAATATGATCATGGTTCATCATCCAACTCAGTACAGTCTTTCAGCTTTCTCCCCATATTCTTTATTCCCTTTAGTCCAAAGAGCTACGTGTACATCTTCCTTGAATGCATTCAATGCTTTGGCCTCAACTACATTCTGTGGCAATAAATTCCATAGGCTCACCAATCTCTGGGTGAAGAAATTCCTCCTTATCTCAGTCCGAAAAGACCTATCCTCAGATTATGACTCCTGGTTCTGGTTTCCACGGCCATTGAGAACATCATATCTGCATTTACTCTATCTAATTCTGTGAAAATTGTATCGATTTCTGTGATTCTATCCTCATTCTTCTAAATTCCAGTGAACATTGTCCTCACTGATCCTGTCTCTCTGCATTCATCAGTCCTACCATCCCAGGAATCAGTCTCGTAAACCTTCTATACACTCTCTCAGCTGCTAGAAAATTCTTTCTCAGATAAGGAGATTGCACAGGTTTGGTCTCACCAAGGCCATATTCAATTCAGAAAAGCCTCCTTGTTCCTGTGCTTGAATCCTTTCATACACCATTTGTTATGAAGTTGAATGCACGTACTGTACCTTTAAGAGAGAGTGAATGCTGTTCTGAACTGAGAGATGCCAAGCACCTATGTATACGACTAGGTGGCAGTCTCAGAGTGTACTGGAGAATTGAAAATATGTAACATTTGGCTGTGAAATGGGTACCTTAGTTGGTTGTTGTTTTGGCAAACATTCAAATTTAACCAATAAGTATAAATTATGCCCCAGGATACTAAAACCCAATCACATTTGAATTTATTCTTTCGCCAACATTGAGCCAATGAGATGAGCCGATGTTGGAGATATAAAATTGTTCACATTTTGAAAATCAGAGAGAGAGGAACTACCAAAAGAATCTCAAGAAATTAGGAAATCCTTTCTATCAAAGGTATCATTTTGTATGAAACATATTCTCAGTAAAAAGAAAGAAGACGATCCAAGGAGATCTCCAGCCAGAAGAAGACAGACACTGAAGACAACAGCAACTGTAATGTTTTGAAATTAAGTTGATGCAATTTTAATAAGTGTCTTATTATTTTGTTATCAAGTTGGAGGTAGATAAACAGTTAAGATAAAGAGGGGCTTAGAGTTGTGAAATTGTTGTTTAATGTTCACTTTTCGAGTTAAAAAATAAATTGATGTTATTTTCCTTAAATAGTGGAATTTGAGAGTTCTCTGTCACTCATATTTTTAACACATTATGAGGCAAGGTGGGCTTTTGTTTAATTAACAGAAAGGTTCGCCTCTATGTCAGAGCGCATTTGCCTTCTTCAACACCTCTTGCTTACTTTCAGTGACTGGTGTACAAGGATATCCAGGTTTTATTGCACTACCACCTTTCCCAATCTGCTGTCATTCAGGTACCAATACAATTGCTCTAAATCCTGGACTGACTCCACGATAGTTTTCTGGTTTTCTTCTGCTATCATGGCCATCATGGTGCTCTCATAATGTTAAGATGGTGATGTCACATGCTGGTGATCCTGCTGCTGCTGTTTCATTTATGCCAATGAGGTAGAGTATTTGTGGTCTCTTTGCTGAATTGCCATAGCTGCATTGTATTGCTAAAGTAACAATATAAAAGACTAGTGACACATTGTATGCAGGTGAAAGTGAGGACTGCAGATGTTAAAAAATAGAGTCAAGGTTGGAGTGATGCTGGAAAAGCACAGCAGTTCAGGCAGCATCTGAGGAGCAGGAAAACCAACATTTCGGGCAGGAGCCTTTCATCAGGAATCCTGGTGGTCATCAGTTGTACTATTGAGTTCCAATGATCCTGGTGCATTTGCTTTAGAATTTAGACCTGTTAGATATTTGTTCTAGCTATCATCGCCACCTTGGTTTTGAGTGTGTCAGTATTCTTTGGGCAAATAAAATAAAATGTGGCAGAAATGTTTGATGTGGTTAACTGCTCCCACACAGTGTGTTATATTCATAATGTGGAGAGCCTTTTGTACCTCTGCTTGAAAGTTGCTCCACTCTGGGTCTTCATTTGCATCTGTCATGCTGTGAACTTGGTGTATCAGTTTATACTTATACAGGCCTCTGGTGCCCCCTTGTCAAATGCTGTCACTCTGCTAGGTCTGTCTTCGTTTTGGTTATTCCTTGTTGTAGCCGCTGGCTCCATGTTTCAAGCCAAATTTCTTGACTAAGTGGACTCATTGTCCTTTTGTACCACACACCTTGCATGGATCTTGGAATGTAGGACAGCTTCACAATGCAGTTGACTGTACTTGCCACACAACTTGCTTACATTTTGTGTCCTGGCTAGTGTCAATATTATTTGTTTGTGGGTGCCATTGTCTATCACCAGTGGCTGTGTGTTTTCTGCCGTCTGCTAGGATTAAATCACTATTGTGACTGCTCTTTTTCTCAAAGAGCATTTTTTTACAATGTTTCAATAGGTATTGAGGTAATCACCAATTCCATTCTCTGCTCTGAAATGCCACGTTGGTTGTAAAACCTTTTACTAACAAATTGATCTAATGATTCGCGTGGCTTTTTCTATAGGACATCAACTTATGATAAGATTTGAAGTTGACTCTTGCATGCAATTGGTCTTCTCACAGTTCCATATCTTTGCAGGAGCTTTCTGGTCCTCTTTAGATAAGCCCCAAGTATTGACTCTACGGCAACTCCATTATCAATTGCTGTGAGCATTTTCACATGCTTGCCTGAAGTGTTGCTGAACAAAGAGACCTTGGAGTGCAGGTTCATAGTTCCTTGAAAGTGGAGTCGCAGGTAGACAGGACAGTGAGGAAGGTGTTTGATATTTTTGCCTTTATTGATTAGTGCATTGAATATAGGAGTTGGGATATCATATTGCAACTATACAGGTCATTGGTGAGGTCACTTTTAGAACACTACTTGCAATTCTGGTCTTCCTGCTAAAGGAATAATGTTGTTAAACTTGAAAGAGCTGAGAAAGAATTTATGAGATATTGCTGAGTTTGGAGCTATAGGGAGATGCTGAATAGGCTGGTGCTATTTTTCCTGGAACATCGGAGGCTGAGGGAAGGCTTTATAGAGGTTTATAAAATCATGAGGGGCATTAATAGAATGAATAGCCAAGGTCATTTTTCCAGGTTAGGGGAGTCCAAAACTAGAGGGCCTAGGTTTAGGGTGAGAGGGGAAAGATTTAAAAGGGACCTGAGGTGCAATTTTTTCATGCAGAGGGTGGTGCATGTATGGAATGAGCTGCCAGAGGAAGTGGTGGAGGCTGGTACAATTGCAACATTTAATAGGCACCTGGATGGGTATTCAAACAACAAAAAAGCTGTCTATATTCAAGAACAGTACAGAAGATGGATACATGAATAGGAAGGGTTTAGAGGGATTTGGGATAAATACTGACAAATGGGACTAGATTAATTTAGCATATTTGGTCAGCATGGACGTGTTGGACGAAAGGGTCTGTTTCCATGCGATACATCTCTATGACTCTATAACTGATTTTGCAACTGCTTGATTTATGAAGTGTAGTTGCGTCCTTTGTTTAAAATGTCTGAATTCAGACAGGGAATCCATGGCTTTCCAGTTCGTTGGGTGTTATAGCATTTGATATCCATCTCCCTGCTGTTCTGATATTTGCCCATTTAATATTCAACTTTATGCATTTATTATGTGTTTTCAACCTTGTACTTAGTGTTCCACTTATTTCTTTTCTTGGCTTGATTTTAAAGCTTGTTCTATTAGCTCTGCACTGTTCCTGAATATTGACAGCTTTTTTGTTGTTTGAATTTAAGCAAGGTTTCCATTAGCTTAACATGGGGCTGACTCCTGATGGCTATACAAATTGCAAATGTCAGTGAAGACCGTCACAGTGAATTGCATCTGTGAGCACTATTAGCCTGTTATTCATAATGCAACGATGAAGTCAAATTTTATCTACACTCTTTATGTTAATTGCTCCAGAAATGTTGTTTGGGTCCTAAGGAGATTGAATAAAACAGAACACAGCTACTAGCAATCATCGACTTCCATCTCCATCTCCTTTATGCAGCGCAGAGCTTTAGCCTAGAAACTGGATTTATGCATGGCTCACCCCAAAGATTTCAACCTTTCCAGAAAAGAGCACATTTTAGTTTCTTTGCCATGTTAGCAGAATACAATTAGAGACCTGCCAGAACTTGACAAAATGTGTGTTACTTACCTCAGGTGACAGATTATGCTTATGCTTCTTTTGCATTGACCTTTACAAGTGAAAAGGATCCGGTATCTGTTTTACAACTCTAAAACTAAAAAAAGTACATGAAACTCAGTATCTTATACAAATAGTAGTGCATTATGTACTTTGAATACATTAAATATGAGCAGCATTGGACCCTTCAGCCCCTTGAGACTGGTTCACCATTCAGTAAGATGGTGGTTGATCTGTGTGTGTTTTGAGTTACAGACTCTCAACTACGTTTGATAACCTTCAGATCCCTTGCCAACAGATGTTGGAAGGTGAGCTTGGCAGAAAGGATGACTAACCTGTACAACTTGTAATCACAGACTGTCAACATGTCATTGTGTCAGACAATAATCACACTGAGACATGAAATTGTAACAAGGGTTACATGGCATAGTTCACTCTCCATGTGTCAGCAGTTAGCAGTAACTGATTTTGTGGACGTAGGAATATCTAGGATCCCCTAAGCAACCCCTTCGACTCGATCATGAACACCGCATCCTGCTTGTTACCTCCAATCTGATTAAGTTCCATATACAGAGTCTTTGATTGCTGAAAGCCATCAAGAAAACCTTCAAGATCTTAACCTGTCTATGAATATTTTTCATGTGTGTAAACATTTGATTGATAATTAATATTAGGTAGCTTCAAATAAGTGTATCCGGATTCAGAATAATGAAGGAAAGAGCTGAGTTAAGAATATTAAATAGGGCCAATAAAGATTTTCTCAGCTTGACTTAGTTCGGAACTGACACACTTTGTATGATCTAATGGCAAAATTATGAAAGCTTAAGTTTGGACTCTTCAATGTTTTATTGATTTTTGATCAGAAATACTACTTCTGACTCATTTTTCTTCAATCCATTTTCTGAAAGGCAGAATCTGATTTCCTGCTTTGGCTCAAGTTTGCAAAATGCAGCCAAACCCATGGCCAGTTCCAAAGATCTGATCCCAAAGGTTGATGGGCGTATTTCGGGAAACCTAACAGAGAGCATAGATTGTGCCATAAGCACACTGCTGCTGCAATGGGAAAACAGCAAATAAAGCATGTTCCATTTGTACCAACACACAAAAATGTAAAACCTCTCCTCAAGACTACACAAAATGGACATACATTCAACAAGGAAACATCAAAGATATGACAACATGATAGCCAACTTGACTGAAAAATCATGAGATAGGAGAGGAGTAGGCCATTCAGTCCATCGAGTCTTCTCCATCATTCAGTATGATCATGGCTGAATCATTGAATCCCTACAGTGTGGAAACAGGTCATTTGACCCAACAGGTCCACACCAACCCTCGGAAGAGTAACCCACCCAGACCCATTCCCCTATCCTATTACCCTACATTTACCCCTGACGAATGCATGTAGCCTATACATCGCTGAACAGTAATGACAATTTAGCATGGCCAACCTACCTAACTTGCACATCCTTGGACTGTGGGAGGAATCTGGAGTACTGGAGGAAACCCATGCAGACACGGGGAGAATGTGCAAACTCCACACAGACAGCTGCCTGAGGCTGGGATTGAGCCCGCATCCCTGGCACTGTGAGGCAGCAGCACTAACCACTGAGCCACCGTGCTGCCTATGATGCACTAATGATCTTCAACTCCACTTTCTTGCCTTTCCCCATTACTCTTACTGATTAAAAATCTGTCTAGCTCAGCCTTAAATATACTTAATGGCTCAACCTCAACAGCCTCTGCGGTAAAGACTTCCACAGTTTCACTACACTCTGAGAGAAGATTTCTCCATGTCCCTGTCTTGAATATGCAACTCCTTACTGTGGGATTATGTCCTCTGGTCCTAGACTGTCTCACAAGGGGAAACAACCTTTCTGCATCTACCCTGCCAAGTCTAGTGAAAGAAACTTTATAGTTTGGCACAGAATTGAATGCAGCATTAGTGAATTGAGAGAGATAGAACCCCTAGAGTGCAAAGTAGGCCATTCAGCCCATTGAGTCCACACTGATCTTCCGATGAGCATCCCAACCAGACGCGTCCTCCTACCCTATCCATGTAATCACGCATTAGGCCAATCCACCTAATCTACACGTGTTTGGATTGTAGAAGGAAACAAGAGTACCCAGAGAACCACACAGACATGGGAAGAATGTGCAAACTCCACACAATTGACTTAGGCTGGAATCGAACCCGGGTCCCTATTGATGCAGCAGTGCTAAACAATGAGCTACCATGGGTTTGGCTTATCTATTACACCATTGATGGTAAGCTACTTACTGTTGATGAATCTCCCATGGCACAGTGCTCAGCCTCTTTATATCAACTTTTACTCCCTTCTCAGAGATTAGATTGCCAGACCAAAATTGATGAGTTCAGTTCACATTGATAAGACCTAAAAATAATCAATAATCTACCTCCAAATTCTCACACTGATAATGAAACATAGCTGACTCCAAGGAGACAGGATTAAAGCCTCAACCATTACATCAAATCAACAATTTAACTGATTATTTAGCTGACAGTGGGGGCTGTGGACAAATTACCTCTCATAATATGTACTTCCTAAGCAGTGCCTTCAGTTCAAAAATATAAAAATTTGGTTTGAATAACTTTGGGAAGTCATTGAGATTTGTCAGGTGCAGCTCCCTCAGATGCCCCTCATGGACAGCATGGTAGCTTAGTGGTTAGCACTGCTGCCTCACAGTGTCAAGGAACTGGGTTCAATTCCTGCCTATGGGTAACTGTGTGGCGCTTGCACATTCTCCCAGTATCTGTATAGGTTTTCTCATGATGCTCCAGTTTCCTCCCACAGTTCAAAGATGTGCAGGCCAGGTCAATTGGCCATGCTAAATTGCCCATAGTGCTAGGTTCATTAATCAGAGGGAAATGGTTCTGGGTGGGTTACTCTTCCGAGGGTCGGTGTGGACGTGTGGGGCCAAATGACCTGTGGGAATCTAATCTAAACTTATGCTGGTAAGAGGTTGGAATGTATCTTTTATTTGGCTTTTCGGATGCAGTTGACTCTTCTGGGATCCATCCCTAGTTAAACAATGGTTTTAAGATTCAGCCAGATGATGTGGGACTGGGATCACAAAAGCAGAGAACAAGAAATGAAAATAGACAGACCATCCAGCATTGGTGAAGGCAAACACAACTGTGTCGGCACTATGAAGTCCAACTTGCTAACATCTGGAGGCTAGTGCCAAAACTGACAGAGCTGTCCCACAGACGAGTCAAGCAAACAGCCTCATATCGTCATACTCATGGAATCATAACTTACCGGCAATGTCTCAGACCCTACCATCACCATCCCTGGATATGTTTTGTCTCACCGGCAGGGCAGACTCAGTAGAGATGGAGGCACGGTGGCATACAGTTTTGAGGAAATTGCTCTGGGACTCCTCCACATTGACTCTGGATGCGATGAAGTTTCAGAGCATCAGATCAAACTTGGGAAAGGGAAATGTCTGTTGAATATCATGTATCATCCACCCTCAGCTGATGCACCATGTCCACAAGCAACTATTCCCTTCACCACTGACACTAGTATCAGCAGCATGTACTACCTACTAGATGCATTACAGAAATTTACCAAAGATCCTCAGACAGCACCTTCTAAACCCATTTAGCACTTCCCTTTTGAAGGACAAATACAGGTACATGGGAACACCATCCCCTTCAAGTTCCCTTCCAAGCCAGTCACCATGCTGACTTGGAAATATATCAGCATTCCAGCACTATCATTGGGTCAAAATGTTGGAATTCCCTCCCTAAGGGCATTATGGATCAACCAACAACACAAGGACTGTAGTGGTTCAAGATGGCAGCTCACCAGCATTTTCCAATGGCAACAATGATGGGCAATAAATGCCAATGGTGCCCACATCATATCTGAATAAAAAAATCTCCAAGTTGAAAGCACTTGCAGGAAGCACTAAAGGTGGCAAGGACACAGAATGTACTCTGCATGAGTGAGTTCAATAGCTTCTATCAAGAGTGGCTGAGCAGCAGTATTACTGATTGAGCTGGTCAGGTCCGATAGGACACATCTGCTAGACTGCATCTATGGCAGGTGGTGAGGGAAAAAATATATTTTACCTCAGCCTCACCAATCTGCTGGCTGCAAATGCAACTGTCCATGACATGATCAGTAAAAGTTACTACCAGGCATTCCTTGTGTAGACAAAGTCTCATCTTAGAAAAGTCTCCATTGTGTTTTGTGGCATGATTATTATGTTAAATAGAATAGACTTTGAACAGACCTAGCAACTCAAGAATAGGCTTCCATAACAGCTGCAGAACTCTACTCCAATCAGGGATGGACGTGACTGGCAGCTTAATGTTTCATGATACAAACGCTACAGGAAGGACAGGAAGGGAGGCAAGAGAGGAGGGAGAGTGATGTTTTTGATAAGGGATAGCATTATAGCTGTATTGAGGGTGGATATTCCTGGAAATACATCCAGGGAAGTTATTTGGGTGGAACTGAGAAATAAAAAAGGGATGATCACCTTATTGGGATTGTATTATAGACCCCCTAGTAGTCAGAGGGAAATTGAGAAACAAACTTGTAAGAAGATCTCAGCTACCTATAAGAATAATAGGGTGGTTATGATATGGGATTTTAACTTTCCAAACATAGACTGGGACTGTCATAGTATTAAGGGTTTAGATGGAGAGGAATTTGTCAAGTGTGTACAATTCAATTTTTTGATTCAGTATGTAGTTGTACCTACCAGAGAAGGTGCAAAACTTGACCTACTGTTGGGAAATAAGGCAGGGCAGGTGACTGAAGTGTCAGTGGGGGAGCACTCTGGGGCCAGTGACCATAATTCTATTAGTTTTAAAATAGTGATGGAAAAGCATAGACCAGATCTAAAAGTTGAAGTTCTAAATTGGAGGAAGGCTAATTTTGATGGGATTAAGCAAGAACTTTCAAGCTAATTGGGGCAAATGCTCACAGGCAAAGGGACGGCTGGAAAATGGGAAGTCTTCAGAAATGAGGTAAAAACAGTCCAGAGACAGGATATTCCTGTCAGGGTGAAAGGAAAGGCTGGTAGGTGTAGGGAATGCTGGATGACTAAAGAAATTGAGGGTTTGGTTAAGAAAAAGAAGGAGGCAGATGTCAGGTACAGATAAGATAGATCAAATGAATCCTTCTAAGAGTATAAAGGCAGGAGGAGTATACTTAAGAGGGAAATCAGGAGGGCAAAACGGGGACATGAGATAGCTTTGGCAAAAAGAGTTAAGGACAATCCAAAGAGCTTTTACAAATACATTAAGGAAAAAACGTGTAACTAGGGAGAGAATAGCGCCCCTCAAAGATCAGTAAGGCAGCATTTGTGTGGAGCCGCAGAAAATGGAGGAGATACTAAATGAATATTTTGCATCACTATTGACTGTGGAAAAGGACATGAAAGATATAGAATGTAGAGAAATGGATGGTGACATCTTGAAAAATGTCCATATTGCAGAGGAGGAAGTACTAGATGTCTTGAAACATATAAAAGTGGAAAGATCCCCAGCACCTGATCAGGTGTACCCTAGAGCTCTGTGGGAAGCTAGAGAATTTGAATGCTGGGCCTCTTGCTGAGATATTTGTATCATCAATAGTCACAGGTGCGGTGGCGGAAGACTGGAGGTTGGCTAACGTGGTGCCACTGTTTAAGAAGGGCAGTAAAGACAAACCAGGGAACTATAGACCAGTGAGCCTGACGTCGTTGGAGGGCAAGTTTTTGGAGGGAATCCTGAGGGACTAGATTTACATGTATTTTATTAGGGATAGGAGAAAGTGAGAACTGCAGATGCTGGAGATCAGAGCTGAAAATGTGTTGCTGGAAAAGCGCAGCAGGTCAGGCAGCATCCAAGGAGCAGGACAATCAATGTTTCGGGCATGAGCCCTTCCTGAAGAAGGGCTCATGCCCAAAACATCGATTCTACTGCTCCTTGGATGCTGACTGATCTGCTGCGCTTTTCCAGCAACACATTTTCAGCTTTTATTAGGGATAGTCAACATGGCTTTGTGTGTGGGAAATCATGTCCCACGAACTTGAATGAGTTTTTTTTGAAGAAGTAACAAAGAGGATTGATGATGATAGAGCAGTGAATGTGACCTTTATGGACTTCAGTAAGGCATTAGATAAGGTTCCCCATGGGAGATTGGTTAGCAAGGTCAAATCTCATGGAATGCCACTGAGAACTAGCCATTTGGATGCAGAACTGGTCAAAGGTAGAAGACAGAGTGTGGTGTTGGAGGGTTGTTTTTCAGACTGGAGGCCTGTGACCAATGGAGTGCCACAAGGATCAGTGCTGGGTCCTCTACTTTTTGTCATTTATATAAATGATTTGGATGTGAGCTTAAGAGATATAGTTAGTAAGTTTGCAGATGACACCAAAATCGGAGGTGTAGTGGATAGCGAAGAAAGTTACCTCAGATTACAACACAATCTTGACCAGATGGGCCAATGGGCTGAGAAGTGGTAGATGGAGTTTAATTTAGATAAATACGAGGTGCTGCATTTTGAGAAAGCAAATCTTAGCAAGACTTATACACTTAATGGTAAGGTAGTAGGGAGTGTTACAGAACAAAGAGACCTTGGAGTGCAGGTTCATAGCTCCTTGAAAGTGGAGTCACGGGTGGATAGGATAGTGAAGAAGGTGTTTGGTATGCTTTCCTTTATTGGTCAGAGTATTAGGGGTTGGGAGATCATATTGCAGCTGCACAGGACATGGTTAAGCCACTTTTGGAATATTGAGTGCAATTCTGGTCTCCTTCCTATCAGAAGGATGTTGTGAGACTTGAAAGGGTTTAGAAAAGAAGAACAAGGATGTTGCCCGGGTTGGAGGATTTGAACTATGGGGAGAGGTTGAATAGGTTAGGGCTATTTTTCCTGCAGTGTCAGAGGCTGAGGGGTGACCTTATAGAGGCTTCTCAAATCATGAGGGGCATGGATAGGATAACAGACAAAGTGTCTTCCCTGTCAGCCGGAATACATACCTGGCTGTTGGGAAGATTGTCATGGTTTTTGCAGGTCAGTCATCTCAGCTCCAGGACATCTCTGCATGAGTTCTCATAGTAGTGTCCAAAGGCCAACCATTTTCAGCTGCTTAATCAATGACTTTCCGTCCATCAAAAGGTTAGAAGTGGGGATGTTCACTGATAATTACACAATGTTCCTGCCATTCATGACTCCTCATGTCTAAATGTAACAAGGTCTGGACAATACCCAGAGTGGCAAGTAACATTCACATCACACAAATGCCGGCAATGGTTACTTCCAATAAAAGAGAATCTAATCATCAGTCCTTGCCATTCAATGGTATTAGGGTACTGTCATAAGAGTCTTGGTGAATTTCTGCAGTTCACCTTGTCAATGGTGCATACTGCTGGTACTGAGTGTTGGTGATGGAGAGAGTGGATGTGGCCCCAGTCAATTGGCTTGCTTGGTTCTGAATATCCTCAAGCTTGTTGAGTATTATTGGAGTTGTACTCATCCAAATCAATCAGAATATTCCACTAAACTCTTAATTGGTTCCTTGTAGATGGTGGACAACTTTGGAGAGTCAGGAGGTAGGTTACTGGCTGTAAGATTGATTAGATTAGATTCCCTGCGGCGTGGAAACAGGCCCTTTAGCCCAACCAGTCCACATCAACCCTCTGAAGAGTAACCCACCCAGACCCATTTCCCTCTGACTAATGCACCTAACACTGTGGGCAATTTAGCATGGCCAATTCACCTGACCTGCACCTCTTTGGACTGTGGGAGGAAATCGGAGAACGTGGAGGAAACCCACACAGACAGTCACCCCGAGGCTGGAATTGAACCTGGGAACCTGGTGCTATGAGGCAACAGTGCTAACCACTGAGCCACTGTGCCACCTTTAGCCTATGACCTGCTTTTGTAGCCACAGTATTTATATGGCTAGCCCAATTCAGCTTCTGGTCACTACCTTCGAAATTGTAAAGGGCTGCAGATACATGGAGAACCAACATCTGCAGGTTCCCCTCCAAGCCACTTACCATCCTGACTTGGAAATATATCACTGCTCTTTCACTGTTAGTAGGTCAAAATACTGCTTTGATCAGCATTCTGGTATCATCTTACATAATTTCATACCACAAGAAATTACAGAGAGTTCTGAATGCAGCCCGGTCCATCATGAAAACCAGCCTTCTTCCATTGACTCCATCTACATTTCCCACTGCCTCGGGAAAGCAGCCATCATAAGCCCAGACCCCTCCTACCCTGTATATATTCTCTGCCACCCTCTTCTATCAGGTTGATCATACAAAAGTTTGAAAACACATACCAAACAGATTCAAGAACAGCTACTTTCATGCAAGCAGTCCCACATTATTGCATCACCAGGTTGACAGTTCATTATCGGCATCAGATCTTTGAATGGATCTCTTATATATTAAAGTTACGATGCGCCGCACCTTCTCTGTATCTGTAACATTGTATTCTGTATTCTGTTCTATTATGATAATGTCCTTATGTCAGGCATGACTTCTCTTGATAACACACAAAATAATCACGTACGTGTGGCAATAATAAATCAAATCAAATAAAAAGGCAGCTCTTTGCCACCTTCCAGATGGCAACTAAGGATGGACTATAGAGATGGACTGTCTGCTAACCCACACAATGATGCCTATATCCTATGAGCAAATAAGTAAAAAGAGACATACATCCCCTTAGCTGTAGGGCCTTAGAAAACAGGTTGGGTTTAATCACAACAAATCCGTTCTTTTGATGGTTATTTTTCGTATGTCAACACATAAATGACCAAATTTATTGCAAATTCAATTCATAACCCATGGTCACTGAGGTCAGGTACACATTGTGAGATTAGCTTGATTGGAGATATCATGGTGTTCCACCTTCTCATTTTAATTTGAAAAATTGTCAGCCAAGAAAGATCAGACCGTATCTGACTTGGTCCTAAGAATTGACAGATGATCTAAGAGTGACATTCAATGGTAAAGCACTGTGAGCTAGAGTTTATTACACATCCCAAATTCACTTTGAGAAGATGGGTGAGTGAGCCATTTTCACTGTAGTCCACCCAGTGAAGATATACCCATAATGCCTTTCGAGGGCATACTCTAGAACTTTGATCTAAAAACAATGAAGGAATGGATCTGTAGTTTCAAGTATGACATATAGTCTGGAGGAGAATTTGCATGTAGGTTCTCCACACTTGTGGCTTTTATTTTTTTTAAGTGGTGGCAGCCAAATATTTAGAAGATGCTATTGAAGGAGCCTGGGTGAGTCGTAATGAGGCCAATAATGGATATTCATAACTCTCTTTCTCCCATTATAATAAATCTTCAGCTCACTGAGGATCAATTTTGATCTCAACACTTGACAGGAACCTTGAAGAAGTGTAAGGATGTAATTGTTTCATACGTGAGTCATCGCTCAGTTTATATTGAGTAACATGTGATTTAGGTTGCATTTATATCTAAACTAAAGTAACAAAGGAAATGAAAGTGTGTTTCATCTCTTTGACAAACATCAGTAATACTTGCAATTTGGAGTTGTGTGCTACCAAGCTGCTAATTATACTATTTCAATATCATTTAGTGTCTAATAGCTGAATATTTCTGTAGTGTGATTGAAATTGATTATTAATTTACTATTCACACCTGTAATATTAACGTTATAGACTGCAGAATTCACTTTCAGAGTCAAACCAAAGCAGTAACAGTGCCCTAAATTTTCAAGTCGGGATAATTCAGAGCTCCACAAACACACCTTGCAGTAGCTAGTCTAATTTCTCTGCGGGGGGTGGTGAGTGGGATGCAGGTAAAAATTGGAGCGATGAACACCAGTCCTGGAAAGAGTTTGGATGCAGCTACAAGTGGACAGTATTCCATCATTCTTCTGTACTGTACCTTATAGATGGTGGATAGGCTTTGAGGAGTCAGGACGTGACTTACTTGCCACAGTATTCCTAGCCTCTGACCTGCTCTTGTAGCCACTGTGTTTACATGGCAAGTCCAGTTGTAACACCATTGAATATATTGGGGTGATGGTTAGATTGTCTTTTATTGGAGATGGTCATAGCCTCAATGTCTCACTGCCCAATTCACACCTCCTTGGAGGCTGAAACTCCAATCCCTTATTTCCCTCCAGTTCATTTTGAGTTATGCCAAGATACTGAGAGAACAATATCAGAAAGCTTACATCGCTACTCCACAAAATACTAAATCCCAAACTTGTCTTCCTTTTCTTATGGAAATGAGATGTCAAGTCAATTCTTGAACTGAGAGTCCATTAGTGAAAACAATCTCCCATCCACTCAACAATTTGATGCTGATGGTATTGTTACATCACCTTATCATTATGTCCTCTCATGCTTTCTTGGCTTTGCACAAAATGAGTCTGTACATTAATCTAATTTTAGATTTAATAACTCTGATCATGGCTGCTTATTCAACTCTGGTGACCTTTAGAAACCTTAAATTTGGTCTCTTTGAACAAGCTTTCAATTATTGCATTTGCTCATTTCCCTACTCCTGGTGCAGTTTCCTTACACCTGCTGAAGTGCCTTGGGGCATTTTTACATTGAAGTGTTTTATAATTATAAGGCTCTTCCATTCAGATTTGATCCTTACATTTCACAGCAGAACTTCCACCAATTCCAATTCAAAATTATACACCAGCAAACTGTGTCTCTTGCCTGGGAAAGTGAAGTTGCTGGGAGATTCATGCAGAGCTTACTTAGGGTTCCAACCCTAGGACTTCTGCTTGAACTCCTTAACATAGTCAATGTTTCCCTTAGGTTGGGGGAGTATAGAACCAGGGGGCTCAAGTTAAAAATATGGGGAATGCCACTTAGAACACAGATAAGAAATTGTTCGACTCAGAGGGTTGCAAATCTTTGGAATTCTCTAGTCCAGAGAGCTGTGGAAGTTCAATCTTTCAGTTAGAGATTGGTAGATTTCTGATTATTGGTATGTACAGGATCATATGATAGCATGGGTGAAAGTGAAATGTTCAAACAGCCATGATCACATCAAATGACAGAGTAATTTTACAGAATAAATTGTCTACTTCTGTTCATATGTTCCCATGCTCCTTTGTCCCCTTTAGGATGGCATGGTGGCTCAATGGTTAGCACTGTAGCCTCACACAGCCAGGGACCTGGGTTCAATTTCTGCCTTGGGTGACTATCTGTGTGGAGTTTACACATTCTCCCTGTGTCTGCATGGGTTAACTCTGGGTTCCTCTCACAACCCAAAGATGTGCAGGTCAGGAGGATTGGCTATGCTAAATTTGCTCATAGTGTTAGATGCATTAGTAAATGTAAGGTAGGGGAATGGGTCTAGATGGGCTCCTCTTCGGAGGGTTGGTGTGGACTTGTTGGGCTGAAGGGCCTGTTTCCACACTGTAGGGAATCTGATCTAACAGCAATGAGGGCCAAAGATGGAATATTTCTGAGACTGGGTGCAGTGTGACTCAGACCTTTCTTCCTCTCTTGGTTATTCCTTCAGATTGTTCATCTGTTTTTAAATCAGGATTTGAAGCCTTTGTACCTCATTGACAGGGGTATTGGTATTGCTCCCCCCTCAGCTGTTCATCACAGGCCTGGACATAAATTCCAGCCAGCAACAATCATCATCTTCGAGAATTCTGAGAGTCCACAAAAATGATGCCAGAGATTTGAGGCTGCTTTCTTTCCCCAACAAAGCATCCATGGTGAACCAAAGTATGATGGTCACTGTAACTCAATTAGAATGATCATCTCTGACTCTTTTGTATTTACTTGGGCTTGGGACTTTATTCAGCATTCTCACCTCTCAGACAAAAGGTTGCAGACTTCGAACAGTTCAGCACATAACCTAGCCTGATATTTGGATGTGGTACTAAGGAGGAGCTGTTTTTCAGGGATTTTTACTAATCCAACACCATGTCTAACCTCTCAGTTGGATATAAAACATTCATTACCAATCTTGTGAAGTAAAGCAGGGTATTTCTTGCCAATGTTTTCTCCAATACTTGTTCCTCAGCTAAAACCATTAAAACAAATTTTGTAGTTATTATCATGTTACTGTTTATTACTGTGGCCCCTTGCTGTGCATATATTGGCATGCATGTTTTCTATCTTGCGCTGACTACATTTCTAAAGTACTAGTCCTTTTGAGATTCAGACATTGTGAAATATGTGGCAGAAATGAGTTTTTTTTCGGTAATACTGTTACATCTATTATTCATTCATTGTTTCCCAATTCATTTCAGTTTGAATGTTCAATGGTCACAAATGTCTTGACAAATGCATTGGTTAACACCTTCAGAAAGTTGAGTTGTATAACACCCACCACAGTGCCCTGTTTTAATAATGATATCCACGTATTATAGAATGGATAACGATAGCAAGTGCACAATTCTTAAATCAGGCAATTGACAATTATCTACTGAGCTGATGGGTCTGTTTTGCAGGTAGCTGCACTCCCACTAGCCTTGGACTGTATTTCAAGCTCTAGCTTGAGATACTCATTAACCTCATTCACCAACTTGTTTGCACAATCAAGGAATGTGTTAATCACAAAAAAAATTGAAATGTGTTAATTTGTTCAATGATGTTGCCAGCCTTGGATTATTTGGCAGAACTCCTCCCTATGAGTCACAAGGTATTAGGTTCAAGTCCCACATCAGAGCTTGAGCACAAGAATCAAAGCTGACATCCTAGTGCAGTAGAATTATACAATCATAGAGTACAAAAACAGACTCTTCGGTCCAACCTGTCCATGCCATCCATAATCCCAAACTAAACTCGTCCCACCTACCTGTGCTTGGCTTATATCCCTCCAAATTATTCATGTACTTATCAATGTATTTTCAACATTGTCACTGTATCCACATCCACCACTTCCTCAGGAAATGCATTCCACACATGAATCCCTCTCTGTGTAAAAACAAATTGCCCCATATGTCTTATTAAAATCTTTTGCTGCTCACCTTGAAAATATGTTCCATAAACTTCAAAAGGCATAGGCTATACACTTTATCAATATCCCTCATGATTTTATAAACCTCTATAAGGTCACACCTCAACCTCCTATGTGCTAATGATAAAAGTCCCAGCCTATCCAGCCTCTCCCCTTACTCAAACCCTCAAACATCCTGGTAAATGTTTTCTGAACAGTACTGAGGGACTGGTGCACTTACTGCACTGTTAGAGGGTCCATCTTCCTGAATAGAATTAAGTTTATCATCACATGTGCTCACCTGAGTACAGTGGGAAGTTTATAGTGCCACCTTAGATACAAAGGTACCTAGCTACAGATTCTTGAGTATAAATGCTTAGGGAAAAATTTTAAAAATTAAGAAATTAAAGGTCCAGCATCACAGACCATCATTACTACAGAATCATTGTAATAAATTAGAAAAATAAAGAAATATAAAAGAAGAAGTGCTATTTGCTGGCTCATGTAGATGAGGAAGATCCCATGACATGACTGTGAAGAATACAAGGGGAGCAATATCCAATGTCTGGGCCAATACTTAACCCTCAAAAAAAAACATCACAAAGATAACAGACAATGTTGGTTGGAGAATTTGCTGTGTGTTTCTTTCATGTTTTGTACACCACAACAATGGCAGTGTTTCCAAAGCACTTTGTGGTTGATGAAAAGCATTACATTAATGTAAGTCTTTCATTCTTTTTTCAACTTGTCTTTCAGTCACTCGATACGGCACTGAATCCTGTCTTGTCTGATTCCAAACTAACAGCGTTTGTATTTTCTGGAACATTAGGATTTCTTTTATTTTGTACAAGATGAAAAGTACCTACTTTTCAGTCTCCCTGTGGTTCATTTGTCTGTAATAAACCATGGAAAATGTGCCCCTCACTATCCACCCTCATTTTCCTGAAGTAGTATGGGATTTTTCACACGAGTTCTGTGCCCCAGCTGCTCTGTGATCTACTTTGACGTGGCGTGGAGTGTTGCAAGGAAAGTGAGAAGCTCACGTGTAATTACTGAATGTGAATCGGGGACTCAAAAGGTCGTGCCAGAGAGCAGCAAGCCCAGCATGGCTTTTCCTGAACATGGTGAGAATTAAGTGGTTCATAGGACCATCAGGGTAAAAGGAGGGGGGTGGGGGGAGGGCAAGAAGCAATCATGTCCTTCATCTTTGATGTTTCATCTCCTGTGGTAAGAAATTCCCTGCAGACTGGATTCAAAGCTGCAAATAAAAATGCAGAGGAAAATAACATAGATGGAAATAGCAGCAAAGCTGTTTAGAGAAGTTTACGTACTTTTGAAGGGATGTGAAGCAAGTGACTGATATTTTAACACTTGGCTTTCTCTGACTGTGCTTCTCAGTCCATGATTGTGCAGGAGATCAAATGCTCCTCAGACATAGAAATCGACTGTCTCTCTGGGAAAACACTTCATTTGCATTGGGTGAGTGTGTGTGAAGTGTGTAGAGATGCGTGTGAAAGTGTGGATGGGGGAGGTGTGTGTGTGTATGGAGGAGGTGTTAGCGTGAGTGTGTGTATGGAGGAGGTGTGTGAGTGTATGGGAAAGTGTAGGAGTGTGTAGGAAGGTGTGTGTATGTGTGGATGGGGAGGTGTGTGAGTGTGTGCCTGTGTGTGCATGGGGGTGTTTGAGAAAGTGTGTGTGTGTAAGTGTGCATATGAATGGGGGAGGCCAGTGTGTATACGAGGGTGTTTGAGAGAATATGTATGTGTGTGTGTGCATGTGAGAGAATGTGTACGGGGGAGATCTGTGTATCTATGAGGATGTTTGAGAGAGTGTCTATGGGGGTGTGTGAGAGTGTGTGTATGGGTGTGTGTGTGGGGGGGAGGTGTGCATGATTCAGTGAGTGCACATGAGTGTGGTTAGTCAGAGTCATACAGCACAAAAACAAACCCTTTGGTCCAACCAGTCCATGTTGAACATAATCAGAAACTAAACTAGTCCAACCTGCCTACTCCTGTTCATAGTTCTCCAAATCTTTGCCATTCATGTACTTATCCAAATGTCTTTTAAACATAGTAAATGTACCCAAATCCACCACTTCCTCAGGAAGTTCATTCCACACCTAAATCACCCTCTGTGTAAAACATATGCCCTTTAATCTTGAAATTCACCATCCTAAGGAAAAGACACCTGCCATTAACCCTCTCTATAATCTTTATGATTTTGTAAACCTCTATGAGGTCACCTCTCAACCTCCTGTACTCCAGTCAAAAAAGTCCCAGCCTATTGAGTCTGTCTTTATAACTCAAACCATTGAGAACTTCAAGAACAAAGAGGAACACCTTCAGCTGTTATCCCAAGGGTTGATTGTGCAAGCTGACTGCTTTTGTGAATGAAATTTTAAAGAAAGCTAAGTTCTCCTTCGTTTGACTTTCATAACAAGTGAACATAATTATAACTCTGTGTAAATAAACTGCAGCTTGCTCTCTTGTGAGTGAGAAAGCTCTTTCCAAAACCAGGTTTGGTTTTGGCTACAAGTTTAATCCATTCCCTCTGCCTCAGTGTGACAGTGAGAGAAAGAGTCAGCCATGGTTGTATTGACTAGCAGAACAGGCTTGATGGGCTGAATGGCCTACTCCTGCTCCTAGCTTCTGTCTTTCTGACTTCAAAAATATATTGGAATTCTCAACATAATCAACCAAGATACCTCTGATTGTGATTAAAATGCACCCTTGAATATTTTCTTCAGTCAAAGAAAATGTTTTTGGAGAAATGAAAAATACGTGAGTTTGTAAGTGCCTTTTGCCAGGCCCTTATGAGTTGCGCATGCCTGCCTCAGTTCATAGAGTCCTGACAGTTAGTGGATGTACTGGTTGCATTCAGAACATGTACACCATACTGGGACAACCTTTACTCAGGCAATTTGCTAAAGGGAGAAAAAAAATGCATAAACCTTATGAATGTTTTCCCTCATAAAACCACGAGCAGTCTCCTCATTTCCCTCCTGGATCTAATGAGGTGATAACAAATTTACAATCATTTCACCTCTGCGAGAGATTAATGGGATTGCTATTAACACTCTTCCCTCTTCACTTTTCTGACACTTGGCAGACTACCTCAGGTGGTTCTCTCTGGGTGCCATCACCTTTTTATACTGTGATGCATTACGTTAGACCGCATGCTATTTTTTTTAGGGGGGAAAGTGGGCAGAGTGGTTGCAGAGAAAAGCTTTGTGTTATAATCAGAAGAGGCCACAAATTAACCATAACCAATTACTAGACAATTCCTTTATCTGACAGTATCACAAGTATCTCAATTTGCTGGATCAATACTGACAATGTCTGTTCTGTTTGGCACAAACAATTATAACCTGGTTTGATTTAAAGCATTTGTTTTCCTTTGTAAAGCAGCACTATTGCTGATTGAAGTACTTGGGCTAATACCATGGTTGCTGTTAATCAGTAGTCCATAATCTACGAACTAAAAATAATACAATCGCAGATGTTAGCAATCTGAAATAAAAACAGAAAGTGCTGGAAATGTTCAGGTGTGGCAGCTGCTATATGGAGACAGCAACAGGTTAACCTTTCAAGTCTAATCTGACTCATCTACAGGGCTTCTAAAGAATGAATTGGAAACATTAAATCTATTTTTCTCTCTCCATAGGTGTCGCCAGACCTGCTAAGTTTCTCCAAGTTAAAAAGCAGACAACACCGGGTTATGGTCCAACAAGTTTATTTAAAAGCACTCACTTTCGGAGCACTGCTCGTTCAGCGGGTGGTTAGCACAACTACCTGATGAAGGAGCGGTGTTCCAAAAGCTAGTGCTTCCAAATAAATCGGTTGGATGAAAACCTGGTGTTGTGTGATTTTTATTTTTGTCCACCCCAGTCCAACCCTGGCTCCTCCACATCATAAATTTCTCCAGCATTTTCAGTTTTATTTATCTTTGAAAACTTAGGCTTGCAATTGAAAACAATGGACCTATTTGAAGCCCAGAGTCACCCCTGCTACCCTACCAGAATAAGCTCTTGAAACTGCAAGTGGTGATGCTCATGGGAGGTCTATGTGGCAGTGGGACAACATATGAACCTGGTTTCATTGTCAAGATGGTGGCGGAACAGGGCCCCTGAACCAGGGTCTGTTCACTCCAACCACTTCTTTTTCCTTTGTTTTTATTTTTCTCTTGATTTTTACTTACCTCTTACTGTGAGCTTGGATGGTGGCAAGGAACCCCAGCACAGACCTTGTTGCAGCGCCAAGGGAGCCCCATCTTACTTTGTTGAGGCGAGCACAGGACCTGGCATCGGGAGCAGCGGCTGCTACACCGCCAGAGTTGACTTTGATGAAGTGGGTCCAGCTGTGAAAGATGGTGCCAGAGGATCAGCGACTTCCTTCTTGGTTGGGTTTGGCACAGGCAGCGGTAAAGGGATGACAGAAGGTTACCACAGCCACATTGAGTCGGTGAGCTCAGCGTTGAGAGATGCGGCTGTCATGTTGGTGTGTCCAGTGCCATTGGCAGCGGGTCATTGGAGGAAGAGAATCAGCCTGGAAACAGAAGATGACACCTGAAGAGTGGGTGACTTGGTTGAGTCCAATGTAGACAGCAACGGAGAGCTTTCTATTTTTTCTCTTATTCTTAAAACTATTCAAAATGGTGCGAGATCATGGCAACAGTGGAAAAACGTTTGCTGTGTTTTAATGTTTTTCTCACTGTAAAATACGTGTGACAATAAATCATTCAAATAAGCTCTGCCTTCATTTGGACATTTTGCAAATATTTCACGTTTATCAGAAAAGTCCAGCAGGAATCGTGATCAAACCAAGCTAATATGAACAATAGAAAGAAATCAAAATGTAGGGTTGATGGGTCGGAAAATCTTGCATTCATGCAGCAGCTGTCACATCCCCCTGATATCCTGTGCCCCACGTGAACTAGCTCAAGGGTAGAAGGTGGTGGTGGAGGGTTGTTTTTCAGACTGGAGGCCTGTGACCAGTGGTGTGCCACAAGGATCGATGCTGGGCCCTCTACTAAGAGGTACAGTTAGTAAGTTTGCAGATGACACCAAAATTGGAGGTGTAGTGGACAGCGAAGGGGGTTACCTCAGATTACAACAGGATCTGGACCAGATGGGCCAATGGGCTGAGAAGTGGCAGAATGAGTTTAATTCAGATAAATATGAGGTGTTGCATTTTGGGAAAGCAAATCTTAGCAGGACTTATACACTTAATGCTGAAAATGTGCTGCTGGTTAAAGCACAGCAGGTTAGGCAGCATCCAAGGAACAGGAAATTCGACGTTTCGGGCCAGAGTCCTTCCTGATGAAGGGCTCTGGCCCGAAACATTGAATTTCCTGTTCCTTGGATGCTGCCTAACCTGCTGTGCTTTAACCAGCAACACATTTTCAGTTCTGATCTCCAGCATCTGCAGACCTCACTTTTTACTCTAATACACTTAATGGTAAGGTCCTAGGGAGCATTGCTGAACAAAGAGATATTGGAATGTAGGTTCATAGCTCCTTGAAAGTGGAGTTGCAGGTAGATAGGATAGTGAAGAAGGCCTTTGGTGTGCTTTCCTTTATTGGTCAGAGTATTGAGTACAGGAGTTGGGAGGTCATGTTGCGGCTGTACAGGACATTGGTTAGGCCACTGTTGGAATATTGTGTGCAATTCTGGTCTCTTTCCTATTGAAAAGATGTTGTGAAACTTGAAAGGGTTCAGAAAAGATTTACAAGGATGTTGCCAGAGTTGGAGGAATTGAGCTATAGGGAGAGGCTGAACAGGCTGGGGCTGTTTTCCCTGGAGCATTGGAGGCTGAGGGGTGACATTATAGAGGTTTACAAAATTATAAGGGGCATGGATAGAATAAATAGGTAAAGCCTTTCCCTTGGGGTCAGGGAATCTAGAACTAGAGGGCATAGGTTTAAGGTGAGAGGGGAAAGATATAAAAGAGACCTACAGGGCAACCTTTTCACACAGAGGGTGGTATGTGTATGGAATGAGTTGCCAGACGAAGTGGTGGAGGCTGGTATAATTGCAATGTTTAAGAGGCATTTGGATGGGTAAATGAATAGGAAGGGTTTGGAGGGATATGGGCCGGGTGCTGGCAGGTGGGACTAGATTGGGTTGGGATATCGGGTCGGCATGAACGGGTTGGACCGAAGGGTCTGTTTCCATGCTGTACATCTCCATGACTCTATGACTCTATGACTCAGGTCCATTTGAAGTATAGTCAGCATGATAATGAAAAAAATGCAGCAGCCAATTTATGCACAGCAGGGTCCTACAACCAATGACAAAAGAATGTGCAAATCCTCATTTGTTTTGATGATGTTGATTATGGGATAAGTGTAAGGACATGAAGGAAAACTCACCCCCTTCTTTGAGGTAGCACTGTGGAGATTTTAATAACTACTTGAAAATGCAGGCAGGCTTTCAGGCTGATTGATCAAGTTAAAGTCAAAAAGCACACGGCACCCGGGGTATAGTCCATCAGATTTATTTGAAACAGCAAGCTTTCGGAGTCTCCTCTCCTTCCTCAGGCAGCTCGTAAGAGAGCCAAAATGTGTAGTGCTGGAAAAGCACAGCAGGTCAGACAGCATCCGAGGAGCAGGAAAGTCAATGTTTCAGGCATAAGCCCTTCATCAGGAATGTGGGGTGGTGGGAGGGGGAGGTCATTGGGGCTGAGAGATAAATGGGAAGGGTGTGGGGCTGGGGGGAAGATAACTGGGAATGCAATAGGTAGATGAAGGTGGGGAGTGATCGTGATAGGTCGGAGAAGAGGATGGAGCCGATTGGTGGGAAGGAAGATGGACAGGGAGGATGGTTCAAGAGGGCGGTGCCAAGTTGAAGGGTAGGATCTGGGATAAGGTGGGGGGAGGGGAGTTTGGGAAACTGGTGAAATCCACAATAATGCCGTGTGGTTTAAGGGTTCCAAGGTGGAAGGTGAGGTATCCCTCCTCCAGACGATAGGTAGCGCTCCAAACTATCAGCATCACTTCCACCCTCATCTACGTACTGCCATCCAAGCTAACTTTCCCCCAGCCCCACCCTCATCCCATTTACCTCTCAGCTCCCTAGAGCCATCCCCACATTCCTGATGAATGGCTTGAGCCTGAAATGTTGACTCTCCTGCTCCTCGGATGCTGCCTGACCTGCTGTGCTTTTCCAGTGCCACACATTTTGACTTTGATCTGCAGCATCTGCAGTCCTCATTTTCTCCTCACTAATGAGAGAGAATACATTGGACACAGAATTTATAAGTAAGAGATCAAAGGGTCATACAACTTTTGCAAATACATTGAACAATTCTAGATGGCTATTAAGTCTTTAATCAGTTCGAATGGAGGTGCAGTTTTTGATGGATTAGTACGTCAATCCAGAATTTCTTTTCAAGTCATTTCCCTGATTAACTTCAGGTTTTTTCAGAATGAAGGTGACACTAAATGATTTGGATGTGAACATAAGAGGTATTGTTAGTAAGTTTGCAGATGACACCAAAATTGGAGGTGTAGTGGACACGTCATCAGAGTAAAATAGAATCTTGATCAGATGGTCCAATGGGCTGAGGAGTGGCAGATGGAGTTTAATTTAGAGTAAATGTGAGATGTTACGTTTTGGAAAGGCAAATCAGAGCAGGACTTATATACTTAATGGTAAGGTCCTAGGGAGTGTTGCTGAACAAAGAGACCTTGGAGTGCAGGTTCATAGTTCCTTGAAAGTGGAGTCACATGTAGATAGAATAATGAAAAAGGTGTTTGGTATGCTTGCTTTTATTGGTCAGTACATTGAATACAGGAGTTCTGAGGTCATATTGCAGCTATACAGGACATTGGTTAGACCACTTTTGGAATATTGCATGCAATTCTGGTCTCCTTCCTATTGGAAGGATGTTGCGAAACTTGCAAGGATTCAAAAAAGATTTACAAGGGTGTTGCCAGGGTTGGAGGATTTGAGCTATAGGGAGTGTATGAAGAAGCTGGGGATTTTTTCCCTGGAGCATGGGAGGCTGAGAGGTGACCTTATAGACGTTTAAATAATCATGAAGGGTCTGGATAAAATAAATAGACAAGGTCTTTTCCCTGGGTTGGGGGAGTCTAGAACTAGAGGTGTAGGATTAGGCTGAGAAGGGAAAAGTTTAAAAGGGACAACATTTTCAGAAGGTGATGCTTGTTTGGAATGAGCTGCCAGAGGAAGTGGTGAAGGCTGGTACAATTACAACATTTAAAATATATCTGGATGGGTTTATGAACAGGAAGGGTTTAGAGGGATGTGGGCCAAGTGATGGCAAATGGAATTAGATTAAATTAGGATATCTGGTCGGCATGAATGAACTGGACCAAAGTGTCTATTTCCGTGCTCATTTTAGTCTGATGAAAAGTCTCTGATTTTATCAGAAATGTGTGAAAATCAAAGTACTGAAACTATTAAAGGAACGGACAGAGGACGTGTCACTTTTACCAACATTCATTCATTCTGGTAAACTTTCTACTGTCTCCTTACTGCAAGTGTGCCTGTAATTCTGTTCACTCAGTTCACCGTAGGTCCAGGATGAAGACAGGCTAACTGACTCTGGTGCATTAACATCTCTATGATTCTTTGACCTCAGCTCAGACAATGCATTTTAGGCACGAGGCCATGTTTCAAATCTGCTTATATGTCAACCTAGAGTCAGACTGGTTTTATTTCCAAAGTAGGAATTGATGAAATGCTACGTTGACTGACTGTCCACAGATTTTGTGCTTTTTGAACAAAATGGAATGTATCTGCAAATACAAATCTACAAATGCAAATTCACCCATTGAATTGTGTGTGTGTGTGTGTGTGTGTGTGTGTGTGTGTGTGTGAGAGAGAGAGAGAGAGCATATGAGAGTGGTTCTGTGTGTGTGAGAGGGAGAGAGAGAGTGTGTGTGTGAGGGAATTATATATATGTGAGACTGTGCGTGTGAGTGTTGCAAGAGTATGTGTGCGTGAGTGTGAAGGAGTATATGTCTGTGAGAGAGTGTGATTGCGAGTGTGTGTATATGTGAGTGGGTCTGTGTGAGTGTGTGCATTTGTGTGAGAGAGAGTGTGTGTGTGAGAGAGTGTATAGTATGGTGGGGTCACCTGTGATGTGACATTGACCCAAGATCCCAGTTGAGGCCATCCTCATGGGTACCAAGCATGGCTGTCAGCTTCTGCTCAGTCACTCTGCATTGTTGCATGTCCTAAAGTCCACCTTGCAGGATGTTTACCCAGAGATCCAAGGCCAAATGTCCCACTTGGGAATTAAAACCAGTCTGGCTCCAGGTTGAGATACAAACAGACTTGAAACATGGCCTCACATCTAAAAGGCTTTGTCTGACCCAAGGTGTCACCTTTATTCTGATAAAACCTTAAATTATCTTGGGGCAGTGACTTGAAAGAAATTCTTGGATTTCAATATTAATTGAAACCTGCTCCTCCATTCTAAATGATTAAAGAGTTAATAGCCATCTAAGTTTGTTCAATACATTTGCATAAGTTGTATGACTCTTTGATCTTTTATTTATAAATTATGTGCCTGATGTATTCTCTCTCACTAACTGCCTGAGGAAGGAGCAGGTGCTCTGAAAGTTTGCATTTTCAAGTGAACCTGTTGGACTATAACACAGTGTCGTGTGATTTTCGACGATAGCCATCCCAGTCCAACATCAGTACCTCCACATCATGGCTCACGTTAAAGTCCGCAGCTCTGCTAGTATAGCACAGTGTCACTAATACACAAGAAACATCATATGCTGGGAGTGTCTGCCTACATTTTCATTTTATTGGCAGGGTGTAGGACTTGAAGCTCCAGTATTCCAACATCAGAGGCAAAATTGCAACAACATCTCCATAAAGATCAGTTTTAGCTTATTCCCAGCAGCTAATTTGTATCTGATGAATAATCTCTGATACTCAAACCATTTTATCAGAAATGTGTGAAAATCAAACTACTGGAACTATTAAAGTTAAAAATCACACAACACCAGGTTATAGTCCAACAGGTTTAATTGGAAGCACACTAGCTTTCGGAGCAACACTCCTTCATCAGCTGTGAAAGCTAGTGTGCTTCCAATTAAACCTGTCGGACTATAACCTGGTGTTGTGTGATTTTTAACTTTGTACACCCCAGTCCAACACCGGCATCTCCAAATCATGGGAACTATTAAAGGAATGGACAGAGGACATGTCACTTTTACCAACATTCATTCATTCTGGTGAACTTTCTACTGTCTCCTTACTGCAAGCATGATAATTTTGTTCACTCAGTTCACTGTAGGTGAGGATGAAGACAGCCTAAATGACTCTGGTGCATTAACATAAATCATCCTGGTTTTAGAGACTACGTCAAGATAATTTAACTGCTAAAGATGGCATTTAAATTGCATCCAGTCATTCTGTAGACATCAATTTTACAGTAAAATGCAGTCTGGGTGTATGTGACTATATACATTTGTGATTTCTTATGATTTACTAGTGGGTCTCTGGCGTTTTGGCTCATGATGCTTCAGAGGTTAATGTGTATTTAAGCAACAGTAACAATGTATGTCCACCTGTGGGAGTGGGCATGGGTACTCAGTAGGTCAAAGCAAGAGATGCAACTGGATATGGTTGGTATGTTTAAAAAAAACCTTTACTGTTTGAAAATTCAGCAATTACAATCAGTTAAGTATTAAAGATTACATTTCATGACACTATGCACATAGGAACTCAGATTGAGATACAATACTTTATGTACAAAGGGTTCGGAAGGGCTTGGACATAGTAGAGGTGACTAGCTCTCAATGCTGCACGATGATGAATCTTGCCTGATTAGCTCCAATAAAGTATTAAAGTGCTAGCCAGTGAGTTCCCTTCTGAATCACAAGCCTAGGTACTGAAGTGCCTCCTCACCAGAAGCTGTCAGCCAATCAGAGACCAATGGCTTTTAGTTCCCTGAAACCATTGCTGGAGGTTCAGGCTTTGGGGGAGCCAGACCAAGATGATGGATTGTTGTCCTTTGGGATTTGTGAGGTGGAAGTTACAGGGAAGAGAAATGGTGTCAGACCATGGCCCAACTGGCAACCAGATGAGGTCAAATATATGTTCGTTCCCACCCTGTTCAAACCCAGCAGGCACTTCACATTGGTTTCCTAATCCAGCCACTTTTCTTGACTACAGAGAAGACAGGTAATCAGATGGGGAATGAACTGAACCTCTCAAATAGTCGGGTATTAGTTGGTGACAGATTAAGGAGGCTTCCAAAGTAGCTTGTCACCCAGCACATAATTGCTGAGGTAGCAAGTAGGGATCACTTATCTCACCAGGGCTAATTCACCCAATTATTGGTCCTTCTTGCCAGTCTCAGGGAAGGGATAATCTGTACTTTAGAGTTTGCCCCTGCTTATGAAGAACATTTCATCAAGTGTAGCTGCATTACAAGTCATGAAATAACTCAGTACAACAATAAAGCTCCATCTGTATTGATAGCTTTATCATTTTTATTCAACTTGCTCTGGCTCAAAATATTCTCCTGGCCATTACAGAAGTTAATGAAAACTCAACGTTTTAAATTCAATTACAAACCTGACTGGACATTGAGCACAACTCACAGACACAAGGATAGTTTGTTAGAATTACCTCCACACCAAAATATTAGAAGTCTTTAGGATAAAACAATATTATCGACACCTATTATGAATATCCCAGATTCAAAATGCATCACATGCTTATAAATGTGCACTGTTAGTGTTGTGAAATATTACTGAGAAGGAAACAACTACTCTCTGCCGCATCCCCAGATGGAGGTGAGGGAAGTACCTTCTGTCAGAGTATCCATTACCACAACAGGTCATGAAAAATGGGTGCATGAGTGAATCAAATGGCCCATTGAGACTTGTCCATCATTCAATATAATCTTGTCTTGCTCTGTGGACAAGATGGTGACCATGGTACTGTCATTGGACCAGGCTACATGCCCTGAGCACGTGTTCAAATCATACCAGGGCAGCTGGTGAAATTTCAAATTCCATGAACAGAATTGAAAGGTTGTTAGCAATAGTAACATGAAATTGCAGTTGGCTGTTTTAAAAAGGGTTTTTTAGCTCACTAATATCTTCTTGAGTGAAAGGTGCTTGTTGACCTTACATACTCTGGCCTGCATGTGACTCTAGACACACAGCAATACGGTGAACTCTTAGTTGCCCTGGCAAACAACTCACCTCAAAGGTAATTAGGAACTGATAACAAATTCAGGCTGTGCCACAATGTTCACATCCCATGAGAGAAGTCTTTAAAAAATACTTTAGAAATTATAAAGTGTTCGAAAGGATTCTGAGGGATAGGATTTATGACCATCTGGAAGAGCATGGCTTGATTAAATGCAGTCAACACGGCTTTGTGAGGGGCAGGTCATGCCTCACAAACCTTATCGAGTTCTTTGAGGATGTGACTAGAAAAGTTGATGAGGGTCGAGCTGTGGATGTGGTGTACGTGGACTTCAGCAAGGCATTTGATAAGGTTCCCCATGGTAAGTTCATTCAGAAGGTCAGGAAGAATGGAATTCAGCGGAACATAGCTGTTTGGATACAGAATTGGCTGGCCAACAAAAGACAGCGACAAAAGGTAGTAGAAGGAAAATATTCTGCCTGGAAGTCAGTGGTGAGTAGTGTTCCACAGGGCTCTGTCCTTGGGCCTCTACTGTTTGTAATTTTTATTAATGACTTGGATGAGGGGATTGAAGGATGGGTCAGCAAGTTTGCAGACGACACAAAGGTTGGAGGTGTAGTTGAGTATAGAGGGCTGTTGTAGGCTGCAGTGGGCCATTGACAGGATGCAGAGATGGGCTGAGAGGTGGCAGATGAAGTTCAACCTGGATAAATGCGAGGTGATGCATTTTGGAAGGTCGAATTTGAAAGCTGAGTACAGGATTAAGGATAGGATTCTTGGCAGTGTGGAGGAACAGAGGGATCTTGGGGTGCAGGTACATAGATCCCTTAAAATGGCCACCAAAGTGGACAGGATTGTTAAGAAAGCATTTGGCGTTTTGGCTTTCATTAACAGGGGGATTGAGTTTAAGAAACGTGAGAGCTTGTTGCAGCTCTATAAAACTTTGTTTAGACTGCACTTGGAATACTGTGGTAAAAACAATGACTGCAGATGCTGGAATGGAATACTGTGTCCAGTTCTGGTCGCCCTATTACAGGAAAGATGTGGATGCTTTGGAGAGGGTTCAGAGGAAGTTTATCAGGATGCTGCCTGGACTGGAGGGCTTATCTTATGAAGGGAGGTTGACTGAGCTCAGACTTTTTTCATTGGAGAAAAGGAGGAGGAGAGGGGACCTAATTGAGGTATACAAGATAATGAGAGGCATAGATAGAGTTGATAGCCAGAGAAAATTTCCCAGGGCAGAGATGGTTAACACGAGGGGTCATAGTTTTAAGCTGGTTGGAGGAAAATATAGAAGGGATATCAGAGGCGGGTTCTTTACACAGAGAGTTGTGAGTGCATGGAATGCGTTGCCAACAGCAGTTGTGGAAGCAAGGTCACTGGGGACATTTAAGAGACTGCTGGACATGCATATGGTCAAGAAATTTGAGGGTGCATACATGAGGGTCAATGGTCGGCACAACATTGTGGGCTGAAGGGCCTGTTCTGTGCTGTACTGTTCTATGTTCTATGTTTTATAACTTCTGGTCATGCCACTCTTACATTCAGATGTTACACAGATATTGCCCAGTATGATGCTCCCTGGAAATTGACCATATTTTTCATTTTCAAGGAATGTGCACGTTGCCATCAAGGTAAGTATTTTCTATCATGTTGAAGGTGGTGGTGGGTAGCCCTGTTGACAACTGAAAGGCTTGTTAGACTACGTCAGAGACTCACCTACAGGGCTAGAGATCTGGAATCACATGTGGACAGAATAGGGAAGGGTGATGTGATTCCATCCCCTAAAGAACATGTCTAAACCAGATGGACTTATACCGCAACACAGTACTTGCACAGTCAACATTACTGGCTTTTAAATCCAAATGTACTCATGAATTGAATTTGGTCTATCGAGCTGTTATGGTGAGATGCAAAATCATGTTTTCTGGTATCAAACCTGGTTCCTGACATATTAGTACAGTGACTACCCGTGCGGCCATTCGTCTGATCCAATAGAATAAGATTAGGGTTTTCTTTTGCTGGCCTGTACGCTGCCTGTATCAGATGAGCTGATGTCCAATAATTTCCTTTTGGATTTTCTCACAATGTAATGGTCACACAATTGCTGATCTGTACCTTGACCTTACACTTCTCTGTCACACTGTCTCTCTGTAGGAGCATCTTGTTGAATTCAAATTCCACTCTCTTCCTTGTTGGAATTTGAACCCAAGCCTCCAGAACATTCTGAGGAAGGGTCATTCGAACCGAAACATTAACTCTGATTTCTCTTCAAGATGCTGCCAGACTTGCAATTTCCAGCAATTTCAGTTATTGTCTCACAGAACATTACCTAGGTCTGTGGATTAACAGTACAGTGACAATATCATTAGGTCATCACCTCCCATGCTTGTTTGTTGCCGTATTGTTTGACATGTTTATTGCTCTCCAGTGGATACCACATACGTGTGGATGCAAGACCTTGTATCATATTATTTCTGTAGTTTGCTGGCAATGTATTAGATATTACATTACCTACAGTGTGAAAGTAGGCCCTTTGGGCCAACAAGTCCACACCAACCCTCCGAAGAGTAACCCACCCAGACCCATTTCCCCCTGACTAATGCACAATTTAGCACGGCCAATTCACGTGGCCTGCACATCTGTGGGAGGAAACCGGAGCACCAAGAGGAAACCCACGCAAACACAGGGAGAATGTGTAAACTCCACACAGGCAATTGCCGGAGGCTAGAATCGAACCTGGGACCTTGGTGTTGCGAGGCAGCAGTGCTAACCACTGAGCCACTGTGCCACTCTAGCTTCCTTCTACCTTCCAGCACTGAAGTGTTAATGGTCTGGCATTGTTGGTGTTCGACAAAACCATCCTAGACCCATAATTAGCATGTTTGTCTACGCCTTTAGTATGGCTCATGAAAACCCATTCTTTTGTTTCCAACTGAGACACAACAGACAGAAAATGAGGTAAACTGTGTTGAAAAGGTTTTAAGTCAGCAATTAGACGGAGGTTGTGGTATTATCACTGGGCCAGTAATCTAGAAACTCAGGTAATTTTCTGGGGGCTCAGTTTAAATCCCACCACAGCAGATGGAGGAATTTGAATTCAGTACTGGAATATAAAATCTAATAATGGCCATGAAACCATTGTCAATTGTTGTAAAATCCCATCTCGTTCACTAATGTCCCTCAGAGAGAAAAACTGCCATCCTTACCTGATTTGGCCTAGAACCACAGCAAACTGTCCTCTGAAAAGGACTAGCACTTGTATCAATCACTACTAAGTCTCAACCAAGAAATGGAACATGAAGGACCACCCAACATTGACCCAGGCAGCAGAAATGCCAATGGCAAAAGCAACTGTGTTGATCCTGAGAATCCCTCCTTTCTGGTAACAAGTCATTTGGTTATATCATAAAAAGAATGGAACCATATGGATGACTAGGCATTGACTTAATTGGCCAAATGGCAACCCTGCAAAGACCCCCCGCCAACATTTGGGGACAAGTGGCAAAACTGAGAGAGCTATCTCACAGGCTCATCTGATGATAACCTGACGTAAATAAAATCAAAATACTGCAGATGATGGAGATCAGAAATAAAATCAGAAAATATTGGAGAAACTCGGCAGGTCTGGTCACATCTGTGGAGACAAAAACTCATTTCAAGACCAATCTGACTTTTTCTCAGAATGCCTAGAAGATTATACTCAAAGTGTTAACTCTGTTTCAGTCTTCCCAGATGCTATCAGATCTGCAGAGTTTCTCTAGCACCTTCTGATTTTAAACATGGCCAAATTCATGGAAAATGCCTTGTGGATAATGTCCCAGACAACGCAATCAACATCCCAGGGTAAATCTTGTCCTACCAGCAGGACAGACCCAGCAAAGGTGGTGGCATAGTGGTATAAAGATGGGAAGGAGTCACCCTAGGGTACTCAACATTGACTTGGAACACCATGAAGTCTCAATATCAAATTGAACCCAGGCAAGGATACCTCCTGCTGACTAACAGCTAGACAGCCAATTAACTAACTCGCTGGAAGCGGAGCTCAACAAATAATAGAGAAACCCAACACATCAGTGCAAGGAGGCTGGTACAATTACAACATTTAAAAGACATCTTGATGGGTATATGAATAGGAAGGGTTTAGTGGGATATGGGTCAAGTGCTGGCAAATGGGACGAGATTAATTTAGGGTATCTGGTTGGCATGAATGAGTTAGACCGAAGGGTCTGTTTTGATACTATACATCTCTATGATTCTATGACTATAAAAAATAGGACTGAAGCATTTGCAACTGTCTTCAGCCAAAAGTGCTGAGTGGGTGTGTTATGGATAAGGCCAGACCACTCAAAACATTCTTAAGCAGGCAGCCCAGACCATAACTTTACAATGTGTTTTGTAAGAATACAGTGAAAATTGCCTGGATTAACTTAGCTAGGTTGACTACTAGATTTTAAAACAGACAAAAATGTATTCACAAAATTACGCAATGAAGCACAAAGAACACAATAAAGAACTCCAACAGAACTCAGTCTATCCAAACTAGACTTAATTATGCTGTTCCGAATATACACAACAGTCCCAATAAGCAAACCCCCTTTCAGACCCAGTATAAATGGAACACATGCTTTCAGGTTGAAGTTGAACACTGTTGGACAGCTCACTGTTGAACTCCTCACCAGGTCAAGACTGAACCAAACTGCTCAGCTAAAGAGCTGACCACTCCCCTTTCATTATGCAGGTCACTTCTAAAACATGACCACTTTGGCTTGACGTCTTATCTGTTTACATATAAACAAAAGGCCTTTCAAAAATCCTTTTCATCTCTGCACTAAACCAGATTGGTCAGAACCCGGCCCGGTTTATTACCCCTCTGAAAAAAAATCAAAGACAGCGTATTCTTGAGCCAAGGAACAGCTTTTAGAAAAAAAGGGACTAGCTTTGCGACATCTCCCCTCATTAAAAAAAAATGAGCCATCAATACCAAAATATGGCTTCATTTTTAGCCCCTCAAAACCCAGAGACTGGGTAGTTAGTAGTTTAATCACACATATACACTATACTGTACTAACAATCAACACGTAAAATACACAGCTACATGCAAATTCAGGCTGCGGTCCATCCATCACCGAATGTCTCCATACCTCATTCGAGTCTCGATAACGTATCAGCTATCACACTTTCGTGATCTGCCACATGCACAGTTGTCAAAGTGAATGGCTGCAACACAAGCTCCATCTAAACAGTCTGGAATTTTTGTCCTTAAATTTTTCCACAACTGTTAATGCATTGTGATCAATGCAAACGATTGTCTCAGATGCAGTGCTGGTAATACAGACACTGAAATCTTGTAATGCCAACACCAAGATTAACGTCTCTTTCTCCACCGTTGAATATTTCTGTTGATGAATGTTCAACCTCCTGGAAAAATACCCGATGGGTCTTTCTTTTCTCTTATCATTCTGCTGCAGGAGCACCACACTGACACCCATATCGCTGGCATCGATAGCCACCTCGAAAGCCGTAATAGGGTGTGGCTAATACTGAGGCAATGGTTAATACAGGTTTTAGGCTGTCACATGCCTTTTGACAGTCTGCTGTCCACTGAAACTTCCTGCCCTTTTTTAACAATTCAGTGAGTGGAGCAGTCAAAATGCTAAAGTTCGGCACAAACTTTCAGGAAAATCCACTAAACCCTAGGAATCGTAGTACTGCTTTTTTTTCAACAGTGTAGAAAATTCCACAATTACATTTATTTTTGCATCTCGTGTGGCCATTTGACCATGCCTAATAACATGGCCCAGGAAGGTGACTTGAGCTTTGGCAAATTCACTTTTAGCTAGGTTTACCACCAAGCCTGCCTTCCGAAGCCGATCGAACAAGTCCAATAAATGTTGTAAATGCTCCTTCCATGAGTGATTAAAAATCACCAGATCATCAATATACACCACACAGTTGGGTAATCTGTCAATTATGTTATTAGTCAGTCTCTGAAAAGTGTCTGGAGTGTTTTTCAAAAACTGAAATTGCCGTTGCTCTCTCTTGTCAGTAGTCTCTGAGTAAGTCCAACTTAGAAATGTCAGTTGCTTGTCCTACTTTTTCGACACAATTCTCCAACCATGGAATTGGATATGCATCAGTCTTTGTAACGGTGTTGACTTTGTGATAGTCCACACATAACCGTTGGGTACCATCTGGCTTTGGCACCATGACTATGCTGAGCTCCAGTCACTGTAACTCACTTTGATTATGCCATCTTGGAGCGTGCGCTCTATCTCCTTCTGAACCTGTGCCAACTTTAGAGGGTTATGTCTATAAGGATGTTGCTTAATTAGAACAGCATCTTCTATATTTACATCATGTGCAATTAGGTTAGTACTCCCCAGTTTACTAGTACATATCTCCCCATGTTATAGTAATAACTTTCAGGTCATTTCGATTTTCCTCTGGAAGGTAACTCAATAATTTATCTCAATATTTGACAACTTCCTCATAGTCCAATATGTTTTAAGGAATGTCCAATTCAGAATCCACTGAACTTGAATCTTCCTCTGTGCTGTAATCATTAACACCTTCTCCTCTTGCTTTCCTTCCCTATCAAAATATCTTTTGAGCATATTCAAATGACACACTCTGTGAGATTTCTTCCTGTCTGGAGTCCTTGTCAAGTAGTTCACCTCACTCAATTTCATCTCAATTTGGTAAGGTCCGCTAAACCTTGCTTTTAAAGGCTCACCTGTCACTGGAAGTAACACCAATACTTGATCCCCAATTGCAAAATTGTAGATTTGTGATTTCTAATCTGTTTCCTGTTTCATTGCATGCTGTGATACTTTTAAATATTGTCCAGCCAAGTCTCCAACTCTATTTAATTGTTCTCAAAAATTTGACATATCGTCCAAATGGGTGGTCTCTGAATTCTGAATTATTAATTTCTTCTTAATCAATGTTAATGGTTCTCTTACTTCATGCCCAAACATTAATTCAAATGGACTGAATTTGGTTGATTCATTTAGTTTATCTCTGATCGCAAAAAGTACAAATGGAACTCCCTTATCCCAATCATCTGGATAATCCTGACCATAAGTCCTCAACAATGTCTTTAGTATTTGACAACATCTCTAGCACTCCCTGCGATTCTAGATGATGTGCAGTAGATTTGAATTGCTTTAATCCCAAGTTATCCATAACCTCCTTGAATAGTTTGGATGTGAAGTTTGATCCTTGATCTGACTGGATTTCTATTGGTAGTCCATCTCTAGTAAAAAATGTAAATAATTCTTCTACAACCCTTTTAGCTGTGATTTTGCGTAATGGGTTTGCCTTTGGAAATCTAGTCGACACATCCATTATTGTTAATAAATACTTACTCCCACTTTTTGTTTGAGGCAGGGGACATATAAATCAATCAAGACTCTTGTGAAAGGTTCCTCAAATGCTGGAATAGGTATGTAGGTGTAGGTTTTATTACTGCCTGTGGTTTTCTGATTAGCTGACATGTTTGACATATTTGTCAAATTCAACGACATCCTTGTGTAGTCCATGCCAGTAAAAATGCCTTTGTATTTTAGCCTATGTTTACCTCACCCATAAATGACCTCCAAGTGGTAGTTCATGCGGCACTCGCAGCACCTCCTTTCTATACCCTACTGACAAAGCAATTTGATGAATCTCTGCCAATTTCTCATCTGCTTGAATGTGTGATGGTTTCCATTTCCTCATTAAAACAAAATTTGTTAAGTAATAACACACAAGGATGCATTCACTTTCTTTCTCTGTAAATGCTTTTTGATATAACTTTTTTAAGTTCTCATCTTTCTGCTGTAATCCAATCAGCTTAGCAGAGCCAAAGATACTTGCATGTTTACCTATTTGCTCTTTCTCTGTTCCACATATCAGATTAAAAAAGATATTGGATAATGCTATGTCAGCTTCCTTATCTGTGCCTTTTGATATCTCCTGCGTCAAATTGTGCCTCTGAGATCTGTGATCACACAATCAGGGAAAATTTCTGGATAAACATTCTTCACATCTTCAGTTGCCTGCATCTCCACTGGCTTTTCAACTAGAGTAGGCAGCACGCCTACCAGTGAATCAGCGATATCATTTGCAAGGACAAATTGTATTCCTGGAGCTGAGAGTTTGTCCAGTACTCCTACCACAAATTCTCCACTCTTCACAGAGGGAAATTGAGAAACAAACTTGTAAGGGGATCTCAGCTATCTGTAAGAACAATAGGTTAGTTATGGTAGGGGATTTTAACTTTCCAAACAGAGACTAGGACTGCCACAGTGTTAAAGGTTTAGATGGAGAGGAATTTCAAGACAATTTTCTGATTCAGTATGTGGATGTACCCACCAGAGAAGGTAAAAAAAACTTGACCTACTCTAGGGAAATAAGGCAGAGCAGGTGACTGAGATGTCAGTGGGGGAGCACTTTAGGGTCAGCGAACATAATTCTATTCACTCTAAAATAGTGATGGAAAAGGATAGACCAGATCTAAAAGTTGAAGTTCTAAATTAGAGAAAGGCCAATTTTGATGGTATTAGGCAAGAACTTTCGAAAGCTGATTGGAGGTAAATGTTCGCAGGTAAAGGGACAGCTGGGAAATGGGAAGCCTCCAGAAATGAGATAACGAGAATCCAAAGAAAGTATATTCCTGTCAGGGTGAAAGGGAAGGCTGGTAGGTACAGGGAATGCTGGATGACTAAAGAAATTGAGGGTTTGGTTAAGAAAAAGAAGGAAGCATATGTCAGATATAGACAGGCCAGATCGAGTGAATCCTTAGAAGAGTATAAAGAATGTAGGAGTATAATTAAGAGGGAAATCAGGAGGGTGAAAAGGGGACATGAGATAGCTTTGGCAAATAGAATTAAGGAGAATCCAAATGCTTTTTACAAATATATTAAGGACAAAAGGGTAACTAGGGAGACAATAGGGCCCCTCAAAGATCAGCAAGGTGGCCTTTGTGTGGAGCCACAGAAAATGGGGGAGGTACTAAATGAATATTTTGCATCAGTATTTACTGTGGAAAAGGATGTGGAAGATATAGACTGTAGGGAAATAAATGGTGACATCTTGCAAAATGTCCAGATTACAGAGGAGGAAGTGCTGGATGTCTTGAAACGGTTAAAAGTGGATAAATCCCCAAGACCTGATCAGGTGTATCCAAGAACTCTGTGGGAAGCCAGAGCTGTGATTGCTGGGCCTCTTGCTGAGATATTTGTATCATCGATAGTCACAGGTGAGGTGCTGGAAGACTGGAGGTTGGCAAACATGATGCCACTGTTTATGAAGGGCGGTAAAGACAAGCCAGGGAACTATACACCGGTGAGCCTGACCTCGGTGGTGGGCAGGTTGTTGGAGGGAATCCTGAGGGACAGAATGTACATGCATTTGGAAAGGCATGGACTGATTCAGGATAGTCAGCATGGCTTTGTGTGTGGGAAATCATGTCTCACAAACTTGATTGAGTTTTTTGAAGAAGTAACAAAGAGGATTGATGAGGGAAGAGCAGTAGATGTAATCTATATGGACTTCAGTAAGGCATTCGACAAGGTTCCCCATGGGACACAGATTAGATCTTATGAAATATAGGGAGAACTAGCCATCTGGATAGAGAACTGGCTCATAGGTGGAAGACAGAGGATGGTGGTGGAAGGTAGTTTTTTTAGACTGGAGGCCTGTGACCAGTGGAGTGCCACAAGGATCGGTGCTGGGCCCTCTACTTTTTGTCATTTACATAAATGATTTGGATGCGAGCAGAAGAGGTACAGTTAGGAAGTTTGCAGATGACACCAAAATTGGAGGTGTCATGGACAGCGAAGAGGGTTACCTCAGATTACAACAGGATCTGGACCAGATGAGCCAATGGGCTGAGAAGTGGCAGATGGAGTTTAATTCAGATAAATGCGAGGTGCTGCATGTTGGGAAAGCAAATCTTAGCAGGATTTATACACTTAATGGTGAGGACCGAGGGAGTGTTGCTGAACAAAGAGACCTTGGAGTGCAGGTTCATAGCTCCTTGAAAGTGGAGTCGCAGGTAGATAGGATAGTGAAGAAGGCATTTGGTATGCTTTCCTTTATTGGTCAGAGTATTGAGTACAGGAGTTGGGAGGTCATGTTGCAACTGTACAGGACATTGGTTAGGCCACTGTTGGATTGTTGCATGCAATTCTGGTCTCCTTCCTATGGGAAAGATGTGAGACTTGAAAGGGTTCAGAAAGGATTTACAAGGATGTTGCCAGGTTTTGAGGATCTGAACTATAAGGAGAGGCTGAACAGCCTGGGGCTGTTTTCCCTGGAACGTCGGAGGCTGAGGGGTGACCTTATAGAAGTTTACAAAATTATGAGGGGCATGGAAAGAATAAATGAACAAAGTCTTTTCCCTGGGGCCGGGGAGTCCAGAACTAGAGGGCATAGGTTTAGGGTGAGAGGGGAAAGATATAAAAGAGACCTAAGGGGCAACTTTTTCACACAGAGGGTGGTATGTTTATGGAATGAGCTGCCAGAGGAAGTGGTGGAGGCTGGTTCAATTGCAACATTTAAGAGGCATTTGGATGGGTAAATGAATAGGAAGAGTTTGGAGTGATATGGGCCAGGTGCTGGCAGGTGGGACTAGATTGAGTTGGGCTATCTGGTTGGCATGCTCGGGTTGGACCTAAGGATCTGTTTCCATGCTGTATATCTCTATGACTCTATGACTCTATGACTCTCTGACCTTACTTTACATAACTGTGCACTTTTTGTCTCACTATGAATTCCTGTTACTGGTACCTTTTCTGGCAATAGTCCCTCAGGAGTACATACTGACTGAGAGGATCCTTGGTCCCTTAATATTCTAACCTCCTTACCTACTGCTCCTGGCTATGTGAATAAACTTTACCCTTGCATGTATAGATTTTAAGCAGATCTGGCACTTCTTCCTTAATCAACCTTTGATTACTTTGCATACTCTGAGAAAGTTGCCTAAGTTTCCTTGTGCTTTTTTATACTAGTCCAGCAAAACGTCCAGGTTTGTCCGGTTTTATTACATCTGGCCTTCTGCTAGCCCATCAACAGTGTGATTTCAGTGGCCCACTTTATTACAATGAAATCACCAGAACCATTTAACTTCTTTGTCCCCCTCAAGGGTTTCTTTTTTACCTTGTGTTAAGTTCTCCTTATGATCTTCACTGAGATCTACTTATCCCGTTCCATGTGGGGATTTCTCTTTGCCTCAATTTCTCGCCCTTGTGGACTTAAATTTATTCTGGAAGCCAAACCATGTTTTATGGACCAGCTCATAGTCATCATCCACTTTGCTGTTTTAACTCTCTGCTCTTCTCCATGAGTTTGCACTCCTTCCTCACTTCGCCTACCCTCAGCCTTTATCTCCAGCCTTTTAAGCCAACTTTCCTTTTTAAATGTCAGTTTTTGAAGTTCAAAAACTGCTGTTCAAAAGTTCTTCTGCTGCTCTGTATTTTTATCACTGTTCTGCTGCACTCTCCTTTTCCATCTCTTCTGCTTTTAATCGTAACTCAAACCATTTCATTTCTGCTGCCCTTTCCTTATCTCTTGCCTCTCACTCAAGCTGCTTCATTTGAATTGAACTCTTGCCATCTCTATAGATTCTGATGGTTTCGCCAGTTTAAATGCTGTGCTACTACTGTAATTATCTCTCCTTTTCTCATAGAAGCAGGACGTCCAATTCCAGCTTCTCTGCTAATTCCTGTATCTTGGTCTTATTTACTTTTTGTAAAATTTCCAAAGGCACCGCATCCTCTTCCAGAAAACTGTTGGTGACTGAAAGAGACATTCCTATTTCAAGCTTTGTCTACCCAACCACACCAACACTCGAAATAATGACACTAGCACCTACCACTCACTGTTGAAAATCCTGGACGAGCCCCCCCCCCGTCTGTTATGGACTAGGCTAGACCACTCAAAACATCCTTAAGCAGGCAGCCCAGACCATAACTTTGCAATTTGTTTCAGCAAGTGTACATGAAAGTTACCCAGATTAAGTTAGCTAAATTGACTAATGGATTTTAAAACAGACAAAAATATTATTCACAAAATTACACCATGAAATACAGAAAAGAAGAACCCATACAGAATTCAGTCTATACAGAACAGTTCCAATAAGCAAACTCATTTTAAAAACCAGTATAAATGGAACACATACTTACAGGTTGAAGTTGAAGGGCAGAAAGAGAGAGAGAGGTTCCATACAGCTCACTGTTGAACTCCTCACCAATTCAAGACTGAACCAAACTGCTCAGCTAGAGAGCTGACCACTCCCTTTTCATTATGCAGGTCACTTCTAAAACATGACCACTTAGGCCTGGCGTCTCATTTATCTACATATAAACAAAAGGCCTCTCAAAATCATTTTCATCCCTGTATCAAACCAGACTGATCGGACCCCAGCCGGTTTATTGTCCCTCTGAAAAAAGTCAAGGACAGGGTATACTTGAGCCAAGGAACAGCTTTTATGAAAAAAAAGGAGCCAGCTTTGTGACAAGTGATCCATCTCGATATCTTCCAGAGATCCCCAGCATTGCAGGCGCCAGTCTTCAGCCAATTCGATTTGCTCCACACACAATATCGTGAAACTGAAAAGGTTTATGGACTCAGACAATATTCTGGCATTAGTAATGAAAAAATACTCTAGATTCTGTTGTGCCTCTTGTTAATCTGTTTCAGTACTGCAACATCATTAGCATCTACTCGACCATGTGGAAACTTGTGCAAGTGTGTCCCCAACACAAAAAGCAGACAAAAAGCAGCAATCTAGCCAATTTCCATCGCATCACTGGATCTCAGTCATCAATAAAGTGATGGAAGATGTCATGGTCAATGCTGGCATGCATACTTGGTTAACAATAATCTGCTCACTGGAGCCACTCAGTTCCTGACCACACACAGCCTTTATTCAAACATGGACAAAAGAGCTGAATTCCAGCAGCATGGTGAAAGTGACAGTTCCAGGCATCAAGACTGCATCTGACTGGGGCATTAAGCTTCCTTGGCAAAACAGAGTCAATGGAAATTGAGTGGTGGGGGAGAGGTTCACTACTGGTTGGAGTCATAACTATCACAAAGTAAGATACTTGTGCTTGCTGGACGTTAGTCATCTCAGCTCCAGGACATCTCTGCAGGAGTCTCTCACTGTAGTGTCCTCGGTACAACCATCTTCAGCTGCTTCATCAGTGGCCTTCCCCTCACTGTAAGGTCAGAAGTTCACCGATGATTGCACAATTTTCAGCAGTTTTCACGACTCCTCAGATCCTGAAGCAGTCCATGTCCAAATGCAGCAAGACCCGGGACAATATCCAGGTTTAGGCTAACAAGTGGCAATATTGTTTGCATGATATGAATGCAAGGCAATGACCATCTTCAACAAGAGAGAATGTAAGATTCGCTCCTTGACATTCAATAGTATTGCCATCACAAAATCCCCCTGTATCAACATCCTGGGAGTTACAATGAACAGAAACTGAACTGGACACGCCACATACACCCTGTGGCTATAATAGCAGGTCAGAGGTGAGGAAACCTGTAACAAGAAGGTGCACTAAGGAAACATTCAACTCTTAACTCCCCAAAGCCTGTCCACCAACGACAAGGCATATATTGTGAGTGTGATGGAAAACTCCACACTTGCATGTATGGGTGCAGCTCCAGTTCAATGAGCTTGGTACAATCCAGGAGAAAGCAGCCGCTTAATTGATCCACATTCTTTCCACCATTGACGCTCAATAGCAGCTGGATGTACCATCTACAACATGCACTTCAGAAATTCACCAAGACTTCCTCAACAGCAGCTTTCAAACCCACAATTACTACCATCTAAATGGACAAGGACAGCAGATACATGGGAATACCACCACCTTTAAGTTTCCTTCCAAGCAATTCACCATCCCAACTTGAAAATATATTCCCATTCTTTTGGTGTTGCTCACTCAAAGTCCTGCTGCTTCCTTTTCAACAGCATTATGGGTACTCCTCCACCAAATGGACCTCAGCAGTTCAAAACGGCAGCATATCACTACCTTCCCTCAGGGAACTATCAATTGGTATTAAATGCTGGCTCAGCCAGAAACAGTCAGATCTTGTGAATGAACGAGAAAAAACTTTTGAGATGGGCTTTGAGGGAAACATTTTGTAAGGAATGTAATTAATAGTCAGCATAGTCATTCAACTGTTTTGCATTCCTGAACCATTCATATCGTTCTTAAAATTTGGTCTCTCGTAGCTTGCTCATGCATTGCTTCTCAAAGAACTTCGAAATTTTTTTTTCTGCTTACTGCCAGAAGGAAGACTGCTATCTTTGTGGACAGTTTTGCTTGCATCTCCTCATATGAATTTGGCATCCACTGTTTCTATACTAACATGGTTGACCTTGTGTGGTGATGACCCTTCATCAGAATTGAAGAAAGGGAACATTAATTCTCCTTAACAGATGCTGCCAGACCTGTTGACTCTGCCCAGCATTTTCTGTTTTGATTTCAATTTCTCTAGATATTGCCTGATTACTGTGCATATCACATAGCGACTACACTTCACATCTACTTCAGTGGCTTTAAAGGACTTTGGACTGTCTTGTACATGAAGGGTGATGTATAACAACAGCCTTTCTGTTTCTCAGTTATTACAAGAGCACTTTTACCTCAAATAGCCACTCAACCTCTCATTTTCCTCTTTCAAATAAATCATAATAAATTCATTGCAGATCCATATTCTTAAACCAGTGAAGAAATTTACTCATGTGCCACAGGAATTATATGTACCAGTCAGTGTATTGTAAATTATTGAAAACAGCACAAAAATGAAAGAGACCCCAGAGAAGCCTGATTGTAAACGACCTTTGTCTATATTGACAAGACAATATGAACCAACTGTGAAAAAAAAAGTTTTAAAACCTGCAGTGTAAAATTTGTGTCAGTAATTACAAGGTCAGTTCTTTTGTAATAGAATTGATTTGGATTAATCATATGAAGTAACCAGAAAAGTGTTAAATCATCCAAATGAAAGGGCTGAGATATTTCCATTTTCTCCTGAATGTTCATGTATCAGTGGCAGCTATCCATTAGCATGATGGTGATAGAATAGCTCTCTGGTGCTGCATTTCTTTCTCTTGGAGAACAAGATGTTTCCAAGTTTATTCTGTTTATTTGCTGAGTGAACATCAGGTGAAACTGAGCATGCATCTTATGATCAGACCTATGGTGATGTTGGGAATTCTTCCTTTACTCATAGAGTGGGTGGAAATCTATTTTGGCTGCATTTCAGTACATGTGATTATAACAAATCAAATCAAATGAATCATTTGTAACCTCTTTAATATGATGCTCAGTTTGAGTTTCAGCCAGGGACACCCGGCTCTAGATCACATTGCAGTCTTAGTCTAAACATGGAAAATAGAGCTCAAATACAGAGGTGAGTGAAATGTGTGTGACTGAGCTTATCAGGAAGACAACATTTGACTGAATGCAACAAGTAACCTTGGTAAAACTGGAGTCTCAAATGGAAACTCCCCACTCATGAGAGTCATACCTGGCACAAGTGAAGGTGATTGTGGCTCTTAGAGGCCAATCATTTCAGGCCTTGTATATTACAACAGGAGTTCCTCAGGGTAGCTTCCTGGGCACAACCATCTTCAGCTACTTCATTAATGACTTGCCCTCGATCATGAGGCCCAAAGAGGGGATGTTCACTGATGATTCCACTATTAGAACCATACAGAAAAAAAAAGTTATGGCACAGAGAATGTTCAGCTATCACACCTGTGCCAGCTGAATAAAGTAATCTAATCCTATCCACACTTAGAGTCCGTCACTTTGCAGGTTACAGTGTTCCAGATGTACGTCCAGGCTCCTTTTAAACATGTTGAATGTTTTCTGCTTCAAACACCAAACTGGATGTTAAATTGCAGAAAACCACCACCTTCTGGGTGAAAAAGATTTTCTTCATCTCCCTGTAATTGCTCTACTGATTACCTTAATTCTCTGCAGGCTGGTAAGTGACGTCTCTACTGTATATCCTATCTATGCCCCTCACTGTTGTGTACACCTCATTTCTGCCATCCGCTCAGAAATTCTGAGTAAAGCAACCCTGGTGAATCCAATCTGATGTCATAGCTAAAGTAAAGTAACTGCAAGAGCAGGTCAGAGGCTGTGAGTTCTGCAGTGAATATTTTTTCTTTCATGTCTCCAAAACCTGTACACGTTCCACAAGACACAAGTTAGAAATTCAATGGAATAGTCTCCACTTGCCTGGATGAGTGCTACTTCAAAAACATTCAAGATACATCACATCATCCAGAAAAAGTAACCACTTAAGAGTCATGTAGCACGGAAACAGACCCTTTGGTCTAACCAGTCCATGTTGACCATAATCCCAAACTAAACTAGTCCCACCTGCCAGTGCTTGGCTCATATCCCTCCAAACATTTCTTATTCATATACATAAATAAACATCTTCCACATGTTGTAACTGTACTCACATTCACCACTTCCTCTGAAAGTTCATTTCACACTCAAACCACTCTCTATGTGAAAGATTACCCCTCATGTTTTTTTTTTATCTTTCCCCTCTCATCATAAAAATATGCCCCCTAGATTTAAAATCCCCCACACCCAGGAAAAGATCTTGGTTATTCATCTTATTTATATCCCTCATGATTTTATAAACTTCTATCAGGTTACGCCTTGCACATGTCAGTGAAAGAAGTCCCACCCTATCCAACATCTGTCCATAACTCAAACCCTCCTGTCCTGGCAGCATCCTGGTAAATGTCTTCTGAATTCTTTTGAATTTGATTAATATCTCATCCACCATCTTAAGCATTCACTCTCTCCACCTCTGCCTCACAGTGGCAGTAGTGTGCATTATTTCCAATTTATCCTTTGGCAGCAGTATCCAAATCAGCAATGTCTACCACCTCAAAAATCAAGGGCAGGAGATACAAGGAAACAAGTTCCCCTTCAAAATGGTCCCTTCTGACTTGGAACTAAAGACTTTCCTTCACTATCAAAATTGTCTCCCTAGCAACACTGGGTGAACCTATACCACATGACTGCAGAGGTTCAAGGAGGCAGTTCACTACCACATTGTCCATCATAATTAGGAGTGGGTAATACATGCTAGTCTTGTCATCGAAACCCACATGCAAGATTTAAAACAAAAAGAATTTTGAATCTGCTTCTGGTGAGTTTATAACAATTGAAAACCTTTTGTCGAATATTTCTATTAGTATTGTTTGAGAACAATCCTATAAGGGGTATATTAAAGGAGTTACTGAGGGAGGAAAAGACAGGAGGTAGGGGGTTGTGGGGGGGGGGGGGGGGGGGGTTGCGAGTGTGGGTGGGGGGAGCAGGGGAATGGTGCCTTCATGTACTACTGTGACTGAAGACCTGCTGGTGCATTGAAACGGGACTTCCATCTGAATGAGGGACGAACATACCACCACTGACCCACTCAAAATTCTTGAAACATTAAATTGCTGTGGAGCAGCTGATATCAGCAGGGATGTGTCCCCCATTGACTGTTTCAAGTAATGGAGCAGAAAATCCAACCATCCAAAAAGTCCCAGCCAGAATGTAGGGATAATGGGCAAGGATTCAGTGGGCTGGATGACTATGAATGCTCCACAATGATTTGGATTCTATCATCACTATTCATTGTACCCATTAGTAATTTTGATCGAAAGCCATAGATCAAAATGTGCCTACCCCTCGAAGGTAGGCGGTATTGTTAGTTGTGTAGGTTCAAGTTATCAAATTGTTGCAGTCTGTGTGATACAGGCACAGTGCAGTTAGGAAGGGAAAGCAACCTCAAGAGTCTGCTGACTGGAGCTGATAACTGGACGGTGCGGAAAGCTGACCTCTAGGAACATCAGTTCATGAACTTTGCCGGATATTTCTCTCAGACACTCATTATAACATGTTTCACAGCAGCTAAGTGCCCTCAGGTTGTGAAATCATACTGTAATGAATTTCCAATTACAATACATATGATAAAAATGTAACTAGGTTGACAGCCAAGTTAAAGCAATCTCAGAACACAGCTCTGAGAAACTTGTGATGTTTGACAAGAAGGGGGAGGATGAGTAATTGGAATTGTATTGAGTAAAACTGAACAGGTCTGTAAGCATTACATTTAAGATATGGAGATATGAAAATGTTCAGGATATTGCTGTTGCAAGAGCATTCAACAGCAGAAATTGCCAAGATCATGAACTATTTTAGAACATGAGTCTACATAATGTGGCATTATAATTTCTTTCTGAGAAATTCAACATTTTGAAATGATGAAAGGAATTAATAATACTTGCACTAAACATACTGGACATTGTGGTAAAGGGTTAAATACCAAAGTCAAAAATTAGCAACTAGTAAGTTGAAAAAAGAGTTAGGCAGTTTTTTTTTACACTCTAAAGACAATGGAAAAGTGGGTTAATGAATACATTGTCATTCAATAAAAAGCAGAATCTCATGAAGGCATTTAAGAGGTCATTGGCAGGCCTTTCTTGAGACCAAAGATTTTAGACACAGTAGTCTCACCTGCCAAGAAACATTGTATTAACTAGCAATTCCAGTGGGGAAACAATGGCTGCTGTTGGTACCACACTCACTCATAGCCTGGGATTGTTCCTGGATCTCAGGCCAGAATGGTTTGATGGTTAGAGGAGAGTCGTGAGGTGGGGGTCATGTGGGAGGGCCATTAGCAGTTAGGATGGGGAGTGGTACTCAGGGGTCTCAGCCCATGCCTTGCAAAGCCTAGTCTCTCGATCAGATATAGAGCCCCTTTGAAAAAGATGCCCCACCAGCAGCACTGCAAGAGACAACAAGCAAATGTGTCAGGATCTGCTAGTCGTAAGCCTGACTTGGCATGCCTCCCTACACCCATCACCCTACCACTGGGTTCATGTCAATTAATGCGGTGAAAAGACCATCCGTGGAGCTTCCTGTCAGAAACTTCTTAGGAATGGAAGCAGGATGGCACAGGGGTCTCCATCCCCAACCCTCCCATCTTCCTAAATACCCCCAGCTTGTCACAGAAGAAGGCGGCTTTGAGTGACAATTGTTTGAAAGATGGGAGCTAGGAACAAGTATGAATGCTGATTGGAACTGATCTTAATGGATGCATTTTTCAGACTTTGTTGAATGATTCCATGTTTTAAAATTGCTCAATTCTTATCAGCATTATCTAAAATGGTACCTGTCACATAGGAAGATGGTCATGGTTGTTGGAAATCAGTTATCTCTACTCCAGTTCATCTCTGCAGGAGTTCCTCAGGGTAATGTCCAGGGAGTTCAGCTACTACCTTCAGCTGCATCATCAATGACCTTTCCTCCTTCATAAGGTCAGAAATAGGGATGTTCACTAACAATTACACAATGTTCAGCACTGTTCACCACCCCTCAGCTACTGAAGTAGTCCATGTTTAAATGCAGCAAGATCTGGACAATATCCAGGCTTGGGCTGACAAGTGGCAAGTAACATTCATGCCATACACATACCAAGCATTGGCCACATCCAATAAGCGAGAATCTAACCAGCGACCCTTGCTGCTCAATGGCATCACCATTTCCCTCCATCTACATCCTTGAGGTTGCCGTTGACAAGAAACCGGACTGGACTAGCCATTTAAGCACAATGGCTACAAGAGCAGGTCAGAGCTAGGAAAGCCTGCAGCAAACAACTCACTTCCTGACTCCCCAAAATCTGTCCACCCTCAACAAGGCATAAGCCAGTAGTATGATGGAATATTCCCCACTTGCCTGGATAAGTACAACCCCATCAACACTGGAAAAAGCTTGACAACATTCAGGACAAAGCAGCCCGCTTGATTGGTACCACATCCACAAGCATCCACTCCCACCACCACTGATGCTCAGTAGCAGCAGTGTATACCATCTGCAAGATGCACCATAGAAATTCACCAAAGATCCTCATACTATGTCTTCCAAACCCACAACCACTTCCTTCCAAAAAGACAAGGTCAGCAGATATATGGAAACCCTACTACTTGCAAGTTCCCCTCGAAGCCACTCATTATCCTGACTTGGAAATATATCACTGTTCCTTCACTATCGCTGGGTGAAAATCCTGGAATTCCCTCCCTAATGGCATTGTGGGTCAACCTATAGCATGAGAACTGCAGTGGTTTGAGAAGGCAGTTCACCACAACCTTCTCAAGGGTAACAAGGGACAGGCAATAAATACTGGCCCAGCCAATTGATAGCCGCATCCCATGAATGAATAAGACATTAAACTCATTAAAATCTTAGTTTATAAGCATCAGTCAAAACATTGGGATACTACTTAACTTCATTGCCAATTAAGTACTTTTGTGATTACTGTATTATAGATATGGATTGACTATTATTAATGAGCTGTAGTTCAGTTATTCCATCTTATGGTGTCTATTGTTATTTTTTCAGGTTCCCTGTTAAGCCTAAGGACAAGCAGCTTGAGAAGTGAAAGCTATCACTCAGAAATTCAGAGTCTGATTTTCAATTTGCACCAACGATTAATGAGACTTTTAAGGATCCACTTTCTGATGGGCACAGTGTGCAGCTATCGACTTACCTGAACACTTATAGGTTGACACACGACTGGGTAAAATGGTCAACCACGCTTCTCTGTGGCTCACGTCAGTGGTTTTGTGTGTTCTGTGTTACTGTGGAACCAACTCCACCCAGAAGAGTTTACAACATCGAAAATGGAAGATGGAACAATCAAAAGCAAGCTTAGTAACCCATCGGCGTGTAAAACGTGGCTGGGTGTGGAACCAGTTCTTCATTGTGGAGGAGTACACTGGAACAGAGCCACTCTATGTTGGAAAGGTGAGGTTAACCTGTAAGACTTTCTTTTGTTTTTCAAGTGATTGGTGCCAGTTGACAGGAAGCTGCTGAATTTTACTTAAAAGCAGATATCTACTGATTTTTCTGCCATCTTTGAACCTTTTTTGTAAAATTGTAGAACTGCACAAGTCAGAATAATCTCAAGATGTGCTGCAAAATGAATAGTATTAGTTATTAATATTCACTGAAACTGACCATTTTCTTCACCTGTTTTAATTGCAAGTTCTGGATTGCTTGTCCAGTGACACTGATGACAAATTACCCACCTCCCCACCCCCAATGTAAAACTGAGTTATTTTCAATATTTTTTTTCTGTCCAGTCCAGTTGAAAAACAACAAGACTGGGTCCAAACTCTTCAATCTCACCTCTGAATGGAGAGGATGATTACTGAGTTAGGTGTAAAATTGACATTTTACCCAATCACTCAGGTTTCCCACAGAGTGAGAAATGATTCCTGAGCCATGTTACAAAGGGATAGTTGAGTCCACTAATTGCTCAGGATGGTGGAGAAAATGAAACACTTCTCTTGTTACCATAAGTGCAGTGAGCTCTACATAGATCGGAGTTTGGTCTAAGGTACAATATCACATCAGATAATTCTTCAACCAGGGACAAGGGGAATCAATGAAAATTTCCATATACAATATCATTTTAGACCAACATCATTGACCTTTCAAACGAAGGTCAGGAATGCTTCTTTCTCAATAAACAAAACTTAATTTGATATTGGAGCTTGATGGTCTGCTGTGAGATTATCGTAATTACAGACAAGGATGGAGAATTTAACATACAACAGCTCGCAAGGGAAAATTGTTTTAGTTAGCAGAAAGAACAGAAGATGGTGGCAAAGTTAAACAGTATGTCTAGGATTAAGAAAGCCAGAAGATGCATGTAGACACAACTTGATATATCACGTATCAGGTAGGACACAGAAGGAGACCATTTGTTGTGTTAGATTTTCTAAGCGTGACCTTTCAGCAATAGAACTCAGAAACTACAATAGTGAGGAATCAACACTATATGATGTCCTGGCTATATCATTGCTCTACATTGAGAATATGTCAGTGATTTACATAACACCAAACTGTAAGCCTGCTTCAGCTCATCTGCTGCTGAAACCCTTTTGTTAGCTCCTACGCAACTATTCCAATGTATTTCCAGCTGATCTTCCCACCCTCTGTCAAGCTGCTGCCATCCAGTACTCAGCTGCCTTTTGCTACCACAGGTCCCTGGGCAAAATTCCCCAATTTGTTACTGTTTCAAATGAATTCCCCCGACTTGTTAAGCTTCTGGAGGAGGACGAATGAACTCTCCTTCTTTAGTCATCTTCTCCCTCAGCTGGCTTTAGCAACATTAGTTTAAGGTAGATCCCCTGTGGATACATTTCTCTGACCCAAATGAACTTGGAGCCAATTGAACCAGGTTTCCTTGAATCAACATAAACAGTAAGTTTATCAATTGTTTAAATTGAAAAGAATTAGTGATGCAATACACATGCCCAAAGATTAAAAATAAGAGGAAAGTATATAAAGATAAAAGTGAAAAGAAAGCAGATATACCAATTAGACTTTGAATTGTTTGGAAAGAGCGAATCATTGAATAATTGCAGGAATCATACCGGTGGCTTTAAGGTTGGTAGTTGAATTAGTTTTTTTTTGAGATTCCAGGTTTTGCAGTTTGTTTGAAGTACCTTTCTCCAGAATTCTTTCTGAACTGGCTTCCAGCTTCAGAGTGAGAGAAGGTCTTCCTTCACCTACAAAACCGAGGGAACAGGAAACCGTTTCTTGACTGTGACTTTCACTGCATGCCAATGCTGAAACCCAGGTAGGTACACACAAGAGGTCTTACTTGCCTACTCCAGTAGAGTTGAAACTGACTTTTTAACTTTCTCTATATATACTGGAGGGTAAAATTACAAGAGGTTTTTTTTTTCTCTGCAGAGGAGGGTGAGATAGTCAGGCTTCACACATCTCTTCTTGTTCAGCATCTCTGTTTGAGGTTTCCCTGACATTTTGGGAGCAATAACATTACTGAAAACAAAAATAGTACTAGCTTGTTCTCTGCCCACAGTTGCTGCCAGACCTATTATGATTTCCAGCACTTTTTCTTCCCTGACAATGTAGATGTGTGATACTCCATAGGCTTCACCCAGAACTTTACAAGCAGTCATGACTTTAAATATACATTTTTCCCATTGCAGCCTTCCTTTAAAAGCAACACAGTTTGGAATTTTTTCAGCTCTGATCTCCAGCATCTGCAGTCCTCACTTTCTCCTGAAATAAATCATGATGTCTTGAAAATAGTCAATGTTACAGAAAATAAGGTGCTGGAGATCTTGACATGCACAAAGGTAGATAAATCTTGGAACCCGATCACGTGTTTCCTAGAACTTTGTGGGAAGCAAGTAAAGAGATTGCTGGGCCCCTTGCTGAGATATTTGGATCATTGACAGCCACGGGTTAGGTGCTGGAAGACTGGAGGTTGGCTAATGAGATGCCATTATTAAAGAAAGGCTGTAAAGAAAAGACAGGGAACTATAGACTGGTAAGTTGTTGGAGGGGATTCTGAGGGACAGGATTTACATGTATTTGAGAGGGAAAAGACTTATATAGGATAGTCAACATGGTTTTGTGTGTGGGAAATTGTCTATATGGACTTCAACAAAAAAAGATTCCGCATAGTAGAATGATTAGTAAGGTTAGATTACACGGGATCCAGAGGGAGTCAGCACATTGGATACAAAATTGGCTTGAAGATAGGAGACAAAAGATGATGGTAGAGGGTTGCTTTTTGAGCTGAAGACCTATGACCAGCAATGTGCCCAAAGAATCAATACTGAGTCCACTGTTTCTCATGATTTATATGAATGATTTGAATGTGAATATAGGAGGCATGATTAAGTTTGCAGATGACACCAAAATATGTGTTGAAGTGGATAGTGGAGAAGATTATCTCAGATACAATGGGACCTTGATCAGATGGGCCAATGGGCTGAGGAGTAGCAGACGGAGTTTTAATCATAGAATCCTCACAGTGTGGAAACTGGTCATTTCACTCAACAAGTCCATACCGATCCTCTGAAGAATAGCCACCCAGACCCAATCCCCTACCCTCTTACTCTACATTTACCCCTAACTAATGCACGTAACCTGCACATCCCTGAACACTATGGGGAACTTAGCATAGCCAATTCACCTAAGCTGCACATCTTTGGGCCATGGGAGGAAACTGGAGCACGCGGAGGAAACACGTGCCGACACGGGGAGAATGTGTAAACTCCACACAGATAGTCGCCCAAAGCTGGAATCAAAGCCGGGTCCCTGGCACTGTGAGGTAGCAGTGCGGACCACTCAGCCACCATAGTGAAATTTAATTAGATAAGTGTGAGGTGTTGCATTTTGGTAAGGCAAATCAGGGCAGGACTTATACAGTCAATGGTAGGGCTCTGGGGAGTGTTGCCAAACAAAGAGACCAGGGACACAGATAATACTTCCTTGCAAGTGGCATCAGAGGTAAACAGGGAAATGAAGAAAGCATTTGGTACGTTTGCTTTCATTGATCATAACATTGAGCTTAGGATTTGGGGCATCATGTTTTGGCTGTACAGGACATTGGTGAGGCCACTTTTAGGATACAGCCTTCAATTCTGATCTGCCTATGATAGGAAAGATATTGTTAAACTTGAAAGGGTGCAGAAAAGATTTACAAAAATATTGCCAGGAGTACAGGCTTTGAGATACAGGGTGAGGTTGAATAGGTTGGAGCTTTTCTACGTCGGGTGTCGAAGACTGAGGAGTGACTTTATGGAAGTTTATAAAATCATGAAGGGCATGGATAGTGTAAATAGACAAGATTTTTTTCTTGGTTGGGAGCGTCCAGAACTTGAGGGCCCATGTTTAAAGTGAGAGGGGAAAGATGAAAAGGACCTCAAGGATGACTGCAGGGTGTTTTGTATATGGAATGAGCTGCTAGAGGAAGCAATGTAGGCAGGTTTGTTACAATTACAACATCTAAAAGGCATCTGGATAGGTATATGAATAAGTGGATATGGGTCAAATGCTGGCAAATGGGACTAGGTCAGATTGGGATGTTTGGTCAGTGCGGACGAGTTGGACTGAAGGGTCTGTTTTTGTGCTGTATGACTCTCTTCTTTGACTCCAGGAATAGTAGGGTTTGATTTCCATCACATTACTCCAGAGTGTCATGGCCACAGCTAAAACAGATGTGACTTTCCAAAGATCCCCTCTTTTCCCTTACTGTCCCCAAGAGAGTGCAACATGTTTTCAGGTCTGGCCTCAGGAATGGTGAGAGGATGGGAAACCTCAGTCAGAGGTCATCTGACTGGTCAAGAACCCGACAGATTCAGAACCGAAGAAATTGCAAAATTTAATATTAGCTTGAGAGAAGTGGTGCAGGCTGAAGGCACTGTGGAAAGAGCTTTGAAACAGTGTGGTTTTCAAATCACGACACTCTCTAACTCCAGGCTGTAGAAGAAATCTATTATGATCAAAGTGTATCAGGCTCCAGGCTGTGTGCTACTGGGAGTTGTACTAACATTTCCAGAACTAATTTCCATTTTCAAAGCTCAGTATTCATCACAGCCAGGAAACTTTCACCATAATCACTAAGGGCTGAATCAATGTAAGATGTCCAAACATCCTTTGGTATCTTCTCTTGCCCCAAGCATTCTACATCATTGAGGTTCACTTTCAATTAGTTTTGATGAATGTGATGCTGCGCTAGCAACAAGGCAATATTTGTTAAACTCCTGTTGCGAATGAAGCTGCAGCCTATTCACACAGTGAAACATTATGACCTAACTCAAGCCTCCCTCAATGTCGACAAGTTATTTATGCTCAGGTAAAGACCCTAGCAATGTCCTCCTCCCATATGTGGTTTAACCACAACAGATAAATAATTCATAATGTTATCATAATGATAACGCAGCAATCTGGACTCAATACGTTTCATGTCATTAAACTTTGCAGGATGTTTCACAGGAGTATTGCAAAACTCAATATGACCCTGAGTCACTGGGTGATTTACAGCTTTGTTGAAGATGTAGATTTTAAGCAACGTGAGTTAAAGATGTGAAAAAAAGTTTAGAAAAGGATATTTTGGTGCTCGAATCAGTTGAAGACTGTCACCAATTGTGGACGATTGAAATCTGAGATGATCAAAAGGCCAGAATAAAAGGACTGGAGGTATTATTTAAGGTTGTCATGATGGAGGGGATCACAGAGATAATGGCTAGGCCCTACAGGAATGAGCATTTGAGGCATTGTTCATCTGGGAGCTTAAGTGTGTCAGCAAGTCCTGGTGTGATTCAGTGAACAGGACTTTGTGTGAGTAAGAATATGGATGTCATGATATATCCAAGGAGCAAAGCAAGGAGCATCCTGAAGAAGGGCTTATGCCCAAAACGTCGATTCTCCTGCTCCTTGGATGCTGCCTGACCTGCTGTGCTTTTCCAGCAACACATTTTTCATCATTATTTATTTCCCCAAGTTCCTGAGCTTCCATGTTCTTCTACAATTCAAATAGTGACACAAAATACTTATTGGTATCTCACCTATCTCCTGTGGTTCCACACATGGACAGCCATATTGATTTTTAGGGGGCCCTATTCTCTCCCTAGTTACTCCTTTGCCCTTAACGTACTTCTAGAATCTCTTTGGATTCTCCTATCCCTATTTGTCAAAGAAATCTTTTAACTCTTTTAGCCCTCCTTATTTCCCTCTTAAATATAGTCCAACTATCCTTATACTCCTTTAGGGGATCCATTCAATCCCAGCTATAATGAGCAAATGTCTCCTTCTTTTTCTTGACCAGAGCCTCAATTTCTCTTGTCATCAGCAGTCCCTAAACCTAACAGCTTTGCCATTCACACTGACAGGAACATATTGTTTCTGAACTCGCATTACCTCATTTTTAATGACCTCCTACTTACCATACATCCCTTTACCTGCAAGTAGGCTCCCCAATCAACTTTTGAAAGTTCTTGTCTAATACCATCAAAACTGGCCTTACTCCAATTTAGTACTTTAACTTTTTGAACAATTCTATCCTTTTCCATAACTATTTTAAAACTGATAGAATTATGATCACTTGCCCTGAAGTGCTCCTCCACTGACATGTCACTCACTTATTTAACTTCTCAACAGAAGGTCAAATATTGCTCCTTCTCAAGCAGGTACACCTACATATTTAGTGAGAAGCTTTTCTGATACACATTTAACAAATTCATCCCCATCCAAGCCCTTCATACCATGACAGTCCTAGTCACTTGTGTGAAGGTTCAATGAATCTGCCACAAATCCCAATTGCCTCTAAGAGACAGCTATCCACAAAGCCGACCAGTTTGCTTGAATAACAAAATAAAATAACTATGATACTGTTAATGTTAACCAAATTTAATGTTAAACACACACACACCTGCCCAAATGAACACATTATGAATGGAGGGAAAAAAATGTTGAACGACATCAATGCTCTGCATCAGATGTGTTAGTTCCACAATACTTTTCCATTCTTCAATGATCAGTCTGTAGTTTATTGGCTTATTTGAACTGTGACAATGCTGTCACTTTAAAAGGTTATTTTGTCATTTTTTTTATGAAGACAGGTTTTAAGGCAGAAGTGCTGAACCGGTAACTGAAGATGACTCGTGTAAATGACTTGTGAGCCCTTGAGGTTTTGTTTACCAGCCTGAGTAGGGGTGTGGCCAGCTCTCACAGATCCAGATGTCTGGGATTTGCTTTTTTACCAGTAACATCAGAAGCTCTTGAGGTCTCAAAAGAGTTGAAAGCTTCAGTGACTGTATCCTGGCTGCGACACTCTCTGAATATTCTCAATGTTTTTTTCCTCCTGGATTGGAGAACTGAATGTGAGAATCTGTGTCTGAATTTGGCTTTTTTCTCAGCATTGTGTTCATGGGATGTTACTGTATTGGAACAGTTAATTAGTAATAGTTACTGTATCTGTTATTCGGCCAAGTTTTCCAATAGATAAGTTATTCCAAATTCCTCTTTTGTTTGCATTTTTAACTGTAGTGATTAAATAAATTTGCATGGTTTAACGCCAAATAGTTTGGCCAGTTGCTTTGCATCTGGAACACAACATCTCATCTCTACCTTTAATATAAGAAAAAGTTAGGGTCTAGGTTACCTTCTTAAAATGTTTTGATAAGATCTGTTCTAATCCAAAACAGGGTAATTTTTGTTGACTTTGAGTATTAGGGTTATTTCTTTCAGCATTTCAAAACATGCTTTTTCTGTATACAGAAAGAGATTTTCAGAACATTAAAGAAGCAACTTTACATAGAAGGGAAGAGAAAAAGATTAATTTTGGAAGTCCTCTTGCTCCTCTATCTGTGTCCTTCTCCTGCCATGATTAAACTGACCAATTAGAAACTTGATCCTACGCTGAGCTCTCCAGAACCTGCAAGGAATGGTGCCAATATGCTTGGACATCTCCAGGCCTATAACATCTCCAAAACATAACAGTGTTTCCTAGCTAGCATTTAGCTCCATCTGCTTTTCTAAGGAGTAGTTAATTCATTGTATCTTTTTCCCCTTGTAAGTAGTAACCATTTTTCTCATTTTCAATTTGCTGTCCAAAAAAAGGGCATCTTTTATATAACTCATTCCTGAAAATAAATGAAAAGCCATTATAAACTTGTTTTATTACAAGTTATATGGCGCATACATAACATGGAGGTGATAGCCTCATGATATTATCAGTAGACTATTAATTCCGAGACCAAGATAATGTTCTGAGTTCAAATCTCACCGTGGGAGATGACAAAATCTGAACTGAATGTTTAAAAATCTGTAAAAAGGAAACTGTTCTTCTTATGTGGTCTGACTGCAGACCCACAGCAAAGTGGTTGACTCTTAAGTGCCCTCTGAAATGGCCTAGCAAGTTGTTTACCTGTATCAGGGGAAAAAAGGAACTAAACTGGGGTGCTCACTGGGTACTGACCTAAGTGCCAGAAATGACAATGGCCAAAAAGTCCCCATCAATCCTGCAAAGTCCGCCTTACTAACATCTGGAGCAAGTGCCAAAATTATCACACATTGTTCTATGTGGGTGTGGTCTGTTGGAATAACATCTTCACAGACTTTCCTCACCACTGCCTCAGCGACATTTGGGAAATAGGTTTAGGTCCAATTTGCCCTGTTTTGCGGGGTCAATGCAGTCTGATCCAGGTTACCAAAGACTCCCATGAACTGTGACCAATGAAGGTGGACGTTTTCCATTTTGTTGACTGCACCTATTTAGTCCCCCCCACAATATTTACTCTCTACAAAGCCCTATCCATATGAGAAAGGATATTACCCACAATGATCCATGTGTTTGAGCCAGGACGTTGGAATCTCATCCCTCCCTGATGTAGGGCTGGCTTTCTTCCGCAAAGGTGGGTGTCGTAGGTCAGGGTGGATCATCTTCTGGATCTCCTTGAGTTGCTGGACGGTCTCCTTCCATGGGCCTTTACTGAGGGGGTGACTTCCAAGTTTATGATTTTATTCCCCTCACCTGGACCTTCCCAAATGTTCTGTGGCCTTTTGGCCCGAATCTGTACGACATCTTTGACCTTGCTGTTCTCGATAGGTTATCACTATTCGATGCTGTTTAATTTAGTTTGGTCAATTTTCTGTTTGGCTTGATTTCTCCGGACGTGAATAATTTAGGGTGTCCAACCTTGGGCCTGTAGTGGCTTGACCACAGCAGTCTCACTACTGATCGAGCTGGTCGGGCCCCAAAGAAAATAACTGCTAGACTGGGTTTGCCACAGATGGGATACCACAAGGTTTAGTGCTGGGATCGCAGCTGTTTACAGTGTACATTAATGATATAGATGAAGGTATTAACAGTATTATTAGCAAATTTGCTGATGACACAAAGCTGGGTGGCAAGGTGAAATATGAGGAGGATGTTATGAGAATTCAGGGTGACTTGGACATGCTAGATGCAGTTTAATGTGGATAAATGCGTGGTTATCCACTTTGGTGGCAAGAACAGGAAGGCAGATTACTATCTAAATGGAGTCAAGTTAGATAAAGGAACAGTACAGAGAGATCTGGGTGTTATGGTACATCAGTCAATGAAAGCAAGCATGCAGGTACACCAGGCAGTGAAGAAAGCTAATGGCATGCTCGCATTCATAACAAGTGGAAAGGAGCAAAGGGGTCCTTCTGCAGCTGTACAGGGCCCTAGTGAGACCGCACCTGGAGTATTGTGTGCAGTTTTGGTCTCCAAATTTGAGGAAGGACGTGCTGGCTATTGAGGAAGTGCAGTGTAGGTTCACGAGATCAATTCCCGGAATGGCGGGTCTATCGTATGTAGAAAGATTGGAGTGACTGGGCTTAACTTTCAAAGGATGAGAGGCAATCTGATTGAGACATGTAAGATTATTAAAGGATTGGACACTCTGGAGGCAGGAAGCATGTTTCCACTGATGGGTGAATCCTGAACCAGAGGACATAGTTTAAAAATAAGGGGTAGGCCATTTAGAATAGAGTTGAGGAGAATCTTCTTCACCCAGAGAGTGGTGGATATATGGAATGCTCTGCCCCAGAAGGCAGTGGAGGCCAAGTCTCTGGATACGTTCAAGAAAGAGATGGATAGCGCTCTTAAAGATAGTGGAATCATGGGTTATCGGGATAAGGCAGGAACAGAATATTGATTGTGGATGATCAGCCATGATCGTAATGAAAGGTGGTGCAGGGTGGATGGGCCGAATGGCTTACTCCTGCAGCTATTTTCTATTGTCTATTGTAAAGGAACCAACAAGAGAGAAAGACATACTTGATAACATCCTTAGCAATTTACCTGCTACAGATGCATCTGTCCATGACAGTATCGGTAAGAGTATCCACCGCACAGTCCTTGTGGTGATAAAGTACCACCTTCACAGTGAGAATGCTCTCCATTATGTTGTGTGGTACTATCACCATGCTAAATGGGACAGACTACAAGCAAATTGAGCAACTCAAAACTGGGCATCCATCAGCCGCAGTAGAATTGCACTCCCACACAATCTGTGACCTCATAACCTGTTATACCTCCAATTCTATCACTACCATCAACTCTAGTGCTGCACCCTTAGCCATAATGTTCCAGTTCTACTGTAACTCTGGTATCCAGACGACAATGTGGAAAATGAGCTGGACATAAAAGCAAGACAAATCCAACCTGATCAATTAACACCCCATTAGTCTACACTCGATCATCAGTAAAGTGAAAGAAATGGTCATTAGCAGTGCTATCATGCAGTACCTGCTCAGTGATTAACTGCTCAGTGATTAACTGCTCAGTGATGCCCTGTTTGGGTTCTGCCAGGGCAATACAGCTATGATCTCATTTTGTTCAAATATGGACAAAAGAGCTAAATTCCAGAGAAAATGAAGGCTGATATCAAGGCTACATTTGACCAAGTGTGGCAGCAAGGAGCCCGAGCAAAACTGGACTCAATGGGAATTGGGAGAAAGCTCTCCACTGGTTGGAGTCATGCCTGACACATAGGAAGATGGTCATGGTTGTTGAAGGTTAGTCAGCTCAGCTGCAGGATATCTCTGCAAGGGTTCCTCAGGGTAGTGTCTTCAGCCTAACTGTCTTCAACTACTTCATCAATGACCTTCCCCCCATCATAATGTCAGAAGTGGGGCTATTCACTGATGTTTGCCCAATGTTCAGTACCATTCACAACTCCTCAGATATTGAAGCAGGCCATGTCCAAATGCAGCTAGATTTAGACAATATCCAGGCTACAGGCTGACAAGTGGGAAGTAACATTCGCGTCACAGAAATGCCAGGATACAACCATTTCCAATAAAACACAATCAAACTATTGCATCTTAACATTCAATGGTGTTACCTTCAATGAATTCCCCACTGTAAAGATCTTGTAGGTTATCATTGGTCATAACCTGAACTGGACTAGCCGTATAAACACAATGGCTACAAGATCAGGGGCTAGGAAATCTGTAGCAAGGAACTCGCCTTCTGACTCCCCATACTAGTCCACCACCAACAAGGCATAAAATTAAAAATCAGGTTATGATTAGATTAGATTCCCTACAGTGTGGAAACAGGCCCTTTGGCCCAACAGGTCCACACTGACCGTCTGAAGAGTAACCCACCCAGACCTATTTCCCTCTGACTAATGCACCTAACACTATAGGCAATTTAGCATGACCAGTTCACCTGAACTGCATATCTTTGGACTGTGGGAGGAAACCGGAGCAAACCCACGCAGATACAGGGAGAATGTGCAAACTGCATACAGACAGTTGCCCGAGGCAGAGATCGAATCCGCGTCCCTGGTGCTGTGAGGCAACAGTGCTAACCACTGAGACACCATGACACCCCTGTTATAGTCCAACCTGTTATAGGCCAGCACGTTTACTTGGAAGCACTAGCTTTCGAAGCACTGATTCTTCATCAGGTGGTTGTAAAGCAGGATCAAAGACACAGAATTTATAGCAAGATTACAATGATACAATGATACATTGAACAAACCTAGACTGTAAAGTCTTTCAACTTTTAGAATGGGTTTGCAGAAGACACAAGAGAAGATGATGTACTTCCCACTTGCCCGGATGGATGTAGTTCCAATAACACTCAAAAAACTTGACACTTTCCAGGCCTGAGCAACTGGCTTGATTGGCACCACATCTACAAACATCTGCGCCCTCCACTGCTGATGCTCAGTAGCAGCAGAGTACTATCTACAAGGTGCACTGCAGGTATTCACCAAATATCTTTAGATAGCACATTCTAAACACACGGCCACTATCACCTCGACAAGCAAGAGCAGCAGATACATGGGAACACCACCACCTTTAACTTGGCCTCCAAGCCATTTACCACCCTGATTGGAAATATATCACCATTTGTTCCATGTCACTGGGTCAAAATCCTGGAATTCCCTCCCTAAGGGCATTGTGGGTCAACCTACAGCAGACCAACTGCAGCTACTTAGAAGGCAGCTCATTTCCTACTCTACACAGGCAACCAGGGCAAGCAATAAATACTGGCCCAGCCAGCAACACGCACGTCCCATGAGAAATTAAAAATACACAAAACCGTTAGCTATTCATCTCCATTCATTTCCTCTGCAGTATTTGAACATTTTCTTTTCATTTTTCTCTCAAATTCTCAACTTGTATCATATTCAATGTATCTGCTATTACATTATCTCTTCCAGGAATATGCATAATTTTTACACTGATTCATTGAATCAATAAGTTCCATCTGAACAATTTTGCATTTTGAGATCAAAATTTTCAACAAAAGCTAGGGGATTATAGTCAGTTCATTTTAATGTTCTTGGCAACTATGTCTGATTTAGACTTTGAAATGGTGAAGAGCCAATAATAATCCCAGAGAATGTTTTGTAACAAGATACACGTAACAATCAATAGTCATATCAAATGCTCCTCTATCTGATGCATGTCATACTGTTAAACATTTAGTTGTTCACAAATTTTCCTTTAGGTAAAGAAACCTGTGACCCCCTGGAGAGAACATGATTCCAGTTTCTCACTCTTGGTTGATTTATAATAATGGGGTGCTGTTAAATCCAACCCTGTCTTTACAGCAGAAGCTGTAAGTAAACAGCTGCAAGCAGGGATTGCAAGAGGAATGGGAACTTTGGTTGATTATCATTGTATTAGTTCAGACTGTCCAGGACCATTGTGGCATCACTCTCCATGCAGATTAGACCAGGGTCTGAATGTCACAGTACAACACCAAGTGATGCTCATTGAATCTTTGGAGAATCTTAAGCATGTGAAAATGCAGGAAATTGAATTGTTGACTTGATAATGTTAATCTTTGTCTAGATTCTGCCGTCTCTGATCCCAAGAGTCACTTGCAAAGAAAGTGTAAGAAATGTATACAGTTCTGGTTATCCTAATATGGGAGGGGTATTGCTAAATTGGAAAGGGTTTGGGAAGGATTTGCAAAGTTTTTGCTAGGAATGGCGGGTTCGAGTTATAAAGATAGATTGGGACGTTTTTCACTGGAGCATACGATGTTGAAGGGTGATCTTACAGAGGTTTATAAAATCATGAAGGGGCATAGATAAAATGAATAGCAAGGAGTGACACTGTGGCTCAGTGGTCATTGTTGCTGCCTCACTGCACCAGGGACCTGGATTTCATTCCAGCTTTGGGTAACTGTCTGAGTGGAGTTTGCACATGCTCCCTGTGTCTGCGTGGGTTTCCTCCGGGTGCTCTGGTTTCCTCCCACAGTCCAAAGGTGTGTGGGTCAGGTGAATTAGCCATGCAAAATTGCCTGTAGTGTTAGGCGCATTAGTCAGGATGAAATGGGTTTGGGTGGATTACTGTTTGGAGGGTCAGTGTAGAGTTATTGGGCCAAATGGCCTGTTTCCAGACAGTAGGCAATCTAATCTTTCTCCTAGGGTGGGGGAGTTCAAAACACAGGGGCATATTTTTAAGGAAAGGGGAGAAAGATTTAAAAAGGACATGTGGGGCATATTTTTGTTTTACACAGAAAGTAGCTCATATGTGGAACTGATACATGCAGGTACAGTCACATCACTTAAAAGAGACCTGGCTAAGGTCATGAACTGGAAAGATTTGGAGGGATATGGGCCAAGAGTTGGACATTGGTTAGACCACTTTTGGAATACTGCATTCAATTCTGGGGTCCCTGTTATAGGAAAGATGTTGTCAAACTTGAAAGAATTCAAAAGATTTACTAGTATGTTGCCAGGGATGGAAGGTTTGAGCTATAGGGAGATGCTGAATAAAGTGGGGATGTTTTTCCTGGAGCATTGGAAGCTGAGGGGTGACTTTCTATAAGTTGATAAAATCATGAGGAGCAGAGCCAAAGCATTTTTCCCAAATTAGAGGAGTCCAAAAATAGAGGGCATATGTTTAAGGTGAGAGGGGAAAGATTTAAAAGGAACCTAAGGGGCAACTTTGTCATGTAGAGGATGGGGGTGCATGTACGGATTCATTGCCAGAGGAAGTTGTGGGCTGGTATAAATCCAGCATTTAAGAGACATCTAGATGGGTATGTGAATAGGAGGGCTTAGAGGGGTATGGGCCAAATGCTTACAAATGGAACTAGATTAATTTAGGATCTCTGGTTGGCATGGAAGAGTTGGACTGAAGGGTCTATGTCCATGCTGTATAGCTCTGTTTATCTGTGCCTTCATTTTCACTATAGAATACTTCCTTCAACATGGTTTGAAATTCTTAGAAAAGTACCACACTGGCTTCTCTATTCCCAACTCATCATCTTGCAAGAAGACTGCGCCTGTCCCCAAGTAACTAGCATTAGTTAGAGTCATAGAATCAAACAGCATGGAAACAGATCCTTTAGACCAACCAGTGTATGCCGACCATAATTCTACTAGGTAACTATTAAACTGATCACTGCAACCCCTCCCCACCACACACCCCCTACCCCACTCCAGCTCCCCCATCCCCACACCAACCTCTGACACCTCTCACTTGAATTTGCAGTACTAAATGGAGGTGCCTGTAGTCCCACCTGCCTGCACTTGGTCCATATCCCTCAAAACATTTCCTATCCCGGTACTTATCTAAATATCTTTTAAACATTGTAATTGTGCCAGCATCCACCACTTCCTCAGGAAGTTGATTCCACACCTGAAGCACTCTCTGTGTGAAACAATTGCCTCTCAACACTTTTTAAAATCTTTCTCCACTCACTTTTAAAATATATCCCTTACTCTTGAAATTGCCCACCTTGGGGAAAAAGACATCTATACCTCTCATAATTTTGTAAACCTCGATAAGGTCACCTCTCAACCTCCTATGCTCCAGCCTCTCCCTATAACTCAAATACTCTCTACGACTCTATTTTGTCAAGTCGGGGCAGCCAACAGTTTTCACCCGAGGTCTTTTCCACTGTTTTAGGGACACTAACAGACATGTAAGGAGCTCAGCTACCTTAACACACTGAACATCCTGTTCTAGAATGTTTCATTTCAGACCTCTCACAAATTGCAACACTGACCTATACCATATTTGACATAATAGAATATTGTAAGAACAAGTATTTAAGAAATACTTATCATCCATTTGTATGTAATTTAGCCAATTTAATTTTAATTTGTTTTTAGCTCATTTATTGTGAGCTTAAAACAAACTGTAATATGAGAGCAATAACTGGATTCAAATGTAGATTTATTACAGAGACATTAAGGTTATACAATTTTCAATTTATTCATATCTCATTGCTTCAGTTCTCCCATTCTTTAATCTCTACATTCATTTTCTGGTCCATTATTTTGGGCAATATGCATTCTTAATAGTGTATCCTGTTCTTTCTGCTCCCCAGACATTGTCTACTTTTTTTTTAGATTTATTTTATAGATTGATGGCACCTCCATTTACTATTGCGAATTCAAGTGAGAGGTGTTAGAGGTTGGTATGGGGATGGGGGAGCTGGAGTGGGGTAGGGTGTGTGTGGTGGGGAGGGGTTGCGGGGATCAGTTTAATAGTTACCCAGGAGTTAAAACAGATGTTAATCCTGCTAACTTTTCTGGGGTAGCTGTTAAATTGTCAACTGGAACCTTTCCCAATCTTTAAGTATAACACAGACCTAGATGGTTCCTGATCCTGGGTAATTGCCTTCTGGAAGTTTCAAGTTCCAGAGCAATTTTCAGGGAATCAAATTGCTCTGGGACTTCAGCATGGCCACAGTGTACAACCCCTGTCCACACTGCAGAAATGACTCTCCTCCCATTGGAAGGTCTGGGCCTATTTCATGAAAACACAAGACATGGAAGCAGGAGTTGGTCATTCAACCTCTCTCGCTTTCCTTGCCATTCAACAGGTTCATGGCTGATCTCCTCCATGCCTCAACTCCACTTCCGTGCCAGTTCAGCACAGCCATCATCTCCCTGATAGTTCAAAAATCTATCTACCACCTTCTTTTGGTGATTTAGCCTCCACATCTCTCTGGGGTAGAGAATTCCAAACATTCACTGGTTTCTGGCTGTAGAAATTTTTAAATGAGTGTCCCATTAGTTTGTAACAATCTTGAATCTTATTTAAGATTCCTACCACTTTTGGAATCTTTTCATAAAGTCATGCAGATTGGAAACAAACCCTTCAATCCAACTTATCATACCAACCAGATATCCCAATGTGACCCAATTTCATTTGCCAGCATTTGGCTCATATCTTTAAACCCTTCCTATCTATATACTCACCCAGATGCCTTTTAAATGGTGTAATTGTATCTACATCCACCACTACCTCTGGCAGCTTGTCTGTACGCACACCACCCTGTGCATGAAAAAGTTACCCCTCAGATCCTTTTTAAATTTTCCCCTCTCACCTTAAACCAGTGTCCTTTAGTTTTGGAATTGTCAACCCTCCCTCCCCCCAACTAGGAAAAAGACTTTGGCTATTCAGCTTATCCACACCCCTCACAATCTTATAAACCTCTACAACATCCCCCCTCAGCCTCTGATACTCCAGGGAAAAATGCCCCAGCCTATTCACCCTCTCCCTCTTGCTGAAAACCTCCACTCCTGGGAATATCTTTGTAAATCTTTTCTGCACCCTCTCAAGTTTAACAACATGCTTCCTATAGGGTGACCAGGCTTGTACGCATTATTCCAAAAGTTGCCTCACCACTCAAGGAACTGTGCATCTCTACCCCTAAGTTTCTTTGTTTGGCAACACTCCACAGGGCCTTACCATTAACTGCATGAATGCTTTCCTGGTTGCCTTATCAAAATGCAACACCTCACATTTATCTAAATTAAACTCCATCTGCTGCTCCTCAGCCCATTGGCCCAACTGACAAGGTCCTGTTGTACTCTGAGATCTATGCATTTTTTATATAGTCATGATGACAACAAATAATTACACACTCTAGGTGTGTGCAGCTCTCACCAAAGGTCATCTCATGTTCAATAGAGTTACTAATTAACTATGATATGTTGTTTGCTTGACAGCAAGACAGGGAAATGTAATGAAACACCTTTTTGTGATGAGTAGCTAATTAATGATTACATTAAACAATGTGCATGGAATTCAGCAAAGGTTCATAGATTTTAGATTTCCACTGTAGGGTACTATCTTGTCTACTAACATGAGTGAACAGAACATTTATCTAATGAATATATTATGAAAGGAATTGGTTACTTTATTGTCTTTAAATGGTTACACTATAATTTTCAATGAATTCCCTCAATTTGTATTCTAGTTTATTTTGTTACAGTTGACTTTATAGTAAACATTGTTCTAGGATCTGATATTGCACAACTGATCATGGCGAGGTGTTGCTAATGCCTCTGATTGGAACATCATTGTGAACCTGCCATCTTTACTGACCAAGAATCTTCTTTTTGTATCTTTATACATACAGACCAATCTCTTTGATATCAACTTCTGTAGTGACAACAGACATTGTCAAGTTAAGGTTTAGTTAAAGCTTGAAACTTGATCTGTACATGATCTCAAGCACTATTGATGTATGTAAATCAATTTGTATCTCTGAAGACAATTGAGCTTATTCTTACTAAATACTCAATATGTAATCCATGTGAATGCTAAGTAGGCTAATGCCAAGCATCATCCAATGTCACTCTGAGCTAGCAACACGGAAATAGATGAAAGCAATTTCTTTATTCTTCAACAGGACAAGTCTACCATTTTCTATCCATCTCTAATTACTTTTGAATTCATTAACGATTTGAAAGGGCAGTTAAGAGTTAACTATATTACTATGAGTTTGGAATAACATGCAGAACAAATGAGAATGACAGATTTCCTTCTCTAAAAGTCATTAGTGAACTAAATGGGTTTTAAAATGATCAATGGCAGTTGCTATAGTCACTAACATATTCCTAGAGTAACCTTTCCTCTGATAATCATGTGTGTTATGAGTACAATGAATGGTACCACTGTGCACGTCATAGCCTGGAATAGCATCTGGCTTGGCAGATCACATGTTGATATTTTTTGTTGAGTTTGTTTAGTGGTTAGTCATGGAAACTCTCATTTGAGACTGTACATATTGTAACAATAGAATATTATCTTATTACATATAGAAAGAAAGTAGACAAAGTAAGCTGTACTTACATATATTAGGGTAAAAAATGATTTTAATATAAATATCAAAGAAATCTGTTTCCCAGGACTATCCAATAAGGGATTGAATTCCAGATAAACTGTACTTTTATCTCAACTCTAGGTTTTACTTAACTTACTCTTTGAAATTTCTTTTTCTTAAACAGTGTAGACAAATTATGATTTCTTTCTGAGCCTTCATGTCTGATGTCATGATTCTTTCACAATTCTAATGATTTTTTTTCATTTCTTACAAGATAAAGATCCTCAGCACACCTGACTTGGATGCTTCATAACTAGAATAATACTGCTGCTTCAGTTCAGTGAACTGAACTAGACTGATGAGAGAAAAAAAAACTCCTGCTAAGAGAAAATCTGTTCCCTTTTAACTAATTTCAAATTTAAACAAGTTAATGCAAAATTAATGGCTTGGCTTTAGGTAAATCACAAGATGGATCATATTTTAAATAAGTTGTTCTGTTTACTCTGCATACTATAAACACAGTGCAAACATCTTATTCCATTATCACCACAAGGATCTACGAGGCATTTTATTGCATTTGGATATGTTTTTGGTACTGATACATTTAGTTGCTGTTCCAGAGTGGCATTCTGACTTTTCAAAGAAACCCTTTACAGCTCTAACGCACATCCATTTGTCTCACACTCTACTTCTTGTGAGGACAGTATTCCATTCTTCCAGCTACTTCATCTTCATTACATCTGTTCTGTTGATGCTATCTTCCACAGGAGTTAGTTTTCCTAAGTTTCCTCATGTTGACATCGACCGTACCCCTATCATATGGCCTCTACCACATTCGCTGCTGACAATAAGATCTGATACAGATCTATGTTGCAGAGACCAATACAAACTGGGTGAATGCTATGTGGAACATCTTCACTCTGTCTATAGGAATGACCTCGACCTTCCAATTGCCTGCAATTTCAATACAGCATTCAACTCCACGTTGCCATTTTAAATCTGCTGCAATCTTCCAGTGAAGCTCAACCCTAGTTGGAAGAATAATACCTCATTTTCTGCTTCAGCGTTTATAGCCTCTAGGACTTAACATTGAGCTCAACAACTTCAGGACATGTACTTTGATTACGTCCTTCACCCCAACTCGTCCCATTTAAGTGTCTTGATGGCATTAGTGTGCAGTCAGCAGTTTTGACCTATTGTCTACTATTCATACTTGCCATTCACACCAGTTTTGCATCTAAATCACTCTTTTACCACCATTCACATTCACTTTGTTTTTTGCTGTGTACATCCACACTAGCTGTTCCATTCACTATCCATCCCACTTTGTCAACAACGTAATACCCGTCATTTACTAGTTTCTTTCAGTTCAGAAGAGGTCTTTGGGCTCAAAACGTTAACTCTATCTCTTGCCCCACAGATGCTGTCAGGTCTACTGACTTTCTCCAGCACTTTAAGTTTTTATTCTGTTTGACTCTGTTTTGAATTTCAAATGTAAAACTACAATCAACATAAATAATACATTTCATTGCACGTGAGGAAGGTTCATATGAACATGACCTCCTTTATTAATGCTCTATACCATGTCAGGGAAATGCCTGATAGCTGCTTGCAATGTCATTGATGATTCGATATGATTTTCAGGACAAATCCCCATGATCTAACCTCAGGATTTATGAGATCGTCAGGACAAATCCTTGTATCCCATGGTTGAGACTGTAGGACCGTCAGACAAATCCACCTAATCTCTATTTGAGGCAATGGAATTGTAAAGACAAATCCCTATGATCCATCAAGCCATCATGCAACATATTGGCACTCTAATGCGCTCAGGTATTGCTCTGCTGTATGCAATAGCTATCTTGAGACGGTGTGATTTAGAGAGTTTACCAGGTCAGTGACAGCTTCAGTATTTGAAATCACACAATGTCAGCAAAGTCACTGCAGTGAGAAATTCCTGTCATTTACTTTTGCGCTGTGCAATATTTGTCAAAGGAAACATGCTCGCACATCAATGAAGAACAGGAACACAGCAACCTGAGTAAAATGAATTTTGAATTTGAACTGATTCAGCTTGCACTTTTTATACCACATGTTTATCATCAATGTAACCCAAATTAAACCAAAGACACAAAACCTCAAATGTACGTGTTCACAGATGTTCAACAGGATGTATTTCAACATATGATTCAATAAGATTAATTCAATGAATCTTGGAGAATTCACAAGCCAACCAGTATTTTAAACAGTTCTTTGACCCAGGTTCAAACAGTATGTTCGACCTTGTTATATGCCAGCAAAATCTAGCGTTGGTATAAGGAGGTTTTGACACTCATTATATGTATATCATATCCAGGACCTACACAGAAGCTGTAGTTCAGACATATGTTTGCTACTGAACTGTGGGAACTGAATAGAAGTGGAATGCAACATTTTCAAGCCTTTGGATCATTAAGCCTATTCCATTCATCACTCAATTTCTGACTGATTTTCATTCATGGAAGCATTCTGAAAGTAATTTGCAATAGATGCAGCCTCATAGGAGAGAGAAAAACTGCAAAATTTGACTCTGGTTCCCATTTTTCATTAAGTAAGCAACAATGGCCTTTTTAACCCATAGCACTCTCATAGAAGTCTGTGAATAATAAAGTTGGAGTTGTCCTCACTTCCATCAGTAACATTCATTCATCCTTTAGTTCAAAGCTCTTCTCTGCTTCATGAAAAAGGAGTGACCCACTGATGGAAATTTAAGCAATTTAGTAAATAATACTCCAGAATTGGCTGTACCATTAAGAAATTCCAATTAACATCAAAGTGATCATTTCAATGTTATAATTTCAAGTCCAATCATTGTGTGACATGCTCAAATTTTGCCTCACTTCCTGCTGAAAACACTTTCATTCACAAAAGCATCAGCTTTATCAGAGTTAAATCTCAAAAGAGAAATTATTTTGCCAATTATACACATAAAAGTGCATATATGTGTGTGTGTGTGAGATACATGATGCATAAAGCAGGTTGTAAATTGTTCAGTATCAGAAGCATATCAGCAACGTTCCTTAAGTAACAATTAAAGAACAAATTCGTTTTGCAAGCAATGTTACTCAAGCAAAGATGTAGCGGTTATGAATGAAGTTTTATATTGCATATATATGCAGCTACAACACACAAAACCTACTGGAAAAAATTTATGGAGATCTGTAAAATGTTATCTGAAAAATACTTTGGCCGAGCCACAGTCAAATTCATAAAAAATAACACTATTTACAGATTATTCCAAGTACCGCACTGCAGCCGAAATCACTTTCCTTACAACCTGTTTTGGAGATCGATGTAGAATTCTGTTTAAGGAACTCTCCACTTGTGGTGATGAGATCTTCCAATGGATTTCCAAGTAATACACTTGGATGAGAGGAAATTTCAGAGAAAGAGAACATAAAAAATGTTAAAGCTCCTGATGCAAACTACCTCAGACTTTCTGTGTTCAAATCTATTATCCTTTCCTCATCCACAAATTCCATTTTGTCTCCATCGAAACAACTTGTCCAAATGCAACACTGTTGCTGCTCGAGCAGGTATCTTTTTCTGTGCAAAGTGTTCCATCATTAAGTATAGCAAACATTCCAGATCTCTGAAGCATCCAAATAAGTTTATCACCCGTATCCTTTGTTTTTGGACAGATTTGGATGATAAGTAGGGGGGTGGGGTGGGAGAGGTGTTATGTAGGAAGGGAGGAAGCTGATCCTTTCACACCTGTCCAGTTTAAAAATCGCATTTATCAGTCAAACTTTCCTTAACTTAATTCTTTGGATGTATTTGGTGCTATCAAGGAGCCTAATCCTCATAGGATGATGAGGACACATCTTCTTGAGCCAGTGCAATTTGTTGGATACTTATGCTAACTGTGTGTGTGTGTGTGTGTGTGTGTGTGTGTGTGTGTGTGTGTGTGTGTGTGTGTGTGTGTGTGTGTGTGTGTGTGTGTGTGTGTGTGTGTGTGTGTCTGTGGTCACATGTGCCATTAGGCTAACAGAGCACATATTGCAGTTTCTTTCTGAAATAGCCAAGAATGGCCTGTTCTATTATTATTAGGGAGTTTCAGGGATTTTTTTCAATGATTTTAGCATTTTATTCATCTTTTTAATTGAATTCATACGCTCAAGATGCTATCATGGCACAGTTTCTCTGGATGATTTATCCTAATTTTTGTTCATTAGTTTGATAAACTAACCACAATATATATGTAATATGGCAGATCTGCTGTCATTCATAACAAGGTTTCACCAAAAGATCTTTACACCAACCATAATGGCTTAAAGGTGCTAAAACCTTCTGGAATCATAGAATGGTTGTAGCAGGAGTACATTTGTCCCATCATTTCAGTACTAGCTCTGTGTGAGAGCATCTCAGCTAATACTGCATGCTTTTGGTGCAGACACATCAGTTGTGAGCAATTAAGGAAACCCTTTCAATATTGTAGTACAGTCAAAAATTAGACTAAGGGCATCGGTCACCATGTCTTTCACCAGTTACAGGCACAGCAACAGCAACAACAAAGTCAAACACTGGGAAGAGGGTTTGGAATTTCTAATCACTTCATTTCCCTTCAGTTGTTTTCTCAATCAATGGCAATAATTTATTACTTTGCCAGTTTTTAAAATAGGAAGACTTTCCAAATGATTTATTTATTGTTGATACAAATGAGCCTTCTGTCTGAATGTGCCCTGTAAAGACAATTTAATACACATTGTAGATGACTTCCATCTTGGGGAAAATGAACAATTGGAATTGATTATGCCCTTGATTTTTAGTGTCTTTGGGTTTACATTGGGGTCCAGCTGCACCAGGACCATGGTTAATGAATCTTGTCAATGCATTGACTATTACATTGAGGTGGATTTTCCACTGGCTAGATGGTTGTTATTCTAGTGTAGATAGGAGATGTTATGGGGACCCTGTGGAATGCCCATTGTAGCAGACCCTGAAGGAATTACCAAGGAAGTTGAATTTTCCATTGGGCAACTCCAAATTCAACTGGAACTCTTCAATAACCTCCTTAATAATTGGAGACACCAAATGGTCCCAATAACATTAGTTAAAATAGTGACTTGCGAAAAAAATTGACAACCAAATGTACTGTCTAAGAGTAATGATTAAACAGACCTCAAATTTATCTCACACAGACCAACACCACGAGGTCTCTGACACTCCATAGACCATAATGCCACAATATCCTCATCAAGCTTCCCCCATGCAGTACTCTCATTCTAAGAACTAATATGTTCCATTCAATCCCTGGGAACTAACATCCTAGCCCTGGGACTTGACACATTCACCCATGATCTCAACAGCAACCCCACCTTCCCACCCCAGTATCCGTCAGCCTCAGGGAGCTTGACCTGCTTGCCCCCAGGACCTGACATTCTCCGGAGATCAGTTCTGTCAGATGGAATTGCAGCTCCTCATTTTGGACAGTGATACATGTGGAATCTCCTGTCAGAATTGGGAAGCGCCTTTCTTTCATAGCAAAGGAAGGACAACTGCGGGTTTTTTTTCTGGGTTATCTCGCCCAATATGGTTTCCAGTAGCGTGTACAATTTTTCATTGAATGATGAATGCATGAACTCCATCTGAATAATCTTGCATTTCAAATTTTCAATTTCTCTGTGAAAGTTAACAGATTGTGGTCATTATATATTTGTGATTTTTTACAACCTTTGGCAGACAATGACTTTGAAATGTTGAAGAGCTGATAATAATCCCAAAGTCTCCTTTGTCACTGTAGTTATACCAACCCCAAAGTCACTGGCATTTTCCACTACCATTTCCAAAGTGTTCATAAAGTTGGGGTAAGCAACATTGGCTCATTTCTTAGAATTGCTGTTAATTTCTCAAAAACTGCTTGGTACTCTGCTGATCAGATCACCTTTACCTGTTTTTATAACAAATCTATTAAAGGTACAGCTTTTGTGCAGATGAAAGCCACAGATTTGTCAGTACATTATGATCTCCCACTTAATTCTGGGAATGGGGAATTTCATCAGAGCCTTCACTTGCACTTGTCATGATTTGATGGTAGGTTACACTCTCTTCTGCAAATTCACTTTTGATGAGATTCATTACTAAGATATCTAACGAATTGCTAAAACAAGTCTTTGAGTCACTTTATACATTATTCCCAGATGTTACTGTATATTATGACATCCTCTAAATAACCTACACAATTTGGTACATCAGCTGCAACTTCAGTTGTAAGTTTTTCAAACCCAGTAGTATCACTCAATGCTGATTTGACAGCGGCTGATATTTCTTTAATTTTTGATCTTAATGGTGCTTGCCAAGATATCGTCAGGAGGGAAATCTTAGAAAAGTACGAAGTGTTGCCGACATTAACACTACAATCTTTTGGCCATGAAATTGGGTAAACATCATTTTTTTTTTAACCACATTTACCTTTCTGTAATCCATGCAGAATCTAGTTAACCCATCTGGTTTAAGAACTCACACCATCGATAAACTTCAACTACCTTGTTTTTGTTCAGTCAGGTGATTTTCAAGCATATATTGAATCTCTGTTTTCACTTGAGTTGTTTGTTTCACAGGCATTATTGATGAAGATGTTTTTCCCCTCCATCCACATCACATCTGGCTAACACTCAGTTTGTACTGATATGTATCCTTGAATATCTCAAGTAATCCTATTAGATCATCCCATTTACCTCCCTCTAAGTTCAAACACTGTCCCAATTCTTCAATATTGGCTAGTTAAATTGGGGGAGGTTCAGAACACAAACTATTTGTCTGTCCTTCTAATCAATCTTCCATATCCTCTACTCCCCTTACCATCTCACATACTTGCTATTTCTTCTCTTAAACCTTATGAAGATATCCCCTAACAAGTTTGGTGATATAACTAATTTTTCTTCATGCAGGTTGGCATATCTTGATAAGTTACTCTACTTATCCTTTTAACAACTTTGTATGGCCCATTGAATCTCACTTTCAGAGCTTCATTTTGTAAAGACAATAACATCAACACTTTGTCTCCTGTTTGATAAGTTCTATTTGTGATATTTTAACTTATACAACTTAAACAATACCAGTGTAAAAACCCAAAAGCACGATTATGATTAAGACGACAAAATACAAACAGTTTAGAACTTTTGTTATGGGTTGAAGAAGAATATTAAAATGGGTAAGCATTTTGAAGATCGGAAGTCCAGACGACAAGAGAGAGAATTATTTTCTCATAGTTAATTCATTTTAGAAAATGGCACATTGTTGTTCATGAAGGGCTCTCCTTCCCAAACTCTCCCCTTGCCTGAGGGGTGGGGACTCTCAGGTTCAACCCCACCAGTTGTCTCTCTCCAACAAGAAAGCAGCCCTATGGTCTAGTAACGCTATGATGACTTTAGTTTTACCATACAGCTGTGTATAGGGTTTTGGCCATTCATTGATTTGATGGTTGATGGCATGTTTCTTGTTTTAGAATTCTTTTTGTTATCTTTTCTTTTCCTTCTGCGGTTTTTTTCCTGCGTGGCGGTAGAGAGAGAGAGGGAGGTGAATATTCTTTATTTGCAAGCTCTGTCAGTTTCTCCTCTCCACTGTTTCCCTGGCAGATACAGTGTTTGAACATTTTGAACCAATCAGACAGCTGTTGACAGGCAGAATTTCCATACGTCAGTGCCACTCCAGCAACTTGAATCACTAGATTTTTTTTAAGTTGCAATACTTTTTTTTTGGTATTTCAGTTATAAGTTCCAAATTCCATTTAGGTTTTTTAAAATTAATTTGTGGGATGTGGGCATCGCTGGCTGGCCAACATTCATTGCCCATCTATTGTTGCCTTTGAGAAGGTGGTGATGAGCTGCCTTCTTGGACTGCTGCTGCCCAGGTTCTGTAGGTTGACCCACAATGCCATTAGAGAGAGAATTCTAGGATTTTGCCCAGCGACAGTGAAGGAACAGTGATATGTTTGCAAGTCAAAATGGTGAGTGGTGTGGAGGGAAACTTGCAGGTGGTGATATTCTTATGTATCTGCTGTCATTCTAGATGGAAAGTGGTCATGGGTTTGGAAGATGCTGTCTGAGAATTTTGGTCGATTTCTGCAATGCATCTTATAGATGGTAGACATTGCTACTACTGAGCATTTGTGGCAGAGGAAGTGGATATTTGTGGAGGTGGTGCCAGTCAAGTGGGCTGCTTTGACATAGCTGGTGTCAAGCTTCTTGAATGTTTGTTGGAGCTGCACCCATTCAAGCAAGTAGGGAGTATTATATCATACTCCTGAAATTGTGTCTTGTAGATGGTGGACAGGCTTTGAAAAATCAGGATGAGTTATTCCTAGCCTCTAACCTGCGTTTGAAACCTGTATGTTTAAGTTCCAAATCCTGCTGAGTTCCTGGTCAATGGTAACTCCCAGGATATTGATAGTGATGGTAGCACCATTGAGTGTCAAGAGGTAGTGGTTAGATTGGCTTTTATTGGAGATGGTCATTACCTGACATTTGTTATCCTAAGCCTCGATCTTGTCCAGATCTTGTTGCATTTGACCATGGACTGCTTCAGAATCTCAGAAGCTGTGAATGGTGCTGAACATTGGCATACAATCATTCGCGAATATCCTCATTTCTGACCTTAGGATGAAGTAGCTGAAGATGGTTGGGTTTAGCACATGACCATGAAGAGATGTCATGGAGAGCTGAGATGACATCAACAACACAACTATCTTCCCATGTGCCAGGTATGACTCCAGCCAGTAGAAAGTTTGACCTGATTCCCCATTGATTCCAATTTTGATAGGGCTCCTTGATGCTCCACTCTGTAGAATGCAGCCTTGATGTCAAAGATTGTCATACACATCCCACCTCTAGACTGTAATGAGGTCAGGAGGTGGTTGATACTGGTGGAACCCAAACTGGGCGTCATTAAGCAGGTTATTGCTGAGCAGGTGCTGCTTGATAGTACTGTTGATGACACCTTACATCACTTTACTGATGATTGAGAAGAGAATGATAGGCAGGGTTGGATTTGTCCTGCTTTTTTTGTCCAGGACATTCCTGGATAATTTTGCACATTGTTGGGAAGATGCCAGCGTTGTATGGTAATGGAAGAGCTTGACGAGTGGAGCTGAAAGTTCTGGAGCACATGTCTTCAGTAGTATTGTTGGAATGCTGCCATGGCCCATTGCCATTGCACTATCCACTGCCTCCATTCATTTCTGGTCTCACATGGAGTGAATTGAATTGATTGAAGGCTGATATCTGTAATGCTGAGACCACTGGAGGAGACCACAATGGATCAGCCACTCGGCATTACTACCTGAAGATTACACTGATGTGTTGGACTCTTGCATCATTGAGGATGGGGATACTTGTGGATCCTCCTCCTCCAGTGAGTTGTTTAATTGTCCACCACCATTCATGACTAGATGTGACAGGACTGCAGAGTTAAAATCTGATCCTTTGGTTGTGAGATCACTTAGCTTTGTCTATCACTGCTGCTTTTACTATTCATGAAGTAGTCTTTTTCAGTAGCTTCACAAGGTTCACACTTCATTTTTCGATATGCCTGGAGCTGCTCCAGACATGCGTTTCTGCCATCTCCATTGAACCAGAATTGATCCCCTGGTTTGATAGTAATAGATGAGTGGGACATATGCCAGACCATGAGGTTGTAGATCTTGCTGGAGTATAATTCTGCTGCTGTTGATGGCCCACAATGCCTCATAGATTCCCAATCTTGAATTGCTAGATTTGTTCAAAGTCTGTTCCATTTAGCCCTGTAATAGTGCCACACTGTATTGTATCTTACTGATGCTCTCATGGACAGATGTATCTGCAGTAGACACATTGGTAAGGATGAGGTCAACTATGTTTTTTTCCTCTTGTTGGTTCCCTTCCCATTTGCTGCAGACCCAGTATAGCAGCTATATATCTTTTAGGATCCGACCAACTTGATCAGTAATGCTGCAGCCGAGCCACTCTTGGTGGTGAACATTGAAATCCTCCACCCAGAGTACATTTTGCATCCTCAGCCCCCTCAGTGTTTCCTCCAAGTGTTGCTCAACATGGTGGAGCACTGATTCATCAACCACATGATAATCAGCAGGAAATGGTAATCAATTTGCCTATGTTTAACCTGAAGCCATGAGACTTCATGAGTTCAGAATCAATGTTGAGGACTCTCAGGGCAACTCCCTCCTGACTGTATGCCACAGTGTCGCTATTTCTACTGGCTCTGTCCTGCTGGTGAGACTAGACAAATCTAGGGATGGTGATGGTGGTGTCTGGGACATTGGCTGTAAGGTATGTTAACGTGAATATGATTTTGTCTGGCTTTTGTTTCACCAGTCTGTGAGACTAGCCCCCAAATGTTAGTAAGGAGGACTTTACAGAGTTGATAGGGCAGTTTCTGCCATTATCTATTCTGGTGGCTAGGTCAATGCTAGGTAGTCCATCTGGATTCATTTCTTTGTTGACATCCCAAAAAGAAAACATTTGGTTTCTTACATTGTAAAATAAGAACAAATATTTTTTTAAAAATTGTTAAAGCTTCTATAGCTTTGTAAAAGGGAAGAGGTTAGCAAAAGACAAATATGGCTCCTTTCTAGCTAGAATGGAGAGATTGTAACTGGAAATAGAGAAATGGCAGAGTAACTAAACAGTTATTTTAAGACTGTCAGCACAGCAGACAAGTAAAGAAATCTTCCCAGAGATCCAAGGAGGATATTAGAATGTGGAACTGAAAGAAATTAGTTTTCTGTTTCATTTTTGTCGACAGCACCCCTCACTTGGCCAATCTGATTCTCGATAATTTTATTTGACTGATTATGGCATGCAATGTAATAAATGTAATGGCAGCATTATTTATCTGTTTTGTTTTGTTCAAATGTTCATTCCAATATCTACTAATTCACTTTACAGAAACTTTAACAGCTTTGGCTGGGTGCACTGATAGATGTACCAACAACTTAGCATCACATATCAAGCCACACACACTTTTAGTAGCGCAATGTCTATTATAAATTGTTGCATTTCATTAGGTGGTTAATGTACGGCAACATTCCGGCACATTGTTTTGCTGACAGAGTTGTGTTAGCAATATACCTTCTTTGAAAGGTAGCTGAACATTGAAGAACAGTGTGAACAAGTCTGTACCAGCACATGCCTATTTTGTAATCCCCTGTCATCAGGGTGCTGAAGCTTACTCGATGTTCATTTCTCACTGTGGCCTAGTTGGTAGCACTGTCGCCTCACTGCACCAAGGACTCAGATTCAATCCCATCCTCAGGTAATTGTGTGCAGGTTGCACGTTCTCACACAGTCCAAGGATGTGCAGGTTGGATGGATTGACCATGCTTCATTGCTCAGTCGTGTACAGGGAGGTGCAGGCTATGTGGGTTAGCCAGTGGACAAATGCAGAACTACAGGCATAGAATAGGGGTATAGGTCTGGATGGGATGCTCTTCTGAGGGTTGATGCGGACTCGATGGGCTGAATGGCCTGCTTTCACGCTGTTGGGATTCTATGAGCAGCAAAATGTCTTTGGACTTTTCTTCTATACTGAAGATTCTACATATACTTGAAGTTATTATTTGCTATTCATATTCAGGTTACAGATTACAGCTGCTGTAGTAGATATCTTCTAAGATGACAATATTAAACAGAAATAGAAAAACAAGATACAAAGGGATTCCACAATTTACTTTGCAGAGTTATGTCTTTGTGTCCACATGATTTATTGAACCTGAGTTCTCTATAGAGAAAGGTTGGGTGTGAGCCATGGCTCCATAAAGAGAACAAGCATTCATTGTTATCACATTTATACATCTTCACGAGAATCTGAACAGAATCTTGGGTTTATGCACAACATAAAATGGCTTTAAAGTCTGGTTGAAGATTTGTAGCTCGGGTGTCCGTTGTTGTGGTTCTGTTCGCCGAGCTGGAAGTTTTTGCTGCAAACTAGACCAAGTCCTAAACTATGAAAGTAACCACCCCAACACACACAAACGAAGCTGCATCAGGACACTATTCAAAAGAGCCACAACACACTGCAGTACACCAGAACTGCGAAAAGAGGAAGAGGAACGCCTATACAAGGTATTCGCCAAAAACGGATACCCACGCAACTTTATCACCAGATGCCTAAGAGATAGACCACGGAACGAGGACATGCCACAACCAAAAGGACTAGCCACACTACCATACGTCAGGAGCATCTCAGAACTGACAGCCAGACTACTGCGACCCTTAGGACTCATAACAGCACACAAGCCAACTTCCACACTCAGACAACAACTCACTAGAACAAAGGACCCAATAGCCAGCACCAGCCAAACTAACGTAGTTTATAAAATACCATGCAAGGACTGCACAAAACACTATATAGGACAAACAGGAAGACAGCTGACAATCCGCATCCATGAACATCAGCTAGCCACAAAACGACACGACCAGTTATCCCTAGTAGCCATACACTCAGACAACCAGGAACATGAATTTGACTGGGAAAACACTACCATCATAGGACAAGCCAGACAGAGAACAGCCAGGGAATTCCTAGAGGCATGGCATTCATCCACAAACTCCATTAACAGACACATGGACCTGGACCCAATATACAAACCACTACAGCTGAAACTGACACCCGGAAACGGCAAGAACATCCATCAACAGACACATCGACCTGGACCCCACATACAAACTACTACAGCTGAAACTGACACCCGGAAGCGGCAAGAACAAACCACTATAAATACCGGAAGAAACATCAAAGCAGCGCTTCACAGGAGGCTCCAATAGCACTGATGATGTTCCCTAGCCAGGGAACGAAACGTTTGCAGCAAAAACTTCCAGCTCGGCGAACAGAACCACAACATAAAATGGCTTTCATGGCACCACATTCCAAAGTTCCTCACCTTTAGAAATAGAGTCATAGAGTCATAGAGAAGTACAGCATGGAAACAGACCCTTCGGTCCAACTTGTCCATGCCGACCAGATATCCCAACCCAATCTAGTCACACCTGCCAGCACATGGCCTATATTCCTACAAACCCTTCCTATTCATATACCAATCCAAATGCCTTTTAAATGTCACAATTGTACCAGCCTCCACCACTTCCTCTGGCAGCACATTCCATACATGTACCACCCTCTGCATGAAAAAGTTGCCCTTTAGGTCTCTTTTATATCTTTCCCCTCTCACTCTAAACCTATGCCCTCTAGTTCTGGACTTCCCGACCCCAGGGAAAAGACTTTGTCTCTTTATGCTATCCATTACCCTTATAATTTTGTAAACCTCTATAAGGTCACCCCTCAGCCTCTGACAGTCCAGGGAAAACAGCCCCAGCCTGTTCAGCCTCTCCTTATACCTCAAATCTTCCAATCCTGGCAACATCCTTGTAAATCATTTCTGAACCCTTTCAAGTTTCACAACATCTTTCCCATAGGAAGGAGACCAGAATTGCATGCAATATTCCAACAGTGGCCTAACCAATGTCCTGTACAGTCGCAACATGACCTCCCTACTCCTGTACTCAATGCTCTGACCAATAAAGGAAAGCATACCAATCGCCTTCCTCATTATCCTATCTACCTGCGACTCTACTTTCAAGGGGTTATGAACCTGCACTCCAAAGTCTCTTTGTTCATCAATACTCCCTAGGACCTTACCATTAAGTATATAAGTCCTGCTAAGATTTGCTTTCCCAAAAATGCAGCACCTCGCATTTATCTAAATTAAACTCCATCTGCCACTTCTCAGCCCATTGGTCCATCTGATCCAGATCCTGTTGTAATCTGAGGTAACCATCTTCACTGTCCACGACACCTCCAATTTTGGTGTCATCTGAAAACTTACTAACTGTACCTCTTATGCTCGCATCCAAATCATTTATGTAAATGACAAAAAGTAGAGGGCCCAGCACCGATCCTTGTGACACTCCACTGGTCACAGGCCTCCAGTCTGAAAAATAACCCTCCACCACCCCTCTCTGTCTTCTACCTTTGAGCCAGTTCTATATCCAAATGGTTAGTTCTCCCTCCATTCCATGAGATCTAACCTTGCTAATCAGTCTCCCACGGAGAACCTTATTGAATGCCTTACTGAAGTCCATACAGATCACATCTACTGCTCTGCCCTCATCAATCTTCTTTCTTACTTCTTCAAAAAATTCAATCAAGTTTGTGAGACATGATTTCCCACGCACAAAGCCATGTTGACTATTCCTAATTAGTCCTTGCTTTTCCAAATGCATGTACATTCTGTCCCTCAGGATTCCCTCCAACAACTTGCCCACCACCGAGGTCAGGCTCACCAGTCTATAGTTCCCTGGCTTGTCTTTACCGCCCTTCTTAAAAAGTGGCACCACGTTTGCCAATCTCCAGTCTTCCAGCACCTCACCTGTGACTATCAATGATACAAATACAAGAGGCCCAGCAATCACTTCTCTAACTTCCCACAGAGTTCTTGGATACACCTGATCAGGTCCTGGGGATTTATCCACCTTTAACCATTTCAAGACATTCAGCACTTCCTCCTCTGTAATCTGGACATTTTGCAAGATGTCACCATCTACTTCCCCTCAGTCTATATCTTCCATATCCTTTTCCACAGTAAATACTGATGCAAAATATTCATTTAGTACCTCCCCCATTTTCTATGGCTCCACACAAAGACCGCCCTATTTTGTCCCGAGTTACCCTTTACCCTTAATATATTTGTAAAAACCCTTTGGATTCTCCTTAATTCTATTTGCCAAAGCTAATTCTTATCTTTGCCTAACATCAGGATGAAAGTTGAATTCTTGGTTTGAGTTTGTCAGGAAGACAGTGGTAAGCAGTGTGGACAGATCAGGACATTTCGCCGCTGGAAAACAAAATTGTGGCAATGGAGAGCCGACATTAGTGCGCAGCTAAACAACACTTTGATTTGGAAATTTTCGTCTTTAATTTCAAATGCCATCATGCCTTCAGATTTCCACAATGATCCTGTCCAACAATGAAAGGCATCCTTGCTTCTTCAAACCTACTCTCTTCAGCATTCCTAGTTATTTAATTGACTTTAATTCCTCTACCATTTGTGGATATGCTTTCAGCGACTGAGGGCATAAGCTCTGAAATTCTTTCCCTCTAACCCTTTCTGCCTCCCTACTTCACATTCCTGCTTAAAGATTCTGATTAAGTGCAACCTCTTTGGCTAAGCCTTTGCTCATCTTCTTAATATTACCTTCTGTGGTTCAGCACCAAAGGTAATGTTTGAAAAGAACCATCATGGAATATCTTATTACATTGAAGGTGCTATCTCAATCCAAGTTGTTTTTGACATTGTCTCCTATTCTACTCTGAACTGTCTAAATTTCCAATCATGCAACTGCTTGTCAACAGTAGCTTCCTACAAATATTACCCATGACTGAGTGACATACTCATTTGCTCTCTATCTATGATCTCACGTGCATGGAGGTGTTCAAAATGATTTCCAGCCATCTTGGAGTCAATTTCATTACCATAGTGACCTATCTTCTACTGTGTTGTCTTTTACAAAGTGTCCACAAAATAGGAGATTTACTGTTCCAAAAAAAACTTTCAATAATCTTCAGCTGTGTTATTGCAAGGCACCTGCCACTAAGTAGCTCGACAAAATATGAACAGGTAAAAGCAAACCTTCTCAAAGTTCAATTTATTCTTTCCTGTATGCCTGTGTCAATCAAATGTTGGAAAAGTAGACCAGTTAAACCATTTTATGCAGTGTCATCCCTTTTCTGGATTGACTGTGGCGTTGGATCAGTTCCAGACTACACTGTCAGGATAACTCAGAACATTCCCATCAGCTGTGAGGATTGATTTAGCTTAGTTGGCTGAAGGATTGGCTTACTAATTGGTGTTTAATGCCCACACCATTTGAGGTTACCATTGAAAGACTGCCCATCTGAACCCAAGGGGCAGCATGGTGACTCAATGGTTAGCGCTGCTGCCTCACATCAGTGTCCGGGTTCGATTCCACCCGCAGGCGACTGTGTGGAATTTGAACATTCTCCCATCAGCGTGCGCTTGGCCAGGTGCTCCGGTTTCTTCTAACAGTCCAAAGGTGTGCAGCTTACCTCATGGAAAATTCAGGGGAGGGGGTGGGTCTAGGTGGGATGCTTTGCGGAGAGTTAATGGAAACTCAATGGACCGAATGGCTTGCTTCCACATCGTAAATTCTATGGTCTACCCTGGTCTCCAAATAATGCAGGGAAATCATTAGAATTGTTAAGAAGGGCAGGATGTGGAGTTTTATACTCTGTATTTACACGGCACAGAGGGATTGATTTTCTGCTTTAAGCACAATCTGGAAATTGTGCTCGAAATTGCATAGAATTATGCTGAAAGTTATTTGCATAATCATGTCAAATCATCAATGAATGTGCAATCAGGCAGTTTAATTGGAAGTAAATGTTTCTTTTTGTTGCAATAGGAATTATTCCATATGTATCTAAGAGTATTGACCTAGACAAACATTTCAATAAAGAAACCAAAAAAGCGTCTGGCAAAGACTCTCCAGGCCTCTGTCTGTGAGCAACCTGATTTTAATTCAAGGAAAGTGGCTTTGAACAAGAACTGGACTGAACAGTTTGGTAGTTTTATTATTGTACTCTACTTCTATTGGTGTGTCTCACCAGAAGAGGCTATAGGCATTGGAAATGCCCTCTGCAATATGAGAATGTGGGTACATATGTGGTCAATGGGTGACAGGGAAAGTGTTATATAACTATTACCTTGACAGATATATTGTCAGGACAGATGAAGAGGTGAGATAAAACTACATATCACCTCTTGAAGGGAGATCTTCATTCATTCAGCCTGGACAATTGTGAAAAAAAACACATTCTTATTCAGCACTACCTTCTTCTCAAATGTAGTCTCCTCAGCTGAGGGGAAGGCTGCCAAAAATTCATTCATGGTCAACATCAAGACAGCTGACTGGGTAAAACGTCTGCTTTTCTTTTGACTTGATGCTGAGGATCTGCTGAAGCAGAACACCAGCTGGCATGCCTGTGCCTCACTATGCGTTATTCTGCACTTACACAGTCAATGGGGAGCATATTTTCATTGAATCATGAGGTGAGTCACAACCAAATCATTCCCAGCATAAGGACTTCAAATAGAAATTGAATTTTAAGTCAATGAATGTGAATAATGAATACCTGTGAAAGATTACATCTTAAAGTTACATCATAAAAATCCCATTGAGTTTGGCTGTTATAGAAACTGCTAATTATCTTCCATAGACAGTCAGGTTAGATACCAGAGAGCAGCTATTGTCTCAGAGACAACTATTGTCAATCTGAAGTTGGTTAATGGTGGAGGGGTTCATGATAACCCTTTAAGAAATCCATGATGAGTTCTTGTGAGGGAGGTTTATTCAGATACATTCAGATTGTGAACACTAGATCACCAAGTCGTGCGAATAGGTGCTCTCCTTTGCAAAGGAAAAAACCTGTTCAGGCTAAGACAATTGAAAGATTTTAAAAAACAATTATTTGCCTTTTGTGGGACAATGACTTTACCAGCTACAAAACCAAGGTGTATGGAGGGCTCTGAACAGTTATGACCGGCTTATGCACTAGAACAAATTCAAGGCTGAATGGCCTGCTGATTTCTGTATACAGAGAACCAGCAAAGCTACAACAGGCCATACTTCTTTGCATCTTCTGCGATAAAAAACACCCCTACCCCCGTTAACTTAAACCAGAAACGCAGAAAAGATATACCCTGTTCGAGAGGCAAGGAACTATCCCAAAAGTTAAAAAAGTATTTAAAGTAAAAATTAACAACTTTATTTTTCTAAGTCTAACAGAGAATATTAACTAACAACTATTAACAACTCATTTATCTAAACTTACCTATTTCCTTCACCTCTACAATACTAGTCCGATAAAACCCCCAATTAAGATTTACCGAAAAATTCAAATTTCAAAAACAGCCAGTTGTCCATAAGACCATAAGACATAGGAGTAGAAGTCAGCCATTGAGTCCACTCCGCCATTCAATCATGGCTGATGGGCATTTCAACGCCATTCATCTGCACTCTCCCTGCATCCCTTAATTCCTCGCAAGATTAAGAATTTATCAACTCTGCTTTGAAGACGTTTAAAGGCTCGGCTTCCACTGCACTCCCTGGCAATGAATTCCACAGGCCCACCACTCTCTGGCTGAAGAAATGTCTCCTCATTACCATTTTAAACTGACCCCTTCTAATTCCCGACTCAGGCGACTGACTGTGTGGAGTTTGCACGTTCTCCCCGTGTCTGCGTGGGTTTCCTCCGGGTGCTCCGGTTTCCTCCCACAGTCCAAAGATGTGCGGGTCAGGTGAATTGGCCAAGCTAAATTGCCCGTAGTGTTAGGTAAGGGGTAAATGTAGGGGTATGGGTGGGTTGCGCTTCGGCGGGTCAGAGTGGACTTGTTGGGCCGAAGGGCCTGTTTCCACACTGTAAGTCTAATCTAAAAAAAAAATTCTAAGGCTGTGCCCATGAGTCCTAGTCTCCCTGCCTGATGGAAACAAATTCTCAGCGTCCACCCTTTCTAAACCATGCATTATCTTATAAGTTTCTATTAGATCTCCCCTCAACCTTCTAAACCATAATGAATACAATCCCAGGATCCTCAGCCGTTCATTGAATGCTAGACCTACCATTCCACGAATCATCCATGTGAATCTCTGCTGGACATGCTCCAGTGCCAGTATGTCCTTGCTGAAGTGTGGGGCCCAAAACTGGACACAATATTCTAAATGGGGGCCTAACCAGAAATTTATAAAGTCTTAGTAGCACATTGTTGCTTTAATATTCCAACCCTCTAGAGATAAATGACAACATTACATTTGCTTTCTTAACCATGAACTCAACCTGCAAATCAACCTTTCGAGAATCCTGGACTAGCACTCCCAGATCCCTTTGTACTTTGGCTTTAGGAATTTTCTCACCATTTAGAAAATAGCCCGTCCCTGTATTCTTTTTTCAAAGTGCAAGACCTCACATTTGCTCACATTGAATTTCATCAGCCATTTCTTGGACCATTCTCTTAAACTGTCTGAATCTTTTGCAGCCTCCCCACCTCCTCAGAAGTACATGCCTATCGGCCTAAATTTGTATCATCAGCAAACTTCACCAGAATACCCCACATTCCTTCATCCAGATCATTAATATATAAAGTGAACAGCTGTGGCCCAACACTGAACCTTGCGGAACACCACTTATCATCAACTGCCATTCCAAAATAGAACCTTTTATCCCAACTCTCTGCCTTCTGTCAGACAGCCAATCCTCAATCCATGCCAGTAGCTAACCTTGGACACCATGGGCTCTCACGTTACACAACAACCTCCCATGAGGCAAATTATCAATGATCTTTTGGAAGTCTAGGTAGATAATATCCACCAGGTTTCCTTGGTCTAACCTACTTGTTACCTCTTCAAAGGTTTCTAACAGGTTTGTCTGTCCAATCTCTTCTTTGTGTCTTCCTCTATAGATTTGCTCTCCAGGCCGATGTTGATTTTTTTTTTCTGTGCAAACTTCTTCTCTAGACAGGTATCTCTTAGAGAGTTCTGACTAGCAACCTACATCTGTTAGTCTTTTGGCAGTTCTCTCTCAACAGTTCAATTTTTTCCAGTTTTATACCCCAAAACTTTTGATCGTTTCATTGGTGATAGCATTGTCAAAATACCAAATTCAAACTTGATTTGGTATTTTGGTATCTTGGGACATAATTTAAACTGATTGGCCAATTTGAATTTGTTTTTGTCTCATAGCAACCCAGCCAAGTGTTACATTGTTACCTTGTTCCAGACTCTCTGTGCCTCTCTCAGTCCTTGCTAGCTTTCAACTCTCTTAAAGGTACAGGACCCCTTATCTTCAAAACATCTCCCACCTTAAGAAAAAATGAACCATCACAACGAAAAGATAGTTTCATTTTTTTTCTATTCTTTAAATCATTACCATAATATTCACCTTAACATCTTCTCATGTATAACACTGGATAAATACAAATCTCATATAAACTTCATCAGTTAAATCCACAATAATGCATCTGCAATTACATTCTCATGACGGTAACATTTATCATTTTAAAATTAAAAGTCTGTAACATAAGACTCCAATGAAATAGTCTCATGTTCTTGACTTTAAAGTGTTCTAAGAATGTAAGGGATTGTGATCCTTGCACACAATCATCTCAGACACATTTTCGTGACATACACATTGGTACGTTGTAATGCCAGTACCAAACTTAATAGTTCTTTTTCGATCATGGGGTATTTCCTCTGTTGGATGTTGTGTTTCTTCTAAAAGTAACCAACTGGCAGTTCCATCCTGTCCTCATCTTCCTATAGCAGTACAGCTCCAACTCCTATGTCACTAGCATCGAAGGCAACTTTAAAAAGTGTTGAAAAGTTTAGTGTAGCTAAAACTGGTGCTGTGGTTAATGCTGCTTTCAAATGCCTCCTGGCATGGTTCTGTCCACTGAAACTTTGAATTCTTCAGCAAATCATTTAACGGTGCCAATACACTGCTGAAATTTGGAACAAACTTCCGATAGAATCCGTTTAGTCCTAAGAATCAAAGGACCTTTTTCCTCCCGGTTGGTTGTGGAAATTCCTCGATAGCTTTCGTCTTTGCGTTCCGTGGGGTCAACCTTCCATGACTGATGTTATATCCCCAAGAACATCACCTTTGCTTTGGCGAATTCAGTTTTGTTTATGTTTATTACCAGTTTTGCTTCTTGTAGTTGTTCAAAGAGCTCTGCCAACTGCACCATTGACCTGTCCAGGACTTACTAAAGATCACTACATTGTCCAAATAGACTGCGGAGTTTGTTAACCCAGCCATAACTCTGTTCGTGAGTCTTTGAAATGTGGCGGTGCACTCTTCATTCCAAAGGGCAACACTTTAAACTGATATAGCACATTTGGGGTTATGAAGTTTCTTTCGCCGTCTCTGATAAAGGTACCTGCCAGTAACCATGCAGTAAGTCCAACTTGGTGATGTAACTAGCGTATCTGATTTTCTTGATACAGTCCTCCAATCTAGGAATTGGATGTGAGTCCAATTTTTTAACGACGTTGACCTTCCGATAATCCATGCAGAATCGATGAGTCCTGTCTGGTTTGGGAACTAATACAATCAGCGAACTCCATTCACTCTGGCTTGGTTCAATGATATCCTCGTCAAGCATGGCCTCCACTTCCTTCTGGACCTGGATTTGGCTTTGAAAGGATTAAGCCAATAGGGATCAGGGGACCTACACAATCAATTATAATCCGCATGAAAGGTTCTTCAAATGTGGGAATTGGCAACAAAGGTGCTGGTTTTATTACCACCTGTGGCTTACCTACCATTTGGCATGAGTGACACATATGGCAAAAGTTAACCACACCTTTGTGCATTCCACACCAATAAAAGTGTTTTTGTACCTTAGCCTGAGTCTGTCGTACCCCTAGGTGAGCTCCAACAGGTAGATCATGTGCTACCTGTAACATTTCCAGTCTGTATGCTACCGGCAACACAATCTGGCGCACTTTGGCCCATTTCTCCTCTGCACTAACTTGTCGTCGACTCCAATTCCATCTTAGGTTCTATCTTTCAGAAAATAACCCTCAGGAATATTCTCTGCCACCTGTTCGGAGTGCGAATACCCATATATATCGTTTATTGTCTTGTCTTGCTATTGCAAGTCCCTTAGCCTTGCAGGACTAAATACTTCGGTCTGACCCTCTGCCTATTCAGGTTTTTCCTGCACCTTTACATCAAACAGGGTATCCGCTAACTGAACCTCAACTCCTTCATCTTTCTCTTATGTTTTCACTTTGTGCTGTGACTTATGGAATCTGGTCACTACACAGTCTGGAAAAATACCAAGATATTTCAGTTTTAACACCTCAGTTTCTTGGTTTTCCTCGGGCTTCTCCACATTAAGGTATGTCATTCCTATAGACAATAGACAATAGGTGCAGGAGTAGGCCATTCAGCCCTTCGAGCCTGCACTGCCATTCAATATGATCATGGCTGATCATTCCTAATCAGTATCCGCTTTCTGCCTGATCTCCATAACCCTTGATTCCACTATCTTTGAGAGCTCTATCCAACTCTTTCTTAAATGAATCCAGAGACTGGGCCTCCACTGCCCTCTGGGGCAGAGCATTCCACACAGCCACCACTCTCTGGGTGAAGAAGTTTCTCCTCATCTCTGTCCTAAATGGTCTACCCCGTATTTTTAAGCTGTGTCCTCTGGTTGGCACTCACCTATCAGTGGAAACATGTTTCCTGCTGCCAGAGTGTCCAATCCTCTCATAATCTTGTATGTCTCAATCATATCCCCTCTCAGTCTTCTAAACTCAAGGGTATACAAGCCCAGTCGCATCAGTCTTTCAGTGCAAGGTAATCCCTCCATTCCAGGAATTGGCCTCGTGAACCTACGTTGCACTCCCTCAATAGCCAGAATGTCTTTCCTCAAATTTGGAGACCAGAACTGCACACAGTACTCCAGGTGTGGTCTCACCAGGGCCCTGTACAGCTGCAGAAGCACCTCTTTGCTTCTATACTCAATCCCTCTTGTTATGAAGGCCAGCATGCTATTAGCCTTCTTCACTGCCTGCTGTACCTGCATGCTTACCTTCATTGACTGGTGTACAAGAACACCCAGATCTCTCTGTACTGCCCCTTTACCGAAATTGATTCCATTGAGGTAGTAATCTGCCTTCCTGTTTTTGCCATCAAAGTGGATAACCATACACTTATCCACATTAAACTGCATCTGCCATGCATCTGCCCACTCACCTAACTTGTCCAGGTCACCCTGTAATCTCCTAACATCCTCATCACATTTCACCCTGCCACCCAGCTTTGTATCATCAGCAAATTTGCTAATATTATTGCTGATACCATCTTCTATATGATTAACATGTATTGTAAAAAGCTGCGGTCCCAGCATGGATCCCTGCGGTACCCCACTGGTCACTGCCTGCCATTCTGAAATGGAGCTGTTTCTCACTACCCTTTATTTCCTATTAGCCAACCAATTTTCAATCCAATCTAGTACTTTGCCCCCAATACCATGCGCCCTAAGTTTACTCGCTAACCTCCTATGTGGAACTTTATCAAAAGCTTTCTGAAAGTCCAGGTACACTACATCTACTGGATCTCCCTCATCCATCTTCAGAGTTACATCCTCAAAAAATTCAAGAAGATTAGTCAAGCACAATTTCCCCTTCATAAATCCATGCTAACTCTGTCCTATCTTGTTACTATTATCCAGATGTGCCGTAATTTCATCCTTTATAATAGACTCCAGCATCTTTCCCACCACTGAGGTCAGACTAACTGGTCTATAATTTCCTGACTTTCTCCCTCCCTCCTTTCTTAAAAAGTGTTATAACATTAGCCACTCTCCAATCCTCAGGAACCGATCCCAAATCTGTCGAATTCTGGAAAATAATCACCAACGCATCCATGATTTCCCGAGCCACCTCCTTCAGTAACCTGGGATGTAGACCATCAGGCCCGGAGACTTATCAACCTTCAGACCTAACAGTCTCTCCAACACCAAATCCTGGCAAATACAGATTCCCTTAACTTCAGGTCCTTCAGTCACTGTTACCTCAGGGAGATTGCTTGTGGCTTCCCCAGTGAACACAGATCTGAAGTACCCATTTAATTCTTCTGCCATTTCTTTGTTCCCCGTAATATATTCCCCTGTTTCTGTCTTCAAGGGCCCACTTGGATCCTGCCAAATCAATCCCAAGTACAAAGTGAATTCCTGGAACTGACACTTGCCAATAACTTTCACTGTAACTTCCCCAGTCTTGAGTTGGCACTCCAACCCGATCTTAAATATGGGTACATTAAATGTCCGTTCATCTATCCCACAGATTACCACACTCTCGGGTAACAGATCAGAAGGAGTGCATATTCACTCGTCCCTTACTATCAGTGACTGGTTAGATCCTGTATCTTTCAAAATTATAACTTCTTGTCCTTCTCCCCCTGTTCTTTCCGAGTAAACTTTACCCACAGAAGTGAATTCTTTGTAGAAATCATGTACTAACTCCATAGCCAGCCCCTGCCTCAGCTGTGCACTCTCTTGCAGCTCCTCAATTCTTCTTGGGGTCTCCTTTACTACCTTCAATAATGCCACTGGCTTAGTTTCTTTTACCACATCTTTTCCTACAGTGCCTTTCTTGAATGACCAGCACTGTGACTTTACGTGTTCCACTTTTTGGCAGAGATAAAACACCTATTCCCGGTGCCCTTCTGAAACCACTAGCTCTGTAATTTTCTGTGTCTCTCGCCATTACAGTGAAAATACCTGAGTACTATCATTTCCTTTCCATCCTCTCAGGCTTCTTTTTAAATCTGTGGTAAGTTCTTAGCAGTGGTCTCTACTCTTGGTTTCATACTGTAGGATCTCCCCTTCTACCAACTTCTATGCCTCACAGGACGAAATTCTGGCTGGAAGCTTGTTTTCTGCACCAACCGTGTTCATCTTTTAATTCTGCTGCCCATCTCACTTCCTGAACTTTCTGTTCCTCCATGTGAATTCTTATCATCTCTGGAATTGAGTTTTTAAAGTCCTCCAGCCGAATAATCTCTCTTAGAGCCTCAAAGATCCGATCTATTTTTAAAGCATGGCTATGTTTAATTCTTTCAAACTCAAATTAAGTCTGACCTGGTTCCTTCTTTCTGTTTTTGAACCACTGTCTATATGCTTCTGGTACCAATTCGTAAGCAGTTAAAATAGTCTGTTTAACCTCTTCATAATCTCTTGACCCCTCATCTGACAGTGCAGCAAATACCTCACTAGTTCTGCTTACCAGTTTAGTTTGAACTAGCATTACCCATCAATCCTCAGACCACTCCATCTGCCTAGCCAATTTTTCAAATGAAATAAAGAAGGCTTCAAAATCTTTCTCTTCAAAATGTGGCAGAGTGTTGACATGCCTTCTCTTTTAATCTCCATCCTGTTAACTTGACGTCGCTGATTAAGTCACAGCTTCTCAAGTTCAAATTCTTTCTCTTTTTGCTCAGGTAAGAACCTTCTCTGTCTTTCTTGTCCCTCTCCCTCTCTTTGTCTCTCTCTTTCTTCTCTCTCTCTCTTTGCTCAGCTAAGACCTTTCTCTCTCTCTCTTCCCCCCCCCTCTTCTTTCTCTCCCTTATCTTCTAACTCCATTTTTCCCAATTGTAATTTCAGCTTTTCTACCTCGACTGCATTTGTCTATTTCTCTGATACACCAAGGTGTTTGACTACTTTGGTCCTTGGTTAAACCTAAATCTAATTTCTTTGCTAATTCTAAAAGTATGGTATTTTTCTTTCCTTCTGAACATTCTTGGCAAATTTGAGAATCATCTTCAAACCCCAGAACCTCTTTAGCAATTTTAAGAGCCATTTCTCTCACTTTTCAGTTAATCAGCTACAAGCCACCAAAATTAAACAAATTGCCTCACTTGCATTTTATTTAAAGATCCAGAACACCTACCTGCACATGTTTAAATCTGCTGGGCTTTTTCATACCCCAAATCTATTCAACTCTGTCGAAACCTGTTCAGCTCATGAATCCGAAACCCAAACTGTTCAAATCCTGGCGATGAACCCCCAAACTGTTATGATACAAGGTATACCCCTGCTAATTCAAACCAGAAATGCAGAAAAGATTTACCCCGAGTAGTAATCTGTGAAAATTTGAGAAGCGAAAAATGATCCTTAAAATAAAAATTAACAACTTTATTCTTTTAAGTTGAACAGAGAATATTAATGAGCAACTATTTACAACACATTTATCTAAACCTATCTATTAAGGTCCCCTGTACAACACTGTCCAATAAAACCCCCAATTAAGATTTAATGAAAAATTCAAATTTCAAAACCAACCAGATGTTGAATGTTCTCTTTGTGTCTTCTTCTATAGATTTGCTCTCCAGGTCAATCTTGATATTTTTTTCTGTACAAACTCCTTCTCTGGGCAGGTACCGCTCAAAGAGTTCTGACTAGCAACCTACATCTGTTGGTCTTTTGGCAGTTCTCTCTCAACTGTTCAATTGTTTCAAATTTAATATCCCAAAACATCGGATTATTTCATTGGTTTTAATATCGTCAGAATATCAAATTCAAACTTAATTGGAGTTTGGTATCTTGAGGCTTAATTTAAATGGATTGGCTGAATTTGAATTTGAATTTGTTTTTGTCTCAGAGCAGCCCAGTCAGTGCTAGTTGTTCTGACCAAGTGTTACATTGTTACCTTTTTCCAGACTCTGTGCCTCTCTAAGTCCTTGCTAACTTTCAACTCGCTTAAAGGTACAGTACACCTTACCTTCATAACAACATTCTGAGTTCCTGATGCTGAGTTCCTGCAATTTGCAGATGTTCATTTGAATATTCTACACATTCTAAAAGCAGCAATATATCATGGTCATTTTTATTTATCTCCTTAGAAGCAAACGTCACTAGTGTTTGGAAGCATAATAATAGGTGACACACATAAAACAGATAATTGAACTTTATTTTCCTTGACCTTTAATTATGTTTATAAGACAAGAGGATTCTGATCAAAAAGTTAAACTTCAAACGTGTGTGTGTGAGTGTTTTGTCCTGTTTATGTGAAATGGATTTCCAGCAGTCCGTGTGCAAATTCATGGAGCACATTTGAAACCCTAGATGACTGTCAAACAAACTATGTTATCCTTGACTCTAGGTTCTAGAGATAGACTTAGGCCAAAATGATTGAATAGTTTACATAACAGTTTGTTGTCAATTATTCAGCACATGACAAAAGTTTATTTGGTTGAAAGTAAACCTCTTCTGAGAATTCTGGGAATGGAATGGGTCACAGAATCGGAACCACAGAATGATTACAGTACAAAAGAGGCCATTCGACCTGTCTTGCCTGTGCTAGCTGACTTCAAGTGCAACTCACCTAAATTCACTTCCCTGCCATTTCTCCTGAGCCCTGCAAATGTATTTCTTCAGGTAATTTTAGAATTTACCTCTAAATCTATGATTGAATCCATCATGCTGTCAGGCAGTTCACTCCAGAACCTAACTACTCATTGCTGATATATTCTGGTGCTTGATCTTTGTGAATACTTTGACATTATGATTATACAATGGATCAGATGGTCTCAGATGGTTTGAATAGCTTTTCAGTCCACACTTCTGTGCTTGTCTCTTATTTATGAGGGAACTGGAAGAAGAGAGTCAGAAGTTACTAAAAACATTTAATTATTGTTTGAACCTCCTCTTCCATTTGCTTGTCTGCCACCAATGGTCTTTGCAATTCTACAGATGCTCCCATCACCCCAGCATTGCAAATTTAAAATTTTCAGCATCTCAAATAAACCTTCATGGCCTTGACAAACACTATCTGTTTCACCCTTGTCCATTCTCCTCACTCTGGTAACTTGTGCCTCATTTTCTCTCATCATTGGCAGCGATATCTGTTGTAGGTTCTGAAATTTCTAAAGCCTTCTGCATTTTGCCTCCTAATCTTTCTTTAGTGTATAGTTTAAGATCCATTTTTTGGATGCCCTCTTGGCATTTGTTCATTTAACCCAGTGTCCATTTTTTGTTCATACCTTCTGAAATGAATGAACATTTTTGCATTAATGATGCTATGTCAATCAAAGTTGACCACTTGAAACTAGGCTTCTCGCAAGAGGTAGCAAGTAATAGAGTCGAATTTTAATTTTTCCAGTCGCTGACCTGTAAAATGGATGGCTTCCCACCAGCCCCTGCCAGTTGGAATAGCTGACATCTTTGACACAACTAGAATTTGGTTCTATCTGAATTCAACTCATTGCTATTTTGTTTTGGTAACAGAATGTGTCTGGAAGTTGACCTTAGTTTTTTTTTAAATACATAATCCTTTGTGCAGATATGGTTGAGAAGTCTTTAATTGTGTTTGTGTGGAGGGGAGAAAATTCAAATGTTGTAATTCAGTCTCCTCTCATCATGAACTCATAATCATTCCCCATGTGGATAATGAACTGGCAACATGAGAGTCTCTGCAGGGTCTCATTGACTTCTGGAGCTGCATTCTGGACATAATACGAAAGAGTGACAATCCCAGAGATTGGAATGTTCTCAGCTCATAGTGGCTTGAACCGGATCAACAGAACTGCTATAATATCAGGATAGATAACTTGGTTCAGTTTCTTCCTTGCAGAAAGAGAATACCTTCTGCTATTTGTTCATTTAACCCAGTGTCCATTTCTTTTATCACAACTTCTGAAACTAATGAATATTTTTGCATTAATGATGCTGAATCAATCAAAGTTTGTAATGCTCAGTTGACCACTTAAAACTGATCTCTCTCAGAGATAAGTTCACCATTGTGCCACCCCTCTCGTTAGAGACTGATATTGAGTCCACTCGCTCCTGTTCCTCATCAATAGCTAAATGTTTTAATGACTCACCTAAGCCAGGAACTGAATCCTGCCCTATCTTTAAAGAGGACCTGACCTTCTTGAGCTGGGTAGCCTTGCAGTCAGACTGGCAAAAGCAACATTCCACTCTCATTTAATGCACCACCAGGTGAGGACATTTAAAAGCTGGTCTATCTCAATTCATCAGTGAATTTGAGTGTTAAGCAAAAATGTTAAGCAGGAAACAGAGAAACAAAAAAGCCTCAAAATGGATTGCTTGGGCTGAATGGAGTGCTGTGGTGCTGTATCATAGATTCCCTACAGTGTGGAAGCAACCCAGCTTACACCAACACTCTGAAAAGCATCCCACCCAGACTCAACCCCCTCCCCCCAACCCCCCCACCCCCACCCCATGCCCAATCCCTGTAATCCTACAATTTCCCATTCCTAATCCACCAAGCCTGCATATCCCAGGATACTATGGACAATTTAGCATGACCAATCCACCTAACCTGGACTGTGGGAAGAAACTGGAGGACCCAAAGGATAGACAGGGGGAGAATGTGCAAACTGCACACAGATCAGTGTCTGAGGGTTAATTTGAAACCAGATCCCTGGCGCTCTGAGGCAGCAGTGCCAACTACTGTGCTGCCCAGAATGTATAACTTACATAATCCAATCGCTGTCTCATTTGAAAGAATTTACTGTTCTGGAGTTAGCCCATTCCCAAATGTTGCTATGTTTAAGTACCTCAGGAGTGTTGAGTACAGCCAGACATGTAGAAAGTTGCCCCTGTGCACTGTCTTTATACAAATTATTAGCACATGTGCTCATTGTGCTGACTTCTTGGGGAGGGGAGTGACCATGCCTCTGATACAAGCCCCACTCTAGGACCTATTGGTCATGGAAAGAGTGTTCATGTGCAGACAAGTTAGTTCTAATCAATGCGCTCATCTTTCCTGTACCATTGAAAGGCACTGAGAGTAGGAGAGTTTCCTGGTCAGCCATTGCTAAGAAACTAGGAGAAAGTGAGGACTGCAGATGCTGGAGATCAGAGCTGAAAAACGTATTGCTGGAAAAGCGCAGCAGGTCAGGCAGCATCCAAGGAGCAGGAGAATTGACGTTTCGGGCATAAGCCGAAGAAGGGCTTATGCCCAAAATGTCGATTCACCTGCTCCTTGGATGCTGCCTGATCTATTGCTAAGAAACTGCCTTGTCAGGGCATCAGTGCAATGGCACCTCCTCCTGTAAAATCATCAAAATAACTGTGCCCAACACTAAATGGACACAGTTGTAGAAGAAGAAGAAGAAAAAGTCATTTAAGTTTCCACTCCATGCACTAAAAAGAAGAAGTTTGCCACACCCTAGTGTCTTGCGTTTTATCCAGCCATAGAATCAGCACCAAGTCGAGCTAAGACACTTGCTTAGACAGAGTACATTGAGAAATTGTAAAGAAAAGGCCAGGCTAATTTCAACCTGAGAGAAGAAAAACTTTGAAATCTAATATTGGCTTGTGTCAAGTTCAGCACACGGAGGTTCTCCATGTATTAATGTAGTTTAAAAGTTCATACTGAGGAGTCATCCTCATGAACAAAGGTTACTACATCAACAGACACAAGCTGCACACTGGTAGAATTCAGTAACATCATGTATGTTCATTTCCACATGGAAATCTGACTCATCCTGATTTCTGCTGTCTGTCTCCAAGCAACAGAACTGCCAGTCTTATACTTTAATATGTTCCTATGTATTTCTTGATACCCATATGTGAGCTGAAGAACATGAGGAATAAGAATAACCCTCACATCTGTTACAAGGATTCACATAGATTGACATACAATACAGAAACATGCTATTTGGCTAACTTATCTATATTCCACATGAGCCAACTCTCACTCCCCCTTATCTCATCTAATCAAGCATATCCTCCTATTCTTCTGTTCCTCATATACATATCTAACTTCCTCTTAACTGCATCTCTTCCACTCATCTCAACTACCCCTTGAACTGGCAATTCAATGAAACTACAGCTGATTAGAACCTCAATTCCATTTTCCTGCTTTTGCTTCATTTGTCTTGAATACCTTTGATCATCAAAAAAAGCTTTTCAAGACAAAAGTTTGCAATTCTGAATCTGTCTCTCAGGTCTATCTGAATGGAACGTTTCCTATGCCACAAGCTGGCTTCATCCAGTTACAAACAGTTCCCAAATGTCTAACTAACCAGATTAATTAACAATGTTTTCTTACTCTTTTCTAGATTCATTCAGACTCGGACAAGGGAGATGGCTCTATAAAATACACCATATCAGGAGAGGGTGCTGGGACAGTATTCATTATTGATGAAATTACGGGGGATATCCATGCCACCGAGCGATTGGACCGTGAAGAGAAAACCTACTACACACTTCGTGCTCAAGCACGGGACAGGCTGACTGATAGGCCTCTGGAGCCTGAATCGGAATTTATTATCAAAGTCCAGGATATTAATGATAGTGAGCCAAAGTTCCTAGACGGACCATATGTTGGCAGTGTGCCTGAGTTGTCACCTGTAGGTAAGGAGAGATGATTTTTTTCATGTGTCATTTGTGCATTGATTGCCCTTGAAGTTGAACCACAGATTCACAAAGACCCCAAATGCATTTTCACAGTGCAGCTGGAAGCTCGGAATCCTATTTTTGTTCATGATTATGTCTTTGCACAGTATGACATTTGTCAATAATGGGCATTCACTTGTGCAGTCTAGCACATCAACAGTCCACATGCTTGTCTTAGATAAAAGGAAAATTATTTACCAAACCTTTGAAGGGAAGCTTCGGTCAACCACCCTAATGAAATGTTTATTGGAGTGATGTATTTTCAGAGTTGAACAAACTGAACGAATAATTGGATTTCAATGAGGTTTAAGTTTACATTGCAGTTCAAAATGGCTGACTTTTGGTTTGACTGACATTGCACTGAATTACGTGCAAATCCTTTCCTTTTGAATGGTTTGATCTACAACTTGTGAAGTTAACCATATTGTGGAAAGCAACAAATATGAAGGCGTGCACTTTCTGCTGCTGGTTTCTGTTTTGGTTAAATTAGTAAACCAGAAAATTCAGATCCATTTTCCTGAATTTTCAATAGCTAGCACGATCAGGAATGTGTGTGATTTGAAAATCAAAGTTGGCATCTCTGGACTTCAGTACACACTCTGATTTTCAAACAGAGAGTCAGAGGGGGTAATGGGGAAGCTGTTTGCCTCCAGTTAACCATCTGTTAAACTCTTATGGAAGCTGGTTAATGAATAACCAGGATGAGAGGGAAAATTTCAATCATGAATTCAGCAAACCTGAACAGTGCATGTCAGTGCATAATTGCTGCATACAAAGTGAGCAAAAATGATAGCATTTGTTTTTGTCAGGTGAACTATGTCAGGACCTCAGGAATCTTACTCCGGATCAATCACATTGCATCTCTTCCAGCAGTATCACCACTGCCATGCATAGTTATGCTACTGCTTTCTTTAGCAAGATAGCACCAGGGTGCACTATGGCGGCCTGTGTATATTCGCTACTTGTGCCTTGTAGGCAACTCCTGCCCCCTGGAGTTAGTTGATGCAACTCATTAGATTGTGAGGTCACCTCCTGCACAAATCAGGCAATTACATTTTAAAATTGAATCAGATGGGCAGAGGATCAGAACCCAGAAGTTACTCAAGAATAGGGGTGACAATTCCACGTTGAAAATCTGGTGCAATATTGTGGTGCCATTTAACAGTTAGCTCACATAAAAGGCAATGTTCCTTCTTTTAAAGAATGAAAACTTGCTGTTTCCTTCCACTGTTCTGTTCCTCTCGGCTAAGAACCAAGTATCTCAAAGTTCCTGATTACAATATTGCCATTATTAACTCTAAGACATTGTTGAATAAAATTAGTACAGTTCTCTTCTTGTTTGTTTACTGATGCAAGATTAATTGTAAATTTTAAATCTGAAATGCAATTAATATACCAAATATATGTGGGGAGTGGGGAAGCAAAGTGCATTACCTCTCCTGGGTGGGGAATTGAGAATTTGGAGGAAAAAGTCTCCTCCAAAGTAGGAGACATTTTTTCACTCCATTCTCTATCCCAAATGGAAGTAAATGCTCTATCAAGTAATTTGACACTGACTTGATTTGAGATAGTATACTGGGTTAATAAAGCTGCTGCCATTGACGTCAACTAACATAGATGGCATTTGATAAAGTGCCTCATAATTTGATGGTTAATAAATTTGTAGCTAATGGAATGGAGGCAGTGATAGCATGAGTACAAAATTGATTACAGAAAGCAGAGAATAGTAGTTAACTGCTGTTTTTAAAAATTGAGGCAAGCTTTACTTTATTAATTTATGGGATATGGGAGTTGCTGGCTGGACCAGAGTACCCCAGGTTTCAGTATCAAAACTGCTGATCATTTTGGTAGAATATCAATAAACTATATTCCAAGAGGTGGATTTTTGTTATGTTACCCCTTTGTTGGGGATGTGTAAATTAGTTTAGTTTGACAGTGGCTGGCTGCTTTGAGTTAATCATTTCTCAGTGTGGTTCACAACAGAAAAAAAGCAATGCATTTGGGAATGAATGGCACTCTTACATCTCAAGTACGAAATTAAAGATCGATGAAGATTGCAATAAATTTTACAGCAACTGTAAATTTGATCTTGGAATATTTGAACAATCTGAAATATTGCTCTTAGTGTGCACACTCTGTTCTGTCCACCACAGCAGGTCAGCATAGTAATTTAATTAGAAATAAATTAAGACACATTGGGGACAATGGGAGAATTCAACCCAGACAAAAGAGAACATTTGTAATTATAGGCGAAGATTATATGAAGATCATAGTGCTAGTCCAGGTATCTGGAAGTCCTCAAATACGTAATAGGTATGGAAATAGACATTGATGTTATTGAGCAAGGAGATCAGCAGTTGTACAGGGCCTGATGGAAAAACAAAAGCATATGGAAGTATAAATTAAAAGAACTGACAATATCATTTCCAGTGCTCTCAGTGGAATTGAAATTCAAAGATTCATAACTTACTTTCCTCAATGATGCAGCTGCAACCATGTCTATTAGCATTGAAGGAGAGGAGTCACATTCCCATAAACAACTTTCTTGCGGGAATGGTTAAAAACCACACAACACCAGGTTATGGTCCAACAGGTTTAATTGGAAGCACTAGCTTTTGGAGCGCCACTCCTTCATCAGGTGGTTGATCAAGCTAGTGCTTCCAAATAAACCTGTTAGACCATAACCTGGTGTTGTGTGATTTTTAACTTTGTCACCCCAGTCCAACACTGGCATCTCCAAATCGCGAACATGATTAGTTATTCTAATCATTGTTTCAGTATCTGTGAAGTTATTGTTAGTAGAAAGTACTGTTAAAGTAGAATATGATGGTGCATCCAATTACTTGTCATTAGTAGAAAAATAAAGGAATAAAGCCTACCCGATGAAAAGGAATCGGTTTAATAAGGTGAGTTAAATTGGGGTAAGCTATTTACAGTGGAGAACGGATCAGTAAGAGTATACCTGACATTGAGGAGGGGCTTTGAGAGCACAACAAAGAGATCTAAAATGATAAAAGTCTAAAGTCGAAATTAAGGAGAACGTACAATGTGCAAGAAGCAATATGTAAAGAGTTGAATATATTAAGGAGAAAGAATAGGGCAACTAAGAAGGTGAGGAGCAGTAAATGAACCACAGCCGTTGTAATAATTCAACAAGCAGAAGAGCTGAATTGAATTTGTGAAGAATAAATGCAAATCGTGATCAGAATGAAAGTAACCCACTGCCTCCCAGTGAAGACTTATTTTCTGACTTAGCCATCAGAAAGTTATTTGTGATTGTTTTTCCCTGATATTCACACTTGGCAAATTGTGGTATTTGCCACCTCTTTATTAGTACATGATACTGGCTAATAGTTGTTCAATGTTAGCAGTCCTTTTTTGGTTTTGCTTCATCTTGGGTTCATCTAGAGATTGGTAATAGAGGGTTTGCCATCGTAGTGTATTTACAGGAGAGGCACTATTCATAGATAACAAGAAAGAATATATGTTGCATAATGGTAATAAAGCACATTTGGATGGCATAATTAATAGGATCCTCAATTAGCTCGGTTGGCTAGACAGCTGATTTGCAATGTAGAGTGATGTTAACAGCATGGGTTTAGTTCCTGAATCAGCTGAAATCAACATGAAGGTCTTGCCTTCTCAACCTCACCCCTCAGGTTTAAACCAGTTATTTCTCTCTCTAGCAAGAGGGCAGCTCTCTGGAATTATGGAAACTTTATCTTTATGGTTATTTGTCTGGTGAGTTATTATTGAAAGATTGCTACTCACCCAACACTTTCCATTGTTACTGGCATTGACTGTTCTGCTGGATTAGTTTATTCACAGAATGTTCTGTTGCTGAAGTTAAAGATGCCTGAATGAACTGGAATGGGCTGTGCTATTGTCTCAGTTCTCAGCATGTCTTCTCCCACAAACTTTGCTGAGTTTTATCTTCTGATCAGTCTTCCATCACATTAGGAATGCTTTCCAGTCAAGACAACCTCTTAAATAGTTGCAGATCTCACAATGAGTTCTGAGAGTTTCAATCACTTTTGAGATCCCTGGTTATCACACTGTTCTGAGGGATAAGATTTACATGTATTGGAAAGGCAAGGACTGATTAGGGATAGTCAACATGGCTTTGTATGGGGAAATCATGTCTCACCAACTTGATTGAGTTCTTTTAAGAAGTGACAAAGAGGATTGATGAAGGCAGAGAGGGTAGGTTGCTTATTCAGTAAGACTCAACAAGAGTTCGCATGGTAGAATGATTAACAAGTTGAGGTCATATAGAATACTGGGAGAACTCACCATTTAGATACAAAATTGGCTCAAAGGTGATGGTGGAAGGTTGCTTTTCGAACTTGATGCCTCTAATCAGCAGTGTTATTCATATAAATGTTTGGATGTGAATATAGAGGTATGTTTAGTAAATTTACAGATGAATCCAAAATTGGAGGTGTAGTGGACAGTGCAGAAGATTTCCTCAGAATAGAACTGGACTTTGATTAGATGGGCCAATGGGCCGAGGAGTGGCAGATGGAGTTTAATTTAGATAAATATGAGGTGCTGTATTTTAGTAAGGCAAATCAGGGCAGGACTTATACTCTTAATGGTAAGGTCCTAGGGAGTGTTGCCAAGAGACCTTGGAGTGCAGGTTCATATTTCCTTGATAGTGGAATCCCAGGTAGATAGAATAGTGAAGAAGGTGATTGGTATGCTTGCCTTTATTGTTCAGTGCATTGAGTATAGGAGTTGGGAAGTCATGTCGTGGCTGTACAGGACATTGGTTAGACCATTTTTGGAATAGTATGTTCAATTCTGGTCTCCCTGCTATAGGAAACATATTGTTGAACTTGAAAAGATTCAGGTAAGATTTACAAGGATGTTGCCAGGGTTGGAGGGTTTGAGCTAAATAGGCTGGGATTACTTTTCCTGAAGTATTGGAGGCTGAGATAAGTGACCTTGCAGAGGTTTATAAAATCATGAGGGACATGCATGGACAGAATAGCCTAGGGAAAACAATTCCAAAACTAGAGGGCATAGGTTTCAGATGAGAGGGGAAAAATTTAAAAGGGACCTAAGGGCCAACTTTTTCATGAAGAGGGTCGAGTGTATATGGAATGAGCTGCCATTGGAAATGGTGGAGGTTGGTACAATTTCAACATTTAAATGGCATCTGGATGGGTGTATGAATTGGGAGGGTTTAGAAGGTTATGGGCTAAATGCAAATGGGGCTTGATTAGTTTAGGATATTTGGCCAGCGTGGGTGAGTTGGACAGAAGAGCCTGTTTCTGTGCTGTACATCTCTATGACTCTATGAATGTACACCTGATAATGCCTAAGTTTCTCCAGTGTTCCCTTCCATATATCTTCCCAAAGCAAACTGCAATAGGTAAACCTCTGTCTTACTGTAGCCCATGACTGTGAAATGCTGTCAATGCTCAGATTATGCATTCTTTGACTCATCATTACTGTACTTGGCAATTAGCCACTTTTTTGACTTTATCTAATTTAGAAGGCGTCATTTGGTGTGTGGTTACTGTTGCTTCTTGGTCACAAAGTAGCATTACTTTTATTCCATTGTAGATAATCTCAATAGCTTCTTGCTTCTTTCTGGGCTCTGTCATGAGGGTAGTAAGCCAAGTGACACCTTCTACTTGTTTCTCTTTGACCAGCAGCTCAATCATGGCCTGTTACTGGACCAGTTGTTCTCTTGGAACTATTGGGATTCCTTCTGATCTATAAAGAAGTAAGGTCCAAACATGCATGCTGCCTCAAGCATCAGGAGTGCTGTTTGTGAAATATATAAACATTTTCAGCACTCACACATTCCTTATGCTGTAGTGTAACTTGTAGCATATTTGTGCACTTGTGGAACAATTGATCCACTTATGTCATGTCTCCTGTCTGTAGACTATAGCTTTGTCTTCTTCAGCCATGCTAACAAATTCATTCAAAGAGTAACCTCAGCATTGACACCAACCTGAAAGTCATCTGGACGGCCATTCATATAAACAATTTCTGTCAGACAGTCTCAGACAACAAACATGTTATTCTACTTAATTTTTAAGCACAGTACATTGACTGTGATCTTTACAAATCGCTCTTTGAAATTGCAACATTATCCCTGACAGATCTGATTCTTTCAACGTTTAGTGTTTTTCTGACTTGTTGTTTTGATAAAATAATATTAGATTGCTTTAAATTTACCTTATACTCTCGTGTAAAAGTCAAACATTTAGACTATTTTTAAAGTTTCAGTTTATAGGATCAACTATTTCATGGGCACTAATTTTGAGGAGCTGAAATTCACTCTGCAGTTTGAAATACTATATTATAAGCAAAAGTTGATTGGATCTCTCAACTAATCCTGGTTAAAGAAGAAAAACACAATGAATTACAGTAAAGGTAATTACCTGATTAAAGCAAGAGAAAGAAGAATGAATTACTGGTAGTAAATTTTATTTATAGATAGCAGGATGACAATTTAACATGTCAAAGTTTCATTGAAATTCTGCAAATGCAGACTGTTCAACATTGTCATGGTCCGGTATAGTGGCACACTTTAAAGGAACCATTTATGAAATTCTGGATGTGTTAGCATCTTGAGCTTGTTGGTAATTGTCATTCAGCTTCTAACTGTCTGTGTCTTCTTAAAGCTGTAGTGGATCTTAAAGCCATAAATTCACTTGTTTAAAAATTTTCACTTTGTTCTGGATCTTCTTCTCATGGTAAGCTCTGACTCACTCTACTGCAACCATGTCCCACTTGCCACCTTTAGTGGTGGCAGTATCTATTAAATGATACGGGGAAGGGTTGTTTGTGGTCTTTCAATAATACCAATCTTTCTTTCCCTTCACTTTCTTTGGGCCTTGCTAGTAATCGGTATTAGAGAATAGTGACTGTAGAATGTACACAAAACAGGCACTATTCTTCAATTAAAAAGAAAATTTACTGTGTGGTAGAATTATCTACAACCACATCTGATCAGGCATAATCTTTAAGACCACTGACTACAAGATTGTGAGACTAAGAGCAAAAGAAGACCATTCAGTCCATCAAGACTGATCCACCATTCGATGAGATCATGGCTTAAAGATCCTACAGAGTTGATGTAGGTGTTTCTGCATCTTCCAGTGCAAGTGTAGACCTCCTTGTCTCCACCACACACATTGTCCTCGGTGATCAGTGGAATGACTGGAGTTAATGTAATATGAATATTAACCACACCAAATCTATTACCGTATGCAACAGTGTTCAGTAAGAAACATTTGTCAAATTTGTATTTACACTCAGAATTGCCTGGCAAGAACAAGGAACTGCTTACCACACTTCCAGTTAAATAAAAGCTTACTATTCTGGAATTTCTACTGTCCCCACATGTTGCAGAGAGTATTGCTGCTTAGGTTAATTAAGAGTAAGGTTGAACCATTTTAGTTTGACTTCAAAAATGTGGCATCAAAGTTCAAAAGCTCATGTTTTTCTTCAAGATGTCAAGTTTAACATAACTGGGTGGCCAAATAGAAAATGAAAGTATCTACCTAACACAGAAAATGTTAAGGGAATTTTGGATCTAAAGAGATCAAAGAATAAAGAAGAGTTTTGAACATTTCCAGAGATCATTTTGCATTAATCTGTTGGTTCTCAGCTTTGTTGATTCATTCATTCCACGTTTCAAATGCTCAAAAGATAAAAAAATGAGAGTGGCCTTTGAAATGTCAGGTAGCATTTGAAGAAACAAAGAAAGTCTTGACTGTAGTGATATTGCTTTGACCCACTGTGATCCGAAGAAAAAATATTGGGTTTAGCATACAATGCCTCAGCATTAGGGTGGGCAAGATGTTATCTAATGTAATGGAAGTTAGTGTAAAGGAGCCTGGAATATATGTTTCTTTACTTCAGTGAAATGAGAACAGAATTGCACACAGATTGATAAAGAGTCATTGATTATTATATATTGTATTTCTAATTTCCCCGTTGCTTGTGTGGTAGACAACTTGGGTTCTGACATACTGCTACACACTTTCTCAAACCCTGATCCAACACCCCACATCTCTGTCCCAAAGTACTGGAGTTAAGTTGTCCTCTGGTTGGAAGCTCTGTAAGGAAGGACGTCCTGATGCTGAAAGATAAAAATGATGTCTCCAAGATTGCACCTCCAGCCTACAATAAGCAATGAGTAGTTAAATAACTGCAGGGTGGTCTGTGAGGACTGTTATGGACTGTTACAGACTTGCCTTGGAGTGGAAGAGTCATCCTCATCTGTGAGGGACTGCCAATGAATGAAGGAGCTTGTGAGGTTCCAAGAGCTACCCCTTAACAATCTCCTCCAATCTGCCTTTTGCAGCTGGGGTGAGGGGAGAATCAGTGTCTTGTATAATTCATCCCATCATGTTTCATCTCTTACTGCATGTTAATGGGCCAGATATTGCATTCGGTGTCCAGAATTGAGGCATTCACACACAACAGATCAGGAAATGAAAAGCACCTAAAATTGTTTTAACTCAGGCTGTTAGAAAAAGAAACTCAAGATTTTATTAACGCAGAGCTAAAATAAGAGACAGGCTTTCAAAGAAACAGAAAATAGTGTTTGATGGAAAGCGTGTGAAATTTGTATGATTATTATGTAACAAGAGTCTTTTAGTCATACAAAAGTAGAGTACCACTGACAATAAAGTCACATTTTGTCAAAGTTGTTTACTTTGTTCTCATTAGAACATTTTGCAAGAATATTAATTTAAGGGGAAAAGCCAACATTTATGCTGAGTGAATGGAGAGTGCTGACTGGCTAACAAGTGACTCGGATGGGAGAAGCATTGTTTGGAGAATGCAGCCATTAATGCCTAGTGACAGTTATATACCTGGTTTATTTCAAGTTTTAAACACGTGGTTAATTCTTTTGATCAAGGGGTTAACTTAAGAAATGAAGCAAGGGGGCCACTGTCTGTTATTTTGGTGAATTTATACAGGTGCAGTATGTGTACATCTTCTTTCTGTCTGCAATGAACAGGACCCTGTGTATGAATGTATGTAGCTTCCAATACATATGTGTATTGGAACTGTGTAATACAACTGTGCAAGCTTGTTGCTAGCATAATCTTTTGCACACTCTATAATATTCAACAAATGTTGTCCAATTGCAGAATTACATCTAATATCGAATATTGTGTCACACATTTCTACAAGTATGGGTTTTTCGAATACTATCAATACCTTGCTTGTTGCAAACAGCTGGAGGAATGAATCTAATCAGTTTTTTGGATATAAGGCTGAGATACATGGCATCACACAGCCAATGAAATACTTATACCACATTGCTCATTTGCAAGGTAGGCTGAACATCTGTTTGGCTTAATGACAGCATTCTGTTAGTGATGAAGAAAGAACATGCTCACACACTGCCACTTCATCAAAAATAGCTAACCACCATTCACTGGTTCATTTCTCAAGGCAGTGTCCTAACCAATCAGAGTCGACCTGCCATTTTGAAATGTAAATGAGCTTGGCAGTTAATTGTCAATCAATATTAATGCGTGTTTGCTCCATTGCAACAGCTGTACTAATCAGAATCCAATTGCCAATTGATCAGCATTTTCCTTTCTTGCAGAATCAATGTTGTTTATCCTTTGAATTGGTATTCTTGTGAAATATCTGAATGAAATAAGCCTTTTTTCAGCCATACAAATGTGATATGCCAGAAGTACAATACTTATCAGCGCCATTCAGGAAGGTTAGTAATGATTATGATTAACGATTGCAAATAATGATTCCAAATAATGATTAATGATTCCACATCATTCAATCAGGATTTTTAAGGTTTTAAATGCAGAAATGGAAGTTTTCATTGATTTGTGATTGTAATAGAGGTAAGAACAAGAGGAGCCTTGCATTATGGATCAAAATTGTCTCACTGACAGCAATTTATGAATTTCCATGCATTCTATACTCTGGGGCTTGAATTTTCCTGAGTACAGTTAAAGTGTGGTGACAAATGAGATTTGTAATAGCCCCAGAAGAACTTCCTGAGCAACTGAGTTATTAGATGCATTTCTTCAGATTTATGTGATTAGTGAAGTGGAAGTGCTCACCATTAGTGAGATCTTTGGCTTCTGTGCCTCTGGCATCATATTTAAAGACCAGCTACATACCATTTTGGACACTACAAGCCAGCAACTACCTTTCAAAAGTCGTTGGGGTGTGCAGTGCGCAATCATGGCGGTGTCTCAGAGGAAAGGTAAGGGACTTCCCCATGCCCTGACAGGGCTCTGGAGGTGTTGGTAGATGGAATGAGAGAGGAGAGGGCAGTCCTTTTCTCTGCTGACCACTAATGAGACCCAACCTGGCTGTACAGACTTTACAGCACGGCTAAATGCAGTGTTCAGAGTGAAGTGAAGCTCCAAGCAGAGGCACTAGAAGGTTAATCATTTTCAAGATGTAGGTTCACTGCATTCATTCCAGAGATGAAGGAGGCATTGACCAGTTTAGGTCTATCATTAGAAGAATGAGAGGAGATTTAATTGAGACCTACATGATGCCAAAGGGGATTGACAAAGTAGATAGCGAGAATGTTTCCTCATGTGATACAACCTAAAATGACAGGCCATAATTTTAAGATATGGGGTATCAGACTTAAAACAGAAATAAGGAGGAGTTTCTTCTGTCAAAGGGTCATAAATCTGCGAAATTCACTACCCTTGAGGATGATGGACACTGGGAGGAGATAGACAGGGCGGCACGGTGGCACAGTGGTTAGCACTGCTGCCTCACAGCGCCTGTCAGACCTGGGTTCAATTCCCGACTCAGGCGACTGACTGTGTGGAGTTTGCACGTTCTCCCCGTGTCTGCGTGGGTTTCCTCCGGGTGCTCCGGTTTCCTCCCACAGTCACAAAGATGTGCGGGTCAGGTGAATTGGCCAAGCTAAATTGCCCGTAGTGTTAGGTAAGGGGTAAATGTAGGGGTATGGGTGGGTTGCGCTTCGGCGGGTCGGTGTGGACTTGTTGGGCCGAAGGGCCTGTTTCCACACTGTAAGTCTAATCTAATCTAAGTCTAAACAATCGGTTTAAGGACTATGGGGAATAAGCAGGAAAGTGGGGTTGAGGCCAAGGTGAGGTCAACCACGATGGTTTTAAATGGTAGAGAAGCCCACCCATTTTCTGACTGAAACAGTTCCTCTTCCATGCTCCCAACCTTCACAAGCTGCCTGCCTCTCCTTCTCAGCAATGGGCTAAAAATATAAAGGCAGGCAACTTGTATTTGAGCATTCAAAACATTGTGCACCAAGAAAGCAACGTGATCCACTCAAAGGCTGACAGACCATAGCACAGTGAGTCAGCAAGCTCAAAACCATAAAGTGTTGATGCTCATGTTAATGCAAAAGCATCTTTAGTGCATGAGTACATGAGCAATCTAGCTAAAGCATGCGGGTATAAGCCAGCCCCATGCAGGACAGTCTGGGTTAGTCTGAGAATAGGCATGGTGATCTAATGAGGCTAGTGGTGCCAAGATGGAGCTGTGTGGATGAAGAATCAAGGAGGACTCTAACCACGGTGCATGTAAGATTTTTGGATAGAAGAAGCAGTTACATGAACAACAGTCTGATTTATCTGCCAGAAGTTGTGCCATTTAATTTCTCAGTGGATGGGAGGAGAATTGTAAGAGGATATAGATAGAACAAGTTGGGGCTTGGAAGGAATGGAAATGTCTGGAAACAAGGTGGTTGTCATTCAGGGGTGAGACTCTAAAGTTGCCATTTATGGCTTAAAGGAAAAATTGGAAACGTTTTTTCTTGAATTCTTCATGCTCACCCTATTTTATCACCATCTTCTTCAGCATTACTCCTGACAAGCCAAAGAGGGGAATGCACCATGCCTGGTGTTGCTGACAGTTCCAGTGCAGTAAAGATCGTGATAATAATAATATCACTGTTATTATTGCAGCAAAATCTGGGCCAGTAACCTAAACACACAAGATGCAATTCCTCCATCAAGATTTGCATAATTACAGCTTCACTTAAAGTTCAGGTTTGCTTTGAAATATATATTTATTGAAAACGTGAAAGAGCAGGCAAATTTCACAAATTAACACTTCCCACACAGTGTTTGATGGGACAGAAATTGATTAATCAGGTCCAAAGGCCATCACATTCCATCACATTTTCCATAGGTTCCAATATAATTTCATTACATTTTTACTGTTGAAGCTCTTCTGCATGATTTACAATTGATAATGAAATAATTCTGTTGCCAAATAATTATTTTACACCAATCATTTCAAATGAAAAACCTCTGATTTGTCATTAGTGGCTGACAATGCAAAGTGACAATAGCTGATGTACATTAGATTCATGATGGTAACTGGGAGAGCACATCTTTCTCATTATCTTCTCATTGATACATACTTATTCAGCAAAAGTTGTCTGTATGCATTTTATTTAACCTATTTAATTTCGACTCAGTGTATTGGGAAGCTAATGTCAAAAATCACAAAGTAAATTGCAATAAGTTAAAAGTAACAGCGTGTGACAGACACTGAAGTTATAGAACAACACAAAACAGTGCTGACACTTCACTTAAATTTAACATGTTTGTCCCACTGTCTGATTAAATGGGGCTTGAAGCTTCATGCTCCAAAGGTGACAGCAGGTTCAGGAGCTTTGAAATAAACCAACCGACAGTTAGTGAGCAGCAAGGAGTATTCACAACCACACCCTGGCACAATGACCACTTCCAACACAACCCTCAGTACTGACAACTTCCATTCCTTTAGTGGCCGCATTCTTCAGAAAAGAGATAGTTGACCCTGAAGCAAGCAGATTCACTGCAATGACACCAGGGCTTGAAACGTTATGAAGACAATTCTTATCGTACTTGCAGCATTTGCGGTATTTCACCAACTTGTCTTGTGTACTGTCTTAAATTCAGGAAATTTGTCAAGTGATCTGATCATGATGTTCAAAAGGGTTTGGTCACCTAGATATAGAATTTCATAAGGACCTGAATGGCTTTGCACTGTGGTTAGATTGATGCAAAATCACATGAAAAGTTCGGTGAAACCTATCACAATAACAGGAACAACTTGCTGCATTGGCAGAGCAGAGAGGTGAGTTTATTATTAGGTTGGGACAATTAAGGGGTATAAGTGCTTGTTAAATGTTTTATTAATGGCTAGACTCATTACTATTCAGCTTCCCTGGGGTTACGTTAGAGCCCAGGTGTCTCTGGAAAAGGAGCACGTGGTGTCCACCAACACCCTGAAGTTGTTCAGGGAGAGGTGGGTGCCGCAGGGAGTGGAGTGCATTATTTCCCCCACCAACTCTATTTTGATTTGGTCCCTGCCCTCACCCTCACCTCTTGATCATACAGCATTGCTCTTTGATGTGAAGGGCACTGTTTGTCACTGGCCACTCAGGTGTTTCCTTTCTTTCTGGTGGTGAAAATTTGAATAAAGATTCGTGCACCTTGTGTCTTTCACTGTGTCTCACACCTGCACACACACATGGGTGCTGGGGGAACAAAAAGAAAACAAAAGAAAGAAAAAAAAGGATGAAAAAAAATTCAGCTTCCTATCTTACCAAATGCACAGAACAAGCTAGACACTGAGAGTTCTCAGCATGGAAGTCAGATGGTGACTTAGTTTGTTGCTCAGCACCAAATACCAACTCAGGGCATGATCCATGGGAATCAGCTACATGCATTCCATGTCCATGGACATTGGTATCAAACATTTGCCAACCCATGAGGACTCTCATGGTACCTGTCTGACCCACAGCATCAGAGGCACAGAATTGCATCGCAGGGTGCTCTGGCAATTAACATTATAAAGCTGCTGCAAGGACTCGCTACACACAGCTCATGGACTTGGCTGGATTGCATCTGAATGTTCTCATTTGCTCGCTTAACTCTGACCTGCATGCTCACAGTCTTGCCTTACCACCTGCCTTTGTGACAAACATACTGCATGTTCATTCAAATGACCATGTTAGAAAGGGGTCCAGGCTGACCCTAATCCATTTGGGCAGTGGGCAGAGGTGGGGATGGTGATGGGTGCTGAATATCAGGATCCCATTAACACGAGTTATGGGCATAGTCCAGGGTCTTAGCCATAATCAGTCATCAGCATAGATCAGGAGTTATGTTTGACTATAATATAAGGAGTGAGCAACAATAAATCCTGTAGGACCATCATGAACAGTAAGGGAATTGTGTATAGTCAGTCGTGGATCTGCAACCAGCTATCAACAATTGAGTCATTCATGTCTAGCTACTATTCATAGAAGTTGGTCAGAGGTCTGCAGCTTTGTCTATTGATTACTGAGAAGGGTGCAAAATGGCTTGTTCTGTTAATGGAGTGATCACTGATGAAAGCTGGGGGAGTAAAGATTGAAATGGAGGCAGGATGAACATGCTGATTGGAGAGAACCAAAGGTATATGAGGTGTGTATGTGGAACAGCATCAAAGGGCATGATATGCTTCGCAATGAGTGTTTTTGGCAGTGAGCAAAACTTGGCATCTTCAACCATGTACATTGCATGCAGAGTGAACACATTGAAGGCTCAAATGCTGGTGAAAGGTTGCACCATGCCATTGCAAATCTAACACTGGCATCTCAGTGATTAGGGGTTCATGGCAGTGATATAGAAATTAGTTGAATGCTGGCAAAAAAAATCCCATCAGTTGTGAAACTTCCAAGGGTGCTCTTGGATGAGGGGAACATTGTTTTATTATCTGTCATGTAATACTGTCCTGAATAAATGGTAAGTTGAATGATGGTCTGGAGGTCTGGAATGGCAAGAGGTAAGAGTGCAGCAGGCACTCACTTTTTGATGTAAGGTGGAGGTCACTCAGCTGGGGTGGCACCTTCAACAAGCTGGTGAACATTCTTGCCAAGGGCGATGATGGAACAGATGGTAGGGCTGCTGAAGATATGGTTGCGACTGGTATGGAAGACCTGAAAATGTGTTGCTGGAAAAGCGCAGCAGGTCAGGCAGCATCCAAGGAACAGGAGATTCAATGTTTTGGGCATAAGCCCTTCTTCAGGAATCTTCAGCCCTGAAGAAGGTCTTATGCCCGAAACATTGACTCTCCTGTTCCTTGGATGCTGCCTGACCTGCTGCGCTTTTCCAGCAACACATTTTCAGCTCTGATCTCCAGCATCTGCAGACTTCACTTTCTCCTGGTATGGAAGACCATCCAGTATAGTCCAGTGAGAGTGTGCCACCTCACCCTGGCACTCTGTGCTTTGCACAATTGGGGTAGAGGATGAGTCGATGTAACAGAGGAACGAGGCAATCAGGAGTAATCTGCCAGGGAGGAGGAGGAGACCACTGAGAAGAAAGGAGGAAGCTGACAACGTCCATGAAGATCTCAGCTGCATCGGGTGCTACTAACCAGACAAAACTTCATTAATGCTCCAAGTTGCAGCTGACCATCATGGACTGTAGAATAAAAGCAAATTCGTGGAAATCTGAAACAAAACACAGAAAATACTGAAGAAACTCAATGGGTCTGGCTGTATCTGTGGAGAAAGAAACCGAGTTAATGCTTTGAATCGAAAATGACTCCCCTTCAGAACACATATTGGACTTGAAATATTAACTGTTTTTCTCTCCAAAAATGATACCAGACCTGCTAAGTTTCTTCACTATGGACTGTAGAATGAGTGTTGGCCATGAGCTCATGTTCGGAATTATCTTACCTGTAAGTGATGTCACCTGAACAATGAGAAGATGCAGGTCTGCATTGAGCACTGGGGGGCAAAGCAGTGGTGACTCATTGGGATGTAACTCAGGACAGGTTAACCATGTGGCCTGGTGGTTATACAGAGATGAGGGTGAGGGAACAGGGTTGTACATGCGTGGGAGTGTCAACCCTACCTGCTATGAGCTATGACTTTATGGTTGCTGTGCCATGACATTGCCTATGAGGGACAATGCTAGTCCAGGTGCACAGCAGCCTTTCAAAAATGATGCTTTTAAAATGATTTAATGAATCAGTTGCCATCAGATTTTCAGATGGCGCATTCTAGATCTGTACAACTCTCACTGAGAAGCTGGATTCTCATCGTCCCACTGAATAATATACCATTGTATTTGTTCTCCGAATTCTGGTTAGTGACTCACTCAAAAGAGGGAATAATTTTGCTTTGTCTGCCTGATCAAATCTCTCATCATCTTGATAGGTTATCTCAGGTTGGCATTTGTTCTTCTGTTTCAAGGGAAATGTTCCTAAGTTCACTAACCTTTTCTCACAATTAGGCTGCTTAGACCCTGACAACGTCCTGGTAATCCTCATCAGCACCATTTGCAACTCTTCAGATACTGAAATAGTCCATGTCCAAATGCAACAAGATCAGGACAACATCCAGGCTCAAGCTGACAAGTTTCCAGCAACACATTTTCAGCTGAAGCTGACAAGTGGCAAGTAACATTCATGCAACACAAATGCCAGGCGATGACCATCTCTCCTCAATAAGACACAATCCAACCTCTGCCCTTGACATTCAATGGTATTACCATCACTGAACCTTCCACTGTCAACATCCTGTAGGTTGCCATTGACCAGAAACTGGACTGGACTCACCATTTAAATATAGCAGCTACAAGAGCAGGTCAGAGCTAGAAATAATGTGATAAGGAACTCACCTCCTGACTCCCCAAAGTCTGGTCACCATCTACAAAGCACAAGTAAGGAATGTGATGGGATGCTTCCCACTTGCCTGGATGGGTACAGCTCCAAAAACACTCAAGTAGTTTGACATCTTCCAGGACATAAGAACCCACATGTTTGGCATCACATCCACAAACATACCGTCACTCTGCAGGTGACGCTCAGTAGTAGTGGTGCGAACTATCTACAACATGCTCTGAAGATACTTTCCTAAGATCCTTAGACATTATCTTTGAAACCTATGACCAATTCCATTTAGAAGGGCTGGGGCAGCAGATACATGGGAACACCACCACCTGCATGTTCCCCTCAAAGCCACTCACCATCCAGATTTGGAAATATGTCACCATTCCTTCACTGTCACTGGGTCAAAATCCTGAAATTCCCTCCATAGTGGCATTGTGGGTTCACCTAGATCATATAGACTGCAGTGGTAGGAGAGGGCAGCTCACCACCACCTTCTCAAGGGCAACAAGGGACAGGCAATAAATGTTGGACCAAACAAAGATACATGATCTATGAGTGAATAAAAACACTTTCTATGACCATTACATTTTCCCTGAAGTGGGATGTCCAGAATTGTCCACAACAGTTCAGCTGATACCTAACCAATGATTTAGAAATTTTGACTATCTTACAGCCAACTAATCACCTACTAAACCATCTTTTTAACTTGTCTTTTAATCTTTAGGAAATTCTGTAAGCACAGTAAAATCTTTTTATTCATCTTAGCCTTTCAAACCTATAATATTTATAGTTTAGGGTCTTTGCATTTTATTCCTTTCACAGTTCCTCACTTCACACTTGTCTACATTAGATTTTATCTGCCATGTTTTGCCCCTTTCACAGTCCTGTTTATTTTCCGGATATCTATCCTGATTAAACTTCATTATCCATTACTTTGACAAGGTTTTACCATTTGTAAGTTTTCTAATATTGTTTCCTACATCCAAATCAAAGTCATCCAGTCATAGAGTCATAGAGATGGACAACAATGAAACAGACCCTTCCATCCAACTTGGTCCGGCCGGGCCAGATATCCCAACTTAATTTAGTCCCCTTTGCCAGCACATCCCTCCAGACCCTTCCTATCCATCTACCCATCCAGATGACTTTTAAATTCTGTAATTGTACCAGCTTCCACCACTTCCTCTGGCAGCTCAGTCCATACATGTACCATCCTCTGCGTGAAAAAGTTGCCCCTTAGGTCTCTTTTATATCTTTCCCCTCTCACTTTAAACCTATGCCCTCAAGTTCTAGACTCCCCTACCCCAGCGAAAAGAATTTGTCTACTTATCCTATCCATCCCCCTCATTTTATAAACCTTGATGAGGTCACCCCTCAGCCTCATGGCCCAGGGGAAACAGCCCCAAGCCTATTCAACATCTCCCTATAGCTCAAATCCTCTAACCCAGCAACATCCTTGTAAATCTTTTTTGAATCGTTTCAAATTTCACAACATCCCTCTGATAGGAAGGAGACCAGAATTGCATGCAATATTCCAAAAATGGCCTAACCAATGTCCTGTACAGTCACAATATGACATCCAAATTCCTACACTCAATGCTCTGACCAATAAAGGAAAGCATACCAAACACCTTCTTCACTATCCTATCTACCCACAACTCAACTTTCAAGGAACTATGAACCTGCACTCCAAGGTCTCTTTGTTTAGCAACACCCCTCAGGACCTTACCATTAAGTGTATAAATCCTGTTCTGATTTGCATTTCCAAAATGCAGCACCTCACATTTATCTAACTTAAACTCCATCTGCCACTCGTCAGCCCATTGGCCCATCTGATTAAGATCTCGTTGTACTTTGAGGTAAACTTCTTCACTGTCCACTATACTTCCAGTTTTGGTGTCATCTACAAACTTACTAACTATTCCTCCAATGTTCACATCCAAATCATTTATATAAATTACAAAAAGCAGTGGACCCAGTACCAATCCTTGTGGCACACCATTGGTCACAGGCCTCCAGTCTGTAAAGCAACCCTCTACCATCACTCTCTGTGTTCTACTTTGAGCGAGTTTCATATCCAAATGGCTAGTTCTCCCTATATTCCATGAGATCTAACCTTACTAACCAGTCTACCGTGAGGAACTTTGTCAAAGGCCTTACTGATGTCCATATAGATCATGGCCTCCACTCTGCTCTCATCAACCCTCTTTGTTATTTCTTCAGAAAACTCAGTCAAGTTCATGAGACATGTTTTCCCATGCACAAAGCCATGCTGACTATCTCTAATCAGCCCTTGCCTTTCCAAATACATGTGCATCTTGTCCCTCCAACAACTTGCCCACCACTGATGTCAGGCTCACCGGTCTATAATTCCCTGGGTTGTCCTTACCACTTTCCTTAGTTGTGGCATCATGCTAAGATCTCCTGCAAATCCTATGGCTCCACACAAATGCTACCTTGCTGATCTTTGAGGGGCCCTATTCTCTCCCTAGTTACTCTTTTGTCCTTAACATAATTGCAAAATCCCTTTGCATTTTCCTTAACACTATTTGCCAAAGCTATCTCATGTCCCCTTTTTGCACTCCTGATTTCCCTCTTAAGTATCCTCCTACTACCTTTATACTGTTCTAAGGATTCACCCAATCTCTGCTGTCTGTACCTGACATATGCTTCTTTATTTTTCTTAACTAAAATCTCAACTTCTCTAGTCATCCAGCATCCTCTACACCTATCTGCCTTACTTTCACCTAACAGGAATGTACTGTCTCTGGACTCTCATTATCGCATTTTTGAAGACTTCCCATTTTCCTGCCGTTCCTTTACCTGCAACATTTATTCCCAGTCAGCTTTTGAAAGTTTTTGCCTAGTACCATCAAAATTAGCCTTTCTTTAATTTAGCACTACAACTTTTAGATCTGGTCTATCCTTTTCCCTCATTATTTTAAAACTGATAGCATTATGGTCGCTGGCCCCAAAGTGCTCCCCCACTGATACCTCAGTCACCTGTCCTGCCTTATTTCCCATGAATAGATCAAATTATGTACCTTCTCCAGTAGGGACAGATCACAAGTGAACAGACACCAAAACTGATTTCTGAATAACTGCAAGAATCAGAATCACTGCAAAACTTGAACTACTCCTCCTTGTCTGAAAAATACCCTTCCACACCACCCTGTCACTGAACCACAAATCCACAACATCACTTTCCCCATAATCCATGGGTTTACATCTCCTTAATAAGCCTCCTGTGTGCCTGTTTGTGCACACACGTTCTGTCAATATGCTGTATGACTCTCTGATTCTAAAAGCATTCATGGAATTGAGGATCAATGTCTCAGGTAGTGAATTAGAAGTGAATTTGGCGCCCTGGGTATTATACACTGCGATAATCATTGACCTGAGAATGTTGTATATGTCTCCTAGGTTGCCTGCAGGACTAATGTCATTCTTGACGACTTCAACTATTGTGCTTTTCACCTCAGTCTTGTAGAGAGATGCATCAACAATGTCAGGTCAAATCCTGTGGGTATAATTGGTATTCACAAAGTTAATCAGATGCTTCCTGTCCCTGAGAGTATTACTTTCTATTTGAGATGAACTCTTGTTGTCAAACCCAGGCTGATTGAGAGAATTTCACACGGCTGCTTTCCTCTGTGGAATAATTAAAAGGACGTAACCCAGATTAGAACAGCTGTAATGAAGTCATCCATAAAACAAACACATCTGGCACTCAGTAAACCTGTGCAAGAGCCTGGCTTCAGATCCTCTCCACAGTCTGCAGTTAGTGGAGCTGAAAGATCAGAATTAATTAAAACAACAGTCCTTTGTTTAAGAATTAAGTTTATCATTTGACTTAGAAGAAAAAGACAAAGTCTTCCATTTGTTTCACTTACTGAATACAAAGTGAGAACATTTTATCACTTTCGGTGTATCTATTTCATATTATACAGCAGAAAGATTTTGAATTTTACAGGCTACACAGAATATGCAATACACATGTTAAGAGTCTACCTATGTTCAAGTGCAATTGAGAGCAATTATTTATGATTCAATTCTCATCCCCCCAGAATGGGCAAATCAATGTCCAAGGCATTTTAGAATCAGTACGGTTGTGTCCAGATGGCATATGGTGTACAAGGTGATGACTATTTCTGATAGTTCGGGCCATAAACATTCCTTATCATATATCTCCTCAGTATTTTCCAATAATGATTGGCCAAGAGCTCCTTGAGAAATGGAGAGGTTAGGCAGTCCTCCATTAAATCCACACACCCTCGATAAGGTTAATCCCAGAGACAGTCATCACTGTTGGGGAATATTCCTACATGGGCCAAGGAATATAAGAAAAGGAGGATTGCCCCCACCCACATCACCTGGCCCCATCCCTGACATGGAGCCCATTTGGCAGTTTCTTAATGTGGGCAAAGGTTGGCCCAACAGTGGATGAAATTGTGAAATCATTGAAAGGGCAAACGCATGAATAATACCTGCCCTGTCAGTAACGATTCATTGATTTTATAGTCACTTTAGATACACACAACTTCTTGCCTCCCTCTATTTATTGTTCCCATTTTCTAAGATTTTCACAGAGACAGAGCATTTCTGCTTTCCACCAACTCGACCCAAGGAATAGTGCCCTGGATAGGCGGATTTTAATTCTGGATGGCAAAGTTCTTCGGAGGTTGTCCAGGTGGCTCCCAGAATGAGAATGCAGACTGTGTGTGAGAGCTAGCCATAGCATAATCTCCTCAGTTGTTAAAACTGAGCCGAAGAGTAAGCTTTCACTGAGAGATAAATATGACTATCAGTCAATGTATAATAGATCCCTATGGATCTCCAATTGTCCCATCCCACAGAAAGCTTTATCCACTTAGAATCAGATAATGATAAGGCACAGAGAAAGCCATTGCACCCATCATGCCTGTGTTATCTGTCTGAGAGAGGTATCTAATTAATTGAACTCTGATAGCTCTGCACATTATTCTTATCAAATATTGATCCAATTCACTTTTCTGAAACTTACTCTTGAGCCTGTCTCCACCAGACATATAGAGCAGCTTGCAATTACTCACAGAATTTTATAAAAATCCCTCGTGTCACCATTGGATCTTTTATTAATCAATGGAAATTAAATAAAAAACAAAATGCTTGCAGGGACAGAAAGATTAGTAGCCAAAGGGGGAACTTTTCTGCCAATGGAAGCATTTTTCCTTCCTTACTTTTACCATTCCTGATTTTGAATCACTCCCAAAACCATCTCTGTCCGAAGGAGAGCAATCCCAGCTCCCCTCTATATATGTGGAGCCCTCAGTCCATTCTACTGAACATCCTCAGCACCCTCTCCAAGGCCTGGATATCCTTTAGAGAGTGTAGTGATACGAATTGAACACTGTATGCCGGCTGAGGCCTAACTATAAAAGCTCAGCATAACCTCAGCATTTGTACCCTATTACCTTGAACCTTAGGCCCCAGCAGATCCAGGAATAGAGAGTTTAGTAAAGCTAAAAATAGGTTGCTTTCCCAGACATTGAGAAAGTAGGACTGCCTGACTGCAAGTTGTGAGGAGCCGAGTGAAACAATTTGCAGCTTATTGAGGCGCAGTGAAGGAGGTTGACTGGGATTTTCCAACTGGCCTCCAAATGTTTGCAGGTGCCAGAGGTCGGATTAACTGAGCTGTCTGGAGGTGATTTCCTGGAAGCCGACAGCACTCCAGGCAGGCCAAGACATCTTCTGGGCCTTCCCAAATCCAGTAGTAGCAGTCCCAGAACACCCTGAGGAATGGTTCCCACCCACCTTACCCAATGTTGCCACATCCCTCCCAACATCAACATCCCTCAAAACGATTTTTGTACATATCCCCATTGTCTCTCGAAATGTCTAATAAATTCTTTTCTTGGTCGCCCAGGTTAGTTTTCAGAATTCGATAAAAGCAAATTATTGCAAGTGCTGGAAATCTGAATCAAACACAGAGAATGCTGGAGAAACTCAGCAGGTCTGACAGCATCTGTGGAGAAAGAAAGAGAGTTAACATTTGAGTCCAATACGACTCCTTCAGAATCCTTTATGTTTGCTTTGGACTTGGATAATTGTCTATGAATTTTACGGAGCTCAGGTTTGACTGATGTAACTTTTTATCTCCAAGAAGATTGCCTTCTCTACCCTGTTGGTTCCAGGTTTGCAAACTGACTGTGCAGAGGCAGGAAATTACAGTGGGAACATCTTGGCATAGCAGATTGGTATGTTCTATCTGGAGTTTGTGCTTCTCAGAGCTGGCTTTCCTTTGCAAGTAGCATTCCTTGAAAAAGCAAACTTTCTGAATAATTTTTAATGAACATTTAACAAAACAAATGCTGAACAATACACATTTAGGCTTTCCCTCTTTTAGAATCTTATACTCCTGAACCTTCCATTTAGCATATGTTAGGTCAGGGAAGTATAGTTATCTGGAAAGGGAGAGTTCTTAGAGGGGTCATTTCCTTGCTGTAGGACCAGGCCCTCATTAATCCATTGTTGATATATCCAAACTGCTAGAACTTACATCATCCTTCTCCTGCCAGACCTATCAGCTGACAGATCCCATGAAATGCATTGGAAAGTAATTTGTTCTTTTACTCTGCAGTTCTGTTCAACCCTAATTCTAACCTTGCTCTATCTGATAATTGAGCCAAGCGACAATTTTATTCCACTCTCTTCAGGTAGAGTGAAGGCAGTCCAATTAAATATTAAATTACGTGTTAGAAAGGAAAAGCAGTATTCAGTTTTGCACCAGATAGAACTTGCTTCTTCTAGAGAGAACCACGAGTGACAAGCAGCAAAAGCTTATATTTTTAAAGCCCTGTAATGTTGTAAAATATCTGGAAACATGCAAATGAATGTCATCGTTAAAAAAAAATGGCAAACCAAAGGAGACAGGACAAAGGATGGGCATTGCACTTGTGGAAGGATGTGAGGGCATTGGAGACAATGCAGGAAAGATTCATGAGAATGGTTCCAGGATGAGGAAGTCCAGGATGAGTCTGTTTCAGTGTAAAGGAATTGGAAGAAGGTGCTCCCACACTAAACATACTGTACTCGATGTTGAGTCCCGAAGGCTGTAGTGTCCCCCAGAGCAAAATGAGATGCTGTTCTTCCGGCTTGAGCTGAGTTTAATTGGATCACTGCAGCAAGCCTGAGACAGAGATGTTTACCAGGAAACACAGTGGCATGTTGAAATGGCAGGGAGGTCCTTGGGAAAGAAAAGGTTAAGAAGAGTTTTTTGCAGAGGCAGCCAAAATCACATGGAGCCTGGATAGAATAGATAGGGAGAAACTGTTTCCATTAGCAGAAGAATAAAGAACCAAAGGGTCTCTAATTAAAATGATTAACAAAGCAGGTCAGACACTAGGAATACTGCTGCAAATGACTCACCATCTGAATCCCCAAAGCCTGGCCACCATCTATAGGGCACAAGTCAGGAGTGTGATGGAATACTCTCCACCTATTTGGATGGGTGCAGCTCCAACAACACTCAAGAAGCTTGACACCATTTGGGACAAAGCAGCCTGCTTATTTAACATTACATCCACAAGCAGCCACTCTCTCCACCACTGATGCTCAGTAGCAGCAGTTTGCAATATCTACAAGATGCACTGCAGAAATTCAGCAAAGATCCTCAGACAGCACCTTCCAAACCCACAACCACTTCCGTCTTGAAGGACAAGGGCAGCAGATATATGAGAACACCACCTGCAAGTACACCTCCATGCCACTCACCATCCTGACTTAGAATCTTGGCATTTCCTCCTTAAGGGCATTGCAGTATGTGGACTGCAGTGGTACAAGAAGGCAACTCACCATCTCAATGGCGGTTAGGGACAGGCAATAAACGTTGGCCCAACCAGCGACACCCATTTCCCATGATTGAATAAAAAAAAAGAGGCAATGTGGCTGATGTTTTTTTTTAAAGCAGCAAGTGGCTTGCACTGACTAAGATGGTGTTGGAGATAGATTCAATTCAGGCTTTCAAAAGAGAATTAAATGACATATTCGAAAATATTTGAAGGGATCGAGGAAAAAGCAGAAGTGGAAAGAGGTTTGCCACTCATGCAGACAGGATTGCAATGGGTCAAATAGTCTTCTCTGTGCTGTAACCTTTCTATAATTGGATAAAATGCTTAGTGAAAGCAATCTGTTTGTAAAAGACTCTGAAAGGAGGAGACAGAGGTTGAGAGACAAGGGTTTAAGGGATGTAATTTCAAATGTACAGTCTAGACAGTTACTCATGACTAAACAGATGTCAATCATTTTGCTGTGGACTCAGCTTTTACCAAACTCGTCTTAGCTATTAGCAGTTCAGTCTTTGCTGACTAGAGGAACTGCATGGTGGGGAAAGGGAAATGGAGTAAAGGGAAACAGCGGGAAATGTATCAGAATCAGATATCACGGTTTCCCAAACAGATCACACATTCAATGTTACAGTGAATGAAGAAGCATAGCTGATGTGCTACTTACAATTCCGTGGTTCTACCTGGAAAAATGCTGCTGGCAAATTGAAGCAGATGGTGTTAAGTGGGTGTTCATTTTCCTCCCTAACTAAAGCAGAACAACAAATGATGAAGAATTGTCAGCCAAACCTGTGCAAAAAATTCTCTATTGTAGGACCTTCTGTCATTCTGTAGTTATCGATAACATGTTGGTTTTGACATTTGATCATTGTGAATTCGTTGCTGGTGTGGACAGGCAGCGAAGGAAGGATTTAATATGGGGGCTGCTGATATATGCTATTTATGTGCCAGTGACAGATTACTTGCCAGGTTGGTAAAGGCTCCTCTCTAGAAGGGAATAGGTCTGAAAGAGGTATTAAGCATCCTTACGTGAGCAGCATTTGATTGCCCAGGTGACAGTTTCAGCCACTTTGCTGCCAATTTCTTGGCCAAAGGTCTTTCTTTGAGGATCGCCACATCTTGTGATAAATTGGACTGTTAATGTGACTGGAATTACACTCTGCACAGAAACATCAACAGCATTAAGTATGAGCTAAAAAAAAGACTTATGTAAGAGAAATTCGGGACTGAAGTTGAATGCTTCATGACGGAGGCAATGAAAAGAAATTAATGGAAATTTTATTGGAAATAATTTTCCATTCATTACTAATTGCTGTTTTCCTATAGATCATTTAGTGCAGTGGAATCACCTGTATTCAAAAGGGAAGAATTTCATTGTCCTTTCACTTCCTATCCATTCCACATCTTTCAATGATGTGTAGACAAAATTTACAAGTACTCTTTAAGTTGTATCCTACAATCCCCAACGTACAACCTGAGTGTCCAACTGGTATTGTGGATTGGACTTGGTAGCCTTGATTTAGTTAATTTCATGATCTCAGGGTTTCACAATGATTGTTACAGTGACTGAATTACCCCTGAATTTTAATCAATGGGGGAAATATGGGGATTGGCTTAAATCATAGAATCACAGAGCACAGAAACAGACAATTCGCCACAAGGCACTGGGTTTGGATAGTCCCAAGGGGTAAGTCCACAACCTTGGAAGCTGTGATTGATTTCCAAGATTGTCTGATCGCCTTGATAAAGGAGAGCTGGGAAGAGATGGTTTGTCGTGGAGATGGGAGGAGTTTGTGATCACCTTCTAGTGTCTTTCATTTTTGGGCATGGCCTCTGCATCACCAATTCTGATTGACAGATCTTCACAGTATTCGTTATCAATTATATTTCACTTCAGATTAGCAGGTGTCCCAAAAATTAATTGACTCTAGACTGAGTTTTGAAATTGTGTCATACGGGAGAGATGGAAAGTGAAGCATTATGAAATCTACATTTAGAATATGAAATGTCATTTTTCTTTTAAATAACAAGTGCACGTGGTTTCCCAGGAGAAAAATACATATTCAAGAAAGAGAAACTTTTTTTAGATTTTAAAGACATCAGGAGGAGAAAACAGGAATATGGCTCTGAGATAGAGGATCAGCCAGACCATTTTGAATGGTGGGGCAGGCTTGAAGAACTGAATGTTCCTGTTCCTAGATTCTTTGGAATTTAAAGCAAATTGCAAGAGGCTCTCTTGATATTTAAAGGGTAAATGAAAGAGTAAATGAAATGAATGCTGTTTCTCCAGAAAGTGATAATGGAGTGGTAACAGGAGATGAAAAGAGAAGTAGACATGAAATGAATAAATATTTTGAACATTCTTACAGAGAGTGCAAAAAATCACAATAGTAGTTTTAAATTAGAAAGTGGAAGAGAGAGCAAAGCAAAATTATAATCACAAGGAAAACAGTATGAAGCAATTTGATGGATCTGTGGACAGGCAAGTCTCTGAGTTCAGATAGACTTTATCCTGGGATCTTAAAACATTTTGTTCATGAGGTAGTAGATGGTACTCTTTCAAAATTCTCACTATATCAGGAATGGTTCCTTCACACTGGAAAGTAGCAAATCTCATGCCTCTTTTGAAGAAGGAAAGGAGGCAGAGGGTAAGAAACTACAGGCCTGTTAGCTTGATGTCTGTCATGGGAAAGTGATATTATGGAGATTCTAAGCACATGTTTAGAAAATCTCACAGTCGTTCGGAGGGGTCTGCACAATTTCATCAATGGGAAATCTTGTTTCACCAATTTACTGGAGGTTTTTGAAGGGGTAATACGCCGTGTTGATAAAGGGAGCCTGTAAGTGTACTATACTTGGATTTTAAGAAGCTATTGGATAAGGTACTATGTCAAAGTTTATTGGAGAAATTAACTGTTTACATTGTAGGGGTAATGTCTGGGCATGGCTGTAAGATTAGTTAGCTGACACAAAATAGTGTGTCTAAATTTGTCTGATTGACAGGATATGAGAATTGGAATCCTGCAGGGGTCTATATCAAGTTAACATCAATGACTTAGATGAGGAAGTGAAGACATGGCAACTAAATTTGCACATGACACAAAATGGATATGTTGTGAAGAAGACTTAAGGAAATTTAGATAGATGTAGATAGCTTGGGTGAGTGAGCAGAAATCTGGCAGGTGGAGGATAATGTGGGGAAAATGTGAAGTTGTTCACGCTGGCAGGAAGAATAAAAAAAGTAGAATATAACCTAAACAAAGCATGGCTGCAGAACTCTGAGGTGCAGAACATTTCGGTGTTCTGGTTCAGTTTAAAGCACCCTATTTAAGGAAGCATGCAAGTGCATTGGAGACAGCCAGTGGAGGTTTATTAGATTTCAGCATGTTGGACAGGATGGGTTTGTTCCCACTGGAGTTTAAAAGAGTAAGGGGTGACTTATTGAAGTGTGTAGGATCCTGAATGGTCTTGACAAGTCGGATGTGGAAAAAACACATTACGGGTGAGTCAGTCAGAAGTAGGACGCTGTTTTAAAATTAGGGGTCAGCCTTTTGGGACAGAGGTGAGGAGAATAATTTGTCTCTCAGAGGATTGTAAGATTTTTGAACTCTGCCTCAGACTGCAGTGGAGGAGGTGTCATTGAATATTTTTAACACAAAGATGAATAGAGTGTTGTTAGGCAAGGGAAAGACCAAATGAAAGTGGAATTCAAAACACAAACAAATCAGCCATGGTCTTAATGAATAAGTAGGAGCAGGCTTGAGGGGCTGAAGGGCCTACTTTTTCTCTCATATTCATTTGTTTGTATGACGTAAGGGATGAGATATGTGATGAAACTTCCAGGGATAGATTTATTCACATAGTTGACAACCATTTTGTTGATTAAAAACCAGAAGAACTGGGAATGCCAGCAATCAGAAACAGAAATTGCTGGAAAAGCTCAGCTGATCCGGCAGCATCTGTGGAGAGAAATCAGTTCCAGTGACTCTTCCTCAGAGCTCTTGTCTTGTTGATTAATTTTTCCCCCCCAAATCAGGAACCCTTGGCTTAACAAGTGACCCAACCACTGAAAGCAAATCAAACCATAAGAGAAACGGGTGGACAGGGAGGGGCTGTCCCACAGGCCAATGATCCGAAATCAGTTGTGTCACATTTCTAGGCGTTTTGGCAGACAAAAGCCCATATCCCAGACTCTGAAGAGAGCATGAGGAATCCAGTCAGAGTGGGCTCGCATGTGTCACTCTCTGCGGAGCTGTCAGACAAACACAAAGCGCCCAGCTGGGCTGCAGAGGCAAGGTGTCTGACGAGCTCAGAGATGCATGATGAATAGACGTTGTTTGCTGTCACCCCTTTCAAGTTAAGCTGTCACCTCATTGTGAAAGGTCACGTGACCAGTCCAGGAGGCGCAGTCAAGCTGGCTCCTCAGAAAGGGGAAGTTGGAATGTCAGTGCGGCCTCTGGAACCAGGAATTATATATCCAGGTCGATCAATGGTAAATCTGCACAAGAACACTGCATTAATAATCCTGTAGACTGGACCCAATCATCCCCTCTCTGGGTCACCTGACTAGCTCTCTAAAAGGGGCAGGCTCCACCCACGAACATGCATAACAAAAGTACCATCAACGTTTTTGGGGAGTGGCCATTAGAACAGTGCATGTTCCACGTTTGTTTTTGTCAAACAGACAGAACAGTCTGTTAAGAGGACACTTGACTTCATACACAAATTCACCAGGAAGGAACATCAATCCAAAGGAAATAAAATGCTTTTCTCTCTTGTGTGCTTCAATCAAACATTCCCAGTCAGAAATTACATCAGTGGGAAGTATTTTCCCCATTAGCTCAACATGCATCGGTTTTCAACTCAGTCAGATTAACTGTTAAACCTGAATGAATAGTTTTCATCACCCATCAGTCAGTCACCCTTGAGGCTGAAGTGTAAATGCAAACTATATTGCTGCCCCAATACTCCACAGTGCTGATGTGGCTTACCCCACTGTCCCAATACTCCACTGTGCGGATGTGTTTCACCCCACCCCCCAATACTCCAATGTGCTGATGTGGTTCACCCCACTGTCCCAATACTCCACTGTGCGGATGTGTTTCACCCCACCCCCCAATACTCCAATGTGCTGATGTGGTTCACCCTACTGTCCCAATAGTCCACTGTGCTGATGTGGCTCACCCCACTATCCCAATACTCCACTGTGCTGATGTGGCTAACCCCTTTGTCCCAAATACTCCACTGTATTGATGTGGCTCACCCCACTGTCCCAATACTCCACTGTGCTGATTTGGATAACCCCACTGTCCCAATACTCACTCCACTGTGCTAATGTTGCTCACCCCACTGCCCCAATACTCCACTGTGCTGATGTGGCTAACCCCACTGTCCCAATACTCCACTGTGCTGATGTGGCTCACCCCACTGCCCCAATACTCCACTGTGCTGACATGGTTCACCCTACTGTCCCAATACTCCACTGTGCTGACGTGGCTCACCCCACTATCCCAATACTCCACTGTGCTGATGTGGATAACCCCTTTGTCCCAATACTCCACTGTGCTGATGTGGCTCACCCCACTGTCCCAATACTCCACTGTGCTGATGTGGTTCACCCCACTGTCCCAATACTCCACTGTGCTGACGTGGCTCATTCTACTGTCCCAATACTCCACTGTGCTGATGTGGATAACCCCACTGTCCCAATACTCCACTGTGCTGATGTGGATAACCCCACTGTCCCAATACTCCACTGTGCTGAAGTGGCTAACCCCTTTGTCCCCAATACTCCACTGTGCTGATGTGGCTCACCCTACTGCCCCAATACTCCAATGTGCTGATTTGGCTCACTCCACTGTCCCAATACTCCACTGTGCTGATGTGGCTAACCCCATTTGTCCCCAGTACTCCACTGTGCTGATGTGGCTCACCCCACTGCCCCAATACTCCACTGTGCTGACTTGGCTCACCCTACTGTCCCAATACTCCACTGTGCTGATATGGATAACCCCACTTTCCCAATACTCCACTGTGCTGTTGTGGCTCACCCTACTGTCCCAATACTCCACTGTGCTGTTGTGACTCACCCCACTGTCCCAATACTCCACTGTGCTGATGTGGATAATCCCTTTGTCCCAAACACTCCACTGTGCTGTTGTGGCTCACCCCACTGTCCCAATACTCCACTGTGCTGTTGTGACTCACCCCACTGTCCCAATACTCCATTGTGCTGATGTGGCTCACCCCACTGTCCCAATACTCCACTGTGCTGTTGTGAGTCACCCCACTGTCCCAATACTCCACTGTGCTGTTGTGACTCACCCCACTGTCCCAATACTCCATTGTGCTGATGTGGATAATCCCTTTGTCCCAAATACTCCACTGTGCTGTTATGGCTCACCCCACTGGCCCAATACTCCACTGTGCTGATGTGGATTATCCCTTTGTCCCAAATACTCCACTGTGCTCTTGTGGCTCACCCCACTGTCCCAATACTCCACTGTGCTGATGTGGATAATCCCTTTGTCCCAAACACTCCACTGTGCTGTTGTGACTCACCCCACTGTCCCAATACTCCACTGTGCTGTTGTGACTCACCCCACTGTCCCAATACTCCATTGTGCTGATGTGGCTCACCCCACTGTCCCAATACGCCACTCCACTGTGCTAATGTTGCTCACCTCACTGTCCCAATACTCCACTGTGCTGATGTGTCTCACCCCACTGTCCCAATACTCCACTGTGCTGATGTGGTTAACCCACTTTCCAATACTCCACTGTGCTGATGTGGCTCACCCCACTGTTGCAAATAATCCACTGTGCTGATGTGGCTCACCCCACTGTCCCAATACTCCACTGTGCTGATGTGTCTCACCCCACTGTCCCAATATTCCACTGTGCTGATGTGGCTAACCCCATTTGTCCCCAATACTCCACTGTGCTGATGTGGCTAACCCCATTTATCCCCAATACTCCACTGTGCTGATGTGGCACACCCCACTGCACCAATAGTCCAATGTGCTGATTTGGCTCACTCCACTGTCCCAATATTCCCCTGTGCTGATGTGGCTAACCTCACGGTCCCAATACTCCACTGTGCTGATGTGGAAAACCCCTTTGTCCCAATACTCCACTGTGCTGATGTGGCTCACCCCACTGTCCCAATACTCCACTGTGCTGACGTGGCTCACCCCACTGTCCCAATACTCCACTGTGCTGATGTGGTTCACCCCACTGTCCCAATACTCCACTGTGCTGTTGTGGCTCACCCCACTGTCCCAATACTCCACTGTGCTGATGTGGTTCACCCCACTGTCCCAATACTCCACTGTGCTGATGTGGCTCACCCCACTGTCCCAATACTCCACTGTGCTGTTGTGGTTCACCCCACTGTCCCAATACTCCACTGTGCTGACGTGGTTCACCCCACTGTCCCAATACTCCACTGTGCTGATGTGGCTCACCCCACTGTCCCAATATTCCACTGTGCTGATGTGGCTAACCCCATTTGTCCCCAATACTCCACTGTGCTGATGTGGCTAACCCCATTTGTCCCCAATACTCCACTGTGCTGATGTGGCACACCCCACTGCACCAATACTTCAATGTGCTGATTTGGCGCACTCCACTGTCCCAATACTCCCCTGTGCTGATGTGGCTAACCTCACGGTCCCAATACTCCACTGTGCTGATGTGGATAACCCCTTTGTCCCAATACTCCACTGTGCTGATGTGGCTCAGCCCACTGTCCCAATACTCCACTGTGCTAACGTGGCTCACCCCACTGTCCCAATACTGCACTGTGCTGATGTGGCTCACCCCACTGTCCCAATACTCCACTGTGCTGTTGTGGCTCACCCCAATGTCCCAACACTCCACTGTGCTGATGTGGTTCACCCCACTGTCCCAATACTCCACTGTGCTGATGTGGCTAACCCCACTGTCCCAATACTCCACTGTGCTGTTGTGGCTAACCCCACTGTCCCAATACTCCACTGTGCTGATGTGGCTCACCCCACTGTCCCAATACTCCACTGTGCTGATGTGGCTCACCCCACTGTCCCAAATACTCCACTGGGCTGTTGTGGCTCACCCCACTGTCCCAATACTCCACTGTGCTGTTGTGGCTCACCCCACTGCCCCAATACTCCACTGTGCTGATGTGTCTAACCCCACTGTCCCAATACTCCACTGTGCTGATGTGGCTCACACCACTGCCCCAATACTCCACTGTGCTGATGTGGCTCACCCCACTTTACCAATACTCCCCTATGCTGATGTAGCTCACCCCACTGTCCCAATATTCCACCGTGCTGATTTGGATAACCCCACTGTCCCAATACTCCACTCCCCTGTGCTAATGTTGCTCACTTCACTGTCCCAATACTCCACTGTGCTGAAGTGGCTACTCCACTGTCCCAATACTCCACTGTGCTGATGTGGTTAACCCCACTGTCCCAAATACTCCACTGTACTGATGTGTCTCACCCCACTGTCCCAATACTCTACTGTGCTGATGTGTCTCACCCCACTGTCCCAATACTCCACTGTGCTGATGTGGTTAACCCCACTGTCCCAAATAATCCACTGTGCTGATGTGTCTCACCCCACTGTCCCAATACTCCACTGTGCTGACGTGGCTCTCCCCACTGCCCGAATACTCCCCTGTGCTGATGTGGCTAACCCCCGGTCCCAATACTCCACTGTGCTGATATGGATAACCCCTTTGTCCCAATACTCCCCTGTGCTGATGTGGCTAACCCCACGGTCCCAATACTCCACTGTGGTGATGTGGCTCACCCCACTATTCCAATACTCCACTGTGGTGATGTGGCTCACCCCACTATCCCAATACTCCACTGTGCTGATGTGTCTCACCCCACTGCCCCAATACTCCACTGTGCTGATGTGGCTCACCCCACTGTCCCAATACTCCATTGTGCTGATGTGGCTCACCCCACTGTCCCAATACTCCACCGTGCTGATTTGGATAACCCCACTGTCCCAATACTCCACTCCACTGTGCTAATGTTGCTCACCTGACTGTCCCAAAACTCCACTGTGCTGAAGTGGCTACTCCACTGTCCCAATACTCCACTGTGCTGATGTGTCTCACCCCACTGTCCCAATACTCTACTGTGCTGATGCGGCTAACCCCACTGTCCCAATACTCCACTGTGCTGATGTGGTTCACCCCACTGTCCCAATACTCCACTGTGCTGTTGTGGCTCACCCCACTGTCCCAATACTCCACTGTGCTGATGTGGTTCTCCCCATTGTCCCAATACTCCACTGTGCTGATGTGGCTCACCCCACTGTCCCAATACTCCACTGTGCTGTTGTGGTTCACCCCACTGTCCCAATACTCCACTGTGCTGACGTGGTTCACCCCACTGTCCCAATACTCCACTGTGCTGATGTGGCTAACCCCACTATCCCAATACTCCACTGTGCTGTTGTGGCTCACCCCACTGTCCCAATACTCCACTGTGCTGATGTGGCTCACCCCACTGTCCCAATACTCCAATGTGCTGATGTGTCTCACCCCACTGTCCCAATATTCCACTGTGCTGATGTGGCTAACCCCATTTGTCCCCAATACTACACTGTGCTGATGTGGCTAACCCCATTTGTCCCCAATACTCCACTGTGCTGATGTGGCACACCCCACTGCACCAATACCTCAATGTGCTGATTTGACGCACTCCACTGTCCCAATACTCCCCTGTGCTGATGTGGCTAACCTCACGGTCCCAATACTCCACTGTGCTGATGTGGATAACCCCTTTGTCCCAATACTCCACTGTGCTGATGTGGCTCAGCCCACTGTCCCAATACTCCACTGTGCTGACGTGGCTCACCCCACTGTCCCAATACTCCACTGTGCTGATGTGTCTCACCCCACTGTCCCAATACTCCACTGTGCTGATGTGGTTAACCCCACTGTCCCAAATACTCCACTGTGCTGATGTGTCTCACCCCACTGTCCCAATACTCCACTGTGCTGACGTGGCTCACCCCACTGCCCGAATACTCCCCCGTGCTGATTTGGATAACCCCACTGTCCCAATACTCCACTGTGCTGATATGGATAACCCCACTGTCCCAATACTCCCCTGTGCTGATGTGGCTAACCCCACTGCCCCAATACTCCACTGTGCTGTTGTGGCTCACCCCACTGTCCCAACACTCCACTGTGCTGATGTGGTTCACCCCACTGTCCCAATACTCCACTGTGCTGATGTGGCTAACCCCACTGTCCCAATACTCCACTGTGCTGTTGTGGCTAACCCCACTGTCCCAATACTCCACTGTGCTGATGTGGCTCACCCCAATGTCCCAATACTCCACTGTGCTGATGTGGCTAACCCCACTGTCCCAAATACTCCACTGGGCTGTTGTGGCTCACCCCACTGTCCCAATACTCCACTGTGCTGTTGTGGCTCACCCCACTGCCCCAATACTCCACTGTGCTGATGTGTCTATCCCCACTGTCCCAATACTCCACTGTGCTGATGTGGCTCACCCCACTGCCCCAATACTCCACTGTGCTTTTGTGGCTCACCCCACTTTCCCAATACTCCACTGTGCTGATGTGGTTCACCCCACTGTCCCAATACTCCACTGTGCTGATGTGGCTAACCCCTTTGTCCCAATACTCCACTGTGCTGTCGTGGCTCACACCACTGCCCCAATACTCCACTGTGCTGATGTGGCTCACCCCACTTTACCAATACTCCCCTATGCTGATGTAGCTCACCCCACTGTCCCAATATTCCACCGTGCTGATTTGGATAACCCCACTGTCCCAATACTCCACTCCCCTGTGCTAATGTTGCTCACTTCACTGTCCCAATACTCCACTGTGCTGAAGTGGCTACTCCACTGTCCCAATACTCCACTGTGCTGATGTGGTTAACCCCACTGTCCCAAATACTCCACTGTACTGATGTGTCTCACCCCACTGTCCCAATACTCTACTGTGCTGATGTGTCTCACCCCACTGTCCCAATACTCCACTGTGCTGATGTGGTTAACCCCACTGTCCCAAATACTCCACTGTGCTGATGTGTCTCACCCCACTGTCCCAATACTCCACTGTGCTGACGTGGCTCACCCCACTGCCCGAATACTCCCCCGTGCTGATTTGGATAACCCCACTGTCCCAATACTCCACTGTGCTGATATGGATAACCCCACTGTCCCAATACTCCCCTGTGCTGATGTGGCTAACCCCACTGCCCCAATACTCCACTGTGCTGATGTGGCTCACCCCACTGTCCCAATACTCCACTGTGCTGATGTGGCTCACCCCACTGTCCCAATACTCCACCGTGCTGATTTGGATAACCCCACTGTCCCAATACTCCACTGTGCTGATGTGGCTCACCCCACTGCCCGAATACTCCCCTGTGCTGATGTGGCTAACCCCACGGTCCCAATACTCCACTGTGCTGATGTGGATAACCCCTTTGTCCCAATACTCCCCTGTGCTGATGTGGCTAACCCCACGGTCCCAATACTCCACTGTGCTGATGTGGCTCACCCCACGGTCCCAATACTCCACTGTGCTGATGTGTCTCACCCCACTGTCCCAATACGTCACTGTGCTTTTGTGGCTCACCCCACTGTCCCAATACTCCACTGTGCTGATGTGGCTCACCCCACTGCCCGAATACTCCCCTGTGCTGATGTGGCTAACCCCACGGTCCCAATACTCCACTGTGCTGATGTGGATAACCCCTTTGTCCCAATACTCCCCTGTGCTGATGTGGCTAACCCCACGGTCCCAATACTCCACTGTGCTGATGTGGTTCACCCCACTGTCCCAATACTCCACTGTGCTGTTGTGGCTCACCCCACTGTCCCAATACTCCACTGTGCTGATGTGGTTCACCCCACTGTCCCAATACTCCACTGTGCTGATGTGGCTCACCCCACTGTCCCAATACTCCACTGTGCTGTTGTGGTTCACCCCACTGTCCCAATACTCCACTGTGCTGACGTGGTTCACCCCACTGTCCCAATACTCCACTGTGCTGATGTGGCTCACCCCACTGTCCCAATACTCCAATGTGCTGATGTGTCTCACCCCACTGTCCCAATATTCCACTGTGCTGATGTGGCTAACCCCATTTGTCCCCAATACTCCACTGTGCTGATGTGGCTAACCCCATTTGTCCCCAATACTCCACTGTGCTGATGTGGCACACCCCACTGCACCAATACTTCAATGTGCTGATTTGGCGCACTCCACTGTCCCAATACTCCCCTGTGCTGATGTGGCTAACCTCACGGTCCCAATACTCCACTGTGCTGATGTGGATAACCCCTTTGTCCCAATACTCCACTGTGCTGATGTGGCTAGGCCCACTGTCCCAATACTCCACTGTGCTAACGTGGCTCACCCCACTGTCCCAATACTCCACTGTGCTGATGTGGCTCACCCCACTGTCCCAATACTCCACTGTGCTGTTGTGGCTAACCCCACTGTCCCAACATTCCACTGTGCTGATGTGGTTCACCCCACTGTCCCAATACTCCACTGTGCTGATGTGGCTCACCCCACTGTCCCAATACTCCACTGTGCTGTTGTGGCTCACCCCAATGTCCCAACATTCCACTGTGCTGATGTGGTTCACCCCACTGTCCCAATACTCCACTGTGCTGATGTGGCTAACCCCACTGTCCCAATACTCCACTGTGCTGTTGTGGCTAACCCCACTGTCCCAATACTCCACTGTGCTGATGTGGCTCACCCCACTGTCCCAATACTCCACTGTGCTGATGTGGCTCTCCCCACTGTCCCAAATACTCCACTGGGCTGTTGTGGCTCACCCCACTGTCCCAATACTCCACTGTGCTGTTGTGGCTCACGCCACTGCCCCAATACTCCACTGTGCTGATGTGTCTAACCCCACTGTCCCAATACTCCACTGTGCTGATGTGGCTCACACCACTGCCCCAATACTCCACTGTGCTGATGTGGCTCACCCCACTTTACCAATACTCCCCTATGCTGATGTAGCTCACCCCACTGTCCCAATATTCCACCGTGCTGATTTGGATAACCCCACTGTCCCAATACTCCACTCCCCTGTGCTAATGTTGCTCACTTCACTGTCCCAAAACTCCACTGTGCTGAAGTGGCTACTCCACTGTCCCAATACTCCACTGTGCTGATGTGGTTAACCCCACTGTCCCAAATACTCCACTGTACTGATGTGTCTCACCCCACTGTCCCAATACTCTACTGTGCTGATGTGTCTCACCCCACTGTCCCAATACTCCACTGTGCTGATGTGGTTAACCCCACTGTCCCAAATACTCCACTGTGCTGATGTGTCTCACCCCACTGTCCCAATACTCTACTGTGCTGATGTGTCTCACCCCACTGTCCCAATACTCCACTGTGCTGTTGTGGCTCACTCCACTGTCCCAATACTCCACTGTGCTGATGTGGTTAACCCCACTGTCCCAAATACTCCACTGTACTGATGTGTCTCACCCCACTGTCCCAATATTCTACTGTGCTGATGTGTCTAACCCCACTGTCCCAATACTCCACTGTGCTGATGTGGCTAACCCCACGGTCCCAATACTCCACTGTGGTGATGTGGCTCACCCCACTGTCCCAATACTCCACTGTGCTGATGTGTCTAACCCCACTGTCCCAATACTCCACTGTGCTGATGTGGCTCACCCCACTGTCCCAATACTCCATTGTGCTGATGTGGCTCACCCCACTGTCCCAATACTCCACCATGCTGATTTGGATAACCCCACTGTCCCAATACTCCACTCCACTGTGCTAATGTTGCTCACCTGACTGTCCCAAAACTCCACTGTGCTGAAGTGGCTACTCCACTGTCCCAATACTCCACTGTGCTGATGTGTCTCACCCCACTGTCCCAATACTCTACTGTGCTGATGCGGCTAACCCCACTGTCCCAATACTCCACTGTGCTGATGTGGTTCACCCCACTATCCCAATACTCCACTGTGCTGTTGTGGCTCACCCCACTGTCCCAATACTCCACTGTGCTGATGTGGTTCACCCCACTGTCCCAATACTCCACTGTGCTGATGTGGCTCACCCCACTGTCCCAATACTCCACTGTGCTGTTGTGGTTCACCCCACTGTCCCAATACTCCACTGTGCTGACGTGGTTCACCCCACTGTCCCAATACTCCACTGTGCTGATGTGGCTAACCCCACTATCCCAATACTCCACTGTGCTGTTGTGGCTCACCCCACTGTCCCAATACTCCACTGTGCTGATGTGGCTCACCCCACTGTCCCAATACTCCAATGTGCTGATGTGTCTCACCCCACTGTCCCAATATTCCACTGTGCTGATGTGGCTGACCCCATTTGTCCCCAATACTCCACTGTGCTGATGTGGCTAACCCCATTTGTCCCCAATACTCCACTGTGCTGATGTGGCACACCCCACTGCACCAATACTTCAATGTGCTGATTTGACGCACTCCACTGTCCCAATACTCCCCTGTGCTGATGTGGCTAACCTCACGGTCCCAATACTCCACTGTGCTGATGTGGATAACCCCTTTGTCCCAATACTCCACTGTGCTGATGTGGCTCAGCCCACTGTCCCAATACTCCACTGTGCTGACGTGGCTCACCCCACTGTCCCAATACTCCACTGTGCTGATGTGGCTCACCCCACTGTCCCAATACTCCACTGTGCTGTTGTGGCTCACCCCACTGTCCCAACACTCCACTGTGCTGATGTGGTTCACCCCACTGTCCCAATACTCCACTGTGCTGATGTGGCTAACCCCACTGTCCCAATACTCCACTGTGCTGTTGTGGCTAACCCCACTGTCCCAATACTCCACTGTGCTGATGTGGCTCACCCCAATGTCCCAATACTCCACTGTGCTGATGTGTCTCACCCCACTGTCCCAAATACTCCACTGGGCTGTTGTGGCTCACCCCACTGTCCCAATACTCCACTGTGCTGTTGTGGCTCACCCCACTGCCCCAATACTCCACTGTGCTGATGTGTCTATCCCCACTGTCCCAATACTCCACTGTGCTGATGTGGCTCACCCCACTGCCCCAATACTCCACTGTGCTTTTGTGGCTCACCCCACTTTCCCAATACTCCACTGTGCTGATGGGGTTCACCCCACTGTCCCAATACTCCACTGTGCTGATGTGGCTAACCCCTTTGTCCCAATACTCCACTGTGCTGTCGTGGCTCACACCACTGCCCCAATACTCCACTGTGCTGATGTGGCTCACCCCACTTTACCAATACTCCCCTATGCTGATGTAGCTCACCCCACTGTCCCAATATTCCACCGTGCTGATTTGGATAACCCCACTGTCCCAATACTCCACTCCCCTGTGCTAATGTTGCTCACTTCACTGTCCCAATACTCCACTGTGCTGAAGTGGCTACTCCACTGTCCCAATACTCCACTGTGCTGATGTGGTTAACCCCACTGTCCCAAATACTCCACTGTACTGATGTGTCTCACCCCACTGTCCCAATACTCTACTGTGCTGATGTGTCTCACCCCACTGTCCCAATACTCCACTGTGCTGATGTGGTTAACCCCACTGTCCCAAATACTCCACTGTGCTGATGTGTCTCACCCCACTGTCCCAATACTCCACTGTGCTGACGTGGCTCACCCCACTGCCCGAATACTCCCCCGTGCTGATTTGGATAACCCCACTGTCCCAATACTCCACTGTGCTGATATGGATAACCCCACTGTCCCAATACTCCCCTGTGCTGATGTGGCTAACCCCACTGCCCCAATACTCCACTGTGCTGATGTGGCTCACCCCACTGTCCCAATACTCCACTGTGCTGATGTGGCTCACCCCACTGTCCCAATACTCCACCGTGCTGATTTGGATAACCCCACTGTCCCAATACTCCACTGTGCTGATGTGGCACACCCCACTGCCCGAATACTCCCCTGTGCTGATGTGGCTAACCCCACGGTCCCAATACTCCCCTGTGCTGATGTGGATAACCCCTTTGTCCCAATACTCCCCTGTGCTGATGTGGCTAACCCCACGGTCCCAATACTCCACTGTGCTGATGTGGCTCACCCCACGGTCCCAATACTCCACTGTGCTGATGTGTCTCACCCCACTGTCCCAATGCGTCACTGTGCTTTTGTGGCTCACCCCACTGTCCCAAAACTCCACTGTGCTGATGTGGTTCACCCCACTGTCCCAATACTCCACTGTGCTGTTGTGGCTCACCCCACTGTCCCAATACTCCACTGTGCTGATGTGGTTCACCCCACTGTCCCAATACTCCACTGTGCTGATGTGGCTCACCCCACTGTCCCAATACTCCACTGTGCTGTTGTGGTTCACCCCACTGTCCCAATACTCCACTGTGCTGACGTGGTTCACCCCACTGTCCCAATACTCCACTGTGCTGATGTGGCTCACCCCACTGTCCCAATACTCCAATGTGCTGATGTGTCTCACCCCACTGTCCCAATATTCCACTGTGCTGATGTGGCTAACCCCATTTGTCCCCAATACTCCACTGTGCTGATGTGGCTAACCCCATTTGTCCCCAATACTCCACTGTGCTGATGTGGCACACCCCACTGCACCAATACTTCAATGTGCTGATTTGGCGCACTCCACTGTCCCAATACTCCCCTGTGCTGATGTGGCTAACCTCACGGTCCCAATACTCCACTGTACTGATGTGGATAACCCCTTTGTCCCAATACTCCACTGTGCTGATGTGGCTAGGCCCACTGTCCCAATACTCCACTGTGCTAACGTGGCTCACCCCACTGTCCCAATACTCCACTGTGCTGATGTGGCTCACCCCACTGTCCCAATACTCCACTGTGCTGTTGTGGCTCACCCCAATGTCCCAACATTCCACTGTGCTGATGTGGTTCACCCCACTGTCCCAATACTCCACTGTGCTGATGTGGCTAACCCCACTGTCCCAATACTCCACTGTGCTGTTGTGGCTAACCCCACTGTCCCAATACTCCACTGTGCTGATGTGGCTCACCCCACTGTCCCAATACTCCACTGTGCTGATGTGGCTCACCCCACTGTCCCAAATACTCCACTGGGCTGTTGTGGCTCACCCCACTGTCCCAATACTCCACTGTGCTGTTGTGGCTCACCCCACTGCCCCAATACTCCACTGTGCTGATGTGTCTAACCCCACTGTCCCAATACTCCACTGTGCTGATGTGGCTCACACCACTGCCCCAATACTCCACTGTGCTGATGTGGCTCACCCCACTTTACCAATACTCCCCTATGCTGATGTAGCTCACCCCACTGTCCCAATATTCCACCGTGCTGATTTGGATAACCCCACTGTCCCAATACTCCACTCCCCTGTGCTAATGTTGCTCACTTCACTGTCCCAAAACTCCACTGTGCTGAAGTAGCTACTCCACTGTCCCAATACTCCACTGTGCTGATGTGGTTAACCCCACTGTCCCAAATACTCCACTGTACTGATGTGTCTCACCCCACTGTCCCAATACTCTACTGTGCTGATGTGTCTCACCCCACTGTCCCAATACTCCACTGTGCTGATGTGGTTAACCCCACTGTCCCAAATAATCCACTGTGCTGATGTGTCTCACCCCACTGTCCCAATACTCCACTGTGCTGACGTGGCTCACCCCACTGCCCGAATACTCCCCTGTGCTGATGTGGCTAACCCCCGGTCCCAATACTCCACTGTGCTGATATGGATAACCCCTTTGTCCCAATACTCCCCTGTGCTGATGTGGCTAACCCCACGATCCCAATACTCCACTGTGGTGATGTGGCTCACCCCACTATCCCAATACTCCACTGTGCTGATGTGTCTCACCCCACTGTCCCAATACTCCACTGTGCTAATGTTGCTCACCTCACTGTCCCAAAACTCCACTGTGCTGAAGTGGCTACTCCACTGTCCCAATACTCCACTGTGCTGATGTGTCTCACCCCACTGTCCCAATACTCTACTGTGCTGATGTGGCTAACCCCACTGTCCCAATACTCCACTGTGCTGATGTGGTTCACCCCACTGTCCCAATACTCCACTGTGCTGTTGTGGCTCACCCCACTGTCCCAATACTCCACTGTGCTGATGTGGTTCACCCCACTGTCCCAATACTCCACTGTGCTGATGTGGCTCACCCCACTGTCCCAATACTCCACTGTGCTGTTGTGGTTAACCCCACTGTCCCAAATACTCCACTGTACTGATGTGTCTCACCCCACTGTCCCAATACTCTACTGTGCTGATGTGTCTCACCCCACTGTCCCAATACTCCACTGTGCTGTTGTGGCTCACTCCACTGTCCCAATACTCCACTGTGCTGATGTGGTTAACCCCACTGTCCCAAATACTCCACTGTACTGATGTGTCTCACCCCACTGTCCCAATACTCTACTGTGCTGATGTGTCTCACCCCACTGTCCCAATACTCCACTGTGCTGATGTGGTTAACCCCACTGTCCCAAATACTCCACTGTGCTGATGTGTCTCACCCCACTGTCCCAATACTCCACTGTGCTGACGTGGCTCACCCCACTGCCCGAATACTCCCCTGTGCTGATGTGGCTAACCCCACGGTCCCAATACTCCACTGTGCTGATATGGATAACCCCTTTGTCCCAATACTCCCCTGTGCTGATGTGGCTAACCCCACGGTCCCAATACTCCACTGTGGTGATGTGGCTCACCCCACTATCCCAATACTCCACTGTGCTGATGTGTCTCACCCCACTGCCCCAATACTGGACTGTGCTGATGTGGCTCACCCCACTGTCCCAATACTCCACTGTGCTGATGTGGCTCACCCCACTGTCCCAATACTCCACCGTGCTGATTTGGATAACCCCACTGTCCCAATACTCCACTCCACTGTGCTAATGTTGCTCACCTGACTGTCCCAAAACTCCACTGTGCTCAAGTGGCTACTCCACTGTCCCAATACTCCACTGTGCTGATGTGTCTCACCCCACTGTCCCAATACTCCACTGTGCTGATGTGGCTCACCCCACTGTCCCAATACTCCACTGTGCTGATGTGGCTCACCCCACTGTCCCAATACTCCACCGTGCTGATTTGGATAACCCCACTGTCCCAATACTCCACTCCACTGTGCTAATGTTGCTCACCTGACTGTCCCAATACTCCACTGTGCTGATGTGGCTCACCCCACTGTCCCAATACTCCACTGTGCTGATGTGGTTCACCCCACTGTCCCAATACTCCACTGTGCTGATGTGGCTCACCCCACTGTCCCAATACTCCACTGTGCTGTTGTGGTTCACCCCACTGTCCCAATACTCCACTGTGCTGACGTGGTTCACCCCACTGTCCCAATACTCCAATGTGCTGATGTGGCTCACCCCACTGTCCCAATATTCCACTGTGCTGATGTGGCTAACCCCATTTGTCCCCAATACTCCACTGTGCTGATGTGGCTAACCCCATTTGACCCCAATACTCCACTGTGCTGATGTGGCACACCCCACTGCACCAATACTTCAATGTGCTGATTTGGCGCACTCCACTGTCCCAATACTCCCCTGTGCTGATGTGGCTAACCTCACGGTCCCAATACTCCACTGTGCTGATGTGGATAACCCCTTTGTCCCAACACTCCACTGTGCTGATGTGGCTCAGCCCACTGTCCCAATACTCCACTGTGCTGACGTGGCTCACCCCACTGTCCCAATACTCCACTGTGCTGATGTGGCTCACCCCACTGTCCCAATACTCCACTGTGCTGTTGTGGCTCACCCCACTGTCCCAACACTCCACTGTGCTGATGTGGTTCACCCCACTGTCCCAATACTCCACTGTGCTGTTGTGGCTAACCCCACTGTCCCAATACTCCACTGTGCTGATGCGGCTCACCCCAATGTCCCAATACTCCACTGTGCTGATGTGTCTCACCCCACTGTCCCAAATACTCCACTGTGCTGATGTGTCTATCCCCACTGTCCCAATACTCCACTGTGCTGATGTGGCTCACCCCACTGCCCCAATACTCCACTGTGCTTTTGTGGCTCACCCCACTTTCCCAATACTCCACTGTGCTGATGTGGTTCACCCCACTGTCCCAATACTCCACTGTGCTGATGTGGCTAACCCCTTTGTCCCAATACTCCACTGTGCTGTCGTGGCTCACACCACTGCCCCAATACTCCACTGTGCTGATGTGGCTCACCCCACTTTACCAATACTCCCCTATGCTGATGTAGCTCACCCCACTGTCCCAATATTCCACCGTGCTGATTTGGATAACCCCACTGTCCCAATACTCCACTCCCCTGTGCTAATGTTGCTCACTTCACTGTCCCAATACTCCACTGTGCTGAAGTGGCTACTCCACTGTCCCAATACTCCACTGTGCTGATGTGGTTAACCCCACTGTCCCAAATACTCCACTGTACTGATGTGTCTCACCCCACTGTCCCAATACTCTACTGTGCTGATGTGTCTCACCCCACTGTCCCAATACTCCACTGTGCTGATGTGGTTAACCCCACTGTCCCAAATACTCCACTGTGCTGATGTGTCTCACCCCACTGTCCCAATACTCCACTGTGCTGACGTGGCTCACCCCACTGCCCGAATACTCCCCCGTACTGATTTGGATAACCCCACTGTCCCAATACTCCACTGTGCTGATGTGGCTAACCCCACTGCCCCAATACTCCACTGTGCTGATGTGGCTCACCCCACTGTCCCAATACTCCACTGTGCTGATGTGGCTCACCCCACTGTCCCAATACTCCACCGTGCTGATTTGGATAACCCCACTGTCCCAATACTCCACTGTGCTGATGTGGCTCACCCCACTGCCCGAATACTCCCCTGTGCTGATGTGGCTAACCCCACGGTCCCAATACTCCACTGTGCTGATGTGGATAACCCCTTTGTCCCAATACTCCCCTGTGCTGATGTGGCTAACCCCACGGTCCCAATACTCCACTGTGCTGATGTGGCTCACCCCACGGTCCCAATACTCCACTGTGCTGATGTGTCTCACCCCACTGTCCCAATACGTCACTGTGCTTTTGTGGCTCACCCCACTGTCCCAATATTCCCCTGTGCTGATGTGGCTAACCCCTTTGTCCCCAATACTCCACTGTGCTGACGTGGCTCACCCCATTGTCCCAATACTCCACTGTGCTGATGTGGCTAACCCCACTGTCCTAAAACGTCACTGTGCTGACGTGGCACACTCCACTGTCCCAATACTCCACTGTGCTGATGTGGTTCACCCCACTGTCCCAAAACATCACTGTGCTGACGTGGCACACTCCACTGTCCCAATACTCCACTGTGCTGATGTGGTTCACCCCACTGTCCCAATACCCCACTGTGCTGATGTGGCTAACCCCTTTGTCCCAATACTCCTCTGTGCTGATATGGCTCACCCCACTCTGCCACTAAGCATCCCAAGCCCCACCTTCAATGGAGATGTTTTCCTTCCTTGCCATCCTCCCTGTACCAAATGTTGTTTCCTCCCTGCAAGTCATTCTCTTGGCCTTCGGGTCCATCCTGCTGCCTACTGGAATTTTACATTCCCTTCAGTTTATCCCAGCACAGTGAAGTGCCCATTCCTGCTCACTTGATCTCCAGTCGTGAACCTAGGGATCAATCACTCTGTTATATCTTCTAGGTTATCTCGAGTACTGTCAGTTAGAGAACTATAAACTGAGCCACAGTGCCTCAGGTATAATGATCCTCAGAATGGTAGGCAGAATTACTTAGTATCCCTACAGTGTGGAAACAGGCCTTCAGCCCACAAGTCCACACCACCCTCCGCAGTGTATCCCACTCAGCTTGGCCAATTCACCTCATGTGCACATTCTTAGATAATGAAAGGAAACCGGAGCACCCAAAGGAAACCTACACAGACATGGGGAGCATGTGCAAACTCCACACAGTCAGTCGCCCAAGGGTCCCTGGCATTGTGAGGCAGCAGCACTAACCACTGAGCTACTCTGCCGTCCACAGGATCTGCACATTTCCATTTGGAATACATTCCCACATATTGAGAGGAAGAAATATGGACATTCTTTACCCAGCAGGTATTAAGTTGCAAGTATTTGAGACGCGACGAGATTGTTCTTGCTCTGAGGCAGTCAACATCATTGAGGGTTGCACTAAAAGATATCAGCTTCAATTGAGTTTGCAATTTAAAAGTTAAGTTTATTCACATTTGTCCACCTGTATGTCCTTCCCACAGAAATGCTGGTGTTGCATATCTATTCAACAAGTTTACCTCTCTGACCATCTCTGTTCACAACACCCTGATCCCGCCACCTTCCCCACATTCTCCCAACTTGACATTGCACACTTCTATGGTTTGCTGTTACCAGTCCCAAGCCCCAGTTTCTTCACATGTGGGATCACAATAAAAGACAAAGAATCCCTGAAGCTGGGAAAGTGCACTAGTACTGGTAACAGCTTATTTGCTCAAATTTAACACAACAGATTGACACGTCTTGTGGAAATCCAACTCCTATACTTGAAAACACCAGCTTGCCCTAAACAAACTCAAAACCAGCCAATATTTAAAAAAAATCTGCTTCCAAGTTTCGATCCAAAGAGTCAGAACAAGCCCAAGATGTTTCATTAGATACACACTGCAGCAAAATCTATTCTTGCTTCTTCGCATTTCTTTTTCTAGGTGAATAATCTGCAGCTGAAAAATACAGTGAATCAGTGTATACTTGACAAAATAAACAGTTTTTTTAAATCCAGTGTAGGACTTTGTACAAGCCTAAAATGGGTTTTGTGAATGTCTTTAAAGGATAAAGTGAGGTCTACAGATGCTGGAGATCAGAGCTGAAAATGTGTTGCTGGAAAAGCGCAGCAGGTCAGGCAGCATCCAAGGAACAGGAGTCCTGAAGAAGGGCTTATGCCCGAAACGTCGAATCTCCTGTTCCTTGGATGCTGCCTGACCTGCTGCGCTTTTCCAGCAACACATTTTCAGCTCTGAATATCTTTAAAGCAGAGATATAGATTCTTGTTGGACAATGTTGTGGCTGTATAGGACATGGGTGAAGCTACTTTTGGAATACGGAGCGCAGTTTTGGTTGCCAGGCTACGGAAATTATGTTGTGAATCCTGAAAGGGTTCAGAAAAGATTTACAAGGAAGTTGCCAGGGTTGGAGGGTTTGAACTACAGGGAGAGGCTGGGGAGGCTGGGGCTGTTTTCCCTGGAGTGTCGGAGGCTGAGAGGTGACCTTACAGAGGTTTATAAAACTATGAGGGGCATGGATAGGGTGAATAGGCAAGGTCTTTTCCCAGGATGGGTGAGTCCAAAACTAGAGGGCATATATTTAAGGTGAGATGGAAAAGGTTTTAAAAGGGACCTAAGAGGCAACTTTTTCACACAGAGTGCAGTGAGTGTATGGAATGAGCTGCCAGAGGAAGTGGTGGAGGCCGGTACAACTACAACATTTAAAAGACATCTGGATACGTATATGAATAGGTAGGGTTTAGAGGAAAATGGGCCAAATGCAAGAAAATGAGGTAAGATTTATCTAGGATATCTGGTCAGCATGGACGAGTAGGATTGAAGGGTCTGTTTCACTGCTATCCATCTCTGTGACTCTAAGAAGAATCAAAGGGACATTGGGGATAGATAGGAATGTGGAATTGCAAACATGAGTAGAGGAGCCAGGATCTTTCTGGAATGGTGAAGTGAGCTCAAGAGCCTGAATTGTTTACTTCTGTTCCTATTTCTCTTGGTGAGGTTGGAACAGTTGCTTAACTGAGGGTTAAATGAGGCAGAGATCAAAAGGGGCTATTTGTATAGGTAATAAATACATTCAGTGAGTCAGTCAGAGTTTTGTTCTGGTGTACACAATGGTTGTATTAAAATTGGACCATATTCAGAGATGTAGGAGTAACAGAAATGGGAGTGCACTCAGTAGCTATTACCTATCTTCGGCAACATGGACAATGAGTGAGGGGCATTTTCAAGTCTATCACCTAGGCAATAATTGCTGCCTGCTGAAGTTAATGGAATGGAAATGAGGCTTATTTTACAGAGGCAGCTGATCACTTTGTTGGTCTCAAAACTGCAAATGGCCCACTGTGTAGTCATTGGAAAGTATTTGGCATACAATTGCAGTAATGTTCACTGCAATGTCAGATGGAAATGTGAACTGCTGAGAGTGCTTATTAGTTTCACTCGTCATATAATCAAGGCAAAAAAAAAACAAATCACTGAACAGAAAGGAACATGCAATATATATTTGTTTTGGCCAAATACCTGCAGAGTGCCATACTGAATTACATTGTGTCAACCATGCACTAACGGCAGCACTTAGTCTGTGAGTTGGAAGTGATTTCAAATCCTACTTGGGAGACATGTACATATAATCCCAGACAGTCACAAAGTTCCAGTGAAGGACTGAGTGAGTTCTACATAGTCAGAGGCACCATCTTTCAAGTGAGCTGTTATACTGATGTTCTGTCTTTTACAAGATATCTTGTACCATTCTTCCAAGAGCAGGGTCAAAGGCAATATTTACTCCTCAGCTACCATCACTAAACAGATTGGCAAGTCAGTAACTCGGAGCTGATAGTGGGATGAAGCTGTGTAAAAAACTGGCTTCATTTCAAAAGTATTTCACTGTCTGTAAGCATGTTTGAAATCTCCTGAAGTTGTGAAAAAGACTAAATATTTGGAAGTGTTTCTCCTTTCTGATTACCAAGGAGTTCTTCATTAAAGTTCTGGGCAATTGCAACAAAAATACACACAAGTCTGACAAGTGTCACTAGACTTGATTTGTTTCTTGAAGAGATGAAGGAAGCAAAGTAGAAACTGAGTAGTCCACTTACTTATGCCCTGAACATCTCTACAGGTACAAACAAGCCTCCGATTGCCAGCTAGTAACCAATCTATGGGAAGGAAGCCAATTGGACAACAAAGGAAGCTTCCTCTCCATCTCCAAACTCTTCCACTTCCTCCCATCTAATGTTACCATCATTAGGCCTACTGCCACATGCCTGATTCCAGGTGTGACAGTAAAACCTGATGATGCAACTTTGAGTTATCATTAAAAGTAATAGTGTGTTTTTTTATTGCAGCTATATTCCTAGTTGAATATCTGTCCTGTAAATATACATCCTGAATGTGAATCATATTCCAGTGTGAATGGACATATTGGTGTGACTGTGTAACTGGTAGGTTGTGGTAACAGGAATGTAAAGAGGTTACCATATCTAATCCAGGCTGTAGATGGAATAATCATAGTCTGGAAGTCTGTCGTGACTAGAATTGTAAAGGCACTCCAAATTTAGAATCAGTATTTACTTTTCTTTAAAGATGCAAAAAAGCTGTGAAGAAAATATCTTTAATAAGTTTACAGACATCACCATCTTTGCTAGCAGAATCTGACAGTAAATTCAACCATGGTCCCTGGGGCAGGCTTTTTCAGTCACCCTTGTGCTGCCTTATCGAAACTGATATAAAGAAGCTTCCTCTCATTCACAATGGAGACATGTCTATGCATAACTTTAATATCCAAACAATCAGCTCGGAGTCCTCTGGAGCTAACCATTTTTCAAACTTGACACAGAAAGGCTGCTTAGGGTGACAGTTGCAATTTCTACGTAAACTCTGAAGTATCTCTAATCTAAGTTATTATCTGAGTGACCATGAGTGGGATGCCTCCCATTGAATCAACACACCGAGATGGAAACCCTTTGTGGTGTGCACGTACAAAAATAGTTCGTAGGTGTTAGCTGGAAGTCAAGTGCAGATTTTATGATTCAACATTCAAAATGTAACAAATAGAACTGTGCAGAAACTGATTCATCCCAGATAGGTGTGAATAACCCACCCATTTCCCCTTTGTTTAGCAATAGCTTGTTTCTTGAAGAGATGAAGGAAGCAAAGTAGAAACTGAGTAGTCCAGTTGGATGGACTTTGGATGGACAGTCAAAGTATGGATTTAGGAGAAGGCTTTTCACCCAGTTGAAACCATCTTCAGCTAATACGTCTTACAATCCAAGAATGAGTAAAAAACCAAATTAGTCAACTGCAAAAACAGTAGCAGAGAGGACAGTAATATCTACTTTTTGAACAATTGGAAACTTGTCATTACTCAAGTTCTCCCAGCCTGTTCCTGTTCGGGCGTGCCACTATAAGAAACTGACATCCTAGTAATAAGACTGAGAGCAACCAACATTGTGACCTGCTGAAAATTCATCTTTTGAAGTAAACCTTGCAATAAACTTGACGTTAGACTCCAGCTTGTTAAATTCACCTAGGTTACCGTTCAGGAGAGAAAACTTTTCTTCATCAAACCCATAATAGATGCTTTTTCTTCAGATGAGTCAAACATGTGGATTATTCACTTTTTTGTTGTTTAAAATTTACAAAAATGCATGATTCAATTTAAATATATTTTTTCCTTTATGTATAACCACTGAGTGGGTGACAATGCATCAGCCTTTAAGGGCAAATGTGTAGATATAATCCTCTTTATTTAAATCCACAACGGCTTGCTGCTGATTATCAAATTGACTGTCCTCTCACATGTTAATAAAACATGAACATCTTTCTTTTCAAAATAATACTATTTATGGACAGTCAGGTAAGGGAATTGGGTTTTCAGTTCTCCCTTGTCTCCCTTGTCTGGAACACTCCCAAATGTATTCATGCCTGATGCTCAAAAAGTGCAACGTGTAACAAAAGGTTGAGGATGATTCGATTGCAAACAAAGCTTTATAAGTTGATAATGAACAATTTCAAAATGGTGGGTGCACTGTGAATTTCAGTACCTGCACGCCTTCTGTGTTACCAGAGACTGGCATGATGGTTTTGGATGCAATGGGGAGGTGATGGCTTAATGGTATTATTGCTAGACCATTAATCCAGAGACCCAGGGGACCTAGGTTTGAATCCCACCATGGCAGATGGTAGAATTTAAATTCAATTAAAATTTGGAATTAAGTTTGGTGACCATTGCACATTGTTGCAAAATTCATTTGGTTCACTAATATCCTTGAAGGAAAGAAATCTGCCATCCTTACCTCATCTGGCCTACATGTGACTCCAGGCCCACAGTAATATAGTTGACTCTTGATTGTCCTCTGGATAATTAGAAATGGCAATAAATTCTGACACCCATATCCTGTTAATTAATAGCAGTCAGTGCATGAGGTCTTGGGGAATTGGAGCCACATTTGACTTTGAAGAGTGGCAATGGGACAACACTGACGTTAGTGCTGGACTTATCAACCATAGAGTGAAATATATTTCTTTCATAGGTTGGAAGGAGTTCGGGAAGTCTTCCATTCTAGGATTAAGCTCTCCTCTGCCTTGATTCCCTTCTGTCCCTGACGGGAGGACAGTAGAGGAGTGGAGCAGGGTGCAGTGTTGATGGCAGACTGGATTGGAATAGCTTGGAATACACAGGTCTTTCTGGACAAAGGCTGTTGTGCAGAGCAGAGGGGAGGGAGGTATAGCACAGTTCAGGGTTCATTGAAGACCACAGAGCTTAAAAATGTGTTGCTGGAATGAAGAAGGGCTTATGCCCGAAATGTCGATTCTCCTGTTCCTTTGATGCTGCCTGACCTGCTGCGCTTTTCCAGCAACACATTTTTAAGCTCTGATCTCCAGCATCTGCAGTCCTCACTTTCTCCTAGTGAAGACCACAGGCCTGGCTACAGCAAAGCAAAACGACATCATGGCATGAGGATTGACAGCTCTTTAAACATAGTGCCTCCTCAATGCTAACTATAACATGCTGATTGGTCAGACATTCATCCTGCTGACCATTAGTTGGCTGACTGGCACAAGATTGCTATGGGAAAGAGAGTCGTTGCAGGAAGTTTTGGCAGGACCTACTTCCTGTTCCACCTCAACTTTCCCAATGGGTTCCACAGAATCCCAACCATCAATTCTATTTCCCTCTCTGTAGACCTGCAATAGTTTTGGTTTGCATTATCCATTTCCACAAGTAAAATTTGGGTGGACTATGGATGTAAACAGAAGATTTGGAACCATATCCATTGTAATGACTGAGTGGATTTTTCTGACCCTGTCACACTGCAGCCTTTGTGTTTATACCATAAGAATGAGAAAAAAAGTTGGAAAATTGAAAAAGCACATCAACTGAGTTATGATATTTGGACAAATAGTCAAGGCCAGCTGCCTGCCAGCTGTCCTATCTGCTATATGTCAACAGTGAGAATGTACACTTGTATTGTATGTCTCTGTATTGGGCAGCCTCCTTCCTAGGGTTGTTAGCAATCCAACACCAACCTGCCAGTTTCTGGTAATACAGAATGATCATGGCTACTGAGATTGCAAGGGGGGAATCATAGAATCCCTACAGTGTGCAAACAGGGCCCAAGTAGTCCACACCGATCCTCCAAAGAGTAACTTACCCAGACCCATTCCCACTAACATATAGGGCCCTGAACACTATGGGCAATTTAGCATGGCCAATTCACCTAACCTGCATATCTTTGTGGGAGGAAACTCACACAGATATGAGGAGAATGTGCAATGTCCACACAGACAGTTGCCCGAGGCTGGAATTGAAACTGGGTCCTTGGTGCTGTGAGGCAGCAATGCTAACCACTGAGCCACCGTGTTGTCCTTTAGAGTTCTGGCTACCTACAGAGAATTGAGGAGGTCAATCTCATGGTTAACCCGGACTAACAGCATGTTTTAATCCCTCTAGGCTTTCCTGATTAACTACCTGATCATATAAGAATGACAACACACTGTAATGTCCCGACTCTAACTCAGAGTTGAGTGTGCTTTTGGAGGGTACCAGATGCTAGGTAATTGCCCATTGGAAGTCAACAGCATTGGGATCTTCAAGTGGTCTTGGCATTCAACTTTAGTCCACGCTTCAGCAATAACTGTCTTTATATCAGAGGATGTGGTCCAGTGTTATAGTACAATACATGCTTGCCTTCATTAGCCAGAGCACTGAATATAGAAGTTGGATCATCATGTTGAGGCTGTGCAAGACATTGGTGAGGCTAAGTTTGGAATACTGCATACAATTTTGCTCACCCAGCTATAGGAAGGATGTTGTTAAACTAGAAAAGGCACAGAGAGAAAAAAAAATCATTGGAGGGATTGAGCTACAGGAAGGGGCTGAATAGAGTGGGACTTTTCTTTCCCTGGAGTGTTGGAAGCTGAGGGGTGGCCTTATAGAGGTTTATAAAATCATGAGGGATACAGAGAAGGTGACTGGCTAAGGTATTTTTCCCAGGGTAGGGAAGTCCAAAACGAGAGAGCACAGGTTTAAAGGTGAGAGGGGCAAGGTTTAAAAGGGACTTGAGGGGCAACTTATTACACAGAAGGTGATGCAGGTGTGGAGTGAGCTAATAGAAAAGTGGTAGAGGCTGGTACAATTACAACATTTAAGAGACATTTGGACAGGGAGATAAATAGGAAGGCCTAGAGAGATATGGGCCAAACACAAGCAAATGAGACTAGTTCAGTTTAGGATATCTAGTCAGCATAGATGAGTTAAACCAAAGAGTCTATTTCCATACTGTATGACTCTATGACTCTGACCACAATACAAATTCCACTAACTTACTGAATAAATTTTGAACTTTCCATTTCAAATCTCTAGCATTGACAGGATTTTGTTTTTGTGTCACTAACAAGATAACACATTCTCCCATTTGTCGCTTAACTTTTACTACTTGGTGCAATGTCTGATCTTTGCAGTTGTATGATCAAGCTCCATGAAGGTAACATGCTATACTGCATATACTGTTTTGATTTCTGTCTTACTTTGGCTTTTCAAAATTAAACTAAACAAGTACTTGGCAGTCTGCCAGACAAGAAATGGTTTTTGATTTTGGCTAAAGTAAGCATGTGACATAAAACAACTGGGTGGCTCCCAAAGGTCCATCAAGCAGTTGTTTGAATGTGGCCATTTGGTCAGCCTTTTGAGCAGATACATTACAGTTCACTCAGCCTAAATCTTTCCAAAGAGTGTTCTGTTTGTATCAGGCATTTCCTTTGCCACATACCTCGAATGGAGATTTTGGTCCTGGGTGATTTGTCACAAATTTAGTCTTTCTCATACAGCTGGAGAGTCACCTTCAGTCAAGCTTCCTTTTTATTTCCTATGAGTCTGTGCACACATCATTTTCCTAACATTGAAATATATTTTACGCAACAGCTAAGTTTGATGTCAGACCTCAGCCTCTCTATTTTTTTTTCCCTGAGAAACCATCAGAGGGCTGCTTTCCCTCATTCATCACATCACATCCCACCCAGACTCACCCCCTAGCCTATCCCTGTAATCCTGCATTTTCCATAGCTGATCCACCTAGCCTGCACATCCCTGGACACTGTGGGCAATTTAGCATGGCCAATCCCCCTAACCGGCACACCTTTGGACTGTGGGAGGAAACCGGAGCACCCAGAGGAAGTCCACGCAGACAGGTGGAGAATGCGCAAATTCCACACAGTCGCATGGCGGTGCTGGTGCTGTGAGGCAGCAGTGCTAACCACTGAGCCACCATGCCACCCTGTTCAGGCTTTTAACATTTTCTTGGGTGGTCAGTTTCAGGTTATAGAGTCATACAACTCAGAAAAAAATCCTTCGGTCCAAACAGTCCATGCCGATCATAATCCAAAACTAAGGTAGTCCCATCTGTTTGCATTTGGCCCATATCCCTCCAAACATTTCTTATTCATGAACTTATCCAAATGTCTTTCAAATGTTGTAACTGTACCTGCATCCACCACTTCCATTGGAAGTTCATTCCACACACAAACCACTCTGAGTGTAAAACAAAATTGTTTTTTTTCTAATCTTAAAATTATTGAAATCCCCCACCCTATGGAAAAGACTCTTGCTACTTATGTTATCTATACCCCTTGTAATTTTAAAAACCTCTACAAGGTCACCCCTCAACCTCCTATGCTCCATTTTCAGCCTATCCAGCCTCTTCTTACTACTCAAGCCTTTCATTCCAAGCAATATCCTGGTAAATCTGTCTGAACCCTCTCCAGGTTAATAATATCCTTCCTATAACAGATGTGGAGACCCAATAGTTGGTTAGCCCACCTTTAATGCAAACCCTCATTTTAATGAAGGAGTGGTTTCAAATGATGTGGAAGATTAGAGAGGACATAAAAGAAATCTTGAAAATGGTTCTAGGCATGAGGGACTTCAGTCACACTGGGGATTGGTTCAAAAATGCCACTGTTAACATTTTAGCTTGCTTTATTAGATTGAATACAAGTTGTTGTGATGTTGCTGTTGGTGGGTACAATTGTTTGTGATACAGATTCTTGCCTTCACCACTTGGGTCAAATTATTAATTTTGTTCTGACACTGGAGATATCTCTCGGGTGTGGCACTGCTAACTGGGATCTCACAGGATTCCTGATGAAGGGCTTATGCCCGATGCGTCGAATTTCCTGTTCCTTGGATGCTGCCTAACCTGCTTTGCTTTAACCAGCAACACATTTTCAGCTCTCACAGGTGAGCTCTTGCACACCTGTTACTTAGTTGCTTCTGTTAGTTCATTTCCCTTATCCAGTGTACTCCGCAGGACATTCCCCAGTCTTCTCCACAAGAACCCCAGGTGCCACATTGAAGAAACTGTGAATCCTCCTCCATGGACCCTGAATCATTCTGGTACAAAATGTTGTTGGCTAGCTAGTGCTCTGCATAACATCAACTGGAATATGTGCTCAAAGTTTTGAGAAGATTTGTAGCTCGGGTGCTCGTTGTTGTGGTTCTGTTCGCCGAGCTGGGAGTTTTTGTTGCAAATGTTTCGTCCCCTTTCTAGGTGACATCCTCAGTGCTTGGGAGCCTCCTGTGAAGCACTTCTGTGCTGATTCCTCCGGCATTTATACTGGTTTGAATCTTCCACTTCCGGTTGTCAGTTGCTGTCCACTGCAGTGGCCGGTATATAGGGTCTAGGTCGATGTGTCTGTTGATAGAATTTGTGGATGAGTGCCATGCCTTTAGGAATTCCCTGGCTGTTCTCTGTTTGGCTTGCCCTATAATAGTGGTGTTGTCCCAATCGAATTCATGTTGTTTGTCATCTGAGTGTAGGGCTACTAAGGATAGCTGGTCGTGTCGTTTTGTGGCTAGTTGGTGTTCATGGATGCGGGTTGTTAGCTGCCTTCCTGTTTGTCCTATGTAGTGTTTTGTGCAGTCCTTGCATGGGATTTTGTATACTGCGTTGGTTTTGCTATGTGCATTGAGACTATGTATCACTGACATAAAAATGGTTCCTAAATATTCATTCAGTGCTACACGTGCCCATCTTCAGTTTTGCATCTCTCAACAACTTCGAGTCATGAATCGTGTCAGGTTGGCCCCAAAACTGCAGGGTAAATAGTGCCTTAGGAATACTCCCTCAGCAAGTATAATCATCGTTTCCCTTAAATGATCTCCCCACTATTTCTCTGTAATTTATCAAATCTTTACTTGAAGAGTCAACCTGTCTTAGAAAGAGTTGTTCAGAGTACTCTGTGTTTCCCCAGGTAGTTCGACATTGTACATTGCGAAAGCAAGCGCATTTAATCTTAGTTGACCATTCCAATAAACATGTTGCAACTCTTACTGCCAAACCCATCTGTCCCAAACTCTCTTACTGCCACTCACAGCAGCAATACAGTCGCAAAAGATGTTCATTTTCCTCATCTTGCTTTTTTCTAAAAAAAAGATTTGAATAGCATGCATGAAATGGACTGGATAACACATCTTCAAGCTATATCCTCATCTCAAAGGGCACACACTTTGATAAAACATTGTTTTGTCCTTAACTGGAGTATTGCACCCCATTATAGATACCAGACTTTAAGATGGATAGGAAATGTAAGAGAGCAAAAAAATGAGTCAGACAAATGGCTCTAAAGCTGATCAACTTAAGCTTCATGAAAAACATTAAAGCAATACTGTTTACCTCGGGAAAGAAAAGAGTGAAGGGTATTTGAGGGTATGGACAGAGTAGATGGCCTAGATTGTCTAATGGCCAGACGTCGTTATTTCAGCGTTGATGGGAGATGAACATGAGGACCCTGCAAAATCCCCATAAAAGCAGACTCTGAATGAATTGCTCAGGAATCTGATGATTCCACCGGGCCAGTCCCCAAAGCCTGGAACCTTCTGAAAGTCTCCAGTCAAATCAAAGAATCTGGAAGGTTCCATTCAAGTTGTGTAAGTAATTACTTTGGAAAAGTTAGACTATTATATGCATAGTCCAGCTTTGAAGCCCAACAAATCTTGCACACCTCAAATTACACTTCCCAAAGATGCTTTACATCACCCTCCCCCCCCCCCCGCCCCCCCCCCCACACACACACACACACACACACGCCCTGACATAATATCCTCTTTTCTCCAGAATTTGAAACATCCTTGCTACTGGACCCAACCTATTCCATGTTAATACCCTACTCACCTGACACCTAAACCCCTGGTACCCTCCTCCTCACCCTTTTAACATCTACTCTCACTGTGGACCTGATATTCCTACTCACCTCACCAGATCTGATATCTCTCATCCCCCCTGACCAACCCTAAATTCTCTACCAGTTTCTTGGCTTCCTTGTACCCTGGCAACCTGCTTAACTAGCACCTAAATTACCTCGGACCTTACCTTGGCATCCTGACCGCTACCCACCTTACACCCTACTTACCTGGCACCCTAATAGAACACCTACCCTATTTACTTAACCTTTGACAGCAAGAGAGAACTGTCAGAATGGAAGTATGACTCTGTAGTTCTGAAGAAGCCCTGATCAAAATGGAATTGTCAGAAATGTGGAGCTTTCTCATACTATAAAAAGTGGAGTGGTAACCTGAGTGCGATTGCTACTTGGAAAATTCAGCCCAATATTCCTATTGTTGGGAAGATTGAAAAGCCAGAGAGCACAGACTTTAAAAAGTTGTCAAAAGAAAACTCTTTCTCACGCAGTAAATGGTTAGGACCTGTAATTCAATATACGGTTGAGGCAGTTTCCAATAATGTTTTAGAAAAGCTATTAGATTATTATCTGAAAAGGAATAATATGGAGATCTCTGTGGAAAAAGAGACACAAAGTAAATTGCTCTTTCGGACATACAAATGACTGGCTGGATGGCCTGTTTCTGTGCTGTAATAATTTTATAATTCTGAGATTCTAATATAGTTGTGCTCCCTCCTTGGTCATCTGACACTTTTCATGACAAGTCCTAGCCCTACCCTCCAGCAATGCCAGGCCTTCAGCTGCATAAGAACACTTAAGAATATCGGCAGATTGTGTTTTACTCCCTCAATTGAGGTTGGCATCTTATTGAATATTTCACAGCTCCTCATTCAGCAACCACTCAGAATCTGCCCAGACGAAAGTGGAACACAATAAATTTGAACAAGCCGAGGATGATAACACTCTACAGAAGAAGAATTCTAAGGACGTTTATTCGTAAGATCAAGGCAGTCTTTGTATCTAATGGAGAACAGGCAGGTGCTCTGCAGTAATGATGATCCCAGAAACATTGCAACTGAAACATAGTTTTCCTAGATATTTTCTAATCAACTTGTTCCGCAATGTTATGACACACCCCAAGCAGGTGGGACTTGAACCCAGGTCCCCTTGTGCAGATGCAGGGATGATACCATTGTGCTAAAAGAGACCTTGAGTCCACTTTCTGTCAATGCGGTAGTCACATGTTGCAGTGATAATCACACTGCTGACCAAACCATTGACGTTAATTAGCTTACAACAGATCCATAACAAGAGAATGGTGGCGTAGCGTGGTGGATCAGTGGTTAGCCCTGCTGCCTCACAGCACCAGGGACATGGGTTTGATTCCTGCCTTGAGCAACTGTGTAGAGATTGCACATTCTCCCCGTGTTTGTGTGGGTTTTCTCTGGGCGCTCTTGTTTCCTCCCACAATCCAAAAGATGTTTAGCTAAATTGCCCATAGTGTTCTGTGCATGAGTCAGGGGTAAATATAGGGTAGAGGAATGGGTCTGGGTGGGTCACTCTTCGGAGGGTCAGTGTGGACCTGTTGGGCTGAAAGGCCTGTTTCCATACTACTGGGAATCTAATGTAAAATCCCAGTTATGAAGAATGCTGAGAGTCAGAGGTTTGTATTCGCTTTGTTTCTGCAAAGTATGCTTGCTGTTGCCATATTTAAAATAATTCATCTACTATATCTAAAAATGTTTCTTCTGCTTTGTTACTTCAAAAAGAACAATATGTTTAATCTCCTGTCAATACAAAGCTACAGTTTTGTTTTGATGCCATGTATGGAGAAGCTTTGTGAGCATTTGATCAGAGAAAGGTAATTCTAGACAAATATATGTTCGTTATTTTGTTAATTGTGCTTTGAAAAAATATGCAATAACCTTGAAATTCTGAAAACTAATGAACTAGTTGATGTTTGTCCTGTTTTCTTATTATTAATCAGTTTGGGACATTTTAAAAAAGATAAAATGTATACTGGAAAGATATAATGTTGTATGTTTTATATATATATATATATAAACATGGCTTGAATTGAGCAGGGATGCAAGGACGTTTCTCAATCTACTTATTGTGTATTTGCAAACTATTTGCAGAGAAGAAGGTGGCATCTTAGTGATTCTTTGTTAAAACCGTTGGAGATTCCCATATTGAAAGCAAAAATAGGTTGTTAATGGCGGCTTTATGGCATTTATTACAGTTGGCTAGTTGAATCATATATGCAAATGACTGTTAATTATCTCAACAGCCTACATAATTTTTAAAATGTGCATCTCAGCACATAAAGAGGTTGAGATTCTTCCTACTTTTTGAAATGCAATGAAGTATATTGCTGGGGTAATGAGAGAGAGAGAGACTTTTAGAGGGTGAGAGTAACAAGTATTATGAAACAAAAGTGGAAAAATGAAGACGAGGCATGGACAGGAGTGATCAAATTGGAAGACAGAGCAAGTTTGAGTAGTTGAATTCCTTTTTTAATCCTCCTACATTCATAGACTTGTTTATTTTAAAGTCCACAATTTAATTCTTATAGGAGGTCCTGAACATGTAGAACAAGATTAATCATACAGAATATAGTTTCCAAAAGTTTTAAAAATGAAGACGAATCAACTAGGTTTCAAACCAGCATGCTTTTCAATTTAATTTGTATTGGTTTCACTGAAGGGTTTGTGATTAACCTGGGAAGAACAAACTCACTTTTCTGTCTTGAGTGAAAGCTTTGTTATATTAGATGTTTCACATCCAGCTCCAGTGATCTGAGTGTGGCACAGCAAAATGGAATGGTATCTGTGCACCTCGAAGACCACTTGGAAAAATGTAGAATTTCGTTTGGTCAGAACAGTGATCTAAATTTAAGTTGAAAGCATATTTTAGACATTGAAAATTGCAAGATCACACATAGCACAGAAACCGATCCATCTGATTGATGGTTATTTAGCAACATTATACATCACCAAATAGGAGTCATAGGCCATTGCTCAATCATAATATAAATTCTCTGGTTTAAACACATATGCACATTAAAGGTATGGTTCTAATCTGTTAACAGTTGCCTCAAGGCATCATCCACCATTAAAAGTGAATGGGCACAGTTGCAGACAGTTACATTCTGATTAAAATCATACCAAGTGTGGATTTCATGACTTTACAGACATGCAGGCAAAAAATAAACATAATAACTAGAACAGAACAAAATCAAGAAATGAGCAATAGAACAGCAGCCAGTAAAATGAATACATTTGATGCTGAGCAGTGAACCTGGGTTTATTTTAAGTAAAAGGCTGAAATTCATTAACATTGCAGACGTGAGTTAATGAAAGATGAAGTTTTGCTCACAGCAACGAGGAAGCCAGCAACATATCACTTTCAGCAGATGATAATAAACACTATCTATCTAATGAAAAAATGGAGCAGAGGGTTCAGGTGAGTGGAAATTTAGAAAGTTAAAGAGAAAAGACAAAGCAATATTTCACTGCATTGATAGCTGTGTTGATAAGCAGAGTATGACAGGAAGGTACAGCGTATACAAACATAAAAGTATACTCTCAAATGAGTCACAGAAGGAAAAAAATGGTAAAAAGACAGAATTAAAGGCCTTTTAGATTACTTACAGTGTGGAAACAGGCCCTTCGGCCCAACAAGCTCCACACCGACCCGCCGAAGCGCAACCCACCCATACCCCTTACCTAACATTACAGGCAATTTAGCATGGACAATTCACCTGACCTGCACATCTTTGGACTGTGGGAGGAAACCGGAGCACCCGGAGGAAACCCACGCAGACACGGGGAGAACGTGCAAACTCCACACAGTCAGTCGCCTGAGGTGGGAATTGAACCCAGGTCCCTGGCGCTGTGAGGCAGCAGTGCTAACCATTGTGCCATATCTGAATGTCTGTAAGTATTTGCAAGAATTTAACTGAATTGATATCACAAACAGAAACGAATGGTATGGTGTGATCACCATAACAGAGATGTGGGTGCAATGTGACCAGTGCTGGGAACTCAATATTCAAAGATATTTAATACTTCAAAAACATAGGAAAAAAATTGAGAAAAATAAATGGGATCTCTCTGTTAATAAAGATGGTGTGGAGAAGCCAGTGTTGGACTGGCGTGGATAAAGTAAAAAATCACACAATGCCAGGTTATAGTCCATAGACACCTGATGGAGGAGCAGTGCTCCAAAAACTAGTACTTCCAAATAAACCTATTGGACTATAAGCTGATGTTGTTGTGATTTTTAACTCTACTAATGAAGGAACAGATCAATACAAGAGTAAGACATAATCTTAGCTCAGAAAAACGAAATCATTGAAGCCTGTCAGAAAGATACTGCACTAACTGTGGGTGATTTAATTCTTCATATAGGTGGGACAAACGATAGTGGCAAAGGTGGCATTGAGAATAAATTCAAAGAGTATAACTGAGACAGTCTTTTACATTATATTGTTAAACCAACCAGGGGAAAGATTATTTTATGCCTATCGATATATTAAAAATGGGATTAATCAATTATCTCATTGTGAAGGAAGAGTGATCATAATTTGAAAAAATGCAATCCAATTTGAGAATGAAAGATGTGGGTCTAAAAATAATACCTTAAATAAATGCATTTCTACAGATATGAAGACAAAGTTGTCTTGGGTGGACTAGGATTTTGTTTGGGGTGAAAACGAGGTCTGCAGATGTTGGAGATCAGAGTTGAGAGTGTGCTGATAGAAAAGCACAGCAGGTCAGGCAGCATCCGAGGAGCAGGAGCGTCATTGTTTCAGGCAAAACCCCTTCATCAGGAATTCCTGATGAAGGGTTTTTGCCCAAAACGTCAACTCTCCTGCTCCTCAGATGTTGCCTGACCTGCTGTGCTTTTCTAGTACCACACCCTTCAACTTGGAATATTTTTAATCTCAGGGAAAAGTAGTGACAGACATTAAAAGAGCAATTCCATCATGATATATCTCTCATCAAAAATATATTCAATTGAAAAGAAAGAATCGAGAGAAAGTTTGGCCAAACTTGTGGAACATAGAATCACAGAATTGTTATGATGTTGAAGAAGTCTACAAGCCTATTATGTCTGCACCAGCCTTTTTCATGAGCATCATGGCTTGGTGTCATTCTTCCATCCTTTCCCATAACCCGACACATTATTTATTTTCTTAAAATAATCACCAAATTGCTTCTTGAATGTTTTCATTAAAATTCCACCATACTTCTACGTAGCGCATTCCAGACCTGAATTACTTATTTTGTGTACAGTTTTTATTTTTATTCCATCTCACGTTTACTTTCTTTGCAAATCATTTTAAATCAGAAACCTCTAGTGTTTTTCTTAATCTTTACTCATGAGAACAGTTTCTCCCTGTCTGTCCAGACTGCTCATTACTTTGAAAATTTTACACTAAAATCTCCATAAGTCTTCACTTCTTCAAGAAAATTGATCCCAACTTGTCCAATCTATCTTCATACCTAAACCTCTTCATCCCTGGGACCACTCTCATAAAGTTCTTCTGTACTCTCTCTAATGCATTCACATCTTACTGATAGTGTGACACCCAAAACTGTACACATATGCCAGCTGTGGTCAAACTAGTGATTTCTGTAGGCTTTACATAACCACATAACTGTTGTACTCTATGGCCCTAATGATAAAGCCTAAGGTACTGTATATTCATGAACTACACTCACTATTTGTTCCCCTATCTTTGATGACTTATGACATATACATACACCCAGGTCTCCCTGTTCCGGACATCTTTTAGAATAGTACCTTTTACTCTAGATTTGCTCAGCATGTTCTTTCTATCAAAATGTATAATCTCATACCTCTCTGCATTGAATTTCTTCTGGCACCTGTCAGATCTCTCCACTAACTTGCCAATGTCTTTTTGAATTTCAGTGTTGTACTTTGCTCAGTTTACATTGCATCCAAATCATGCACAATTCACCAACTTTGAAATTATCCCTTGTACTCCAAGGCCTAGACCATCAGTACATACCAGAAAAAGTAAAGGTCCCAATATTGACCCCCTGGTCACTCCACTACAAATCCAGCATGAAAAATATCCATCAACCTTTACTTTCTGCTTCCTACCACTCAGCTGATTTTGCTACTGTCCCTTCTATTCTATTAGAATTGACTTTTCTCACAAGTCTGTTGTATGGTACTGCACAGAAAATGTTCTGAAAGTCCATGTACATTACATCAACAGCATTATCATCATCAAATCTCATTGTAACATCTTCAGGGCTCATGATTTATTTAACCATGATAGCCCCTTAAGAAATCTATGCTGGCTTTCCCTAATTGAGCCACATTTGTCCATGTGCCTATTAATTCTAATCCAAATTATTCATTTTAGATGTTTGCCCAACTGAAGTTAAACTGACTGGTCTGTAATTGCTGGGCTTATCTTCACAATAATCTTGTTAGCAAGAAACATAACTAAAGAAGTTAAGAATTGAATTAAATTGAAAATGATAACTATGATGTTGCAAAGGCTATAAAGAACCTAAAGATTAGGTATATTTTAGAAACCAGCAAAGAATAGCTAAAAGAATTGAAAATGGTAAATTAGATTTTGGGAACATACTAATAAGAAATATGGAAAAGAACTTTAAGAAGTATATAAAAAGGAAGAAAATAAATGAAGGTCCATTTGAAGATAATACTGGGGGAATCAATAATAAAGAAGTTGAGCTAAAGGGAGAAACTGAAAAGGCTGGGGCTGTTTTCCCTGCAGTGTCGGAGGCTGAGGGGTGACCTTATAGAGGTTTATAAAATCATGAGGATAAATAGACTCAGCTTTTTCCCTGGGTTGGGGAAGTCCAGAACTAGAGGGCATAGGTTTAGGGTGAGAGGGGAAAGATTAAAAAGGGATCTAAGGGGCAACTTTTTCACGCAAAAGATGGTACGTTTATGGAATGAGTTGCCAAAGGAAGTAGTGGAGGCTGGTACAATTACAGCATTTAAGAGGCATCTGGATGAGTACATGAATAGGAAGAGTTTAGAGGAATATGAGCCAAGTGCTGGCAAAAGGGACTAGATTAATTTATGATATCTGATTGACATGGACGAGTTGAACCGAAGGGTGTGTTTCTGTGCATCTCTATGACTCTATGACTAAGTAAAAGACAAGAGTTTTGTAACTACTGATAAATGGTAGCGAGGTAAGCTTTGCTTCCTGGGATATATATTAGTGTTTCTGGGAGGAATTAATGGGTGGCCAATCATGTCATGTGGCCAAAATATTTCAATAGCAGTAATGTATTTATTATTATGTATAGCTTGTAGTCTTCTAAATTATTGCCACGTAGCTCAAATGCAATGAAACGAGCCAGTAATTACTATATTAAAATCTATTCTGTGTATCAGGACTGAGTCTATCTTCTGCTTAAAATGTTGCATGTGTTCTTCCTTATTCAGTATCGGTAAAATTTCCAAATACCAACAAGGTGAGTGCCGGTGAATGCATTGAGGATTTCCCAGATGGCTTAGGTGGACATGACTACAAATATATCGTGCTGGCTGAACAGCTATCTGAATATTGTATTCATTTATATAAAGTTTGTAATGATGTAAAAATATTTCAACCCAGTTTACAAGAGCATTCTCAGACAGAATGAGTGGCAATAGATTTGATCAAAAGTGCTGTTACAAATGTAAGCATTATGGCATGTCTCCAAAGGAACAAAGAAGTGGAAATTTTGACACTTTTGGAAGTTTATTCTAGAACTTAATGCTTAGTAAATCCAACAAGGTTAGGATAAGCCCAGAGGATCTTATTGGAGGAACATAGTGATTGAGAGCTGTTGGGCTGGAAGGGATTCTAAAGATAGGAAGGAGGTGAGATCATGGAGCAAATGAACATCGAGCTCAGAATATAAATTCTAGGCATTGTTCTGGAGCCAGGGTAGATTGGCAAACATAGGGTGATAGGTGAATGGGACTTTGTGCCAATTAAAATATGCATTTTACAGGCTTACAGAAAAGAATTACTTTTCTCTATGCTATTATATGCTGGTGGTATTCATTAGTGAAAAGGAAGTTACAGAGAATATCAAACCCAACCTGTGCTTAGAGATACCAAGTAACCCACTTGACTTTCAGCTCAAAGAACAAAGCACCGAACCAGTAGATTACTTTTCTAAAATTTGTGAGTGCTTTATCCCTCTTCCTCTACTACGCATGCACCATCCAACAGGGAAGATCTTGTGACAGTGGTTGAAAAGTCAGCGGATTCAAAGACCATTAGCTGGCCCTTTCATGTAATAAAATGCATGGAGGTTAATGGCTATGATTGGAAGAACAAAGCTTCTGACAAAAGGCTCAATACAATAAAATTATGTGCTGAAAATGGCATAAAATTCAAAGCTCATGATTCTCCAACAGTGAATATAGTAAGCTTTTAAAATCTAATCCATAAAGCCAATGTCTGTTTAGTGGAAGGTTATACATTGCAGAGAATGTCATGTTAATTTACTGTCTCACCTTAATTTTATATTCCTTGAAATCAATAACCTAATTGAAATAACTTCAAAGAGACTTTTAATTAATTCAATGCCTGTCATCCAATCTCTATAATTTTGCGAATGTGTTATATTTCATTAGATGAGGTGCATTTAGTTGAAATCTGACTCTTTATATGGTTGTAAAATTGTCTGAATTAATGCAAGCAGCACTCATTACAGAGGTGATTTAGCAGTAGATTGATCAGATCTGTGATGGAGTTCACTAATGTTTTCCCATCACCAGTGATGCTAAATTTGTTCCTTACTTGGAGCCATTTGGTGCTGTAAGAGATATGTGACATTCACCATTTCATCTGCCATTGGGCATTCTTAAACATCTGTGCTGCCTCAAAGGTTCATTACCACTTCTAGTGCCAGTGAAAAAGTGTGGATTATGTAAGTTATTTCAACAACCAGCAATCAGAGTTTGTTGTGACATGGATAATGCTGCAAACTTCCTACTTCAGTTATTGTTACAGCCCCAGCATCATTCCTTCTGCTCTCCGGGATTGATCAAAGTGATCGTTTATTTTATCCATTGTCTACTGAATACTTTAATATTCTGAAACAATTTGTCGAATATAATTAATTGTCCCCCAAATTAGATGCTGTGTGGGTGAAAGCAGTCTGTCGACTGTTCACGTGCTCGCTGCCAGCCCATGTACAGTGTCTGCTACCTGCAGAACACACCGCAGCAACATACTGACACTTCTCCAGGAACACCTTCCAAACCCACAAGCTCCACCATCTCGAAAAACAAGGGCAGCAGGGGCCACAGAAACACTATCAGCTGCAAGTTCTCCTCAACATCACACATCATGATGACTTGGGAATATATTGCCGTTCCTTCATTTTCGCTGGATCAAATAGATAGATCCACCTACCTAACAGCTCTGGGCAGGAACCCTCACTACACAGCCTGCAACAGTTCAAAAAGGGGCAAACCTTCTGTTGGATAACTAATGATGAGCAATTAATGTTTATAACCTAGGAATTAATAAAAGACTCACTCCAAGCTGACTATCTATGTATTGGTAAGCTGCATTATAGTTCTTCAAAATGGCTTGCATATCCATGAAATCTGTACTAGTGCTGCATAGAAGCTCAGAATGTAAAATTTATCCCAAACTGCAGCAATTATTTTAGAACCCTGGCAAACAGTTCGTTGCAACTACGACAAGGTCATTGGTCAACTTGCTGGTGTTTAAATGAGCTGCTGTAATTCAACATATTCTACGAGTGGAGGAGATGGTTTTGGGAGCCATAAAGATAAGGTAGTCATGAAGAAATCCAATTAGGGAATCAGGAGAAACATCTTTACTGATAGCGAGGTTTGAGAGTTTCTTTACTGGCGTAATGGTGAAAATGTGGAATTATCTACCACATGGAGGGACTGAAGCAAATAACAATGTATTTAGGATGCAACTGGATAAGTAAATCACGTAGAAAGAAGAGAAGGATTTGCAGATCAGGTGAGATGTAGGAGAGTAGGTGGAAACACATGGTTTCATTGGATTTTACAGACAGAAGAGCCAAGTTATTCATTTGTTGTAAACACTATGTAATTCCATCCACCTCTTGATGCATTGCTGCTCTTGATATGCAAGGGCAACGAATGAACACAGAGTCTCTCCTTTGCCTTATCTTTCCTTTAAACTCTCAGTCAGTAACAGTGTTTGTAAATTCTGTATGCTTCCAGCTGGATCTCTGAAATGCACTGCCAGAATGCAACCTAGATACTGTGATCCTAATTAGGGCGGGTGTGAACAGGTTCCTTTTATGTCAATCCTCCACTTGTCACAACAAGAAGTAGTATTCCACTGGTGGCATTGCTATCAGACTGCATACAGTTTAGTATCAGAAACAAGTTAACCAGGTTCCTTAAGTCATAAATAAAGAATTACATTACTGGAATCAAAACTAATCCATGATGCAAAGATTATTAATGAATGATGTCAACTGTGCAAATATATACAATGGTGTTTCTTGAAAAATAGCATATACTCTTAATGTAAAATTCTGTTGTGTATTATCTTAAAAATACTTTGGTTAAGTTACAATTCAATTCAGAAAAAAACCCAAAAATCACATATTGTCCCAAATCCTGGTTTGTAGCTGGAGTCTTTACCACACAAACTGTTGACACTGGGATTTCTTCTTGGGTTAGTTATGGCTCACTAAATTCATCTTTTCTTCGAGAGACAATGGTGGTTGGTTCTGGATTTTCCCTTCAGGAAATCTCGACTTATGGTGATGAGGAGTTCCAAAGGTTGGAAATCATAAACTCGATGGAAGAGTTTCCACAAAAAGAGAGATTAGGCAAAAGCTACTCTTCCTGAGGCAAGTCATTTCCAACTCTCGCACAATCTGCGTTCAAATATATATATGTTATCGAAAACCTGGGCCATGTGACCTCTAAGTATTGCAACCTTAATGTCTCCATCAAAGATTTTTTTCTTCCAATTGCAACATTTTTGCTGTTGTACCAGGTGTATTTTGAAATGCAAAGTGCTTTTTACAAAAAAAGCCAAGATATATAAGCAGGGGGTCAGAGGGGTCTCAGGGTTCACACCCATAGATCACTCAAAGTTGCCACCCAGGTGGATAGTCTTGGGTGTGGTGCTAGAAAAGCACAGCCGGTCAGGCAGCATCCAAGGAGCAGGAGAATCAACATCGGGCATAAGCCCTTCATCAGGATAGGGTTGTTAAGAAGGCATATGGTGGGTTGGCTTTCATGAGGAGGGGGATTGAGTTTAAGAGCAGCAAGTTTATTCTGCAGCTCGATGAAGCTCAGTTAGATCGCAATTGGCATATCGTGTGCAGTTCTGGTCACCTCATAGGAAGGATGTGGATGAGGTTTGTGAGCCAAGGGGGTGGAGAGATAATTGTGAGGGGTGTGGGCCTGGGAGGAAGGTAGCTGGGAATGCAGTAGGTAGATGAAGGTGGGGGTAATGGTGATAGGTCAAAGAGGAGGCTGGAGCAGATGGATGGGAAGGAAGATGGACAGGTAGGACAGGTCATGAGGGTGGTGCCGAGTTGGAAGGTTGGATCTGGGATAAAGTGGGGGGAGGGGAAATGATACCATGGGGTTGGAGGGCCCCAAAGCAGAAGATGAGGTGTTCTTCCTCCAGGCGTTGGGTAGTTAGGGTTTGGCGATGGAGGAGGCCCAGCACCTGCTTGTCCTTGGCGGAGTGGGAAGGTGAATTAAAGTGTTCGGCCATGGGGCAGTGGGGTTGGTTCATGCGTGTGTCCTGGAGATATTCTTTGAAGCGTTCTGCAAGTAGGTGTTCTGTCTCCCCAGTATAGAGGACACTGCATCGGGATATGGGCCAAATGCAAGCAAATTGGACTAGTTCAATTTGGGGAACTTGGTCAGCATGGACAAGTTGGAGCGAAGGGTCTGTTTCTGTGCTGTATGCCTTTATGACTGTATCATTGTGGATTTGCCTCAGGGGATTAAATAGCCTTCCTTTGTCTCTCTGTTGTATGAAAGCATTATGCGAAACATCAAGAATGCACTGCCAGAAAAATCTCAGGAAGATAAGAAATAATTCAGTAAAATCCTTTCATTTTAAGTGAGCTTTATGGTCATATAGTCATAGAAATCGCTTTTTCAAACATTAAATATTTACGCTTCATCAATCTGCACAGTGAAGGAGCTCTGTACTGCAATGTATTGATGAACTAATATTCAGAGGCACAGATTGATAAGGTAAATGTTCATGCTGATGATGTTCCACAGCTCAGCTTTCTGCCGACTCAAAATGAGATACTTTATTAAAAGGGAGCATAAGGAATAGAACAAGTCAACCTCTAATTTGTCGGAGTGTGTCAAGAAAAGAACAGTAGTTTTTGTCTTTGCACAGGCTCCTGGACGCTTTAAGCAAGGACGCCATTAGCTAGAGGTAACAGAGCAATAAATCTGATGCTACATTAAGGAAAATTGGACTCCCCTTTTCCAATCCTGATCAGAGAAAAAAAAACTACATGATTACCTTTGGGGGAATTATGTATGGGAGTCTCCAGGCCAGATCCATTTCAGGTGAAGCAGCCTGGTAAATTCTGGAATATCACACCACTGGCAGCAGAATCATTCAGCAGTGAAACCGTGCTGTTTTTCCACACCAATTCCCGCTGGATTGCCAGGTTAAAGCTTAAACACATGGATCAACAGATTCAAGAACAGCTTTTGCCCCATGTCATTAGACTTCTGAATGGACCTCTCATATTTAATGTTGACCTCACTCATTGTGCACTCTCTCTACAGCCGTAACATTGTATTCTTCACTCTGTTCTGTTACCCTAATGCACTTTGTATGGTATATACTGCCAGCAAAACTAAACTTTTCACTGTGCCGAGGGACAAGTGACAATAATAAATCAAATAATCAAATCAAATCAAATGATTTGAGGTCTCGAAACCACTTTTCCAACCACTGAGGGATGGTGGATGGGTGATGTAAGTTAGTGGGAATGGTGCCAAATGGATGAAGGAGTACAGATACCAGGTGGGTGAATGGGTAGAGCACCAGGTCAATGGGTCGCGAGGGTGCCAGTGTCTGGAGGTTAGGTTGCAAGGTGGGTAAGAGGTAGAGTGAGAGGTAGGTGAGACTTAGGCTCAGTCAGTGTTGGAGAGTCAGGCTGGTCATGTTTTCAGGGTGCAGGGAGAGATGGGTCCAAGTGGAAGAAGGTGATGGTGGTGGTTGTGGCGGTTCATGGAGAGTTTGATGGTGGGTCAATCAAATCCAGTTCAAGGCAGAATAGGGGATCAAGTTGAGTCCATCAAGGAATAAGCATGGTTAGAATTCTGTCTGGGGAGGCAAGGTGTTGAGAGTAGTCAGACCTGGGGGAATGTGGTGTATTTTGGTTTACCCATGAGCTTTTGAAAGGGTGGGAGTGATGAATAGAGAATCAGGGTTAGAGTTAACCAGGAGTTCGAGCAGTTTTTAATTCATCTAACATTAAGTTGGCAACTTTTCCAGAGAGTTCCACATGCCAGGTACAATTGCCCAATGGAAGTTTCAACTTGCCAAGTAATTTTCACAGAGTCAATGCATCAGGAATTCTATGTGATCCTAATGCAAGATTCCAGTTGTAATGGCAATCTCCCCATCAGGAAATCTGAGCCGTTAAATTTGTGACAGGGGAATGTGAAGGGCAAAACAATTTAGAATCATTGAGAAAGCTCAAAGAAAAGTTCAAATTGAATTTAGAGTAAAAATCATAAATAGTCACTAGAAGAACCAAGAACAGTTCACTATTTATTGCTCATTGTTTGATCAAATCAGTGACATGAGCAAATAGATCCATAACATTTAGCCTTTGCATTGGTATCTCATTCTGCAGATTATTATACTTTGAACCCATTCTGCTCCTCATCTAAACTAGATTGTCCCAATTATTTGGAATGAAATAAATCATTCGGTAGTATGCACCTTTGGTATTGCTGAAACTTTCAACATAGCATTATATTCAGTCTGATGGACCAGACCTACTGGGCTGAATGGCCTTATGTTGCTCTTTGTCTTACTTATGGGGGAGATAGATGGGTAAACTGCTCAGCTTTCTGGAGGGAAAGTTGGATCGAAGTCAAGCACTGCTAAAAAAATCTCCAGGAGCTCCATGGGACACAAGAGCTCAGCTGTAGGTCTTTCTGGAGGCCCATGGCACTCTTTTGACCCAGCATGGGACTTCTGAGGTGATTTTAGAGTGGTATCCTGGCTTCAGGAGTCTTGAGGTGAAGCCTAGCGCAGTCTAAAGCCAAGGCCCAGTGTGGACTTGAAGGGAGGTGTGAGCGTGAACTGGGTTGGAAGGATTGTTGATCTGAATTTCTTATTTCTCGTTTTCTAATTTATTCCTCTGATGTGTTAATACTGAACTATTTACTTCTTTATTCAAATTATTTTTTTCCTAAGAACTGGTAGAGGCGTATCTATATCTAGGTACCTTGTACCTAAGGTGATGCTGTAAGTGGAAACTCGTAAACTTCTCACTGTATTCATTTGAGCACATGTAACAACCAAACTAATTCTAATGCTGCGTGGACTGAAAGGAGGAGCACAAGGAAGATTTTTTCTGCAGCAGAGAGGTAAATCCTAAGGATTTATAACAGAGAGGAATCTTAGAGTCCAAATAAAAGGGGTGGGGGGCTGGACTTTAGAAGAAAGCTTGTCTTTTCTTAGGTAATTTAACCAAAGCTACACATAATACTCTGGATGTCATCTTACCAAGTATAGTTGCAGTACGATATCCTTGATCCTGTACTCAAACCCTTTTCCAATGAAGACCGACATAACAAATGCTTTCCTAAGTGCTTGCTACACTTGCATGCTTGCTTTCAATGATTGGTGTACAAACACATCCAGGTTCCTTTGAAGTTTCTTCCCAAAAGCATATTAGTGAGCCAGATGGGATTTTACAACATCATCAATGATAAGGTATTATGGTTATCATCATTGCTACAAACTTCAGCTGCATTAGCTGAATTTAATATCCACCAGTTTCTGTGGTGGGATTTGAACTTATGTCTCCAGAACATTAGCCTTGGCCTCTGCATTACTCAACCAGTGACATCACTACAACACTACTGACTTCTTCCTTGCATGTGGCAAATGCTATCATTGATATGGCAAAGGAGGAACTTGTAAGAAAACAAAAAAAAGAACAAACATCTTACAGGTATAATGTTAATTCATAGATTCCAGATCAATTAGGCAGGTATTGGACATCATGACATGTGAAATTCTGGTATAAAGGTACCTGCCTCACCTTTCTTCTTGTGTGATGGAGTCACTCTGGTGCATTCAGCCAGCCAGTTATATACAATGTACAGTTACATCAGAGAACCCATGACTCAGACTATGTGTAAGTCTGTAATATTACAACAGAATTGCGAATAAACTTCAAGACATTTTTCATAACCAGAAACTGGTCTTTGTGATATATGCAATGGGACTTAACATAAAATGTTTTACTCAACTAGATCATTCTAGCAGATGCCAAAAAACGACATCAATAGGTACTCTAAAAGTTAGTGTTGAAAAATTTACAACAATTAACTGTGTAAATGTTGACTAAAGGACTGGTAATTGAGGTGCCTCTGATTACAATTTTATACTTTGTCTTTAATTGTGAGAGAATTAACTACAAGTTAGCAAGATATGAAACAAAAACAAACCAAAGAGTGGACTTTATTGTTCAGGGGTGTATCGTAAAGGGAGGATATTATACTAAACCGATTTCAGATTTTTAGCATCTGCAGTGCTTTATTTTGTTCAAAGATTAAAAATAATTTTGATGAAGAGAGTTAAGAGGAAGCTCTCAGCTTGCTGGCTGATTCTGTATCTTTAGTATTATATATCCCGTATAAAACTGGATGTTCAAGACCTAATTACAAAGTTTGTAGATTACACTTAACTTGGTAAATGTTGTAAAAACTGAAGAAGATGGTGACAGACTTGTGGAGGACCTCGACAGATTGTTGAAATGGACGGACACATGGCAAATGAAATTGAACACAAAAAAATTGAGAAGCATATTTGGACAGAAGGCTGTTTACAAAAAAGCACACGTGTTCTTTGGCTTTCCAAACCAAGGCAAGAATACAAAAGCAAGAAAATTATGCTAATCTGTACAAATGACTGGTTAGGCCTCAGTCCGAGAATTGTGGCCAATTCTAGGCATCACACTTTCTGAAAGATTTCAGTTCAGCCTTGTCAATATGCAAAGAGGTTTACTGGAATGTTATTAGAGAGACTTGGCTTCAGATAAGTGGAAAGACTGAAAAAGCTGAAATTGTTCTCTCTGGAGAAAGTAAACAGGGATTTTTAACATGGGCATTCAAAATCATAAACAGTTCTTGCAAAATTAATGACAACAAAACAAATTCCTCTGGTAACAGGAGACAATGGATTTAAGGCAATTTGCAAACAAAAACAGGGAAAGACAAGGAAAAATTAGTGAAGCACCATGTTATAATGATGAAGAACGCTGTGTGAAAGGAGGAGATTAAAGCAGGTTCAAAATAACCTTCAAAAGACAATTGGAAACAATATCTGAATGGGAAAAATTGTAAAGCTATTAGGCAAAGGCAATGGAACGGAATTAATCTGATAGCTCTTATACAGAGTTGGCTGTCATGATGAGCTGAACGGTCTCCTTCTACACGGCATTGTTCTATAATTTCATGAATTGTATTAAATCAGTGGGATCTCTTCTACATATTGAAAATGTTTTCATGCGAACAGAAACAGCAAGGTATTTTGGGATCAGTCTCAGATAGATGTGTTTTTCATTAAGGAAGGAGCCAAAAATTATATAGACAGCCAGTCAGCACTAAGCTTACAGTGAGAACTCTGCAGCAAGAAACTTGCCAAGTGTTGCAGGATGGTGTGTTCCAAACAAATTGAAACCTCAATAGTTCCTCACAGTCTGTAATCAAATAGTTTATCTCTCTCAGTCTCTCAGTGAGCAGAGGAAAGATGGCATGAAAGGACACTAAAGCCAGACTTTTTCACATTAAACATCATTTTCTCCATCATTATTCTGAATTTGCAGGGCTTTTGTACTGAGGCTGTCATGACAGCCATTACCAATGATGAATATCTCCAACTACAAGGCTGACTAAGTAACTTATGAATGGCAAAACCTGCGAATGAGTGGTCTCCTGAGTAAGGCTGGCTATTCGCAACCTCAGTTGATTTTCAATCAAAAAATAATAATTTTGTTCATTTTCTAACAGACAAAAAAGTCAAGACAAGTCTCTTTTTTGAGCAAACTTCAAATAACTGCAGAAATGCCACTTTTATGCACAAACCCATGGAATAATCAGAAGTTGCATGCAATACAATCTCTCCACTCCCGAAGCTCCCAGCCTCATTCTTGATGAAGGGCTTTTGCCCAAAGCATCGATTTTCTTGCTCCTCGGATGCTACCTAACCTGCTGGGCCCTTCCAGCAACACACTCTTGACTCTAATCTCTAGCATCTGAAGGATTCACTTCCACCCATTAACCTGATAACTAATAATATTATAGTTGATTAATATAACAGAAGCTGGGTACTATAATCAATTAGATCCTTCATTACAAATTGCACTTCACCATTAATATCAAAGTTTGAACATCCATTGGTCAAGCCTTATTTTCAACTCTCCTCTTCAGAATGCATTGACTCATTCAATTCTGCATAGCATATATTTCCAAAAGCACAGCCAACAGTTACAGTACATTGTCAAAGTGGTCTCTATTGATACCTGAGCAATGTTGATTATTTGTGGACTATTGTACCAGATTATGGTAGAGGGGTGAGGATGGCCAACCAACTCTAATTCTATCTTCAATTGATATCTATATCCTTGTTCTGCAAAAGGTGTTTACTCGGTAGTAATCAGAAACAAAAAAAAACAAGTTTCTCTCCTAAATATAAGAGTGCAGCCAAATGCCTTATTGTCTTCTCAGCAATGTCAACTGACCTAGATCAGAACAGGAAACAAATCTGAAAACATTGCTTAGTGATTCGTTGTTTTGCGAATAAATGGAGCCACTAGAGAAATGGATTTGATTTGTTTAATGCTGTGTATCCCACCATCAACAGGATTCTAATGACATTGTTGCACTATTGCATGGCAATGTGCCACAAATGTTATACACTCATGACAAAGGAACAGGAGAGACTATTCAGCTTCATGAGTCTATTTCAGCCGACGGTGTTGGTTGTTTCCTGTTGTGAATCCATGTAACATTAGAAACTATTGGATTCTGTTGAGTCAGCTATCTTGAAGTTTATTTACAATATTTACTACTTGCAAAGCTACAATATCACAGACTTTCAGCCATAGTCTGGGTCTATGCTTACTGTATTACTGTATATTACAGCAAACATAACTGACTGACTTCATGTTGCAGAGAGTGTAACAGAATGTGAGAGACAACCTATAGCTGTCTGAAAGGTACAGGCCTGTCTAATCTGAAATCTGTGCCGGAATAGCACACCACCATTTGATTACGTCATGGCTAAGATGTATTTTAACTCAATCTACCAATCTTGATTCTGTAAACCTTGATATCCTTCCTTAAAGTAGAAACTCCTCAATCTCCATTTTTGGCATTTTTGGCATTTTTAACTTGCCTCCAGCATCAAAGTGACTTTTGAATTTTGGATTTCTGCTAATCTTTATTTGTGACTAAGTGCTAATCATCACCTATCAGCATAAAACATGATTTTAAATGTTTCCGTTTTCCCAGTCTCTCTCACTCCTTTAAAGGAAATGGAGACTAGAATACTGAACCTCTAAAATGTTAGTATTGATTTCCCTTTATTTGCACCTTTAACACTATGTCTGTACTCCATTCTGCTACACTGATGCACTTTGTATGGTACAATCTGCCTCGATAACATGCAAAACACCACCTTTCACTGTCTCTTGGTACATGTAAATCAAACTCAAGCACCTTCTGTATGTTGTCTCAGGAGCATTCCTCAGTGTAAGGCTCGATAATAAATGTCTGCAGAATTTTTAAGTAGGGATGATAAGCAATTGTCATCCCTCCCTAATATTTGTACTTCCAGTTTTGGTCTTCAAAGAATATAAACTCATTCTTAGACCGTGGATGGTCGAACAACTTTTCAATGTTCACATGCTGCCCCCAAGTGAGATAAAGGGCTGATGTTCTGTGACCTACTGACATCATAAATGGAGAATTATGGACTCTGAGGAATACAGTCTCAGCCAGCATGCTCATTTGCCAAATGTAGTCTGGCGAGATGGAGCTTAGCTTAGATAAATATGAGGTGCGACATTTTGGGAAGGCAAATCAGGGGTAGGTCTTATACACTTCATGGTAAGTGTCTGGGGAGTGTTGCTGAACAAAGAGACCTTAGAGTGCAGCTTCATAGTTCGGTCAAAGTGGAGTCGCAGATAGACAGGATAATGAAGAAGGCATTTGGTATGCTCGCCTTTATTGTCAGTGCAATGAGTATAGGAGTTGGGAGGTCATGTTGCAGCTGTACAGGGCATTGGTTAGGCCACTGCTGGAATAATGTGATCAATTCTGGTCTCCCTGCCACAGAAAGGATATTGTGAAACTTAAAAGAGTTCAGAAAAGACTTCCAGGGATGTTGCCAAGATTGGATGGTTTGAACTATAGGGAGAGACTGAATAGGCTGGCATTATTTACCATGGAGCATTGGAGGCTGAGGGGTGACCTTATAGAAGTGTATGAAATCATGAAAGACATTGATAAGTTGAATAGACAAGGTCTTTTCCCTGGGGTGGGGGAGTCTAGAACTAGAGGACAGAGGTTTAAGGTGGGAGGGGAAAGATTTAAAAGGGACCTAAGTTGCTTTCACACAGAGAGTGGTATGTGTATGGAATGAGCTGCTAGACTGGTGGAGGCTGGTACAATTACAACATTTAAAAGGCATCTGGATGGGTATATGAATAGTAAGCTTTTAAAGGGATATGTGCTAAATCCTGGCAACCCTGACAAGGTTAATTTGGGATGCCTGGTTAGCATGGACAAGTTAGACAGAAGGATCTGTTTTCATGTTGTACATCTCTAAAACTCTGTTGGCCATTCGTGCTAAATTGTTTTCAGGCCTGGTTGGAATTTCTGAAGAACCCTTGTAGCACGGTGCTAGTGTCCCTCCTCCTGGACCAAGAGGCTCGAGTCCTACCCATGTCCCAGAGGTTTGTAATAACATCTCTGAATAGGTTGATGAGAAAAATAGATGAATAATTATTTTTGACCATGGTTCAGGGAGGCTAACTAGTAATTTCCAGTCATCCTCCAGCAGTTTAACTGCCCAAAGATGGGCACACAGAAGCAGTAGCTTTGGTCATGTGGGCAGTGCTCTAGTCAGGTCTGCAGAGCCTTGCTAATTTGCTGGGGGATGGTCCAGTCAGGGCGGGTGGGAAGAATGACTCTACTACAGCCCACAACCCCTCCCCAAGCCCCAACTAAGTTACTGGTGGTCTGGCTCCTTCTCTGTGTTTAAATTGTTGATGAGTGAGCACCTCCATGCTGAATCAAGTCACTTAATTACAACATCTGGAAGGCTTCTGAATAACCATTAACTTCAAGAGTCCACACCTTCCATATAGATTGGAAACCTGGTGATGAATAAAGTACCTCCATGAAAGTCCCAAATCAATGGCTTTCCTACTCCAGGGTGGGTACAGGACCCAGAAATATTCCCCATGCGGGTTTCCTGCCCTCAAGTGTATTGACATGGACAGACAACTGGTTGACTGAAAAGAAACAAAGACTGGGAGTATTTTTTGAGTGGCAGGCAGTGACCAGTGGAGTACCACAGGGATCAGTGTTTAGACTCCAGTCATTAACAAATGTATTAATTTTTTTGGAGGAGGGAATTCAATGTTATATCTATCAGTTTACAGATGACACAAAGCGGGGTGGAAGGATTTACAATGAGAAGGAGGCAGAGATGTTTCAGTGTAATGTGGACAACTGCCTGAGTGGGCAAATGCATGATAGATGAAATATAATGTTTGGGTTGTATGTTTGCTCACTGAGCTGGTAGATTTGTTCTCCCACCGTTCATCACCGTGCTGGGTAACATCATCAGTGTGCCTCTGGCGAAGCACTGGTATTCTGTCCCACTTGCTATTTATCCGTCTAGATCCATTGTGGTGGGTGATATCACTTCCAGTCCTTTTTCTGAAAGGTTGGTAAATAGAGTCCAAAGTGATACATTTGTTAATGGAGTTCTGGTTTGAATGCCAGACCTCTAGGAATTCCCTTGTGTGTCTTTGTTGAGCCTGACCCAGGATGAATATATTGTCCCAGTTGAACTGGTGCTCCCTTCATCTGTGTGAATGGATACTAGTGATAGTTGGTCAAGTCTTTTGGTGGCTAGTTGGTGCTTCTATATCCTGGTTGCTAGTTTCCTACCCGTCTGTCCAATGTAATGTTTGTTCCAGTCTGTGCAAGGTATTTTGTATATGTTCATACTGCTGGCTGTGGGTATGGAGTCCTTTAAATTCATTAGGAGCTGTTTCAGTGTGATGGTAGATTTGTGGGCGATCATGATACCGAAAGGCCAGAGTAGTCGGGTCGCCATGTCAGTGATGTCCTCAATGTATGGCAGGGTGGCTAGAACTTCTGGGCATGTTGCATCTTCTTGTTTAGGTTTGTTGTGTAGGAGTCTGTGGAATGTGCTTATCGGATACCCAAAGTTCCTGAATACATTGTACGCATGTTTTTCCTCAGCTTCTCTTAGTTCCTGGGTGCTGCAGTGTGTTGTGGCTCATTTAAATAATGTTCTGATGCAGCTCCTTTTGTGGTTGCTCCTGTAGTTAAGTATCTGGTCAGTATGTGTGACTTTCCTGTAAACGCTGGTCTGAAGCTATCCATTGGCTTTGCATTCTACCATGACATCTAGGAAAGGGAGTTTGTTGTTGTTTTCTTCCTCTTTGGTGAACTTTATACCAGCAAGAATGTTGTTTATGTGTTTGTGAGTTTCTTCTAATTTGTTGCGCTTTGTGATGATAAAGGTATCATTCACATCGCGGACCCAAAGCTTGGGCTGGATCATGGGAAGGGCTGTTCGTTCTAACCTCGGCATAACTACTTCTGCTAAGAGTCCTGATACTGATGATCCCATAGGAGTCCCATTGATTTGTCAGTGTGTCTTGTCATTGAAGGTGAAGTGGTTTGTGAGGCACAAGTCTACTAGTTTGAGGATGCTATCCTTACTGATGGAGTTGGCGCTGTCAGGTATTTGTACCCTTGGTTCATCTAGCAGTGAGGCCAGTGTTTCTTTGGCTAAGATGATGTTTACATGAGGGAAACCATGACTTTATCGTCCTCTACCTTGGTGACTTTGATGATGTTCAGGAATTCCTCGGTGGAGTGACAGTCCTGTGAGCAGGATGCAGAGATGTTTCAGTGTAATTTAGTCAAGTTGAGTGAAATGGTTTCATGCATAGCATATGAAATATATCATGGATAACTGTGAAGTTAAGCACTTTGGCAGCAAAAGGAAGAAAATAGATTATTTTCTGAATGACAATTTGAAAAGGAGAAGATGGAACAAGACCTGGGTGTACACCAGTCAGTGAAAGTAAGTTTGGAGGTGCAACAGGCATTGAGGATGACAAATTGTGTGTTAGCCTTCATAGTGAGAGGATTCAAGCACAGGAGTAAGGATATCTTGCTGCAATTGTATAGCACCTTTGTGTGATCACAGCAGGAGTATTATGGGCAGTTTTGCTCTCTTTATCTGAGGAAAGATGTTCTGGCTTTGGAGGGAGTGCAGCAAAGGTTTACCAGGCTGATTCCTGGGATGGCAGGACTGATACATGAGGAGAGACTGGATCAGTTATGACTATATTCACTGGAGTTTACACAAATGAGGGGAACCACATGGAAACTTGTAAAATTCCAATAGGAAAATGCAGGATGGATGTTCCTGATTACTGGGGAGTCCAGAACTAAGGGATTACAGTTTAAGGATATGCTGCAAAGCCAATTAGGACTGAGATAAGGAGAAATTTCTTCACCCAGAGACAGGTGAGCCTATGGAATTCTTTCCCACAGAAAGCAGTTGAGGCCAAGGCATTGACTATTTTCAAGAAGGAGGTAGATATAGTTCTTATGGCTAAAGGCATCAAAGGGTATGGGGAGAAAGCAGGAACGGGGGTAGGGAATAGGAAGATCAGTCATGATCATATTGAATGTTGGAACATGCCATAAGGGTCAAATGGCTTATTCCTGATATTATTTTCTGTGCCTCTATCTTTATAAGAGAACGGGATGAAATCATGGTTTGAGACTCTACTATAACGCATTGTCATCTTATTCTCAGTTCAGTAATCACTCCACTGCAGTACAGATTAGTGCAGGGTAGTCAACCAGGTCTGCTATGTATATAATGTCACAGTAATATTTTTAAAAAATAGAAACCAGACATACTTGTAAGTCTGTGATATTTTAGTAGTGTACAGAGTGAATATTATTAATAAACTTCAACATCCTATATGTTAGCATGGCCTAACATATAAGGAAGCATTCAGACTACATCATACCAGCAGCAGTATTTTACCCTAAGGAAACTAGATCATCCATCCACAGTGACAAAAATTGCCCATATATGTCCTGTCAGGGCAAAAAACAGGACAAATTCAACCTGACCAAGTGCTGCTGTATCAGTCTACTCTTGATCATCATCAAGCTGATGAAAGTGGTCTTCAACAGCATTAACAAGCACCACTTACAAAGAATATCCTGTTCACTGATACCCAGTTTAGGTTCCGTGAGGACAATTCTGCTCTTGACTCAATAGAGCCGTGGCCCCAAAGCAAACAAAAGAGCTGAAGTGAGGGGAGAGAGTGACTGTCCTTGACATCAAGACAGCATTCTAACAAAGGTGTCACCAAGAAGCTTGAGAAAATTGGAGTCCACAGGAATCAGGAAGAAACTCTCCATCTGTTGGAATCAGATGTAGCAAAAAGGAAGGTGGCTGTGGTATGTGGAAGGTCAACCATCTCAATTCCAGGACATCTCTACAAGGATTCCTCAGGATACTGTCCTCGATCCAACCATCTATAAAGTGCTACATCAATGACTTTTTCCCTACCATAAGGTTCTATTTGTGACTCCTCAGACACTGAAGCAATAAGTCCTGCACAACATTGAGACTGTGATCAATTCATGACAAGAAACATTTGTGCCACACAACTGCCAGGTGATGACCACCTCTGTCAAGAAAATCTGATTATAATACCTTGACTTATCACTGGCGAACCCTCATTGTTAACGCCCAGTGGGTTACCATTGATCAGAAACTGAACTGGACCAGTCATAAATGCTAAATTTACAAGAGCAGATCAGAGATTAAGAATTCTGTGAAGACAAACTCAGCTCCTGATTTCCCAAAGCCCGTCCAATTTTTGTATGTAGCAAGTCAAGAATGCAATGGAATAATCTCCAAATTTCTATATTGGTGCGGCTCCAAAAACACTTAAGAAGCTCATCTCATTCAAGACAAAGTAGAGCAACTGATTAGCATACAAGTTATCATCTCCAACATTCAGTCCTTTTATTGGCAATACGTAGTGGCAGCAGTATGTACCATCTACAAGGTGCACTGCAGTAACTTGATAAAGGATCTCTCACTGAAAATGTGTTGCTGGAAGAGCGTAACAGGTCAGGCAGCATCCAAAGAACAGGAGAATCGACGTTTCGGGCATAAGCCCTTCTTCAGGAATCAGGCTTATGCCCTAAAGAAGGGCTTATGCCCGAAACGTCGATTCACCTGCTCCTTGGATGCTGCCTGACCTGCTACGCTCCTCCAGCAACACATTTTCAGCTCTGATCTCCAGCATCTGGGCGGCACGGTGGCACAGTGGTTAGCACTGCTGCCTCACAGCGCCTGTAGACCCGGGTTCAATTCCCGACTCAGGCGACTGACTGTGTGGAGTTTGCACGTTCTCCCCGTGTCTGCGTGGGTTTCCTCCGGGTGCTCCGGTTTCCTCCCACAGTCACAAAGATGTGCGGGTCAGGTGAATTGGCCAAGCTAAATTGCCCGTAGTGTTAGGTAAGGGGTAAATGTAGGGGTATGGGTGGGTTGCGCTTCGGCGGGTCGGTGTGGACTTGTTGGGCCGAAGGGCCTGTTTCCACACTGTAAGTCTAATCTAATCAAAATCTGCAGTCCTCACTTTCTCCCTAAAGGATCTCTCACTGCAAATTCCAAAACTGAGACCTCTGTGGAGAGAAGAACAAGAGCAGCGAATGCATGGAAAAACCCCCACTACCTGAAAATTCCTCTCCAAGCCACTCACAGTCTGTCTTGGAAATATATCACTGCTCCTTCAGTGTTGCTGGGTGAAAATCACTAATATCATTGTGAGTGTACCTGCACCAAATATACAACAGCGGTTTGAGAAGGCAGTTCACTTCTACCTACTCAAGTTCATTTGGAGATGGGCAATGACTCTTTTCACTCAAAGCGTTGTTTGTATGTGGAATAAACTGCCAGAGGAGGTGGTAGATGCAGATACAATTGCAACATTTAAAAGACATTTAAACAGATACCTGAAGAGGAAAGGTTGAGAGGGATATGGGCCAAATGCAGGCAAGTGGAACTAGTTTAGGTTAGGAAACTTGGATTGGCACAGGCGGGTTGACCTTAAAGGTCTGCTTCTATGGCATATGACTCTCTGATAAATGCTGGCTTAGCCAGTGACATTCACATCACTTGAATTTTTTTTTTATCAAATAAAGATGAGGCTACAGTTCAGGAGCATTTGGATTTCTTGCTTCTGGAGGAGATCATGACAAGGAAGATGTAGTCAACATAATTTCAAGGAATAGCATGTGGTCACCAAGTGAGTCAGTGAGAGACTGGGGCAGAGATGAGGACATTTGAAAACCTGATTTAGAAAGAGATCAGAGAGAGTGATGGAGGATTTGTAGAGAAACTTTAGGTGTCTTGGGAGAGGTGGTGATTTCAGGGAATGGCGGGATTCGAGCACTTGTCTCAGATGAGGTGGTGTGGATCAGTGATTACAGGACAAAAGTCAGTGTACACATTAGCTTGATAAGGCGTGAAGAAGTGAAAAAGAGAAAATTATTTTCATGCAATACAATAACTTCTCACGAAAGTTGAATTAATTGTGATATTTAAGTGAATTAGATAAAACACTAAGACAAATACTGAGGGAACGGAGTTAAGTTAAAGCACGTAACTCTGAATTGAAGCTAATGCCAGTATTTAAATCTTTGGTTTAAATACTGTGCAAATAGTGAATTCTCCAACCTGCTGTTGGTGCATTGTGACAGATGATAAATTCAGCCATTATATCAGTTTTCTGAGCTATCATGGTGAGATGAATCCAGTGAGAAAGAACTAATCTCAACATAAATCCCTTAGCATGTGGTAAAGCACACATGTGACTTTTCTGTTTTCTTATACAAATGATGTCTCGAACTTGAGCAGTGGTTACATGATTCTTCAGACAAAAGACAATCATTAATTTTCTTCAGTTTTTCTGCAAGATCAACTGAGTAAAATAAGCCAATGTGAAATGCTCACCTCATATAAATGATGGCCTTGTGTACGAACTTTTTATTCATTCATATGATGGCGCTGTCACTGGCTAGGCCAGCATTAATTTGTCGCCTGGTCCTAATTTTCATCAAGATGGTAGTGCTGAGCTATCTTTTTGAACTGCTGCACTGAGGGGCTGAGACAGGTGAGGTGATAAAAGTCCCAGTCCAACAACCAGGGTCGAAGTCGATAGAAACACCCTCCGTTCAGGGGTTGGGTGGGGTAGAGCTTTTGTGTTCGGATGAGGAGTTGAGGTCACCACATGGAGTCACCACACTCAGGTTAGTGGAGAGGTGCCGTGCTCAGTTCAAAAGGTGGGATGGAGATATTGTCCTCAGCTCAGAGAACATGGAATTACTGTGTTTGGGGTCAAGGGTCAGGCAGGTGGCTGCTGTGCTGGGGTCAGTTCAGGATGAAACCCCAAGCCAAGAGTGACTGAATGATTTATTGTTGTCACATGGACCGAGAAAGTAATGTTTTGCATGCTTTCCAGACGTAAAGACATAAGACATAGGAGCAGGATAGGCCATCTGGCCCCTCAAGTATGCTCCAGCATTCAATAAGACCATAGAAGTTATTTTTTCTGGATTTAGCTCCACTTACCCACCTGCTCACCATAACCCTTAATTCCCTGATTTTTGTCCAGTTGATCATGTGATATAGGTATACCTACCATCCAGTTAGAAAAGACATTTCAGGTGTTTGACCCAATGAAGTAACAGTGACATAGTTCCAAGTCAGGATAATATGTAACTCGGAGAGAAACATAGATTTAGCGGTGGTCAGTTTCAAACGCATCATTAAACCCAAATTTTGCCATGGCAAGGTGGGAGCAGGATTAAGTTGGACCTGTCAACGCTAGGAGCAGGGTCAAAAATGGCTTTGGTGATGGCCAAGTGCTGTGGCAGCATGATGAAGAGTTCAGTCTCAGCTCTCTGTCCTTTTTTCAGAGAAGCATAAGCTACTATCGCTCACACCTTCCATCCCATCATCCCTCATTCATTCTCCTGGCGATTCAAACCGCCATGCCACCTCAACAGCCACCCAGACAGTATCCACAATTGGGCAGAAACTAGGAACACATGGATTTTAAAAAATAGATAAACATCCCACATTTTAATACAACTCTTAGCTCTGCACATTTATACACAGAATCAACTATCTCATGAAACTAATTCTAAATATTTAAATTTTAAAGTTCAAACTTTTTATTCTTTCAAACTGGAAATCAAAAAGTGTACTCAGAATCCCTTGTTGATAAAAGTGTAGCATTTAAAATTCAAACTTTCATAGCGACATAAAAATCCTTGGGAAGTGTTGACACAGAACTCAACTCGAAATGCCTGAATGGATGCGACTTTTTACTTTCTAACCTACACCTAACGGCCTGTTGATAAGTATTTTTTTCAACTCTCACTGACAGCAGGTTTCCTCATTTGTTAAGAAATTGGGAATTTACATAAAAAGACTTAAGAGCATCAATTTTCAAAAGACACTGTCCCACCTTCAGGAGCGCTTATGTCCGACTGCACACCACAATATTAAAATTCTCATCCTTATTTTCATTCTGTACCATGGCCTCACATCTCCTTACCACTTCAATATATCCCAGTTCTTCAGCTATCACAGATATCTGTGCCCCTCCGATTCTAGTCTCTTGAACATTGTGGACTTCATTCACTCCATGGTTGATGGACATGCCTTCTCCTGCAAGAACCTAAGGTCTAATATTTATTCCCTAAGCTTCTCCATCTCTCCAGCTCTCTCTCTCTCTTCTTTGAGATGTTGCTTAAAACCTAACATTTGAACGAAATATATAATAGACAAAAGACAATAGGTGCAGGAGTAGGCCATTCTGCCCTTTGAGCCAGCACCACCATGGCTGATCATCCTCAATCAGTATCTGGATGAGTGGTGCTGGAAAATCACAGCAGTTCAGGCAACATCCGGGGAGCAGTAAAATCGACATTTTGGGCAAAAGCCCTTCATCAGGAATACAGGCAGAGTGCCTGAAGGGTGCCTGTATTCCTGATGAAGGGCTTTTGCCTGAAACATCAATTTTACTGCTCCTCGGATGCTGCCTGAACTGCTGTGATTTTCCAGCACCACTCATCCAGAATCTGGTTTCCAGCATCTGCAGTCATTGTTTTTACCATCCTTAATCAGTATCCTGTTCCTGCCTTATCTCCATAACCCTTGATCCCACTATCCTTAAGAACTCTATCCAACTCTTTCTTGAAAGTATCCAGAGACTTTGCCTCCATAACTTTCTGGGGCAGAGCATTCCATACACCCACCATTCTCTGGGTAAAGAAGTTTCTCCTCAACTCTGCTCTAAGTGGCCTACCGCTTATTTTTAAACTGTGTCCTCTGGTTCGGGACTCACCCATCAGCAAAAACATGCTTCCTGCCTCCAGAGTGTCCAATCCTTTAATAATCTTCTACGTCTCAATCAGATCCCCTCTCAGCCTTCTAAACTCAAGGGTATACAAGCCCAGTCACTCCAATCTTTCAGCGTAAGGTACTCCCACCATTCCGGGAATTGACCTTGTGAACCTACGCTGTACTCCCTCAATAGCCAGAATGTCTTTCCTCAAATTTGGAGACCAAAACTGCGCACAATATTCCAGGTGCAGTCTCACCAGGGCCCTGTATAGCTGCAGAAGAACCTCTTTACTTCTACACCCAATCCCTCTTGTTATGAAGGCCAGCATGCTATTAGCTTTCTTCACTGCCTGCTGTACCTGCATGCTTGCTTTCATTGACTGATGTACAAGGACACCTAGATCTCGTTGTACTGCCCCTTTACCTAACATGACTCCATTTAGGTAGTAATCTGCCTTCCTGCTCTTGCCACCAAAGTGGATAACCACACATTTATCCACATTAAACTGCATCTGCCATGCATCTGCTGACTCACCTAGCCTGTCCAGGTCAACCTGTGTTCTCCTAACATCATCCTCACATTTCACCCTGCCACCCAGCTTTGTGTCATCAGCAAATTTGCTAATATTACTTTTAATACCTTCATCTATATCATTAATGTACATTGTAAAAAGCTGCAGTCCCAGCACTGATCCCTGCAGTACCCCACTGGTCACTGCCTGCCATTCCGAAAGGGAGCCGTTTATCACTACTCTTTGCTTCCTGTCAGCCAACCAATTTTCAATCCATGTCAGTATTTTGCCCTATTACCATGTGCCCTAATTTTGCTCACTATGTGGGACTTTATCAAAGGCTTTCTGAAAGACCAGGTATACTACATCCACTGGATCTCCTTGTCGATCTTCAGAATTACATCCTCAAAAAATTCCAGAAGATTAGTCAAGCATAAGACCATAAGACCATAAGACATAGGAGTGGAAGTAAGGCCATTCAGCCCATCGAGTCCACTCCACCATTCAATCATGGTTGATGGGCATTTCAACTCCACTTACCAGCATTCTCCCCGTAGCCCTTAATTCCTCGTGACATCAAGAATCTATCAATCTCTGTCTTGAAGACATTTAGCGTCCCGGCCTCCACTGCACTATGCCGCAATGAATTCCACAGGCCCACCACTCTCAGGCTGAAGAAATGTCTCAGCACTTCTGTTCTGAATTGACACCCTCTAATTCTAAGGCTGTGTTCACGGGTCCTAGTCTCCTCACCTAAAGGAAACAATTTCCTAGTATCCACCCTTTCCAAGCCATGTATTATTTTGTAAGTTTCTATTAAGTCTCCCCATAATCTTCTAAACTCCAATGAATACAATCCAGGATCCTCAGCTGTTCCTCGTATGTTAGACCAACCATTCCAGGGATCATCCATGTGAATCTCCGCTGGACACGTTCCAGTGCCAGTATGTCCTTCCTGAGGTGTGGGGACCAAAACTGGACACAGTACTCCAAATGGGGCCTAACCAGAGCTTCATAAAGTCTCAGTAGCACAACGGTGCTTTTATATTCCGACCCTCTTGAGATAAATAAATGCATGATTTCCCCTTCAGAATTTTGAACTATCCTGTTACTGCTATCCAGATGTGTCGTAATTTTGTCCTTTATAATTGACTCCAGCATTTTTCCCACCACTGAGGTCAGACTAACTGGTCTATAATTCTCTGTTTTCTCTCTCCCTCCTTTCTTAAAAAGTGGGACAATATTAGCCACCCTCCAATCCACAGGAACTGATCCTGAATATATAGAACATTGGAAAATGATCACCAATGCATCCACGATTTCTAGAGCCATCTCTTTCAGTACCCTGAGATGTAGACCATCAGGTCCCAGGGACTTATCAGCCTTCAGACCTAACAGTCTCTCCAACACCATTTCCTGCCTAATATAAATTCCCTTCAGTTCAGATCCTTCAGCCACTATTACATCTGGGAGATTGCTCGTGTCTCCCCCAGTGAAGACAGACCTAAAGTACCAATTCAACTCTTCTGCCATTTCTTTGTTCCCCGTAATAAATTCACCCGCTTCTGTCTTCAAGGGTCCAATTTTAATCTTAACCATTTTTTTTTCTTTTCACATACCTGAAAAAGCCTTTACTAACCTCCTTCATGTTTTTGGCCAGTTTACCTTCGTACTTTTTTTTTCTTTGTGTATTTCTTTTTTAGTTATCCTCTGTTGTTCTTTAAAAGTTTCCCAGTCCTCCGATTTCCCACTCATCTTTGCTATGTTATATTTTTTCCCTTTTGTCTTTATATGGTCCTTAACTTCCCTCGTCAGTCACAGCCACCCCTGCTTCCCCTTAGGATCTTTCTTCCTTTTTGGAATGAACTGATCCTGCATCTTCTGCATTATACCCAGACATACCTGCCATTGTTGATCCACTGCCATCCCTGCTAGGGGATTGCACCATTGAACTTTGGCCAGCTCCTCCCTCATCGCTCCATAATTCCCCTTATTCAACTGAAATATTGTCACTTCCGATTCTACCCTCTCCCTTTCAAACTGCAGATTAAAGCTTATTGTATTGTGGTCACTACTTCCTAATGGCTCCTTTACTTCGAAGGCCCTGATCAAATCCAGTTCGTTGCACAACACCGGATCCAGAATTGCTTTCTCTCTGGTAGGCTCCAGTACAAGCTGTCCTAAGAATCTATCTCAGAGGCACTCCACAAACTCCCTTTCTTGGGGTCCAGTACCATCCTGATTTTTCCAGTCTACCTGCAAGTTGAAATCCCCCATAACAACTGCAGTAGTATCTTTGCGACAGACCAATTTCAGCTCCTTATTCAACTTACACAATGCATCCAGGCTACTGTTTGGGGACCTGTAGATAACTCCCATTAGGGTCTTTCTACCCTTAGTATTTCTCAGCTCTATCCACACTGACTCTACATCCCCTGATTCTATGTCCCCCTGTGCAAGGGACTGAATATCATTCCTTAGCAACAGGGCCACCCAGCCCTCTGCCAGTCAGTCTGTCCTTACGATAGCATGTCTAGCCTTGAATATTCATTTCCCAAGCCCTGTCTACTTGAAGACACATCTCAGTTATCTCCACAACATCGTAACTGCCAATTTCCAAATGAGCCTCAAGCTCATCCACCTAATTTCTAATGCTTCGTGCATTCATTTCTAATATTTTTAATTTGTTACTCCCCTCACCCTTCCTATCAATTCCTATTTCACTTGACCTTACGGCATGATCCTTTTTTGAGTTTTCTGCTCCATTGATTCTGTTGTCTTTCTTGACTTGTCTTGTTCTAATTTTCCCTTTAACTTCCTTTTTAAACTTCCAGTTTGTCCCCTTCCCCCCGCTATTTAGTTTAAACGCAGCTGTGTTGCAGTGGCAAACCTGCCTGCCAGAATGCTGGTCCCCCACCTATTAAGGTGCAAACCGTCTCTCTTGTATAATTTATCCTTACTGCTAAACATACCCCAGTGATTAAAGAATTTAAATCCTTGCTTCCTGCACCAGTTCTCCAACCACACATTCAAGTTCATTATCTCCCTGTTCCTGTCCTCTCCAGCCCGAGGAACTGGAAGCAAACCGGAGATAACCACCCTGGATGTCCTGCTTTTCAACCTTCTTCCAAGTTCTCCAAAGTCCCGCTGTCCCTCCTCTTCTTCCCGACGTCATTTGTGTCGACATGCACCACCACGTCTGGCTCTTCACCTTCGCCCTTGAGGATTTCCTGCACTCTGTCTGCGATGTCCTTAAGCCTGGCGCCAGGAAGGCAACACGCCATCCTCAAAACCCACCTGTTGCTGCAGAAACCCCTTTCAGTCCCTCTCACTATGGAGTCCCCTATCACCGCGGCTCTCTGTGACGTCTGATTCCTCGGCTCTGCCTCCACGCCACTTTCTGGTTGGCAGACCTGACCTTTTCTCAGAGTGGCAGTGACGTCTGTCTCTACGATTTCCAAGAGATTCAACCTGCTCCTGACAGGTACTTCCCCGGGGTCTCTTGCTCTTGTCTCATCTCTGTCTTCCTCATTGTCTTCTCCCTTCTACTCTCTTCTGGTATGCTTGGTGTAATAACCTTGCTGAAGGTCCTGTCCAGAAAGATCTCGTTCTCTCAGATGAGTCTGAGGTCATCTCGTTCTTTCTTCAGTGTTGCAATATGCTCTGTCAGAAGCTGAATGTGTACACACTTTCCACAGTTAAACGAACCAACTACATCAGAGTCCCTGACCTCCCACATCATGCACGCAGTACACTGAATCAGCATGGCAGTCATGTCTTCACCCTCTTCAACTGTAGAGTAATCACTTCTCTTAACCTCTTTGTCGAAGACACCTGAGCCAAAGACTTGCTCTTTTCTCAATAGAAATTTCCCTCGACCCCCGTGTTTTGTTGCAAGTCTGTGGACCTTTAATTTAGGTTAGAGGAGGCCCTTCTGTGTAGGACCTGGGGCCTAGAACGCACCTACATAAATAACACCCACCTCCCCAACAGACTCTGCGCTCCGACTTCACTTCCACCCAGCTCCCACCACTCTCTGCTGCAAAAAGACTTAGGTCATTAGTCATAATGAGCCAAATTTAACGTAGTTTATCCTAACCAGAAATAAAACAGCCAGGTCCTGTCTCCTGGTGGTGGGAAAATGTCCTGCGATTATGTTAGGGGAGGGAATGATCCAATGGAGGAAGCTTCCCCATTTGGTGGAGGTGTATCAATGAGTGTCATTAATGATATAATTATCCTTGAATCCCCCAAATTAATAGCTTCTCATAGCTTACATGAATGGCGAAGCTTTATCATGGTTCCAAAAGATCATGAGTCAAATCCTATTTAGTGGGTGAGGATGGAGTGGTTTTGGGCAGGGGTGTTATCTCTTTCAAAGGTAATTAGTGCCAAATTTGAGGAATCCAACATCAACTGGTGTTGGCCATTGAAAGCCATCCTCGCCTGAGACTATCCTCTCCCATGATTCTCTCCTTATGACCCATATCACCTCGTCACTAGCCTGTGACTTGAGCACCATGATGATATCAAGTCTCTCCCTGGCTACATTGCCAGCAGCAGCCATCACTTCTGCTGATGCTGCTGGCAATGGAGAACTGCTGGTACTGAATTGGCCAGCAGATCACTGGAGGAAGGGAGTGTGCCGGTGATAGATTCCTACTTTTGTTTTCCTGAATCACAGGGAAGGTGTTATGCCACCTAGTTCAATGCAAGCCCGGCAGTAAATTCAATCAGGCATGTGCATCTGAAGCAATGTGGTTTGCCCACCTAATCTCTGATGTGCACTGAACATGACTTGATTACATGAAATTCCACCTGGTATCTACTTATGTGATATATTGAAATATAGAGTCATTGAGCCATAGAAATGTACAACACATCAGTTGTGATATTGTAAAATATTGCTTGATAACTCTCCTATAAAGCTTCTGGAGACATTTTACTCCCTTAAAAGTATCAAATGTAAGAGATATTGCTGATTTTCAATGGATAGTTTATAAAAATTCTCTTCTTAATGTCCTCGTTTACTCATAGCCATAACCTGATGTTGGCAATCATAGTGTGCAGATATTGAAATGATTTAGTAACTGAGTACATTAAAAGAGATGGATGTTACCATGCATGGTGATGTGATATGATGTGATGTTGTGAAGTAAGTAGTTGGGTGACCGTTGCATCAATATTGATGTATGCTATTTAGTAAGAATTCCAAATGGGAATAGCTAAAAGATTAACGGTCAACATGTCTTAAACCTATGAAATTGGTAATTTTTTTAATAATTAAGAACTGATGGAGGGCTAGAGCAAAGAGGAGTCCAGTGGGATTGAGATATTGGACTAAATAATGGTAAAGGAATATCAGAGCCAACAGCAGAATGATCAAACTAACAAAGGAGAATAAATCTTGGAATTATAAACTAAAATGTTATTAGTGTGCTGGATACAGCGCCAGCAACGGACTTTCAGAAAACTTCTGATTGGGAGTAATATAAAACTGGTGAACAGACAGAAAGAAGAGAGTAGGGTTAAATGGGTCGTTCTCAAAATGAAAAGTTGTAATTAGTGAGGTGCTGCAAGGATCAGTAAGGCCAGTGATTATGGACCACAGTAGTTCACAGTAGTTAAACAATTTGAAAGTGGAGACCAATTGTAACATCTCTAAATCTGCTGAGAACACAGATGTGTAGTTGTGAGGAGGCAGCTTTGAAAGAACTTGGACAATTTAAATGAATGGGCAGATGGAATATAATGTGAATAAGTATGATGTTAGCCACTTTAGTGGAAAAGAAAACGTCTAATTACTGAAATGGTGACAGATTGGAAAGTGTCGATATCCAAAAGAACGTGGTATCCTTGTTCATGAGTCACTGAAAGCTAGAATGAGATGCAGCAAGCAATTGGGAATCCAAATGGTATGTTGGGTTTCCTCACAAAGGCATTTCATAGAATAGAATCATAGAACACCTACAATATGGAAGCAGGCCATTCAGCCCATTGGGTCCATTTCAACCTTCTTAAGAGCATCCCATCTAGACCCACCCTTCTACCCTATCCCTTTAACCCTGCATTTCCCATGGTTAATTTACCTAGCCTACACATCCATGGATACTATGGGCAATTTAACATGGCAAATCCACTTCTTTGGACTGTTCGAGGAAACCAGAGCATCCGGAGGTGATCCTTGCCGACACGGAAACAATGTGTGAACTCCACACAGTTGCCCAAGGGTGGAATCAAACTGGGTCCCTGGCACTGAGAGACAGCAGTGCCAACCACTGGGCAACTGTGCTGCTCTGAGCGCAGGAGAGGTCTTGCTACATTTGTGTGGAGCCTTGGTAAAATCACACCTGGAGTATTGTGACCAGTTTTTTTCTCCTTATTTATGGAAGGATGTATTTGCTACAGAAGGGGAGCGACAAAAGTTCACCAGACTAATCCTTGGTAAGGTCTATCTCATACCCTGCAGGTAGGATGCCCTGAGGCATGGTACATTGGCAAGACCGAATAGACGCTACACCAATACATCAATGGACACGGCGCAACAATCACCAGGCAGGAGCATTCCTTCCCAGTCAGGGAGCACTTCAGCAGTCCGGGAAATTCAGCCTCAGACCTTTGGATGACCATTGTCCAAGGTGGACTTCAGGACAAGCAACAGCGCAGGGTGACTGAGCAGAAGCTGATAGCAAAGTTCGGTATCCATGGGAATGGCCTCAACCAGGATCTTGGGTTCATGTCACGCTACAGGTGACCCCATTGCACAATACACTGTCACACACACAAGCTCTCTCTCATATGCACATACATACACCCACACTCAGACTAACACACGCAATTTCTCACGTATACCCTATCTCTCTCTCTCACACACACACACACACACACACACACACACACACACACACACACACACACACACACACACACACACACACACACACACACACACACACACACAATTAACCAAGCTTACACACACACACATCATATGCACTCACACCCACATGTGCACTCAATCTGTCACTCCTACATGCACACATATATAGGCTTATGCGGTGAATTTGTTTCTGCAGAATTCTATTTTATTTTGCTCAACAACTGCATGAATCCATGTAAAACTCTGTAAAACTATACAGAAGGTTTGTCAGTCTGACACAGCATTGGGACACAGACAGATTTCACAACTATGTTTGAAAAGTTGAGCTTTCTTGAGAATGTAATTTAAAAGAAGTTCTGGGATTTATATATCAAGAACAGAAACCAGCGTATCCCATTGTAAAATTTGTAAGTTTTAATGTAAGATTATTTACTGTATCATATCTCCATGACACTGGACTCCTTTGACTATCGACTCTGTGAACATGATCTTAACCTCCACAACCACCTGATGAAGGAGCAGCGCTCCAAAAGCTAGTGCTTCCAAATAAACCTGTTGGACTATCACCTGGTGTTGTGTGATTTTTAACATTGTCCACCCCAATCCAACACTGGCACCTCCAAGTCATGGTAATCCTTGGGAAGTCAGGGTTGTCTTTTGAGATTGAGGAAATTGGGTTTATATTCTCTATAGTTTTATTGAATGAGAGGTAATCTAATTCAGACTTCAAAAATTATTACAGAGCTTGACAGAGGGTGGATAGTTATTTCCCATGGTTGATGAATCTAGACAAGGGACATAGCTTCAAGATAAAGAGTAGACGATTTAAGACAGAGATGAAGAGAAAGTCCTTCACTGAGAGGGTGGTAGATATTTGGAATTCTATATCCCAGTGGACTGGAATATTCTTGAATATATTCAAGACAGAAATAGATTTGAGATTTCAAGTGATGTGGGGATAGCATGGGAAAGTGATTTTGAGGAAAATGAACAGCGATGATTTAATTGAATGGCAGAGAAGGCTTGAGACTCTGAATGGCCTACTCCTGCTTCTGTCTTCCTATTTATGTGCATTGGTAAAGCTTGTAGGAACATTGGCAATTATTAGTGTTCAGCAATGGTAAATGTCAGACCTTGTGTAGTATTCATTAACACACAAAAATAAACTATCTTAGTGATTTTTCCTGTCGCCAAGATTTAGGGGTCCAAATGCAGTGTTGTAGTGTTCTGAATTTATTAAAGGAAATTAAACACAAGAAACACACAATGAGATGAAGACTGTGCGATTGGTCACACCACTGTCACCGAGTTGAATTGCAGAGTTATCCCTACTTCCCAAAAAATCATCTTGTATTTTTAAGCTTAACGTCAAACCCTACCCCCACCCCCTTTGTTTTTGTTTTACTATGACTTAACATCAACTCAGCATTCCAGGAAGTGGCCTCCCAGCAAAACAAATTCTTTCAAATACAGAAACATTATAGTCATCCAAAAACCGGATAGTCCTCCAGGCTATCTCATTTGTCAATAATCAGCACAGCCTTGAAAAACCAGATTTTCTTTGATACATATTAGATTCACTACAGTGTGGAAACAGGCCCTTTGGCCAAACAAGTCCACACCCACCCTCCGAAGAGCAACCCACCCAGACCCATTTCCCTATACCTAACACTGCAGGCGATTTTAGCATGGCCAATTCACCTAACCTGCACATTTTTGGGCTGTGGGAGGAAACCAGAGCAAACCCACGCAGACACAGGGAGAATGTGCAAACTCCACACAGACAGTTGCCTGAGGTGGGAATTGAACCCAGGTCTCTGGCACTGTGAGGCAGCAGTGCTAACCACTGTGCCACCGTGCCATCCTATCAATTGTTTGAGTAGTTCTACAAAACTGTCCACTGGCTACAAAATGGAGTCTTGACAATAAATGGATTCTTTGACAAGAGCTTTTCTGCCAGCATTCTCATTGTGGAGCATATAAAATAGAACAGAATTACAAGCTATAAAAAACTTTGGCTCATTTTCATCCAAAGTGCCGTGTGCTGTTGTGGCTGCCATATCAAAAGAACATTATCATGTAAAAAAAAGTGTGAAGGCCACCCATCATACATCCAAGCTATAAAGACCACTGTAAAACAGAAGTTTATTTACACAAGAAAAGGGACGATAGAAGTTGGAAGTTAATTCGGAAATCTTGGAAAGGAGTCTTAAGGAAACAAAGAAGGTAAACTCTGAAGGAGTACCTGGGAATCGAAAAAGAAGGAGGATAAAATATTAACATAAATTAGCAAGAAAGATAAAAACTGATAGTAAAATGTTCTTTAGGTAGGAAGAAAGCAAAATATTGGCAGATATAATTGTGGGTCCATTACAAGCAGAGACAAGAAAATTAAATTGCAGAAAAGTGAAGGAAATACTTTGTACCTGAGTAGGCGTGAGACATGCCCCTGAAACAATTAAGATCCAGGTGTCTAGCAAGTATGGAGGCGAGAAAAGTAGTATCAGAAAAATAATAGTATTAGAGAAATCATAGAACATAGATCATTACAGCACAGTCCAGGCCCTTTGGCCCTCGATGTTGCACCAACCTGAGAAACTAATCTGAAGCCCACCTAACCTACATTATTCCATCCTCGTCCATATTTCTATCCAATAACCATTTAAATTCCCTTAACATTGGTGAGTCTATACTGTAGCAGGCAGTGTGTTCCATGCCCCTACTACTCTCTAAGTGAAAGAAACTACCTCTGATATCTGTCCTATATCTATCACCCTTCAATTTAATGCTATGTCACCTCATGCTAGCCATCACCATCCAAGGAAAAAGGCTCTCACTGTCCAATCTATCAAATCCTTTGAACTGAAATTTGATAAATCCCTGGGACATGACGACATTCACGTGAGAGAGTTGCAAGATTTGACTGCAGAGGTTTTGGATGCAATGGAGATCTCTTTCTAAATTCTATTAATTCTGCAATTATGTCTATAGAATGAAATGCTGCAAATGTAACCCTGTGGTTGAAGAGATGAGAGGGAGAAAAAAAATGAGAACTGCAGACTTTTAGACTGCAACAAAAACAAAAAGTGAAGTTGAAACTCAACAGGTCTGGGGCATCCGTGGGGAGAAAGTGGCGTCAATATCTAGTGACCCTTTTTCAACTAGGAAGATGGCGATATGTATCATGACAGAAATGTTGGCCAACAAACACAGTGGTATATTGAGGTGTCAGGCACCGAAAGAGCAAGGCCATTTTTATAAACAGAATGTAGGTGTTCCTCAAAGCAGTCACCTAGTATACATTTCATCTCCCCAATGGGGAGGAGAACACTTTGCCACATTTGATTCTACAGCAAATGAAGCGTGTGGATCAGATCTTGTCCAGGGGAAGGGGTGTCAGTTAAGTCGGTTAAGGCAGATTGGATGCCTGGGGGTGAAGGAGAGTCTTGGGGCCAGAGTGAGTGAAGTGAGGTTCGCTTCCAAATTTAAGGGTTGTGTGGTGGATGAAGGGCAGGTCATGTATGGAACAAATGAAGGGGCTGGGTCAAGAATGGATGAGATGTTCCAATTCCTGGGAGATAAGGAAGGGTTGGGACTGAAGCGGGAAAAGAGGGTGTCAGCTCCAGAGTGGAGGAATGAGAGAGTCCGGTCAGGACCAGGGTGAGTATTGCAGTAAGGACGTTGTCTGGGAGATGTGCAGTTGTTAAGGATTGATGGGATATGTGTGGGATCAGTTGAATATTTATTAAGGAATAAAACTACTGTCTTAATCATCTACTTTTTCTTCCATTACTATTTTACTTAATTTCATCAGAATAATGCAAAGTCTCTGGCATCGAGGAATTGCCCAGTAGAAAATTTGATATCCTTCAGAATGTGCTCTAATGAGGATTCTGAATGGACCCCTGTGCAATTCCCATCCATGCTGACAATAATTACTGTCTGGTCAGTGGAAATCTTCCCTAGTTATTTTAACAACAAAAGACTGACATTTGGATTTGAAGCACCATGTTGTTACTATGTATGATCTGTTTACTAATAGGGAAAGCAACAGATGAGTTAAACTAACAATTCTACAATAGAAATGTTTAAATGGTTTCAGAACTGTGTTATTTATGGAAATCCCTCTCTTTAAACTGTCTAATATATTTTTCTGTGAACTCAGAGGAGGTTTATTTCAGTCAGACAACCATCATAAACAAATTGGCTACAAATGCCGTAAGACTTGACTGTTCTGTCTTCCCTGGATTAATTCCTGTGATTGTCTATCCATTGTCTGCTTTAAACATGTGTCCTTTTTCTTAGCATTGAACAGCATGTCATCTTAGATTTGATTTTCCAGCTGGTTTTCTTGCAATTATCACAAAAGTATGCTCAGAACATGACACCCTCTCTCCAAGAATACTTAAGGCAAGAGGCATAGATGCTTATAAGAGGAAGATAGATTGGGCAGAAAGAAATAGCAGGGTAGGTTTAAATGAGAATGAATTGGAGGAGGTTAATGCAGAGCATATCTATCAGCACAGACCAGTTGGACCACAATGCTTGTTTCTGTGCTAAAAATCAAAGTGACAATCTCAACAGATCCCTCATCCACTCTTTTTTTTTATTGGACAAAGTTGATTTCTTATTGCTTGGGTGATGATTGGGTAACTCTGTGATACCCCATTGCAGAGCAGAACATGAAATATCCAACTTCCATCTCCGTAATTTCAATCCAGCTGTTATCATTTTCTCATTAGTTTGTCTCCTGTCATATTCTGGGAACTGTTATCAAAGAAAAGTCTGGATCAGAGACCAGGCAGGTTACATTCAAATCAGGCACTTAGAGACAGTGAGGACCGCAGATGCTGGAAAGTCAGGGTCAATAAAATGTGGAGGTGGAAAAAGCGCTGCAGATCAAGCAGCATCAGATGCTACTGGGTGTGTGGCGCAAATCCCAGCTCCACATTTTATTGACTCTGAAGTAGCTCTTACAAAATGGAGTCACCAGTGGTCAGGATTGATGCACTGTCAACACTTATTTTATGGGAATCTTCTGGCTTCCCTCTCAATACAAAATATTTTTGCTAAATATTCCTCTGTTATTTCTGTGTTTGCCTGTGCAAAGGAATATCTTTCCTTATCCCTGACATAATGTACAGACACACCAATGCAGCAACCCAAAACGTTTTGTCTCTGGATTTATTCACATGGAAGATCAAGCTATTCCATGTAGACAATGACTTTTTAGTTTGTTTTACTCACTATCCTCGGACTGCTGGGCCAAAGGATAAGTCCTGCCTTATTTTATCATGTCATTGCTGCTTCCTAACTTTGCTGGGAAATGTTGCTATGGGACCTGCCTACATCTATACCTTATGCAGAATTGAAGTTTTTATTCCACAGTGTGAATGTAGACACAGAAAGCATTAGAGGTTAAATTGTGGTTTTAAGTATGTTATTATTTAGGACACCTTAATTAAAAACATTAAAATAGAAAAGAAATGTATATAAATTAAACACTCAACAATGATGTGGAGACTTTCTAATTTTCAATTTTTTTTGGCCAAGTCCAATTTACATCAGGTTTTTTGGAAGGATTTCTACCATAGGGCCTACCAAATTTTCCCATTTCACATCCTCCCAATCCCTCATCTTACCAAGCTCACCTCGCTAATGACCTACCTGCCCCTGTGGCATCCATGTCCAATTCTGTTCCTGTCTTGTCATGCTCCATTCCTGGAATAGTGTGCCACTCAGCAGATATCCTGAATTCACCGGTAATCCTTGCATCTGCACCATTTTTAAAAGCCCATTGAGCACCTGAAAAAGTACTATCAGTCTCTGATGTCCTTGCATGGTTTCTGACATCTGCCCACGAGGTGATGAACAAGGGAGAAATGGGTGTCTCACATTGCCAGCAGAGATTGGGAGGTCCTGCTGGACTGGTGCTACTTAGGAGTGACTTCTTTATTCTCTAGTAGAACAGGGTACTGCACCAGACTATGCCAATCTGGTCCAAGATTGCCAGGTCAAAGCCTCTGGAGGAATGGCCAGTCCAATGACCTTCTCCACTGGACCAGCATATGTGCCACCATCTTCTCTCCAGTACCTCATACTCACTCCACCTCTGCCACTGTACCAATTTTCTACTAAGGCTCATGCTCTATCCCTCTGACGATTGCCTGCAACATCTTCCCTCACTCACTCTCACCCTCCCTAACCCAAAACACCACTAACCTGGCACACCCTCTGTGCTGCATGCTCAATCATTCAGATACCTTTCCGTTTGTACCATTTATAACAGCTTTGATATCTATTTTGATCTCCCATAAAACCTGCCTGTTTCTCGTTGCAGCCTGCAAAAGTGCAGAAGGACTCAGAAAGGGCGATAGGGTTGTCAGACACTTGACTCCTCACCTGTTATGTGAAGAGCATCCTGTCTCCCACCACCCTGAGTGGCTGACTGACAGTGTCCTATCCCCTCCGCTGTAATTGGAGGCTGCCCTAGACCTACTGCTCCAGGAGCTCCCAAATGAAGGCTATTCTCCCTAACAGGACTGAGGCCTGCTAGCAACCGAGACAAGGTTCCTGCCTTTGTGTTTACACTGAGCAGCAAGACAAGATAAAAGTTATGTGAGTTTGACATCACTGGCTGAGGGGGCTGAGTCTAAAAAGACAAAGCAATGCAATGGCAGGATGTTGCGGGCCTCAAGGTAGGCTCAAAGAGAATAAGCTCTACAAGAGTGAGTGAAGAGCCCAGAGAGCGGGCCCTCTTCCAGTCATAAAGTCATAGAGATGTACAGCACAGGAATAGACTCTTCAATCCAACTCATTCATGCTGACCAGATATCCTAAATTAATCTCGTCCCATTTGCCAGCACTTGGCTCATATCTCTCTAAACCCTTCCAATTCATATATCCATCTAGATGCCTTTTAAATGTCGTAATTGTACCAGCCTCCACCACTTCCACTGGCAGCTCATTCCATATGCATCACGCATGAAAAAGTTAGTCCTTAGGTCCCTTTTAAATCTTGCCCCTCTCACCTTAAACTTATGCCCTCTCATTCTGGTCTGCCCCACTCCAGGGAAAAGACCTTGCCTATCTACCCTATTCATGCCCCTCATGATTTTATAAACCTCTATAAGGTCACCCCTCAGCCTCTGTTTTAATCCTGTTTAATTCTCTAACATTAAATTTGTTTTAAAACTAAAAAAAAACTGTGTGCAGTGATTGTAATGAGGTCAGTCAGGTAGACATCATAGAATATGAGTTTCCTGATGGTGACTGTTAATCTGGTCCAATCAGGGAGCCCTGGCTGGCAGATACAAACAGAAGTATCATCTAGGTTTCATGATAGACTCATTCAAGATGGCGACGGATGGCGGTATCGGTGGTGGTGATGTTGCTCCAGCACGAATGTGTGGAGAGTTTTTGGGCCCAATGCGGACCTGAAGACATGGAGGCATCGGCAAGGTTGGCCCATCGACGAATCATGGTGGTTCTGGCATTGATGGAGGCAACATGGCGTCGAAGAATAGCGACTCTGTTCCGGCAGCGCGGCGAAGGGACGCGAGGACGGCCGCCAGCTTCGTGCTTGTATTGGTCTCAATATCGGGATGGAAGAGATCGGATCCAGGCCCATGGCTAAACTCTTAAGCTAAATCGAGCATTTCTTTACTTGCCATGTTTTGAGTTATTTTTGGCGTTTCAAGATGGTGCCGGAGACTGTCAAAGGCTGTGTTTGTAACAAAATTTATGTGACTATAATAAATTAAATCAAGTAATCCTAAAAAACAAACAGAAGTGTCGGCAGCATGGTGGCACAGTGGTTAGCACCGCTGCCTCACAGCGCCAGAGACCCGCGTTCAATTCCCGCCTCAGGCAACTGTCTGTGTGGAGTTTGCACATTTTCCCTGTGTCTGCGTGGGTTTCCTCTGGGTGCTCCGGTTTCCTCGCACAGTCCAAAAATGTGCGGGTTAGGTGAATTGGCCATGCTAAATTGCCCGTAGTGTTATGTGAAGGGGTAAATGTAGGGGAATGGGTTTGTGTGGGTTGCGCTTTGGCGGGTCTGTGTGGACTTGTTGGGCCAAAGGGCCTGTTTTCACACTGTAAGTAATCTAATCTAAAAAAAACTTTAAAAAAAAGACAAACAGGAGTGTCAACGGTTCTGTTCACTTTGAGAGCTGGATCTGAGGAAACTAGATCAGTGTCAAGGATTGTCCACAGATAAACAAAGGGTCTTTAGTGACAGGATTCCAGCCTCTGTGATGATATTTCACTGTGGATATCAGCAATCTGAAACTAAAATAGAAATCGCAAGAGACAAACAGAATTGATGATTCCTTTACTCCTCTCACCGTGATCGGGAAAGGGTGACAATGATCTCTGCTAATACATTTTCCTCACTGATCCTCCTTCCCCCACCTTCCCACTATCTCTTACATCCTCACAATTGTGTCAATACTGAGGCTAGTTGAGAATAAGCCCTTACGTAATGTCAAAAGGACCAAGAGTGGGATGGAAGCGGGGTTTGTTCCTAGTCCTCGCACAGTTGTTACAACACTCTAATCAGACTGGAGACAGCAGGGACCATAAGGGAAGCAAACCCACAGTGGGGTCCATAAGAGATTGCTCAATGGCACATGCAGCTTGGATTTAGATTATAATGTCACATGTACTCAAGGACCTGTTTGGGGATTATGAAGCACTAGGAAGGAAATTGAAGTACAGGTCCTCAAGGGTCATAATCTCCGGATTACTGCCCGAGCCACGGGCCAATTGGCGTAGGGATAAGAAAATTAGGGAAGTAAACACGTGGCTAAGGGATTGGTGTGGGAAAGAGGGATTCTACTTCATGGGGCACTGGCATCAGTTTTGGAACCAGGGGGATCTGTACTGTTGGGACGGTCTCCACCTGAACCGATCTGGTAATAATGTTCTAGTGAAGAGGATAAATAGGGTGGTCAGTAGGACGTTAAACTCTGAGTTGGGGGGAAAGGAAAGTGAAAGCGACAGGGAGTATGGAGTTAAATGGGAAGATAAGCAACAGGATAGCATATGTGCAAGCGGATTTAAACTTGAGGCAGACTGGGAATGCAGCAAAAAGGAAAGATAATCTAGGACATCTTATGACTTCCAATATCTCTAATGATAAAGTTAGCATTAATTTACCTGAGTGCTTGTAGCATTCGTAACAAAGCAGATGAACTAATGGCACAGATCATAGTGAATGATTATGATGTAGTAGGCATCACAGAGACGTGGCTACAGGGGGGTCAGGACTGGCAGTTAAACCTCCAAGGATTTTCAACTTATCGAAAAGAGGGCAGAGGGTATGGGGTTGCCTTGTTAGTTAAGAACAAAATTAAACCTATGGCACCTACACAAACTCCACACAGCGTTGGATGATGTGGAGTTTGTGTGGGTGGAATTGAGGAACCACAAAGGCAAAAAAACCATAATGGGAGTTGTGTACAGACGTCCTAACAGTGGTCAGGACCAGGGGCGCAACATGTACCGGGAAAGAGAGAAGGCATGTCAGAAAGGCAAGGTCACGGTGATCATGGGAGACTTCGATATGCAGCTGGACTGGGTAAATAATGTTGCCAGTGGATCCAAAGAAAGGGAATTCATGGAATGCATACAGGATGGCTTTTTGGAACAGCTTGTCATGGAGCCCACAAGGAAGCAGGCTATTCTAGGCCTAGTGCTATGTAATAAACCAGACTTTATAAAAGATCATAAAGTAAGAGAACCCTTAGGAAGCAGCGATCATAATATGGTAGAGTTCAGTCTGCAGTTTGAAAGAGAGAAGGCAAAATCGGATGTAATGCTGTTACTGTTAAATAAAGATAATTATGAGGGCATGAGAGAGGAACTGACAAAAATAGACTGGAAGCAGAGCCTAGTGGGGAAGACAGTAGAGCAAAAATGGCAGGAGTTTATGGGTATAATTGAGGACATTGTACAGAGGTTCATCCCCAAGAAAAGAAAGATTATCTGGGAAGGGATTAGACAGCCATGGCTAGCAAAGAAAGTTAGGAAATGTATTAAAGAAAAAGAGAGATCCTATAAAGTGGCCAAGAGCAGTGGGAAATCAGAAGATTGAGAAGGCTACAAAAACAAACAGAGGATAACAAAGAGAGAAATAAGGAAGGAGAGGATCAAATATGAAGGTAGGCTAGCCAGTAATATTAGAAATGATAGTAAAAGTTTGTTTCAATACATAAGAAACAAACAATAGGCAAAAGTAGACATTGGGCCACTTCAAACTGATGCTGGAAGTCTAGTGATGGGTGATAAGGAAATAGCAGGAGAACTTAACAAGTACTTTGCATCAGTCTTCACAGTGGAAGACATGAGTAATATCCCAACAATTAAAGGGAGTCAGGGGGCTGAGTTGAGTATGGTTGCCAATACAAAAGAAAAAGTGCTGGAAAAGTTAAAAGGTCTTAAAATTGATTAATCTCCTGGCCCTGATGGGATACATCCTAAAGTTCTGAGAGAGGTGGCTGAGGAAATAGCGGAGGTATTGGTTGAGATCTTTCAAAAGTCACTGGAGTCAGGGAAAGTCCCAGATGATTGGAAGATTGCAGTTGTAACCCTCTTGTTCAAGAAAGAATCAAGACAAAAGATGGAAAATTAGGCCAATTAGCCTAACCTCGGTTGTTGGTAAAATTCTAGAATCCATCATTAAGGATGAGGTTTCTAAATTCTTGGAAGAGCAGAGTCTGATTAGAACAAGTCAACATGGATTTAGTAAGGGGAGGTCGTGTCTGACAAACCTGTTGGAATTCTTTGAAGAGGTGACAGTAGGTTAGACCAGGGAAACCCAGTGGATGTGGTCTATCTAGACTTCCAAAAGGCCTTTGATAAGTTGCCACACGGGAGGCTGCTGAGCAAGGTGAGGGCCCATGGTGTTCGAGGTAAGCTACTGGTATGGATTGGGGATTGGCTGTCTGACAGAAGGCAGAGAGTTGGGATAAAAGGTTCTTTTTTGGAATGGCAGCCAGTGACAAGCGGTGTCCCACAGGGTTCAGTGTTGGGGCCGCAGCTGTTCACATTATATATTAATGATCTGGACGAAGGGACTGGGGACATTCGAGTGAAGTTTGCTGATGATACGAAGTTAGGTGGACAGGCAGGTAGTACTGAGGAAGTGGAGAGGCTGCAGAAGGATCTAGACAGTTTGGGAGAGTGGTCCAGGAAATGGCTGATGGAATTCAACGTGAGCAAATGCGAGGTCTTGCACTTTGGAAAAAAGAATAAAAGCATAGACTACTTTCTAAATGGTGAGAAAATTTGTAAAGCCAAAGTACAAAGGGATCTGGGAGTGCTAGTCGAGGATTGTCTAAAGGTAAACATGCAGGTTGAGTCCGTGGTTAAGAAAGCGAATGCAATGTTGTCATTTATCTCAAGAGGGTTGGAATATAAAAGCACTATTGTGCTACTGAGACTTTATAAAGCTCTGGTTAGGCCCCATTTGGAGTACTGTGTCCAGTTTTGGTCCCCACACCTCAGGAAGGACATACTGGCACTGGAGCGTGACCAGCGGAGATTCACACGGATGATCTCTGGAATGGTTGGTCTAACATACGAGAAATGGCTGAGGATCCTGGGATTGTATTCATTGGAGTTTAGAAGATTAAGGGGGAGATCTAATAGAAACTTAAAAGATAATACATGGCTTGGAAAGGGTGGATGCTAGGAAATTGCTTCCATTAGGTGAGGAGACTAGGACCCGTGGACACAGCCTTAGAATTAGAGGGGGTCAATTCAGAACAGAAATGCGGAGACATTTCTTCAGCCAGAGAGTGGTGGGCCTGTGGAATTCATTGCCGCAGAGTGCAGTGGAGGCCGGGACGCTAAATGTCTTCAAGGCAGAAATTGATAAATTCTTGATGTCACAAGGAATTAAGGGCTACGGGAAGAATGCTGGTAAGTGGAGTTGAAATGCCCATCAACCATGATTGAATGGCGGAGTGGACTCGATGGGCCGAATGGCCTTACTTCCACTCCTATGTCTTATGGACTTATGGTCTTAAGTACAGTATGTGACAGAATCTTACAAAGTGTTCCTTCTCTGTGCAAACATCATAATTTTAATTTCAGCTTTAATCAGTTACAATAGCAAATCTGGTGACCTCATCAGGACCATAACAATAGAAACTCTACAAGTCAGTTGGAAGCAAGGAAAATTTGATCTGTTTGGGCATAAGAAGGGTGGACACTTTAAGAAAAATTCATGAAAAAGTGATAGCAAGGATAAAAAAAAATTTGGCTGTGCTGGTATAATGAATATCTGTAATAATTTATGTAATACAAACTGTTATAATAAAATTAATGGCTCTTGCTCTGCTGGTAATTTAAGAAGTGATAGATACATTTTGGATATGGCTGCTCAGCCAAGAAACTATTTGCACGGGGGACCAATTGAAAATTTATAGTATTTTCTAAAAAAATGCTTACTTAAACAGAATTCTTTACTGTGTTCTATTTTACTTTTAAATTGTGTGCAACACACAAATTATTTTGATGTCCCCAGTTTCCATGTCATGATCATTAAAAATTGAAATACCGAAATTACACAATTAAACAAATTATACTAATATCATTGCAGTGAGTGAACATCAGGAAAAGAGGGGGAGGTGTATTACAACTGTCAGGCATTTGAAATTGATTCGCACTTTATAATTTAACACACATAATAATGTTTACTAAAATAGTCAATGCCATTTGAATAGCTATTGGTCCACTGCTTCCAAAATGACCAATAGTAAAACCTACCACTGTCCGCTTAACCACCAACCTCTCTCTCCTGCCACCCACAAATGACCACAAAAGCATTAGGTTTGTTTACATATGCTTTGCTGTGATGTGCCCCCTGTCTAAAATGTTAATTCTGTCAGCCAGCCTCCTGTATCTTGTTTACATATTTACAATTGGTATATCTTCATGTGCAAACCCTCCATCCTTGCTAATATACTCTCACATGGAGGTGGAATCACAACTGAGCTGCACTCCACTACCCAAATATTTTGATTTAAACAGGAGTCAGTTCGGGTCAATGGAGAGTCAACTGGGGTCAACAATCGGGTCTGTAAATAATGAGTCAGTATTAACATAGAGGGAGCAGAAGGCACAATGGATCATGTTCAAAAGTCATTGGGAAGTATATGGAGATGCTGGTGTTGGACTGGGGTGGACAAGGTCAGAAATCACACGACACCAGGTTATTGTCCAACAGGTTTATTTGAAATCACAAGCTTTCATGCTGCTGTCCCTTCATCAGGTGACTTCACCTGCCTGATGAAGTAGCAGCGCTCCAAAAGCTTGTGATTTAAAATAAGTCTGTTGGACTACAACCTGGCATTGTGATGCCTTCTGACATTGGGAAGTAAGCAGGGTTCAAATGCTAGGGAACAATGATGACTGAGAAGGTCATCCATTGAGAATGGACAAAGTTAGATAAAGTACCATTAAAAGAGAATGAGCAAGTAGTTGGCTAAGACTGGTTGGAAGATCATTGGAAAATAAGCAGAGCACCAATGGAGAATGAATAGAGGTTAATGGAAAGCAAGAAGAAGGCTACTAAGCAGAAATGTTAAAGGTTGCTAATCAGGGTTAGTGGATAATGATCAGGATTTATTTACCCAGTCCAAGGTTTATGGTATCAAGTAGTTGCCTGGTTAAGCTAACGTAACACAGAACAGAAATAGCAAACTAATCTGAGAATTTGTACATTTTAGTGGTTTGTTTACTGAATAAAAATTAATTCGTATCTCATCGCAATAGACACAGTTCATTAAAAAGCTCCTGCTATTATTTTCCCTCCCACAAGATTTTAAAGTAGTTTTTATCCACTTAATATATAAAAGAAATATCACAATTCCAAAATCAAAATCTCTTCTTCCTTGGATGCTATGAATATTAATTTTGCTTAATGGCTTCCATTTATTGCATTTAACATTTGAAATATTCAGTAAATCCAAGAAATTTTAATACTGATATCATGAAAGCTGTGAGGAATTAAAATAATCTCAACATTAAATTTCCAGAGCACAATTTTACTATGCAATATATATATAAAACAATTATTATTTCAGATGTTTGATATTGTAAAATTGCATAAGACTATTACATTATTTAGCCAATTGTGTTTTTGGAATATTAAAATATACCTTTAGCAGCTTACAGTGGAATAGTCTTTAATAAGCTGATTGGTGTTACTGAATTGTGACTCTGAGCCTGACAGCAGAGAGGAAGAAAATTAGAACTCGCATTTACCTCAAGACATTCTAAAAGACTTCATAATCAATGAAGTATTTTAAACTGTAATGTGAAGAAACATGGCAGTCAAATTGCAGAGCATAAGGTTCCACTGAAGTGTCAGACAGGATTACATACTTAATTGTCTGGTGTGAGACTTGAACCTACAACCTTCTGACCTAGGGTGAAAAAGAGAGTGAACATAACTGTGATATCTTCCACATTTTAATAGCTGGGTGTCAGGGTTCAAGAATATCACTTCAGCTGCAGTGGCAAGAGACTTCCAGCTGCTGAAACCCAGCAGGAGTTAATGCTTTTAGGAAGGGGCAGAACACATAAATCAAACACCTCATTATATCTTCCATTTATGTTGACGTTTGCACCTATTACATTGCACTTTACAACATTCAAACTCTCAGTGAAATCTCAGCATTACAATCTAGAACAAGACCCTTGGCTGACTTCTCTCCCAGCTCTTTTAGGCTGAATTTTACAGCACAGTTCCTGTCTCCTGGCTACAAAGTCAAACATTTGGTGGGTCAGAAATACCCATCTACAACTGGGTGCCATCAGCTCAACAATTTCACACAAGGGTCAGTGCCAGTTCCTGTAAGGCAAGACATTCACTGTACAATTTTCATTTGGGGTGTCCCACCTTTGAAAGTCCCTGACAATCGGAATACCAAGAGCTCTGTTATTCCAGCAATGATAGCCAGGATAAGTGGTCCCACCACAGCGCGGAGCCCAGCTAAACCTGGGATTGGGGGACCCAGTGGTGGATGGGGAGTGGTTTGGAATGAGAGACTGGCTCTTAAAGGGGATGCCTCCCATGGGCACAGGAGACTGGCAAAGCAAGTTCCTCATGACTTTGCTAGACAACGTTAAAGCTGCTGGGCTTTCTGCATGAACAGGATCCCATTCACCATGGGTACAAATACAGTGAGATTGGGATGAGGGACTTAAATTGCCAATAAAATGCCAATTAACGTCTTCAATGAACCTAAAGTCACCATTTGTCTTAAAAGTGTCTTTCACTTCTAAATCCAACTGGCATGCAAAAAGTCCAAATCATTTAAATTTGTGTAGAATCTGAGACAGACCCTGAGAATTCCTGGGTTATTGCTAAATGATGGTTCTATTGCCATCAGCAGCATTTTAGTGGCTGTCTCAATATCTGCTGATTAAAAGCAATATGACAGATCTCACCCAATAACACTCTTCTAAAATCTGTTATCTATATTTATTGTTGGAAGTGCAAGGGCAGGAGGGATAGGATCTGTGCATTGCTGTTCCTAAGTTTGGTGATCAGAGTGACAGGGTGAGAGAAGATTGACGGTTAAAAATGCATGGAGTGGGAAGAAGAAGTGAAACTGAGGACAGTGAAGAGACGATTGAATGAGGAAATTGAGGGGAGTGATTTACGAAAGAGAGAAAAATAAAAACTAATCAGATGGAAGGGATTTTGAAGGGGAGAGGGCACAGTGGCAGGAGTTCAAAGAGCCATTTTGGAATGTGGGTGTAAAATTGAGACACACAACACCAGGTTATAGTCCAACAGGTTTATTTGGAAGCACTAGCTTTCAGAGCACTGCTCCTTCATCAGGAGGCTGTGGAGAATAAGATTGTAAGACACAGAATTTATAGCAAAGGTTTTCAGTGTGATGTAACTGAAATTATATATTGAAAAAGACCTGGACTGTTTGTTAAGTCTCTCATCTTTAGAATGATCATGTTGGTTTCACTTCTTTCATATGTAAATCGCAAAACTTTTTAAAAAAATGTTACATTCTCAAGTGAATCAGGGGGAGGAAGCCATGTAGGACAAGAAGGAAGAAGACCAGTTTGATATGCAGACATAGAACATGATCAGTGTAACTATTATACGTGAATGGGGAAGACAGTAGAAAAGGAGGGCCAGGCTCAATCAAACCTGGCCAGCTTCTCTTCTTTCCTAAAATATAAGCAAATCTTTGCACTTGACAGTTGTGATTATTGGAAAGTAACAAACTTAAACATTTTTTGATGAAATCAAAATCCTATTCCCTGGTACAGTGGAATACCTTTACCAGCCACCTGCAATTCAGTAAGACAGTTCACCACCATTACTTGGATGGTCAATAAATATTAAGAACACTCTTATCTCCAGAATGATTTTTTTTTGTTTTGGAAAGCTTAAGTTAAAAAGGAAAGCTGGATAGGCTGGAGCTCTTTTTACTGGAACGTACACGGTTAAGTGGTGACTTCATAGAGGTTTATAAAATCATGAGAAAGGGTTCATGGTAAGTGACTTTTCCCTAGGGTGGGGGATTTCAAGATTGTGGGTATATTTTTAAGGTGAGAGGAGAAAGATTTTAAAAAGGTATGACAGGACTTTTTTTTATATAGAGAGTGTTTCGTGGGGAATGATCCTCTTGAGGAAGTAGTGGACGCAGATACAATTACATTGTTTAAACAACACTTAGATAAGTACATGAATAGGAAATGTTTGGAAGGATATGGGCCAGGAGCGGGCAGGTGGGACTAGTTTAGTTGGAATTATGTTCGACATGGATTGGTTTGACTGCTATATGACTCTAAGTATTTCAAATTGTTCATTAGTCGTGTTGAATAATCTGTTAAGCATAATACTTCTGTAGCGAAAATACATCTTAACATATCACATAATAATATGTGACATAGCAAAACAGGACTTCACTGGAACCTAATGGTAAACCATAGCTGACCTCTGTTGTGCTGTAGGTTAGCTCAGATCTGAAAGAACTTTGTTGAGGTGATTATATTACAGTAAAATGTCATGACTAAAATAAATACCTCCTTTTCCCTTTCTGATTTTACATTCTTCTTGTTGGTATTTCATGATAGCAAGGATTCTGACAGCAGTCCTCTGACCTGCAATAACATCTGGCCTGCAAAACATATTTGTGCTTGGTATTGGAACAGTCTAGTCCTGACAGCATCTAACAGAGAGCATTGAACACACATTGAGCAACTGTGTGCCAGTGAACTTGCTGAATCCTATGACAGTTCCATGAGGGCAGAAACAAGTGAATTCAACGCGCTCATTAGTGGATTGCAGGGAATTTAATGCAATTAGTGCAGTGACTTTCTATTCATAGTTTGCCATCAGAGAGAACATGATGCATTTGAAAATTCCCATGGTTGGTTGAACACAAAATTCTGTCCCAGCAACAAAGTATTAATCTATACTTTTTAGTTGATCAATATAAGGGTTGATAAGTTTATCAAGAACCATTGTTCAAGTTATACCTGTCTTTGTCAGCATCAAACATATCCAGGAGTATGCAAAGGAAAATCTCCTTTATGTAGTCCCAACAGAAGTACATATCACTACACAACTATGGTAGCTCAAAAAGCCATACTGCCAATGTTCGGCAAGTTATGGTCAGTGTTATGCTTTTTGCTTTTGTCTATTGGGAGCCAAGTCAAAACTATTCAATGAAGGAACTAAGTATCTCATCTATCAGTTCTGAAGAAGGGTCACCGCACTTGCAATGTTAACCCTGCTTTCTCTCCACAGATGCTGCCAGACTTTGAGTTTTTCCTTGCAATTTTTGTTTTTTTTATCTCATTTATTTGGACTGATTGAAATCTAGTTGCAGCAGTGAAAGCAGATTAAAGACCCCATCTGCCTCAATACATGACACAGTGTAGAAATTCAGTAGATGGGGAGATGATGCCGGGCAGTAATATCACTGGATTTATAGTCTGGAGCCTGGACCAATCCTCTGGGATATCTGTTCAAATCCAACCATGGCAGCTGGTGGAATTTAAATTCAATCAATAAGCCTTAAATTAAAATTGATCATCATACAAAGTCATCTGGCTCAATAATGTTCTTTTCGGAAGGAAATCTACTATCCTTACACACAGCCTAGTGTACATGTGACTCCAGATTCACAGTAGTGTGATTGATCCTCCCCTCTGAAATGACCTAGCAAGCCAGTCCATTCCATGTCAATTAGGGAAAGGCAATAAATGCTGACCTTGCCAGTGGCACTGACAAATCTCAATGTGAAAGAATTCTTAAAATGTTTCCATTATGAATGAAAATGTTAAACTTTACGCATTCAAAACCGCTGTAGTTCAGTGTAATTTACAAGGATCGAGTCAGTAAAATGGAAGTTTTCACCCCTACCACCTGCTGTTCTATCGGTTTCTTTTGCCAAAGAAAATGACAGCCATCAATGAAAGAGTCATATCCAATTTGAGACTGCAATCCAAGACATTCCTTCACCATGACAACATTTTCTGCACAATGCCTTGAATGACATTCTTATTTAAATGGGGAAAGACTGCAGAATGCTGCAACATGGAAGGATTTGGGGGTACTCAGGGATGAATCACCTATCATACAGGTTCAACAGGTAATTGGAAAGGCAAATGGAAGGTTGGTCTTTTTTTCAAAGAAAGTGGAGTACAAAAATAGGGAAGTCCTGCTTATGCCATACAACTTTAACAAGGAGATGACAGTGGACTGGGAGTGCAGCAGGCTCAGAGCTCATCTGCTCCATGTACTTTTACTTTTAACTCTTCTCTCTATGCTTTGTTACTTATGTTAACCTTACTGACCTTCTGTGGAAGCTTAGGCAGCTTCAAGATTGCCAACGTGTCGGATACAGGATTCTCACTGGCAGCAGTAGCAGAGGAAAGAGAGACAGTATTCTTGGTGGTGGTGGTGGTGGAGATGGGGAGGGGGGAGCATGGGGCGGGAGCGAGAGTGTGTTCCTGGTGTTGGAAGGAAGGCAGTATGTATGTACCTGGCAGTGGTGTGTGTGTGTGTGTGTGGGGTGGGAGGGGAGGGGGGAGGAGCTGAGATTGTGTTCTTGTGGTTGAGGAGGGGGAAGGTGAGAATGTGTTCCTGGTGGTGGGGAGGGGGGAGTGATTGTGTGCTCCTGGTAGTGGGGGAGGGAGGGGAGTGAGAGTGTGTGCCGGGCCATGGGGGAGGGGGGTAGGTGAGAGTGTGTTCTTGGTTGTGGGGTGTGGTGGTGGGGGAGGGGGGGGAGAGGTGAGACTGTGTTCCTGGCAGTGGAGGAGGGGGTGAGGTGTGAGTGTGTTCCTGGCGGTGGGGGAGGGGGGAGGTGAAAGTGTGGTCCTGGCGGTGGAGGAGGTGAGGTGAGAGTGTGTTCCTGGTGGGGGGGAGGGGGGTGAGGTGAGAGTGTGTTGCCGGTGGTGGGTGAGGGGGCTGAGGTGAGAGTGTGTTCCTGGCATTGGGGGAGTGGGAAAGGTAAGAGTTTGTTCCTGGCGGTGGGAGAGGGGTAGGGGAGGAGTGGGGGAGGTGAGAGTGTGTTCCTGGCGGTGGGGTGTGGTGTGGGGGGGGGGTGGGGGGGGGGGGGGGGGGGGGAGGTGAGACTGTGTTCCTGGCAGTGGAGGAGGAGGTGAGGTGAGAGTGTGTTCCTGTCGATGGGGGAGGTGAGGTGAGAGTGTGTTCCTGTTGATGGGGGAGGGGGGAGGTGAGAGTGTGTTCCTGGCGGTGGGGGAGAGGGGGTGAGGTGAGAGTGTGTTCCTGTCGATGGGGGAGGGGGGAGGTGAGAGTGTGTTCCTGGCGGTGGGGGAGGTGAGGTGAGAGTGTGTTCCTGTTGATGGGGGAGGGGGGAGGTGAGAGTGTGTTCCTGGCGGTGGGGGAGAGGGGGTGAGGTGAGAGTGTGTTCCTGTCGATGGGGGAGGGGGGAGGTGAGAGTGTGTTCCTGGCGGTGGGGGAGGGGGGAGGTGAGAGTACAATCCGGGCGGTGGGGGAGGGGAAGTGAGAGTGTGTTCCTGGGGGTGGGGGAGGTGAGAGTGTGTTCCTAGCGTTGGGGGAGGGGGGAGGTGAGAGTGTGCTCCTGGCAGTGGGGGAGGGGGAATGAGGTGAGAGTGTGTTCCTGGCGATGGGGGAGGGGAGTGAGATGAGAGTGTGTTCCTGGCAGTGGGGGAGGGGGTGAGGTGAGAGTGTATTCCTGGTAGTGGAGGAGGGGGGGGGTGAGATGAGAGTGTGTTCCTGGCGGTGGGGGAGGGGGGGTGAGGTGAGAGTGTGTTCCTGGTGGTGGGGGAGGGGGGAGGTGAGTGTGTTTCCAACGGTGGAGGAGGGTCTTTTTGGGTGTGTGTTCCTGGTGGTGGAGGAGGGGGGAGATTAGAATGTTTTGCCCAGCAGTAGTGGTGGAGATGGGCCCAGCGCCTGGTGTGGGACTAACAGCTTCAGTGCCAGCTGCTTTGCCGCGATTTGTCTGGTGAGGTCTCATCGTGGCAGCATTGGTCGAGGCAAGATGGTAATGGCCAGCTTGGTGAAGGGACTCGAGAGTGGCCAACTGCTTCCTGCTCGTGTTGGTTTCTGCCTCAGGGTGGAAGGCCCAACTCTAGGCCTATGGCTAAGCACTTACGGAGTGTAATGTTCAATTTTTTTACTTATTTCCTCAATTTCTACTTTGTACCTCAGATTTTGTACCTTGTTACCTTTGTGCTTATAATGGCGCAGGGAATGTCAACATTGTACACTTTTCACTGTATTCCTGTATCCATGTTCTTGAATACACATGACAATAAAAATGAATTTACTAATTCTCAAAGCACTAATTAGAACACATCCAGAAAACTAGAAATAATTTTGCTCCTCTTACCCTTGAAAAGATATACTGGCGTTGAAGGCAATCCAAAGATGATTCACTAGATTGATGAATGAACAGCCAGATTTTCTGATGAGGAGAGGTTGGGTAGGTTGGGCCTGAATTCATTGGAATTTAGAAAATGAGAGGTAATTATTGGGTCATATAAGATTCTTCGGTGGTTAGACAGGGCACAAACTGAAAGATTCTTTCTCTTTGTGGGAGAGTCTGGAACCAGATGGCATAATCACAAAGTAAATGGACAGAGATAATTTTGCTCTCTCTCTCAGATGGTAATTAATCAATGGAGTTATTTCCTGCAGAGGGCTGTTGAGACCGAATCATTATGTTCAAGAATGCTGTAGATACATTCCTAATCATCAAGGGGATCAAAGGTTGGGAAAAGGCAGGTCAGGGGAGTTGAGGATTGTCAGATCAGCCATGTTTCCTCCAATGGCCGAACAGTTTCAATGGACCAAATGGCCTATTTCTCTTATATCTGCTGTTTCTGTAGCACAACAGTGACAAAAGCCTTCAGAGAAATTAATCTATTAATCAAAGTTCCATCCGAGAACTGCCAAGCGAAAATGTCGCAACAAAGGAGCCAGATATTCTCAGCAAGGAGTAATGGACAGTATACCTCACTTTCAAAAGGATAGCAGGCCCACAAGTAGCACTGAGTAGTGCAGAGGATGAAGGTTGCAAATTTGCTGCCTTGTGTTGTGTTAGTTGAGCTGAGCCAAGGTAAAGGCAAGGATTCTGGAGAGAGTGCCTGTTGTGAGAGGATGGTGTCAGGACTTGTATTCAAAAATCATCGCCCTTCGGGAATGGTCACTTAATCGAAGTGAGACAGGACTGCTCTGTCAATCTATTGCACTCTAACCCAATATCTCATTCCCTTTTTTTCTGCTAATGACCATGTCTTTCTGGGATTGCTTTCCACAGAGCAGGGCCTGATAATTTGAACCATGGATCTGTATAGTCACAAGGTGGCTGTTTCTCTCTGAAAAATCAATAGTAGTCACACAAAGGGGTAGCGAAACATACTCTTTAGTGAGGTTTCTGCTTTCACCTCTGGCCAATGTATCAGAACATTGACAATAGAAACTGAAACATCTTACTCACTCGAATGGGAACCACTGAAGTGTGAAATTAATAAAAATAAAAATTCGGTTTCAAGCTTCAAGATCTCAAGCGAGGGCAAGTGTCAAAATAAAATCTTAAGGACTAGGTTTTCTATCTATTCAGAAATAGATATCCATTCCGAATATCCATTCAATGCCTATCCATTCAATCCTTAAAGCATTGTTACTGACACTCCCAAATGATAGGAGAAGCAAGCACAATAACCTAAAAAGGAAAGCTTTTATGAAACCCACACAGTCGATGTTTTAAGCGAAGATGGTCGTGCTCCAATCAATGTATTTATTTTGTGCTATTTGCTCAGTTAATTGTTCAGAACATTGTAATGCGTCCCAATGGATCTGCTCCTGAAGTAGGTTGTTATTCAAGCCATTGCAATAATTGTTCTTCTGTTCCTACCTCTCCGTCACTTTCGTCTCATCCCAGGCCAGTCCAGAAATATGATGAATTCACAGCATCAGAAATTCCGATTTCCATCCATCTCATTGGATGTAACATTCTAATTTGCTTCTGCTTCTCTTTCTGCTGCTGGGTTTCTATCCAGCTCACTCCTGAATTTAAAGAACTGAGTTTCCTCATCAGTCAGTTCCGCAAATTCATTACTACTGCGAGCAGCAGTTAAATCCAAATGGCTTGTTCTTCTTCCCTTTGCTGGTATTTCAGAAACCCATTCAAAATTGCAAGCGATTTTGATTGAGGACTTTACCTCAGCCTCAGTATTAGCATTCTTCTTACTGGTTTTCTGACCAGTCCAGAAGGTGGGGGGGGGGGGGTTGGTGACTATGGCCACACCTGAAAAAATAAAGAATTTCCTGTTAAGGGGACACTGGCAGGGGGCAGAATGGTCGATCGGAACATTGTTTTCTGGGACTGCAGCAAGTACAGCAACGAGAGAGAGAGATCTGGAGTGGTTCGCCACCTCCACTCTCAGCCCAGGTCATCAATTCTGCCCTGGAGGTTCAGCCAAAGGATCAGAGAGTTTTGCTGTGAAGTGCTATTCTATGCAGATTGCCTCTCAAACCAAGCAGGCATGGATACTAGTGACCAAGGACGTGGGGAGCAGGAGTACGGTATGATGCTTCAGATCAGAGTACAGTATTCCAAGAGACCTATCAATGAACTTGGGGATAGGAGGTGTCAAGAAAGGTGGCTACAGTCCCATTTAGTAGATACCAACCTCATCCTCTGACTTCTCCACAGTAATCTAGTCACAACCCCATCAGAGCAACCGTCACTTACACTCTGCTTCACTGTTGTGCTAGTTCACACACACGCCTCACATTCACTCTCCACGAATATTGCCCTTTCCTCCTCACATTCACAACTCTCTGCTTTCTCCCCTTACAGAACGAAGCTCAGAACTTCAGGGGGAGGATTCTGGGTGGTTTCCCGGTGATAGTCACCTTGATGACCACGAGAAATGGTCAGCTCTCCCAGCCTAAGGGTAGGGACATTTCTGCTGCATCTCAAGAGGGCCTTTAGTTCCACACATCTTATGCATGGCTGTTAACACCAAATTGCTGGGTTAAGTACCTGTACAAGTTGCTGGGTTAAATACATATGCAAATTGTCTGTTTGAATATTGAAATTACTTACTCGACAACACAATAAGAGTTTACCTTCCACTTATCTTACCTTCCACTGTGATCCAGTTAAAATCAGAAATGGATAAGACAATGGGCATTTTCTAACTGAATCCTTTTTGGGCTTTTGATCACCTATCAAATCTGAACCTGAACTAAAGCTCTCAGCTTTATAAAATTCTTCCCAAGGCTTCAAACATATTTTGTTTCCAGTTTTTTTATGTTGCTTTTGCATCCTATGTGGTATCTGGAGTCCTCTGAAGCATCTCCTAAATTCAATACTTTATCTTAACTGAGGCCTGCATGAAAATCCTCCCTCAAATCCCAAGTAACTCCCATGTTGTATTGCTGACGGTTGGCTCCGTAGCCAGTAGCCATAAAGCTGCCCAATGCCTCCATCATAAAATGGTTTGTTTGCTGTCCAAAGTCTAAAAAGATTAATCAGGTCATCTTGAGATCTAATTATACACTAGATAATCAATATAGTAATATTCTTGCTATATATCCATCAGGTTGCCTCATTAATGTTGCTGACAACCCCCTTCCCCCTCAGATTCTCCCTTTGATCTGATAACAGTGTGAAAGGAGGTCATTTGGTCTCCTCCCCCCACCTCAAACCAGTACAATCCTTCCAGCTCAGTACTGTCCTCATGACCTGTCCTACCTGCCAATCTCCCTTCCCACCTATCCACTCCACCCTCCCTCTGACCTATCACCTCCATCCTCACCCCCATTCACCCATTGTACTCTTTGCTACCTTCCCCCAACCTTCTGACTTATCGCCTCCATCCCCACCCTCATCCACCTATTGTACTCTTTGCTACTTTCTCCCCAGCCCCACCCCCCAATTTATCTCTCCACCCAGGAGGCTCCTTGTCTATATTCCTGATGAAGGGCTTTTGCCCGAACCGTCAATTTTCCTACTCCTTGAATGATGCCTGACTTGCTGTGCTTTTCCAGCACCACTCTGATCTAAACTCTGGTTTCCAGCACGTGTAGTCCTCACCTTTGCCTAGGTGATTCCAACCTTACTGCGAATCTTCTTGCATGGATGCCAAATTGAAGAAATTCTCCTCCTCTCTCCACATGAATCTCAGTGAGTCTCTCTCTCACTGCAACCCCCAGGTCATCTCCTCTACCCTGAAACTCTTCAACCATGTCCTGAAAGAGACTCGCTACCACAGCCACATTTGCTTCCACAGAGCCTGCCTCCGTAACCAATTGACCCCACATGGACTCCAGACTACATTCAACCCAGCACAGTTCGGAACCGAGCAGGACAACCAGTACAGACTACAGATTCAAAACCACCAGCAACAGTTCTCCTTCAGGATCCTCTGCTCCACGCTCGCAGCAATTCGCCAGCACCTAACCTCTCTACAGTCAGCCCTGTCTCGGCTGAGGGCCACACTCTCTCAGAACTGCAAAGGACCCACTTTGTACTGCAAGAAGAATTCATAATCTCAACAAACAGTATTTCAACACCATCTCAAACATCAAAAACTTTAAGCACAGCAAACTTTTATACACCCACCTCCATAACCAGCACTCCTCAAAAACTCCAGAAGATTCCCCCAACCTCTGGAACTGCTCAGACACCATTAGCCATGTAGCTGTGCAGCCACCATTCCCATGCTGATCGATGACTTCACTTCCGCCCACATCATGGCCACTTCTCCAGCTACTTCCGCCCGTCACGATTCCTCATGCACCACACGTGACATCACTTCCACCCCCCCCCCACGTTATCGCTGACATCACATGCCCAGCGACTTCCACCCCCTCTACTGCCGTGTTCGCCACCACTTCCACCCCCACCAACGCCACTCACCTGCAATCTGCTGACACGCTCCCCACAGATCCCGCTGTCTCCATCCCTGTCCACCCCCCAGGATCCTGAGGGGAACATCACCACTACACCCATTCCAGTTACAGGTTCCACCCCCACACCCAGCTCCACACCTACACCAGCTCCTAGCTCTCAGCCCTGCCGAGTTTTCATAATCCCTCCAGACCTTCCCTTACTGAGGATGAATGATCAGTCCTCAGCAAAGGCCTCACCTTTATCCCCCTCCGTCCACATATCAATGAATTTAATATGCATTGTAATGTTGAGCACTTCCGCCGCCTCTGCCTCCGAGCTTACTTTCACAATCAGAAGTCCCGCCCACCTTCCGAGGACCCCTTCGCCCACCTCCAACACACTCCATCCACCTGGACACCCCATGCTCGCCTATTACCTGCCCTCGACCTCTTCATTTCCAACTGTCACTGAGACATTAACTGCCTCAACCTGTCTAATCCCTCCACCACTCCAACCACTTAACCTCAAAACGTGCAGCCCTCCAATCCCTCTGCTCCAATCCCGACCTCACTCTCAAGCCAGCAGATAAAGGGGATGCAGTGGTAGTCTGGGGCACTGACCTCTACACCGCTGAAGCCAGATGCCAACTCGAAGACACCTCCTCCTACCATGACCCCAAGCCCCATCACCAAACCATCATCTTCCAGACCATACAGAACCTCATTACCTCGGGACATCTGCCCCCCACAGCTTCCAACCTCGTAGTCCGGGAACCCCACACCGCCTGATTCTACCTCCTTTCCAAGATCCATAAGCCTGACCACCCTGGCTGACCCATTGTCTCAGTATGCTCCTGCCCCACCAAACTCATCTCTACCTACCTCGATACTGTCCCATTCCCCCCAAGTCCAGAAACTCCCCACATACGTTCGAGACACCACCCATGCCCTCCACCTCCTCCAAGACTTCCTTTTCCCCGGTTCCCAATGCATCATCTTCACCATGGACATCTAATCCATCTACACCTCCATCCGCTATGACCTGGGCCTCCAAGCCCTCCGTTTCTTCCTCTCCTGGTGTCTCCAACAGTACCCTTTCACTGACACTCTCATTCGTTTGGATGAACTGGTCCTCACCCTTAACAATTTCTCCTTCGAATCCTCCCACTTACACCAGACCAAAGGGGTAGCCATGGGCACACGTATGGGCCCCAGCTATGCCTGTCTCTTTGTTGGCTGCGTAGAACAGTCCATCTTCCATAGTTACACCGGCACCACTCCCCACCTCTTCCTCTGCTACATTGATGACTGCATTGGTGCCACCTCATGCTCCCACGAGGAGGTTGAGCAGTTCGTCAACTTCACCAACACATTCCACCCCAACCTTAAATTCACCTGGACCATCTCTGACACTTCCCTCTCCTTTCTGGACCTCTCCATCTCCATTAATGACAACTGATTTGAAACTGATATTTTTTACAAACCCACCGACTTCCACAGCTACCTTGATTACACCTCTTCCCACCCGACCTCCTGCAAAAATGCCATCTCGTATTCCAAATTCCTTCTCCTCTGCTGTATCTGCTCCCAGGAGGACCAGTTCCACCACAGAACACATCAGATGGCCTCGTTCTTTAGAGATCACAATTTCCCTTCCCACGTGGTTAAAGATGCCCTCCAATGCATCTCATCCACATCCCGCACCTCCGCCCTCAAACCCCACCCCTCCAACCATAACAAGGATAGAACACCCCTGGTCCTCACCTTCCACCCTACCGTTAACTGCATCATCCGCCGACATTTCCGCCACCTCCAAACGGACCCCACCACCAGGGATATATTTCCCTCCCCACCCCTTTCCGCTTTCCACAAAGACCGTTCCCTCCGTGACTACCTGGTCAGGTCTAAGCCCCCCCTACACCCACCCTCCCATCCTAGCACCTTCCCCTGCCACCGCAGGAATTACAAAACCTGCATCCACACCTCCTCCTTAACCTCCATCCAAGTCCCCAAAGCAGCCTTCCACATCCATCAAAGTTTTACCTGCACATCCACCAATATCATTTATTTTATCTGTTGCTCCCAATGCGGTCTCCTCTACATTGGGGAGACAGGACGCCTCCTCACAGACCGCTTCAGGGAACATCTCAAGGACACCCGCACCAATCAACCCCACCACCTCGTAGCCTAAAATTTCAACTGCCCCTCCCACTCTGCTGAGGACATGCAGGTCCTGGGCCTCCTCGGCCGCCACTCCCTCACCAGCTGAAACCTGGAGGAAGAACGCCTCTTCTTCCGTCTCAGAACACTTCAACTCCAGGGCATCAATGTGGACTTCAGCAGTCTCCTCATTTCTCCTCCCCCCACCTCACCCCAGTACAATCCTTCCAGCTCAGTCTTGTCCTACCTGCCAATCTCCCTTCCTACCTGTCTGCTCCACCCTCCTCTCTCTGACCTATCACCTCCATCCCCACCCCCATTCACCTATTGTAGTCTTTGCTACTTTCTCCTCAGCACCCCCCTCCCCTCCCCTCCATTTATCTCTCCACCCTGGAGGCTTCCTGTCTCTATTCCTGATGAAGAGCTTTCGCCCGAAATGTTGATTTTCCCACTCCTCGGATGCTGCCTGACCTGCTGTGCTTTTCCAGCACCACCCTGATCAAAACTCTGGTTTCCAGCATCTACATTCCTCACTTTTGCCCATTTGGTCCATTGAGTCCACACCAATCTTCCAAAGAGCATCTCATCCAGACCCACACTGCCACCACCATCCCTATCCATTTATTTCCCACGGCTTACCCATGTAGCCTGCATACTATGGGTAATTTAGCCTGGCCAATCCACCTAACCTGCACATCTTTCGACTGTGGGAGGAAACCAGAGCACCCAGAGGAAACCCACGCAGACACGGGGAGAATGTATGTGTGGAGTCTGCACAGACACTCAAGGCTGGAATTGAACCTGGGTGCCTAATGCTCTGAGGCAGCAGTGCCAACGAATAAGCCACTGTGCCACCCATGTTAGAAGACAACAATTGAAGCACTGGCTGCACTTTGTGACTGACTGCATATTTGTCTTATTCCCCTTGCAAAAATTTATGTATCAGAATTGATTTGATTCAGAATTGATTAAGAGGGTTCTATTGGGAGGGTGAAGGTCTGAATCATCCAAAATTCTGCCCATTTGTCAACCGCTTGAGTTTTCGATGCATCAGAAGCTTGCTGATCTTAGAGAGCAGTGTGAGGCACCATGAGCGTCAGCAAATTCCAAGTGACGGATGAATTAATTTCAAGCACTGCAGTCAAAGTGCCCACAAGAACATTTTTATGGGTTTGCAAAAGGGAAGAAAAAAAATCAGGTTTGCTATTTTCACAGTTTACCACTGATTCCTTGATTTAAGCCATATTTAATTGGGAAAAAAACACATGTTAGCACCAGGAAAGGCAAACGACTGGAAAACAGCAGTTTGCCAGGGTAAACGTCAGCTACGCCTTTGACTTGAACAGAAATCTTCTTTTACACACTATCTGAAAATCTGGAAGCGAGGTGTTCAAACTGTGACCTGTAAAGGTCCTGGAGAAGAAAAGCACAAAATTAATAAGCCCCAAATGGGATGAGATGCTCAAACATCCCCTTCACCCTCGAAGAAGCAAGTAAATAGATTAGAGAGAGACTGAGCAGAAAAGCGATACCAGCTCTCAGTCTCTGCTGCTGGCTTGGCTAGACACCCTGAAGATAAGCTTTTGTAATCATTAGGATGAAAAGATAGCAAAGGATTTAATGACCTCAAGCTTGAAAGAAATTTAAAGTCCACTCAAGATTTGAGCACTGACAGATTGGCTCTTTCACACACCGTGCCACAATAACTATTTTAGCCCCCTCAAAGTCACAACTTGTCCAGAATTGGAATGATCTGAGGAAGCTCTCACAGTAACTTCGCGCAAAGAGCTAATTATCTAATCGCATGTCTCAGTATCATCTTCAGTATTCAGAACTTTTCTCTGTGGAGTGACTGCTGCTCAGTGTCTGTGGTAAAGAGGCATTGCAATGGTAAGTGTTCCACAGGGGTCAGCTCTCTTTTCCACCTAGCCCCCAAGTATTCTGTTTATCCACTCCTCCTCCTTCTCCCTGCATGCAATCTTCTTGCTATTAACGTACTCTGTTTCAGCAAATAAAATCCATGGGCTGGCATGATAGTGTAGTGGGACAACTGATGATCTGCAATTATCAAGCTGTGATAATTAGGTTAGCTCCCATGACATAAAAATGAGTCACACAGAATTGTAGAATTCAATAAACATTTATTCCCACTCCTGGTCCTTGCATAATGTACATTATTTGCATATCTGGGTGCAAGCTGAGCAATTCAGCAGTAGTGTGGTACACCTGCTCAGCATGTCATGCTGCAAAATGGACAGAGTTTAGTAAGATGGAGATTTTACCATGAGGTCATGTGCCTTGTTGGAGATGATAGCATCAGGATGTCCCTTAAAGTTATATCACACATCCCTTGTGAGACAACGTGGAACATAACGCGGAAAAACCTTACCTCAGTCTTCTCTAACCGCTCCTTTAAAACTCCAATCCTTGGTGTCACACAACTTTTACATTGCAATCTGCACTAGATTTTCATCCTAATCTTTTGAAAATGAATGTAACAGGTTATAGAAATTACAGCTCAGTCACTGGCATCAATGGCTAAAGGATTTCACATATTGAATCATATAATCCTTATAGTGTGGAAACAGGCCCTTCAGCCCAACAAGTCCACACTGACCCTCTGGAGAGTAACCCACCCAGACTCATTCCCTATTACTCTACATTTACCCCTGACTAATGCACCTAACCTACACATTCCTGAACACAATAATCAATATATCTTGTCCAATCCACCTAATCTACACACCTTTGGATTATGGGAGGAAACTGGTGGAACCCCATGCAGACATGGGGAGAATGTGCAACATCCACTCAGACAGTCGCCTGAGGCTAGGATCAAACCCAGTCTGTGGCGCTGTGCGTCAGCAGTGCTAACGACCAAGCCACCATACCGCTATTGTTTACATTCTCTCACACCCTTTGAGTCTATTTTGCCTGCCAATTTCCTCTTCTGTTTGCTGACAGTATCCATCTCCAGTGCTTCTATCGGGTTGTGATCTCTGTAGTTAATTCTAAACCACATGATGCTCTTCTGTCATTGAACTCACGATCCCTGTGATGGTGCTAGTACTGAATGAATTATTCCAATTGAAGTTACCTAAAAGACTTGGAAAGTTGAATATTTGGAAATGATTGTCAGCAGATTTTTTTCTTCAGTATAAACCATTACAATCACTTGAGCCTTTCATCATAACTGAGATTTCAAATCAAACAGCCTGGCTACTTCTCTTTCAATATCACTACAGTCCAGACTCAATACTTTATCTGGGAATGACCTGGGTTTTGTGGATAGAATATTTCTGTGGTCTGAGCAACATGGACTATGACAAGATTTGTGGTGAAGTTCGGCAAGGCCTATTTCAACATCAAAATATCTCAGTCCAGCTGTTGACAGGCAATGAGGTGAGGTTATTTTTGCCAAACAGCAGTGGATTGCCAATTTAGAGGGATTGTTAGGCCCTGGTTTTCCTCTTACATCCTTCTTAAAAGACCCTTTGGTGGAACAAAGTTTTACCACTTACTCTTGCTGATCACAAGAGGTCGTTTATCTGTTCTTGACACAAGATCCAGGATCTTGGGAAAACCGTATGAAACCCTGTTAATTGTCCAACTTACCTCAATAGTTACAGCCTCCTTCCTGACCATATGCACCAAACAAGCTAGACATTGTGAAATTTCAACATGGAAATGGTCATTTCAGCTCGCTCCTTGCTTTGAATGACATCTGTGTTGATTAGGATCAACTATCGCCCCATGGCATTAGTTGTACACACCCTCATCCACGGACATTGGCATCCGTTGGCATTTATCAATGCCTCACATTCATGGCATGTGTGTGTGTTCCACTTGCAGCCACTAAGGAAACACAGACCAGCAAAGCAGGGTGCCTCTGTTACTAGCATTGAAAACCGATGACTTTGTGTGTATGGCTCTAACCTGGGGTTTGTATAGCTGTGACATAACTTGTACTGCCTTACACTTCAGTCTTCTAGATATAAAGGCCAGCACTCCAGTAACCTTCTTAATTACTTTCTGTACCTACTCTTGGAATTTTAAAAATTCTGCACCTGACTCTCTTTGAACATTCAATGTATTTAACCCCATACTATCCAGAAAATTCCCTGATGCTTTTTTGCTCTAAAATGGATAATCTCACACTTGCTTACAGTGAACCCCATCTGCCACAGATTTGCCCTTTCACCTAGTCTGTCAATATCCCTTTATAATTTTATGCTATCATCCACACTGTTTACAATGCAGCCTAACTTTGTGTCATCTACAACTTTGGGCATATGACTTTCTGTGTTGTTATCTAAGTTGTTCATAAATGGTATGAATAACTGAGGCTGTAACACAAGTCCTTGTGGAACAACACTGGTCATATCCTGCCAATTTGAGTAAATACCCATTATCACTACTTTCTGTCACCTGCCACTCAATCAATTTCACAGACATATCAGGAATTTGCCCTCAACTCCATGGGTTTCTCTCTGAGCAGTCTCTAATGTAAGACTTTATCAAATGCCTTCTGGAAGTCATAGAGTCATAGAGATGTACAACCCGTCCATGCCGACTAGATATCCCAACCCAATCTAGTCCCACCTGCCAGCACCTGATCCATATCCCTCCAAACCCTTCCTATTCATGTACCCATCCAAATGCCTCTTAAATTGTACCAGGCTCCACCACATCCTTTGGCAGCTCATTCCATACACATACCATACTCTATGTGAAAAAGTTGCCCCTTAGGTCTCTTTTATATCTTTCCCCTCTCACCCTAAACCTATGCCCTCTAGTTCTGGACTCCCTAACACCAGGGAAAAGACTTTGCCTATTTATCCTATCCATGCCCCTCATAATTTTGTAAACCTCTATAAGGTCGCCCCTCAGCCTCTGACACTCCAGCAAAAACAGCCCCAGCCTGTTCAGCCTCTCCCTGTAGCTCAGATCCTCCAACCCTGGCAACATCCTCATAAATCTTTTCTCAACCCTTTCAAGTTTCACAACATCTTTCCGATAGGAAGGAGTCCAGAATTGCACACAATATTCCAACAGTGGCCTAACCAATGTCCTGTACAGCCGCAACATGACCTCCCAACTCCTGTACTCAATACTCTGACCAATAAAGCATACCAAACGTCTTCTTCATCATCCTATTTACCTGCGACTCCACTTTCAAGGAGCTATGAACCTGCACTCCAAGGTCTCTCTGTTCAGCAACACTCCCTAGGACCTTACCATTAAGTGTATAAGTCCATATAAACAACATCCATAGACATTACCCTGTCCACTGCCCGAGTCACCACTTCAAAACATTCAATGAGGTTTGTTAGGCATGACCTATCTGTCATGAACCCATTCTGCTCTTCCTAATTATCTGAAAATTTGAGGTGTTCAGTTACCCATCCTAGATAATTGATTCTAACAGTCTCCTAAGACTAAGTGGTCTTCAATGCCCTAATTTTCCTTTTTCACCATTCTTTGGTGAAACAAAGCTTTACCATTTATCCTTGCTGATCACAAGAGGTCGTTTATCTGCTCATAGCATCAGACCCAGGATCTTGGGAAAGCCTCATGTCTCTTCACTACCTCTTGATCCTCATCCAAACCACCATGGGATTCCTTGCCACATCCCAGAGGATGAGTACCTCTCGCCTTTCCCAGATGGTCTGGATGGGAAGCCACAGGGAGATATTACAGGGTAGGTGATGGTCTAGTGGTATTATTGCTGGATTGGTAATCCAGAGATCCATTTAATACTCCAAGTACCCATCCCACCTCAACAAATGGTGGAATTTGAATTCAATTTAAAAAGAATTCAGAGTCTAATGATGATCATGATTCCATTGTCAGCAGTTGGAAAAACTCACCTGGTTCACTAATGCTTTATAGGAAATGAAACTACCATCCTTACCCGGTCTGGCCTACATGTAACTCCAGACCCACAGCAATGTACTTCACTCTTAACTGCCCTCTGGGCAATTAGGATAGACAATAAATGCTTCCCAACCAGTGACGCCCTCTTCCTGTGAATAAATAAAGAGCTAGAATAAACTGTGGGTGCCACTTTTTAATTCTGTGGCAGGACATTTTGGGAAATGGGGCGATGTGGAGCAAAACAGTGGGAGGGATCCAAAAAGGTAATGTTGCGGGGTGGGGAGGGGAAGGGGTGGACGGAATCAAAGTGGTGAGTGATGGTGTTCTAAGAACATAAATTAGTAAATAAAGGAGCAAATGATGTTTAAAAAACCTCATGTTTAAAAAACTCTCACGGGATGTGAGTGCATAAGGCAAGGCCTGCATTTGTTGTCCTTCTTTAATTGCCCTTGATTTGGGTGGCTTGATTTCAGAGGGTAGTTAAAAGTCAACTACTTTGCCGTGGGTCTGGAGTCACATGTAGGCCAGACTAGGTAAAGCGGCAGATTTACTTCCCTGAAGGGCATTAGTGAGCCATTAGCAGCTATCACAGTCACCGTTACTGAGATTAGTTTGTGAATTGAAGTGAAACCCCATTAGCTCCCATTGTTGAATGGTAAGGGTGTCAAGAGGAGGGTGGAGTCTGTGAGTCATTGAAAAAAAGTCAAAGATGGCTTTACGAAAGGGCACCAGGGCTCCCAGCCTTCAGAGACTGGATGGTTGCAGAGGTGGGCCTCTTAGACCATAAGCTGAAATTTAGAGAATTATTAGCATGGGTGGACATTTCTTCCATTTCCCCAGCTGTGTGATTGCTCCTGGGGCATCCAGTTCCGTGAATTATGGGTTTCTACTGCGGATAAGACCAGGGAAGCTAGTTTCTCCTTTGAGAGGAAATTTGTCATTTTTGTTGCAGATCATGCAGCACAAGACAGAACAGTTTGAGAAAATGAATCCCGTTAATAGAGTCAGAGGATGCAGATTATCAAAATGAAATAAAGCGCAACGCAAGGAAAGAAATTTTGATCACTCAGTTATTAACAAATAGATGTAGCATCTGAGAGTGTGAGGGAGGCAGATATAATTGAGGCTTTCAAACGAGAACTGGGGAAAGCACTAAGGCAAAAGCTATCTAAGTGGCTTTTACAGAGATCAAGTAAATGACTTGATGGGCTGAATGGCCTCGTCTACATTGTAAAAAAAAGTTCTATTTTTAATAAAAGTTAAGTTAATGGCAGCAAGTGGCTCAGTCGTTAGCACTGCTGCCTTACAGCAACAGGGGCTCAAGTCTGATTCCACCCTCATGAGATTGTCTGTGTGGAGTTTGCATAATCTCTCGGTAACTGTGTGAATTTTCTCTGGTTTCCTCCCACAGTTCAAAGATGAGCAGGTTGGGTAGATTGGGCATGCTAAATTACCGCATAATGTCCTGGGATGTGTGGGTTAGCCATGGGAAATGCGGGGTTTGGGGGAATAGGATAGGGGGTGTAGGTCTGGGTGGAATGCTTTTCAAAGGGTTGGTGTGGATTTGATGGGCTGAATAGCCTGCTTCCACACTGTGGGGATTATATGATTCTATGAACCCTCTCATTACCCCTGAATTTACATCTGATCAGTTCCCCAACCATATATTAAGAATCAATCTGTTGAGTGACACTGGGCAACTTTACTAAACCTTTAAATGTATAGAAGTTCTCTGTCTCTATTCAGCAGTTCTTATTTGTTGGCCACAATTGTTTTTGAATCAACTTATATTATTCTGATATTTTCTTAGATTTTTCATAATTCGCTGAACTAATGATCTTAGCCATACCCAAAGTTTTGAGCAAAAGAAACACTGCAAATAAATCAAGCTATGCAACAGAACCAGTTGAATATTGTATACAACAGTTGTAGACACTTGCCTTGACTTGGAAGTTTCTGTCAGCAATGCCATGCAGAGAAAATCTAAATGAGTTATGCTTTTCCAAATTACCATTTCCTACACACATTGATGTCTTATCAGGTCACTGCGCTGCTCAAGTTGCTGCGTTATATGAGTTATATCTCAAATCCATGCAAGAAATACAGATTCTATATGTGAAATAGGTTTTAATCAATATACTTGCACATATCTACACCATTCTCTAGCTATAGATTGAAGATGCTTCTGCAGATTGTTCACTTTTGGCTGAGTCTAGACCCAGACTTCACCAGTCAAGCACAGTGAGTATCAATAGTGAACAGACTCACATAATCAATCACAGACTGAAGAAAACTGGAGACAAGGTACAGCTTGGTTCCGAAACAAACCAACATCAGTCTTTGAAGGAGGTAGCCTCACTTTGCACTGTCAAAGTACATTCAGTGGACTGCTAAGACATCCTCGCACTTTTGCTAATTAGACACTCCTGTCCCTTCCCCACTCCCAATCTTGAGTTTATGAGATCTGCGTAACTGTACCTACTCAGATATGGTCCAAACCAGAAGAATGGGAGCTGTAGTTAAAAGGTATTAATGGGTTAATACCTGTTTGGAAATGAGGCAAGTGACAGTGGTGTCAGATTGACTGCAGTGTAACTGTAGATGATGAGATATTCTATAAGAGGCTTTAATCATTTACAATAATCATTTGGGTTGAAACCATATGGTCTTTAAGCTTTTTGCAGGACACTGCAGTCTGCCTCGGACAATGTATACTTAAAGATATTGAAAAAGTCTTAGCTGAGATGGTTGGGCTGAACCCAGGGCAGATTATAAATCTTTGTGCATCTTGCTTTCTGATAGCCAGAAGGTAGTTTCATTTTATTATAGCAATTACCATCTTGCACTTGTGGCACTGAGTAAGGCATTTTGTAGAAACAGCTCTCCCGGAGTCACACTTTGCTGTACTCTCTTACTGAGAGCAGATATTTTGCAAAAAAAAACAAGATTCCACAATTGCAAATGCGGTACATGATCCTTTAATCTCTTTTAGAAGGTATTGTTTCAGCAAGATGATCAGGTAAAACATCCAGAGAATTCCCTGGTCTTTACAGAGTAATGCCTGATAGAAACCTTACCATGCTTCTGACCAGGTCAAAGAGAACTCAGAGCCCTGGTTCAATGCCTCATTCAAGGCATCACGATCTGATAATGCAGTGTTCTCTTAATATTGTACTGCAGTGTTGATCTGGAATTTATGCTTAAGTACAGCTTAAATCAATGTACCTTGGTTGGAGGAAAATCATGAATGCATTTGATATGATATTTATGTGAACAGGTCGATAGTTGCCTGTATATTTTTGTCCCCTTTCCTTTTTTGAATAAAGGTATTACAGTGACAGCTTTTCAATCCTCTGGAACCTTTCCAGTATCTAAGGATTCCTGGAAAATTAATGCCAGTGTCCCCACTATCTCTGGAATACTATCTTCTAGGATCAGTTAGAATGGGACTTACTGTTCATTTTAAATCTGAGGTAATATTTTTTGTTAAACAATGATGTTAAGGAATATGTTCCAAATGAAATTAGGACACAGATCAGCCATGATCACATTGAATGGTGGAATAGATCCGAAGCTGAATGGCTTACTCCTCTTCCTATAATCCCCAATTCTTTAGCCCCATCAATTTCCCTCGCACTTTTTTTTGGTAATAGTTATCCTTTATTTCCTCTCTTTCTTTTGCCACCTGAATATTTAGTAATTTTATAATGCTATTGTTGTCTTCAATTGCAAAGACTAATGTATTTATGGAACTCCTCTGCTAGCTGGGCATCAAAAGGATTCCTCATTACTGCCAAAGATTTCTTGATATCTATTCAAACGCCGTCCTTGCCTCAATGTCCCTTCAATGGGGAAGGGAGATTGTGAGTTGGCAGGGGTGTGGGAACCAGGGGAAAATACCAGGAGAGAAGTCCAGAGTTCACAAAATACATAGAAGTGCAACAGGCCCTAGCATAGACAATGGGTAGTTTGTAGGCGAAGTCAGAATGCGGAAGGGAAAATGAAGTCTAAATCAGAATTATTGTGTATGTATGTGAATGCAAGGAATATCGTAAATCAGATTGGGGAGTTATAGGTGCAGATCATCGCGATGCTGTGACAACAACAGGGACCTAGGTCAAGGAAGGACAAGTCTGGCTATTAAGTGTTCCTGGGTACATAGTGTTCAAAAAAAGAAAGGACGAGAGTAATAGTATTGGTTAAGGACAGCATTGCAATACTGGAGAAATAGTAACCCTCACATGTTCAAGTGCAGATTTGGTTAGAACTAAAGAACAAAAATGGTAAATTTGCTTTGTTTAGTATAGTCTATCAGTGACCAACTAGTGGAAAAGATGTCGGAGAACAAATCTGGAGGGAAATCACATAGAGCTGCCAACATTACAGAGTAGTTATCATGGGAGACTTCAATTACCCAAATATAGACTGGGATACTTGCAGTGCACAGGGCAGTGAAGGGCAAGTGCTCCTGAATTGTGTGCTTCCTGCAGCAGTATGTTTCCAGTCCAACAGGAAAGGATGCACTGTTGCATTTGAATAGATATCAAAAAGTCCATGACAGCAGTCAATAATCTTTTTGACGCCCAGCTAGCAGAGGAGTTGCAGAAATACACAATAGACTAGAATGGGAGGTTGCCAGGAAAAACAGTAATTGCAGATGACAAATCCTGGAAGACCTGTCAACTGTGAGGAAGACAATGTAGAATTCTGGAAGGAGATAGACAAAATGGCAGACTGGGCAAATAGGTGGAAGGTAAATTTCAAAGCAGAGAAATGTGAGATGATGCATCTTGGTAGGAAGAACATTGAAAGATCATACAAAATAAAAAGAAGTACATTGCGAAAGGTGGGGGGTGGGGAGTGGGGTTGTAGGAGGAGAGAAACTTGGTTGTGTATTGACCATTGAAAGTGGCAGGACAGGTTGAGATTGTAAGTAAAGCACATAATATCTTGGTAGGGGCACAGAGGACAAGAGGATGGAGGTGATATTGAACTGGAAATAGCCACTTGTTAGATCTCAGCTGGAATATTGTGTACAGTTCTGGTTGCTACATTATAATAAGGATAAGTCTGCATTGGAGAGAATGTAGAAACGATTTACAAAAATGTTTCCAGGAATAAGAACTTTCATTATGAAGATAGACTGAAAACACTGAGACTCTTCTCCTTGCAGAAAGGAAGGCTAAGAGGGGATCTGATAGAGGTTTCCAAAATCATGAGTGGGCTGGATGGAATAGATAGGAAGAAACTGTTCCGGCTCATAAAAGGAAGAAGAACAAGATGGCTTAGATTTCAAGCAAAAGGAGCAAGGGTGAAGGGAGGAAAATCTCGAGCAAGGATGTAAAGAGAAAAACCACTCAGCAAGTGGTTGAGTATTGAATGCACTGCCTGGGAGATTAGTGGAGCAGGTTCAATTCAAAAGGGCATTGGATCATTATTAGATTTTTAAAAATGTGTTAGACAATGGGGAAGAAACAGATGATTGGCAGTACATAAGATTGTTCATTTAATGAGATATTTCAGACACAATGGGCTGAGTGGCCACTTTCTGTATGGGAACACTTTGTAATTCTGTGTTTCAATGGCAAATAACCATCCACTCAACAGTAACAGAAAAATTGCCAGGTAGTTATTTGGATTTTGAATGTTTATCATCCCAATATTTGGCTTACAATATTATTTATATGAGAAAATGAGGACTGCAGATGCTGGAGATCAGAGCTGAAAATGTGTTGCTGGAAAAGCGCAGCAGGTCAGGCAGCATCCAAAGAGCAGGAGAATCGGTGTTTCGGGCATGAGCCAATATTATTTATCTTGCAAGAGTAAATCTTAGGAAAATATGAAGACTATGCATTCAAAAAACAATGGATTCTTATACAGATTTTTTTTATGTTGAAAAGAGAATCCTACTCCCACAAACAGTTGGTCATTTTAACCATCTCATGCCAACATAAAAGCCCGAACATTTTTTTTTTGGCATCATTTTGGAGGCCACAACTTTAATTGGGGTTAAATCATCTCTTACATTTGAGACAAGCACCCTCTGCAATTGTTCAGATCAGGCTTCTACACTTGTAAACAACTCAAAATCAAAGTAATCCTGAAGTTCTTCTGGGGAATAATACTGAGCAGCAGTGATAATAGATCTGCCATGTGCAGGTTTTAAATTATAGCCGTCAGTGGGTTCTAATCTGTAGGTGGTTACATCAGGCTGATCAATGATAGCAGAACAAGCTGTGATAAAAAGGCAGCTATTTTAGCTATCTAAGAACTGTATTTAGCATTTACTTTTTATCATTGTGTTTTGTTTCAAAGGGAAAAAGTGTCAAGTTACAAACCAAAGTTTCACTGAATTGCATAAGAAGTAAGTAGTTAAAATATGCTTTAAACGAAAGAAGCTATCAGAAAATCATTAAAAGTACATGATAAATTTAGCATACACCCAGGAATAATTATTGTGATTATAACTGAGTGCTTTCAGCTTATAATCACTGTACATTATTTGAAAGTATTCCACAAAACATAACTTTCTGTGTGGGAAACAGTGTTAAAACACTGGTACATGCCCAAATACCCCATCTCCTAACTTCAGAGAAGCAACATCAGTTACTGTAAGGGAATGAAAATGTGTCATCACTGCAGAAAACTTTTGTAGAAAGCAAATAGAGACTTTTACAGATATTACCCTCACTGTCTGGTCCTCAGATCTGAGACTACCTTAGGTTCTCTCCAATGCCTCCAAGCCACTCGACATCAGTTTGGAACTTTGTTAATTAAGAAGGCCAATTGAGATGTCTCAATTCTGATTTATTGTCTTGTAATTTATAAAGGCCCTCTTTGTTATTCCCATCAGATTTAAACTCCTCTGACAAGCCTATTGAGGAAAACCGTGTTAATTAGAAAAGTTACAATTTAGCTGTCAGGGGACAGTTGGGAATCTCACCAGAATTTCAAAATAATACAAGATAATCGTTAACCATGTTATGTATTGAAGAAAGTGTAGACTACCATCCAGACCATTTAACCTAAAGATCGATTCCATTCTGCATTGCTCAACCTAATTAGCTGTTGAAGGCAAGTATGCAAACATACTCCAAACGATGCAGGTATAGCTCTAGAATATTTGCCAACCCTCAGATTCCCACCAGTATTCCTTGGGCTCCTATTTAACAATATACTCACCACATTCTGGGAAGCACAAAAACGAATTAATCGATAAATTCAATTTTTACCCATCACAAAAATCTGCACCTCTTGCTAGCCAAATAAATGCTCTGCTATTTGATGAATGAGTTAATTGGTTTGCTCTAAAATACACCCAATGTAGTACAATCTACATCACATATATGGTGCTCTCTTGTGAACCCACTAATTGTTGGGTGGTAAATTAAAATTTTAAGGAACTAAGGCTTTCTTTTATTCATGCATGGGATGTGAGTATCACTGGCTGGGCCAGCATTTATTCCCCATCCCTAGTTGCCCTTGGTGGTGAGCTGCGTTCTTGAACTGCTGCAGTCCATTGCTGTGAGTAGACCCATCATGCTCTGAGGGAAAGAATTCCAGGATTTTGACCCGACAGCGGACAACAAAATATTTGAATGGTGAGGAAACTTACAGATGACAGCATTCCCATGTATTTGTTGTCCTTGTCCTTCCAAACTAAAGTGGCTGTGGGTTTGGAAGATGCTATCGAAGGATCTTTGGTGAATTTCTGGAATGCATCTTATACATAGGAAACACTGCAGATATTGAGCATCAGTGGTAGAATGAGTGGATGCTTGTGGATGTGCTGTCAATCAAATGGGCTGGTTTGTCCTGGATGGTGTTAAATGTCTTGACTGTTGCTGGAGTTGCATCCATCAAGGCAAGAGGGGAGTATTCCATCACACTCCTGACTTGAGCCTCATAGATGGTGGACAGGCTTGGGAGAGTCAGGAGGTGAGTTACCTTGCCTCAGAATTTTTAGCCTCTGACCTGCTCTTGTAGCAATTGTGTTTATATGGCCTGTTCAGTTGAGTTCATAGTTGGTGGTGACCTCCCCAGGATGTTGATTGTGGGGGGTTCAGTCATGATAACATCATTGAATGTCAAGGGGCAGTAGTTAGATTTGTTTTTTATTGGAAATAGTCATTGCCCGGCATTTATTGGCACCAATATTACTTGTCACTTGTCAGCCCAAGCCTGGATATGGTCCAGATTTTGTTGCATCAGCATGAACCACTGCAGTAGCTGAGGAGTCTCAAATGATGCTGAGCATTGTGCAAGCATCAGTGAACATCTGTCCTTATGGAGGGAAGGTCATTGATGAAGCAACTGAAGATGCTTGAGCCGAGGACACAACCTTGAGGAATTCCTGCAGCAATATCCTGGAGCTGAGATGACTGACTGAGATGACTGACCTTCAGCAACCACAACCATCTTAGTACAGATTTGATTCCAATCACAGAGTCATACAGCACTGAAACAGACACTTCAATCCACTCATCCATGCTGACCACATCTCCACATACCTCAACACTGTCCTATTCCACCTGGTTCAGGAACTCCCCACATACGTTCGGGACACCATCTATGCCCTCCACCTCCTCCAAGAATTTTGTTTCCCTGGCCCCCAATGCCTCATCTTCACCGTGGACATCCAGTCCCTATATACCTCCATCCAGGGCCTCCAAACCCTCTGTTTCTTCCTCTCCCAATGTCCACACTAGTACCCTTCCACTGACACTCGCATTTATTTGCTGAACTGGTCCTCACCCTCAATAATTTCTCTTTTGAATTCTCCCACTTCCTCCAGACAAAAGGGGTAGTCACGGCACCTGCATGGGCACCAGGTATGCCGTTCTCTTTGTCGGCTACATGGAACAGTCTATCTTCCGGAGTTACACCGGCACCACTCCCCACCTCTTCCTCCGCTACATTGATGACTGCATCGGCGCCACCTCATGCTCCCGTGAGGAGGTTGACCAGTTCATCAAATTCACTAACACATTCCACTTTGACCTTAAATTCACCTGGACCATCTCAGACACCTCCCTCCCCTTCCCTGGACCTCTCCAATTCCGTCAACTTTGACCGACTCAACACTGATATTTTCTACAAGCCCATTGACTCCCACAGCTACCTGGATTACAACTCCTCCTACCCTGCCTCCTGTAAAAATGCTATTCCTTATTCCCAATTCCTCCACCTCCATCACATCTGCTCCCAGGAATATGAGTTCCACCACAGAACACACCAGATGGCCTCCTTTTTTAAAGACCACAATTTCCCCTCCCAGCTGGTTGATGATGCCTTCCAGTGCATCTCATCCACTTCCTGTACCTCCACCCTTGAACCCCGTCCCTCCAACTGCAATGAGAACAGAGCCCCCAGTACTCACCTTCCACCCCACCAACCTCCATATACATTGCGCCATCCTCTGCCATTTCCGCCACATACAAACGGACTCGACCACCAGGGATATAGTTCCCTCCTCACGCCTATCTGTTTTCTGTAAATACCGTTCCCTCCGTGACTACCTCATCAGGTCCACACGCACCCCCCCCCTCCCCTCCCCCTCAACAACCCACCCTCCCGTCCTGGCACATTCCCCTGCCATCATAGGAATTGCAAAACCTGCGCCCACACCTCCTCCCTCACCTCCATCCAAGGCCCCAAAGAAGCCTTCCACATCCATCAAAGTTTCATCTGCACTTCCACACCTGTCATTTATTGTATCCGTTGCTCCTAATGCGGTCTCCTCTACACTGAGGAGACTGGACGCCTACTCGCAGAGCGCTTCAGAGAACATCTCCGGGATGCCCACACCAACCAACCCCACTACCCTGTGGATGAACACTTCAATTCCACCTCCCAGTCTGTTGAGGACCTCCTCCATCGCCACTCCCTTATGACCCGACGCCTGGAGGAAGAATGCCTCATCTTCAGCCTTGGGGCCGTCCAACCCCAGGGCATCAATGTGGATTTCACTAGTTTCCTCATTTCCCCTCCCCCCACCTTAACCCAGTTTCAACCTTCCAGCTCAGCACCGCCCTCATGACCTGTTCTACCTGTCCATCTTCCTTCCCACCTCTCCGCTCCACCCTCCTCTCTAACCTATCACCATTACCCCCACTTCTATCCACCTATTGCCCTCTCAGCTACCTTCCCCTCAGCCCCACCCCTCTCCCATTTATCTTTCCATCCCTGAGGCTCCCAGTCTCATTCCTGATGAAAGGCTTTTGCCTGAAACATTGATTTTCCTGCTCCTCGGATACTGCCTGATCTGCTGTGCTTTTCCAGCACCACACTCTCGACTCTAATCCCCAGCATCTGCAGTCCTCTCTTTTGCCTAGACATCCCAATCTAACCTAGTCCTATTTGCCAGCACTTGGTCCATATCCCTCTAAACCCTTCCTATTCATGTACCCATCCAGATGTCTTTTAAATATTGTAATTGTATCCGCCACCACCACTTCCTCTGGCAGTACGTTCCAACCATACACTACTGTCTGCATGAAAAAGTTACCCCTCAGGTCCTTTTTAAACCTTTCCCCTCTAGTTTTGGACTCCCGCAACCTGGGGAAAAGGCCTTGTCTATTTATCCTATCCACGCCCCTCATGACTTTATAAACCTCGATAACATCACCCCTCAGTCTCTGATGCTCCAAGGAAAATAGCTCCAGCCTGTTCAGCCTCTCCCTGTAGCTCAAATCCTCCAGTCCTGGCAACACCCTTGTAAATCTTTTCTGCACTCCCTCAAGTTTAACAACATCCTTCCTGCAGAAGGGCAACCAGAATTGTACACTGTATTCCAAAGTGGCCTAACCAATGTCTTGTACAGCTGCAACATGGCATCCAAACTGCAATACTCAAAGTTGCGACCAATGAAGGCAAGTGTGCCAAATGTTTCACTAACCTGTCTACCTGCAATTCCACTTTCAAGCATCTGCACTCCAAGGTCTCTTTGTTCAGCAACACTCCCCACGGCCTTGCCATTCATTGTGTAAGTCCTGCCCTGATTTGCCTTACCAAAATGCAACACCTTATCTTTTATCAAAATTAAGCTGCATCTGCCACACCTCAGGCTATTGCCCCATTTTATCATGATCCCAGTGTATTCTGAGATAAGCTTCTTCACTGTCCCTTATGTCACCTAACTTGGTGTCATCTGAAAACTCACTAACCATGCCTCCTTTATTGCATTGAAATCATTTATAGAAGCAACAATGTGCAGTGGAGAGTTTGCCCCAATTCGCACTGATTTCAGTTAAAGCCAGACTCAGTCAACTGTAGCCTTGATGTCAAGGGCTGTTACTCTCACCTCACCTCTAGAATCCCTATTACTAAAGGAGAGTTGATGTTAATGAATGGGTCAACAAAACTTGTCCTTGCAGCTGAGCATTATTCTACACTTGACTGTGAAAGTTCTTTCTATTAGAAAAACATCGATTAGAATCAGCGAGTGGTTGCAGCCCAGAAGGAGTCCATTTGGCCCATTATGTCTATGCTTGTTTCACTGTTAGAACTGCTGAGCTCAGCCCATTCCATTTCTCCATAGTCCTAAGGAAATTATTCCTCTTCACATTATCATCCAATACAATTTTGAAGACAACAATGGAATTTGCCGCCACCATGCTCTCAGGCTGTATAGTCCAAATCTTAAACACTCGCTGCAATAAATTATTTTTTCTTTGTGTTCTCCCAGCTCTTTTTACCAATCACCATTCATTGGTGTCCACTTAGTCTTCTGTAAATGGGATTGGTTTCTCCCTATCTACTCTGTCTGGACTCATTGTGATTTTCATCAGAAGGTGGAATTGTCTCCACACTGCACTGTGTTTAGCCAAACCCCTGTGAAACAGAGCTCTTTATCCAGCTTCATCATTTCTGTCAATAATAGGTAATATGAATACTGATAAACATGATGGGCCAAATCAAACTTAATAAAATATCCTGAGGCCTGAAATGAAGCACGCATGGACTGATTCACAAAGAGACTTAACTGCAAATATAATACGGTACAGAAGGTGGGAAATGCTGATTGAATTGTCCTAAATAACATTGTTAATTTGCTGTCAGCAGCATGTTTACAATTGTCCTGTATTATAGTGGCAGATGGTTAGTGCTACTTGTCCGATATAGATGGGGTTGTTAGTTAAAACATGGATTGTTTAACTGTTCGGGACTGCTACCAATTGTCATCCTGGACTTGCCGCTAGCCATTTCTGTTTTTTACAAGACAAGGTGGATGATAAAAGCAAGCCATTTATAAAAGAAAAGGACATTAACAATTAATAAATTAGAGAGTAGTTGGAAGGGGTTAAAATCAAGCAAAAGTTCAGGCATTGACATCCAGTGTAGTGATAAATTTCTTGACATTCAGAGTCAGCATAGAAGAGCGTTCAGATAAGAAAAACAGATCCTAAAGCCTCTCATTAATGAAAGGGCATCATCATCACTGTGTCAGAGCTTGTGTCAACAAGCAGTCTAGCTTTAAGCTTTTGCTGACCCTAATGTGTATCATGTTGCTCACATTGTCTGGAGCATCTCTGAAAGCACCTGCCCTTCTTTCTTTCACGAGAGAGGACTGTGCATTCTATGAATGATGAGTGTCAGTGCACATCCAACAATTGTGTTGTGATGCATTTTACAATACCAAAATATACTAGCAATCCTTCACACGTTTTCAACATTCATCCTTCATCAGAGCAATAAGCAAAAAAATATGGGATACATCTGGTTCACATCTGCATCATTTACTGTTGCTGCCTCATCCTGAAATTGTTTAACTTAGTCTAAATTTCCTTGCTGGTGAAGGTACTTAAATAAACTTCTATCAATCAATTTAGATTTTTACATTGGAGTCTTTTACAGAAGTTAATTTGGTCCATAATCCCTTCACAAAGACAAGTGTTGTTGAGCTCCATTACTATTGCAAGAGGAGATAGCGTGTCAAATTATTTCAGTTCATAACAGAATGTCAGGACATGCACGCACGTTGATATTTAGTGATGGATATAAATCTCATTGTGAGAACCAAATGTCACCAGTCCATAAAATGTATTGGCTCATTGCCAGTTTCAACCAAAGTTAGGACTAGATGAGATCCTGAACTGGTGAGTGTGCTCTGTCAATTTTATCACCATGACTTACCATTCCCAGTCACTACCAGGAGTGAAGAGCACAGTGGAAATGTAAACCCTACAATCTGCATTGGCTCTTGTGGGAACAGAGGTTGGGGAGTCTGGGGAATGTAGTGATAGCTGGAAATAGAGAGGAAAATGCCTCTCACTTTGCTCCATTGCAAAGGTACACAATTCTGGGGCTTGGGAAAACCATATAAATTGATCATCAATATATTAAAATATTTTAAGATGCGAGACATCCGACAGCTGAAAGCTTAATAGGAGTTTAATCTCATGGTATTAAGGAATAAAACATTAATTCCGCTAAATCCAATTTGATTAGATAAGTCACAGTGCAGATTATTAGCAATTTAATCATGACAATCCACCTGATCCTAAGATATCAAGTCCTACTTTTAATTCAGTGATGAAGTCCATTATTCTGTTGCCAGGCAGCAGTACAGATCTTGCTCTAATTACTTTGTACCTTCGAAAGGCGAATAGATGTCATACATCAGAAAGTCCTGAGTACATTGAATGTTAAGAAATAAAGACTTGCACATGTGTAGTCCGTTTCAAACTCAGACAATCTCAAATCTCTTTACAGTCAAATGATGGACCGATAAAGTGCTTAGATTTTACACTCAAGTGTAGGATTTGTACCTTTGTTGCAGAGGTGAGAATATTATCTATTGAGAGCCGATACCAAAGAGTTCAAAGATATAATGCAATTATGTAAAGTATACCATGCAACATAAAGTCTCAGGGCTGAATTTTGCAACAGAGACAGGCAAATGCATCAATGTTTGTTTTTGGGTCAAAATGTTTCATTGGATGGAAACTGGTTAAAGCTAAGATTTTCAAGAGGATGAGCTTAATGGATGTAGGTTTGATCGCTGAGCTGAAAGGTTCATTTTCAAACGTTTCGTTACCTGACTAGGTAGCTTCTTCTTCATTCCTGATGAAGGGTTTTTGCCCTAAATGTCGATTTTCCTGCCCCTCAGATGCTGCCTGACCTGCTGTGTTTTTCCAGCACCACTTTGATCTAAACATCTTCAGTGGACCTCACGCGAAGCAATGCTGAAAATTCCTGATTTCTATTTATATGTTTCTTTGGGTTGGCGATGTCATTTCCTGTGGTGAAGCCACTTCCTGTTCCTTTTCTCAGGGGGTGGTCGATGGGGTCTAACTCGATGTGTTTTTTGATAGAGTTCTCAAAACTCCCTAGGATGAGCTTAATCTACAAGAAGATTAAGAGCAATCAGGTGGTTCTTGAAGCTGGAACAGAGCAGCTCCAGAGAATTAGAAGGGTGCTTCAACAAGGAGGTGCTCTTGGAAACATATTTTGAAGTCCACAATTAAAGAAAACAGAAAATGTAGCCAGGCCACAACCACAACAGACCACCCAATCAAACAACCAGACCAACCAAGGTCTTCTGGAGTACTGTGCCCAGTTCTGGTCTCCCTGTTATAAGAAGAATATTATTAAGCTGAAGAGAATTCAGAAGAGATTTACCAGGATGTTACCGGGAATGAAGGGTTTCAGTTAAGAGGAGAGGCTGGATAGGCTGCAACTTTTTCAATGGAGAGTAGGAGGTGCAGGGGTGACCTTATAGAGGTATATAAAATTATAAGAGGTATAGATAAGGTGAATGACAGGTGTCTTTCAGGTGGGGGATTTCCAGACTAGGAGGAATATTTTTAAGACAAGAGGATAAAGATAAAAAAATCATAAGGGGCATTTTGGTTTTACACAGAGAGTGGTTCGCATGTGGAATGAACTTCCAGAGGAAGTGGTGGATGCAAGTATAGTTTTAATGTTTAAAAGACATTTAGATTAGTGCATGAATAAGATATGTTTGGAGGGATATGGGCCAAGTGCAAGAAGGTGGGGCTGGCTTAGTTTGGGATTATGGTTCGCATGGACTGGTTGGGTCTGGGACAGGGTCTATTTCCAAACTGTATGATTCTCTGACTTTGCATGTGGTCACACCATGGATTGCAAGTGGGTTCCTCCCTCCAGACAGCTAGTCATACCAAATATAACACAAGCTCCCACCCATGTTCCAGTGAATGTGCTATGGTATCGAGCCCTCCTCCTCTGATAAAAAACCAAAGACTCTGTGGTGTGTTGATAAAGTCAGGGTTTTCTATTTCTTTTTTTCTTGTGTATTGGTAAAAACTTTTCTTTCCCATTTCATTTATCTGATTTAGGTTATGTTTAAGAATAAAAATGGCAGGAGATCTCTAACCCATGTTATGCTCCTCTTGTTCAATGTGGAAGCTCAGGGACTCAGCTGGTGTCCCTGACTCCTTCATGTGCAGGAGGTGTGTCCAGCTGCAGATCTCATTACACCGCATGACAGCTCTTGAGCTGCAGATGGATTCGCTTTGGAGCACACGCGATATTGAGGAGATCGTGGATAGCACATTTAGCGAATTAGTCACACCGCAGATTAGAATTGCTGAGGGAGAAAGGGAATGGGGGACCAAAAGGTAGAGAAAGAGCAGGAAGGCAGTGTAGGTGACCCCTGCGGTCATCTCCTACAAAACCAGGTATGCCATTTTGGATACTGTTGGGGGAGAAGGCTCACCAGGGGAAGGCAGCAATTGCCAGGTTCATGGCACCATTGGCTGGCTTTGCTATGCAGAAGGGTGGGAAAAGGAGTGGAAGAGCTATAGTCATAGGAGATTCAATTGTAAGGGGAGTAGGTAGGCTGTTCTGTGGCCAAAACTCCTGAATGGTCAGTTGCCTCCCAGGTGAATGGGTCAGGGCTGCCTCAGATTGGTTGCAGAATATTCTGAAGGGGGAGGGTGAACAGCCATTTGTCATGGTACATATGGGCATATGGGAACGTATTGGTAAAAAAAATGGGATGAGATCCTACAAGCTGAATTTCAGGAATTAGGAGCCAAGTTAAAAAGTAGGACCTCAGAGGTAGTAATTTAGGGTTGCTGCCAGAGCTCCTCTGATGCTTGTGCTCATCAGCCTAGAAATGAAAGAATAAGCAGGATGAATGCATGGCTTGCTAGATGGTGGAGAAGGAAAGGGATCAGATTTTTGGCACATTGAGACTGGTTCTGGGGGAGGCGGGACTATTACAAATTGGACATTCTACACCTGGGCCAGGCTGGAACCAATGTTTTGCCAACGCTGCGGGGGAGGTTTTAAACTAATATGGCAGGGGGATAGGAACCAAATGAGGAGGTTAGTGGACAGTAAAGAGGTAGAACTAAAGCCTGTAAGGAACTAGATAATGAAGTCAGCGTGACTAAGGGAAATAGTAGGCAGGGACCAGATGATGTTCGCAAAGGGTCTGGTGGTCTGAGGTGCATTTGTTTTAATGGAAGAAGAAGAAAGTGAGGACTGCAGATGCTGGAGATCAGAGCTGAAAATGTGTTGCTGGAAAAGCGCAGCAGGTCAGGCAGCATCCAAGGAGCAGGAGAATCGATGTTTCAGGCATGAGCCCTTCTTCAGGAATGAGGAGAGTGTGCCAAGCAGGCTAAGATAAAAGGTATGGAGGAGGGACTTGGGGGAGGGGCATTGGAAATACGATAGGTGGAAGGAGGTCAAGGTGAGGGTGATAGGCCGGAGTGGGGTTGGGGGCACCTCTGGGACACCTGGACCAACCAATCCAACGCCCCACTCCCCACCCCCGCGGCTCAACACTTTAAGTCCCCCTCCCACTCCACCAAGGACATGCACGTCCATGGACTCCTCCATCGCCAGACCATAGCAACACGACGGCTGGAGGAAGAGCGCCTCATCTTCCGCTATGGAACTCTCCAACCATAAAGGATGAACTCAGATTTCTCTAGTTTCCTCATTTCCCCTCCCCCCACCTTGTCTCAGTCAAATCCCTCGAACTCAGCACCACCTTCCTAACCTGCAATCTTCTTCCTGACCTCTCCGCCCCCACCCCCACTCCGGCCTATCACCCTCAACTTGACTTCCTTCCACCTATCGCATTTCCAACGCCCCTCCCCCAAGTCCCTACTACAGCCATTTTTAAATTAACTCATCTATAGGACCAGGTGTGTTGATTAAATATTCCCTGACCAAGCCAAGCTTCAAGACATCAATGTCCTTCAAAAAAATCTATGTAAAAACATCAACACACCTTGTAAAATCAATGTAAAAATACGCAAGAGGTAATAGAAATATAACGCAGGGGGTATACACGTCACTGTTATACTTTAGTTACAGCTTGAATACTTGGACACAGCAGTGGATCATGGTATTTGAGGCATATATAAGTTTTTGTCCCAATTGATAAGGTGCTGGGTTAAAATAAATTTTGCTGTATTTGCCTTTACTAGTCTCCATAACTGTTCTCTTATTACTTTTGGTCTTTAATCGTTTTTAATGAAAAAGTAATATTTGTCTCTCTTTAGTCATTTGGCCCAATTTCTCTTTAACAGCCATAATGGTGAGAAAAATCAGCATAAGCAGTTGGGTTAATACAGTAATATCTGAACAATTGACCCTTTGTACTACTTTCTGTTGAGTTTTTAGAATCCTCACTGGAGCCAGGGAGGGTCCCAGAGGACTGGGAAAGTATTCATGTAACACCCCTGTTAAGAAGCAAAGAAGACAGAAGATGGGAAATGATAAGCTGATTAGCCTGATCTTGGTCATTGGTTAAATGTTCGAGTCTGTTATTATGGATGAGATTGCAAAGTACATGGTTAGATAGGGTTGAGTCAGCACGGCTTCATCAAGGGGAGGTCATATCTGAAAGGAGTTGTTAGAATTTTTGAGGAGTTAATGAGTAAGTTAGACAAAGGGGAGCCAGTGGGCATGATCTATTTGGACCTCCAAAAGGCATTTAACAAGGTGTAGCAAAGGAGATTGCTTATGATAAGAATGCATAGTGTTAGGGACAAGATACTGACATGGCTAGCAGATCGGCTGACTGGCAGAAGGCAGAGAATAGGGATAAACGGGTCTTTTTCAGGATGGCAGCTGGTGACTAGTGGAGTTCCACAGGGGTCTGTATTGGGACCACCATTGTTCACTTTATACACTAACTCATGAAGGATGAAGGAATTGAGGGCATTGTTGCTAAGTTTGCAGATGACAGAAAGATATGTGGAGGGACAGTTAGTGATGAAAAGATGGGGAGGCTGCAAAAGGACTTGGACAAGCTAGGAGAGTGAGCAAAGAAGTGGCAGATGGAATGCACTGTGGGAAAGTGCGACGTTATGCACTTTGGTTAGAAGATTAGACGCATGGACAATCTTCTAAGTGGGAAAGGCTTCAGAAAACAGAAGCACAAAGAGACAAACTTATCATGCAGGTTAAGTTGGTAGTTCAGAAGGTCAATGTAATGTTAGCATTCATTTCAAGAGGGCTACAAGAGTATTGATGTCCTGCTTAGGTTGTATAGAGGCTCTGGGTCAGATCACATTTGGAATACCATGTGCAGTTTTGGGTCCCATATGTAAGGAAGGACGTGCTGGTATTGGAGAAGGTTTACAAGAGTTATCCTGAGGTTGATGGGCTTGTCATTTCAGAAGCGATTAAGGACTCTGGGTCTGCACTCAACGAGTTCAGAAGAGTGAGGGAGAATTTCATGGAAACTTGCAAAATATTGAGACACCAGGATGGGGAAAAGATGGTTCTGCTGGAAGGAGAGACTAGGACCTGAGGGCACAGGGTAAAAGAACAATCCTCTAGAACTGAAATGAGGAGGGATTTCTTCAGCCAGAGGGTGGTGAATCTGTGGAACTCATTGCTGCAGAGGGCTGTGGAGGCCAAGACATTAAGTGTATTTAAGACAGAGATAGACACTTACTCCATGGATAAGGGAGTCAAAGGTTACAGGGAGAAGAAAGATGAATGGGGTTGAGAAACATATCAGTCATGATTGAACAGTGGGGCAAACTTGATAGACTGAATGGCCTAATTCTGATTGTGTACCTTATGATCTTACAATCTATTATTAACAACTTTTACTCACCCTCATACTATCCACTATCTTTGTGGCTCTTCACTCCTCCTCGATGAAGAGCCGCCCTTGTCATTTGCTAGGATAGGCGTGTAAACGTAATCCCTTCATGATCCCCACCTTTTTTGGCCATTCTTGTGTTTGGAAGGTGATTTTCTAACACTCTTAATGTTGACCCAGTGTCAAACATGTAACTATTACTTCCAATTCCTATTTTTTTCCATTCATTTGTGTCCTCTTGCTTTTGATATGTTTCCTGATTGTGCTCCTCACTTTATTGACAACATGTCCCTAGTCCTTGCATCACACTTGAGGCCACATTGGATGATCTATTAATCAATTTTCTCTTACTAAACCCATTTTAATTTTTCTCAGGTTGTTTTCAATCTGTACCTTATCTACTTTACAATTGGAGATTTTTCACTACTGGGCTTCACTTACCAGCTTTTCTATTCAATTAGTCTGGACAGTCGGAATATTTTAGCTCAGTTAGGAGCTCATTTACCAAGCATCGACTGCCATTTTTTAATGTGAGCATTAACAGCTGTGACAAATCCAGCTAAGGATGTAATGCTGCAACTTGGAATTGAGTTATGCAATGTTATATTGAACAGTTCATGCTAATTCAGAAATGTCGGTTATTTTATTGCAATAGTTGATAGTTGTCTTATCCTGGGTGAATTAGAATTTGCGTAATGAAGTATTTTGCCAGTGGGGCGTCAAATATAGTCCTTTTCAATCACTGAGGAAATCAAAAGTTAAGTGGACATATTTATGACTGTGCTTAATACCTCTTGTGACTGGGCTGAGGTTGAATCCTTGTATTTGGATTTGTGCAGAATTACTCCAGCCAAACTGAGCATCGCATTTAAAAATAAGGGAAAAATCTATTTCATTATGTCGACAAACCACTACTGAAGACTGAATTAATTTATTTCTCCTTTATAAAAACTTGTGATAATTAATTCTGTAATCCAGTACAACTCAACCCCCATAGAGAGTAGAGTGGAGTAGATTTTATTTGTCATTTCTACCTTATACAACTGATACAGTAAAAAATGAGAGAGTGTTCCTCCAGGACCAAGGTGCTACATGGACAGCCCAAACTACACGAACATACAAAGGATGACATCAAGTGCATAAGAAGTACAAAACACTCAAATTACAGTGTAATAAAAGAATGATAATTAATAAAACATTGTTCTAGCAGCAATTCGAAGTCGTGCAAGGAATTTCAGAGAGAAAAGCGTCAGATCATACTGTGTTAAGGAGTCTGATGGGCCGGGGGAAGAAACTGTTGCACAGTCTGGCCGTGAGAGACCGAATGCTCTGATATCTTCTGCCAGACGGCAGGAGGGAGAAGAGTTTGAGTGAGGGGTGTGTGGGGTCTCCCACAATGCGCTTAGCCTTTCAGATGCAGTGTGTGGTGTAAATGTCTGTAATGGAGGGGAGAGAGACCCCGGTGATCCTCTCAGCTGTTCTCACTATCCATTGTAGGGCCTTCCAATCCGAGACGGTGCAATTCCCGAATCAGGTAGTGATGCAGCAGCTCAGGGTACTCTCAATGAATGCTCTGTACAATGTGGAGAGGATGGGGGATGGGAGGTGGGCTTTTCTCAGCCTGCGCAGAAAATAGAGATGCTGCTGGGCATTCTTGGCTATGGAGCTGGTGTTGAGGAAGCAGGTAAAATTCTCCACCAGGGGGATGCCAAGAAATTTGGTGCTGTTCACGATCTCCATGGGGGAGCTGTCTATGTCCAGTGGAGAGTGGTCGCTCCGTGCCCTTCTGAAGTTAACAACCATCTCTTTCATTTTGTCCACATTCAAAGACAGGTTGTTGGCTCTGCACCAGTCCGTTAGCCGCTGCATCTACTCCCTGTATACTGACTCATCATTCATGCTGATGAGCTCCATTACAGTCATGTCATCAGTGAACCTGATGATGTGATTCGAGCTGTACATCACTGCACAGTTGTGTTTCAGGGGGGTGAACAACAGTGGACTGAGCACACAGCTCTAGGGGACCCCCAAGCTTAGTGTGATGGTGTTGGAGATGGTTTTCCCAATCTGGACTGATTGAGGTCCTGATTCAGGAAGTCCAGGATCCAGTTACAACGGGAGATATTTAGGCCAAGCAGACTCTGCTTTCCAATCAGGTACTGAGGAATGATATGCAGAACTGAAGTCTATCAACAGTAATCTGACATAGGTGTCCTTCTTTTACCGGTGGGTGAGGGCCAGATGGAAGGTGGTGGAAGCAGCATCATGAGTTGAGCGGTTGGGACAATACGCGAACTGCAGGATGTCCAGTAAGTGGGAACCAGCAGGGTCTTAACATGCCTTATCACATGCCTCTTAAACACTTCATGATGATGGATGATAGCACAGTGGGATGGTAGTCACTGAGAGAGGATACTGAAGACTTCTTCAGCACGGGGACAATGGTAGCAACATTGAAACACAGAACTATAGCGTCGCTCAGGGAGATGTTGAAGATGTCCATGAGAACATTCACCAGTATGTCAGAGCATCCTCTGAGCCCTCTTCCAGGGATGTTATCTGGTCCAGCAGCCTTACGTAGGTTGACTCTGCATAGGGATTTCCTCACGTCAGCTGTGGTAAGACATTGTACCCGATCATTGGGACGGAGTGGACTTCCTCGCTGTCACGTCACATTGTGCCTCAAACCTGTGCATAGGAGTTGTTCAACTCATCCGGGAGGGAGGCATCACCAGCACAAGCAGGCGATGCTGTTCTGTGGGTGCTGATGGTCTGGATGCCCTTCCACATGCTCCGTGCATCTCCGCTGTCCTGAAAGTGACTGTGTATTCTCTGTGCGTGTGCACACTTTGCCTCTTTGGGTCAGGTTGGCCCTCGCTGTTGTTAGGGCTGCCTTGTCGTCTGCTCTGAAGGCAGAATCACAGGTTCTCAGCAGCACACACAACTTTACGGTCATCCACAGCTTCTGGTTAGGGGCGAGGAGTGATGGTCTTGGACACAGTAACATCGTCAATACATTTGCTAATGTAGCAAGTCACTGACACTGTGTACTCCTCTAAGTTGATGGAATCACCATTGGATGCTGCCTCCTTAAACACTCATTAGTCAGTGCGCTCAAAGCAGTCTTGAAGAGCAGAAATGGCCATACACTCAACAGTGGATCAATGCTTTGTAACCGAAGAACAAATGCAAATTGCAAGTAGTTAAATTCTCACGATTGGGATTTATAAGATTGTTATGTTTGGAGACTGCAGCTTTAAATTTTGGGTAAAATGAAGGGCCTGTACAAAAGTCTACCTAACAACTGGGTCTGGGTGAGGGGATTAAAGAGAAATACAGATTGTTTTACTTGTTATAAGGTGCAAAGTATTTCCGCTCATACACAATTAGAAAGGCAGCTCTGGAGCCGATGGACAGATAGTCTCCAATATCTCAGAAATTACTTGACAGTTTCAAGTTACATAGAACATTACAGCACAGTACAGGCCCTTTGGCACTCAATGTTGTGCTGACCTCTGAAGCCAATTTGAAGCCAACCTAACCTACCCAATTCCATTTTCATCCATATGCCTACCCAATGACTATTTAAATGCTCTTAACGTTGGCGAGTTTACTACTGTTGCAGGCAATGCATTCCATGCCCCCGTACTACTCTCTGATGAAAGAAACTACCTCTGACATCTGTCTTATATCTACCACCCCTCAATTTTAAGTTATGGCCCCTCATGCTAGCCATCACCATCTGAGGAGAAAGGTTCTCACTGTCCACCCTATCTAACCCTCTGATTATCTCATATGTCTCAATGAAGTCACTTCTCAACCATCTTCTCTCCAATGAAAACAGCCTCAAGTCCCTCAGCCGTTCCTTGAAAGACCTTCCCTCCATACCAGGCAACATCCTAGTAAATCTCCTCTCAATCCTTTCCAAAGCTTCCACATCCTTCGTATAATGCAGTGATCAGAACTTTACACAATACTCCAAGTGCAACTACACCAGAGTTTTGTATAGCTGCAGAATGACCTCATGGTCCCAAAACTCAATCCTTCTATCAATAAAAGCTAACACACTGTATGACTTCTTAACAACCCTATCAAACTGTGTGACAACTTTCAGCGATCTATGTACATGAACACCGAGATCTCTATACTATCTAGAATCTTACCCAGTACTCCACATTCCTGTTCCTTCTTCCAAAGTGAATCACCTCACACTTTTCCGCATTAAACTCCATTTGCCACCTATCAGCCCAGCTCTGCAGCTTATCTATGTCCCTTTGTAACTTACAACATCCTTCGTCACTATCCACAACTCTACAAACCTTAATGTCATCCACAAATTTACTAACCCATCCTTCTACGCCCTCATCCAGGTCATTTATAAAAATGACAAACTACAGTGGACCTATACAGATCCTTGCAGTACACCACTACTAACTGAACTCCAGATGAACATTTCCCATCAACCACCACCCTCTGTCTTCTTCCAGTGAGCCAATTTCTTATCAAATCCGATAAATCACCCTCAATCCCATGCCTTCATATTTTGTGCAATAGCCGACCGTGGGAAACTTTATCAAATGTTTTACTGAAATCCATACACGACATCATCCACTTTACCCTCATCTAGCTGTTTGGTCACCATCTCAATAACTCAACAAAAACCTTGTTCACTATTCCAAATCAATGTACTCCTTTCTCAATGATTAGAAATCCTACCTCTTATAACCTTTGCCAACATTTTACCCACAACTGAAGTAAGACTAACTGATCTATAATTACCAGGGTTATCTCTACACCCATTCTTGAACAAGGGAACAACATTTTCTATCCTCCAGTCTTCTGCCAATATTCCTGTAGACAATGACAACATTATGATCAAAGCCAAAGGCTCTGCAATCTCCTCCCTGGTTTCCCATAGAATCCTAGGATAAATCCCATCTGGCCCAGGGGTCTTATCTATTTTGACACCTTCCAGAATTGCTAACACCTCCTCCTTGTGAGCCTCAATCCTATCTAGCCTAATAGCCTGTATCTCAGTACTCTCCTCCACCACATTGTCCTTTTCTAGTGTGAATGCTGATGAAAAGTATTTATTTAGTGCTTCCCCTATCTCCTCGAACTCCACATACAACTTCCCACTATTGTCCCTGATGAGCCTTAATCTTACTTTCATCATTCTTTTATTCGTGATATACCTATGAATAGCCTTGGGGTTTTCCTTGATACTATCTATCAATGACTTCTCATGTCTCTTCTTCGCCCACTCTTTAGGTCTTTCCTGGCTAGCTTGTAACTCTCAAGTGTCCTAACTGAGTCTTCATGTCTCATCCTAACATAAGCCTTTTTCTTCCTCTAAACAAGAGATTCAACTTCCTTAAGTAAACCATGGCTCCTGTGCTTGACAACTTCCTCCCTGCCTGACCTGTACATCCTTATCAAGGACCCGCAGTAGCTGTTCCTTGAATAAGCTCCACATTTCAATTGTATCCATCCCCTGCAGTTTCCTTCTCCATCCTATGCATCCTAAATCTTGCCGAATCATATTTTAATTGCCATCCCTCCAGCTATAACTCATGGCCTCCAGTGTATACCTAACCCTTTCCATCGCTAAAGTAAACATAACCAAATTGTGGTCACTATCACCAAACTGTTCACCTACCTCCAAATGTAACACTAGCTGGGTTACCCAGTACCAAGTCTAATGTGGCCTTGGCACTTGTTGGCCTGTCTGCATACTGTGTCAGGAAACCCTCCTGCACACATTGGACAAAAACTGACCCATCTAAATTGCTCGAACTATAGTATTCCCAGACAATACATGGAAAAGTTGTAAGCAATCATGTTTATTCTGTCCATTTATTTCCCAGCTGTAGTGGAGTTTGGTTCTCCATGATAGTTAATCAGCATTTCTACCTAGATACCAGTTATACAATGAATCAAGAAAATTACAGCACAGGAACAGGCCCTTCAACCCTCCAAGGCTGCACTGATCCAGATCCTCTATCTAAACCTGTTACCTATTTTTTAAGGATCTGTATCCTTCTGCTCCCTGTCCATTCAAGTATCTGTCTAGGTTCATCTTAAATGACACTATCGTACCCATCTCTAACATTTCCACTGGCAACATGTTTCAGGCATCCACAACCTCTGTGTAAAGAACTTTCCACGCATATTTCCCTTAAACTTTTCCCCTCTCACTTTGAACTTGTGACCCTGGATAATTGAGTCCGCCACTCTGGGAAAAAGCTTTTCGCTATCCACCCTGTCTATACCTCTCATGATTTTGTAGACCTCAATCAGGTTCCCCTCAACCTTTGTCTTTCTAATAAAAATAATCCTAATCTACTCAACCTCTCTTCATAGCTCGTGCCCTCCATACCAGGCAATATCCTAGTGAACCTCTGCACCCTCTCCAAAGCCTCCATATCTTTTTGGTAATGTGGCGAACAGAACTGTACAGCATTCCAAATGTGGCTGAACTGAAATCTTATACAACTGTAACATGACCTGCCAGTTCTTGAACTCAATACTCCTTCAATGAAAGAAACCATGCCGTATGCCTTCTTGACCACTCAATTGAACAGCATTGCCACCTTCAGGGTACAATGGACCTGAACACCCAGATCTCTCTGTACATCAATTTTCCTCAGAACCTTTCCATTAACTGTCTGGTTTGCTCTTGAATTGGATATTCCAAAATGCATAATCTCACATTTGCCCAGATTGAATTCCATCTGCCATTTTTCTGCCCAACTCTCCAATCTATCTACATTCTGCTGTATTCTCTGACAATCCCCTTCACTATCTGCTACACCATTAATCTTAATCTCATCTGCAACCTTTCTAATCAGACCACCTATACCTTCCTCCAGATCATTCACGTATATCACAAACAACAGTGGTCCCAGCACTGATCCCTCTGGAATACCACTGGTCACAGTTATTTTGAGAAACTCCCTTCCCACTACTACTCTCTGTCTCCTGTTGCCCTGCCAGTTCTCTATCCATCTAGCTAGAACCCACACGACTTCACTTTCTCCATCAGCCTATCATGAGGAAACTTATCAAATGCCTTACTAAAGTCCATGATGTGACATCTACAGCTCTTCTCTCATCAATCAAATTTGTCACTTCCTCAAATAATTCTACAAAGTTGGTAAGACATGACCTTCGCTGCACAAAACCATGCTACCTATCACTGATAAGCCCATTTTCTTCCAAATGGGAATAGATCCTATCCCACAGTATCTTTGCCAGCAGCTTCCCTACCACTGACGTCAAGCTCACTGGTCGATAATTATGTGGGTTATCTCCGCTACCCTTCTTAAACAAGGAGACATTAGCAATTTTCCAGTCCTCCGGGACCTCACCCATGTTCAAGGATGCTGCAAAGATATCTGTTTAGGCCCCAGGTATTTATTCTCTCCCTTCCCTCAGTAACCTGGGATAGATCCCATCTGGAGCTGCAGGCTTGTCCACCTTAATGCCTTTTAGAATACCCAACACTATCTCCCTCCTAATGCCGACATGACCTCGAGTAATGAAACATCTGTCCCTAACCTCAGCATCCATCATGTCGCTCTTCTCGGTGAATACTGATGAGTACCCGTTAAGAATCTCACCCATTTTCTCTGACTCCACGCATAACTTTCCTCCTTTGTCCTTGAGTGGGCCAACCCTTTCTCTAATTACTCTCTTGGTCCTTTTATATGAATAAAAGACTTTAGTATTTTCCTTAACTGTGTTTGCTAAAGATATTTCACGACCCCTTTCAACCCTCTCAATTCCTCATTTGGGATTGGTCCTATATTCCTGATATTCTTCCAAAGCTTTGTCTGTCTTCAGTCACCTAGACCTTATGATTGCTTCCTTTTTTCTCTTAGCTAGGCTCACAATTTCATCTCTAATCCATGGTTCCCTAATTTTCCCATTTCTATCACTCATTTTCACAAGAACATTTCTCTCCTGCACTCTAATCAACCTCTCTTTAAAAGCCTCCCACATACCAAATGTGGATTTACCTTCAAACAGCTGCTCCCAATCTACATTCCCCAACTCCTACTGAATTTTGGTATAATTGGCCTTCCTCCAATTTGGCACTCTTTCCTTAGGACCACTCTCATCTTTGACCATGAGTATTCTAAACCTTACAAAGTGTGATCACTATTCCCAAAGTAACTCCCGACTGGAACTTCGACCACCTGGCCGGGCTCATTCCCCAACACCAGATCCAGTATGGCCCATTCCTGAGTTGGACTATTTACATACTGCTCTAGAAAACCCTCCTGGATGCTCCTTACCAATTCTGCTCCATTTAAACCTCCAACACTAAGTGAATCCCAGGTTAATGTTGGGAAAATTAAAATCTCTCATCACCATCTTCTTGTTGCTCCTACATCCTTCCATAATCTCTCTACATATTTGTACCTCTATCTCATGCTCACAGTTTGGAGGCCTTCAGTACAGCCCCAACATTGTTGCCATACCCTTCCTACTTCTGAACTCTGCACATATTGCCTTGCTGCCCTAGTCCTGCATAGTGCCCTCGTTCAGCACAGCTGTGATATCCTCTCTGACTTGTAGTGCAACTCCTCCACCCCTTTTACCTCTCTCTCTGTCCTGCCTGAAGCATCAATATCCTGGGATATTTAATTGCCAATCATGCCCTTCCCTCAACCAAGTCTCAGTAATAGCAATAAGACCATACTATCAGATACTAATCCAAGCCCTAAGTTCATCTGCCTTACCTACTATACTTCTTCCATTAAAACTGAAAATGTGTTGCTGGAAAAGTGCAGTAACTTCCACTTGCTCCATCCAGGACACCCAGACTCTGTTTCTGTCTCAGCAATAATCTTCCCCTCTGTTAATCATTTAAACTCAACATGTTAGTGAGGGTTGTCCAACTGCAGTTCTGTTTGAATCATCATCCTCCCAATAAGGATAGAGGCCTCAGCAATGCTTCTATATTTTCCTACACCTGGGTCAAAAACTTTAGGTGGAAGTGGAAAAGTTGCAGATGTTCTTTACAGTTTGATGGTAGGAAACTCTAAATCAGACCTTCAGTTTGTTAGAAATGCAATGCTTTGGGAGTATTAAAATTTTGAAAAGGCAATTGGTAAATCACCCCACATCTCCATCATTTGATGGTTGACTAGATGCAATTTGTTCTCTATACCCTGCCATTTCCTCATTCTTACAGTACACCAAACATTCTTTGCTGATTGTAGCTAAACTTTGTATTAATTCTACATTGAGCCAGTCACGAAACAAAATCGGATGCCAATGAATGTTTGTGAAATTGGACGCCAGAAGTCTCACAGGGTGATGGCATGGTGGTGGATAGAAAGCAAACAATAGGAGTAATTTGGTGTTATTTAATAACAGTGGTTTGTTTTGGTCTGTTTAGAGTGGCAAGAGCAGAGATTTTCATCTTCCCTACCACTGGAGTAACCACTGGGAAAAAAAGGATGTAGAGGACCAGACATCCCTAGGCCCTATGTTGATTCTGTATAAAGTTATAAGTTATGGGATGGTTAAAATCTGATTGTTGGTTTCCTCTGTTCCTATTTAATCATGCTGTGTGCATGCACATTCGCCTCTGCCTCCATTTATGGGATTGCTTTGACATATGTGTGAATGGGCAAGTCTGAGGGGTCTGAATAAATGATAATCAGATATAGCAAATATCCTTAACATTGAATGTACTATTACCTGCCTAGGGTAATCATTGGACCTGGTCAATGGCAAGGAATACAACATTACTTATAGTTGGCAACAATACTATTTTCCAGACAATACCAAATAAGTACGTATTGGAAACAATGAAGGACAATACAGGGGACTGGATCGGTGAGAGAACAGGTATATATGAAACAAATCTAGTTCAAAGTAAATAAATGTGTAATAGTTTTGAGGAAACCAGAATGAATAAATGCTGTCAATAGGAAAAATCTGCACTTGAAGAGGAGATGGAATGTTGGGAAAGTAGGAATCTGCTTTGAGATAGAGGAGCACCAAATCAACTAACAATTTGTGTAAAAAATTCTGAGAACAATGCTTAAGATATTATTATGGGCAGTATATAGAAACTACAGATAAGATACAATTAATTTATTGATAGTATAGAACTTAAACAATGCCAAACACAAGACAAAGTCAAAACTTTTACCTGGCACTCAGTAGAACAGTGAACAGTAAAACCCCCAGTTTCTGTCGCAATCCCCATGGCAAAACTCTAGCCAATCAAAGTCCACTTGTCTGGTCTAGGTTTAGTCATCGAACTAAGATTGACAGTTCACAGATCCTGCTGCATCTCCTTGCTATCCATGCTTCAACCAATCAGCACTCTCTTTTCATTATAAATTGTTATAACTTGTAGGAATTGTATTTCCCTAAGTTTGGTTTCTTGTGTCCAGTCCTGACAAGTGCAGGATGCAAAGCTCAAACTCAATGCTACTTTGTAGCAATATTAAAGATGCAATGTCAGATGTGAGGGGAATTTATTTAAAAAAATTGAAGTAAATTAATTTTGCCTCACAATAGCATAGAATGTTAAAGGAGCAGCTAGAGTATAGATGGTAAAATGATTGAAAAGGTTTGACAGGGGAAACTCTGGAAGATTACTCACACTCAGTGGGCTTGTACTGGCCCTTAAGATTACAATCAAGTTAAAAACATAAAAAGTAAGGTTAGAAAAAAAGAGGTTCGTCCTAAAAATATGAAATACATTGCCCCATTTGGAGATGTTTCATTATGTCTTTATTCAATAATGAAAAAGATAATTACATCATCTAACTAAAGGACAAGAAATTTGCAGAGTCACAGTAGAGCTGGTAATGGCACTATGGACATCTTTTAGATGACATGTTTTGTCATCCAAATTCAATTAAATATTGATGAAGAAATCATGCGCTTGCTGTTTAAAATTGGACTATGAATGATAACACAAAGAGCTAGATATTATATGATCCTGCCAGTTATATCTTTGCTGTGATACCACATAGAATGAGTCTGGTTGTTTGTCCATCATCTCACATCTGTCCACCAAGCTGATAAGCATAATATGGAGGGTGAACGGCTGTCAAGATTAGCCATCATACGTAAATAAATAATTATGGGTCAATAGAGCTTGTTAAAAAGCTTAAAGGAAGTTGATATGCTGCCCGTGTAGGCCACTTTTAAAGGCAGGAAGAAATGAGGGTTTCTCATTCAAGAGGAGCAGTGCGGGCACCTCCTGCTCTTCCTCAAATGTGTAACCCCATCCTTGCTTCCATGCCACCTGCCCAATAGAATCTGCCATCGTCACCAACCCTTGGTCTATCCCCTTGGCTCTGGGATCCCTCACCATCCTAAATTCCTGGGACCTCTCTTCTTGTGACTGCTGTGATCTTCTTTGGGCCTTTCCATGCAGTTCCAGTAATGATTGGCCACTATAGCTTGGGTTCCAATGGAAGGGAAATCAAGAGAAACAAACATTCGCTGGCATCCGATTTTGTTTCAAGGCTGCCTGAATGTGGAATTGATACAAAGTTTAGTTACAATCAGCTCATGGAGGTTCGGTGTACTGAATAAAAATCCCTGTAAGACTGAGGAAATGCCAGGGCATAGAGAACAAATTGCATCCAGTCAACCATCAAATGATACAGATGTGGGGTGTGGAAATCATTAATCAAGCTCTTTTTATTATCCAAAGACACACTGTTGGCTGTGAACACACACCTGATTCCCTTGCATTGCGGTGAAGCTGACTTTACACAAGCTGTTCGCCATCACTCTCATGATGCTTTAATTGACATTAAGAGAAGAGATTGCACTGGCACAAACAGTGCTGTAACCTCCATTCTACATTTCTCAACCAACAAATGCTCAAAGATATTTCCAATTTTGCAACTGACAACATTGCTGTTATTACACAGCATCTATAGGTGTTATCTTACAAAGGCATTAAGATAATATTGGACTCTTAAATTGAGAACACTGTTTAACGAGAGAGAAATCCGGACTAAATTTTGGTTGATTTGAGATCCTGGGCCAGGCTACGTTTTTCTTCTAAAACCTCTCCTATCGGTTGTGTTCAGCTGTGACATGTGACAAACACATCTTCCGAAATCAAGCAGTATTTAGTAGAAGCACATTTTTAAAATTGCCTAACAACAGGCCCGGATACACAAAACATCATTCTTCTTTACAGCTTGCTGAATTTTATTTGCTTGTGCAATACCCAAAACAGCAACACAAATACACCAATCTGGCAGTATAACAGTAAACCTGTCTATTGGCACTATCGCAATCTAACAGCTTGAAAAGCCCAAATGTTCCCCTCCTCTTCTCCTTTTAAACCTGTCACTAGGAGGAGCCGGTCTCCTTTACTGTGTCGTTGGGGTGTTGCAGCAAAACAGAGACCACGTGGAATGAATGAACAATATGCCAGTGTGTGTAGCAATTCAATGAAGGTCAGCTATCTGTTATTTTTTTTTAGATTAGACTTACAGTGTGGAAACAGGCCCTTCGGCCCAACAAGTCCACACCGACCCGCCGAAGCGAAACCCACCCATACCCCTACATTACCCCTTACCTAACACTACGGGCAATTTAGCATGGCCAATTCACCTGGCCCGCACATCTTTGGACTGTGGGAGGAAACCGGAGCACCCGGAGGAAACCCACGCAGACACGGGGAGAACGTGCAAACTCCACACAGTCAGTCGCCTGAGTCGGGAATTGAACCCGGGTCTTCAGGCGCTGTGAGGCAGCAGTGCTAACCACTGTGCCACCGTGCCGCCCACTAACTGTTATGGTAACAGTTCCATGTCTGCGATGATGTGTTCAAAATATGAGTCGGCCTTCACTGAAATAGGGCATCTTGTGCTGCACCCTGTTAATTAGACTTTATTTGTACTCTCTTCAATCCGAAATCTGTGCAAAAGGTGAAGCCACCATAAGTTGAATGGTAAGTGTTGAGTTCAACCCATGAGCATGACAGGGGATGTCATACACTTGCAATGTCTAACACATACTTTCAACGTTAATTGCAGAAATAGAATTGTTATTGGTCTCAGTAATCCCCTGAAATTGTTGCCTGATTATGGTGTGTATCATAACAGGTGTGGCACTGTGACACAAGACCTGGCTCCTTAATTAGTGAATAACACTTAATATTCTTGAGCTCCAAATGAGAATGCCACATCTTAATTTACAAGAATTTTGTATAGCTTTATTTTGATACCTGAATACCAATGAAGCTTTTATTTGCATTTTAGGAGGATTGATTAGTAATATCTAATCAGGCCCTGTAGCATTGGAATTGAAATGAAACATAATCTCCAGGTGAATTGAAGTTCAAGGGCAGGAGGAAAATTGATCCAGACTGCACATTATTCAGTCTCTATTTCAAAACCATACTTCAATCCTTTTGTTTTGTATAATCATTAGATTTAACATCGTTTATAATTAAATTATAGAATTTACAGCAATTTGAGAAGCAGAGTAGAATTGGCTGGAGCAGAGGAGCTGCAGTAATGCTATTGCAAGAGGGATGCAATTACAGCACAATGTGTTTACATGGGCAGATTCCAGAAATATGGGCATAGCGATATATCATGAAAAAAAAATGACAGCAGGTTGTTAAGAAGTAAATTCCAAATTTCAGGTACTTTAGATTTTCAGTAACCACAGGTATTTTACTTTTCTTAAGTATTATTGTTTTTGTTAAAGAGATATTCAATTGCATAAATTCCATGAAGATGAGGGTTAATGACACCATTAAGTGCAAGGACATAGAGCCAGGAAGTATTGATGAAGTTATACAAAATATTGATTAGGCCACAATAGTTTGTCTATCTATTAAAGAAAGGACATTAAAACCATAGAGGGCAATTACTATAGATTCACTTGGATGATCTAAGGAATGGTACACTTTAGTTAATCAGGAAACGACTGAGATTCTGCGACAATTTCCATAATAGCAGATATAGCTGAGAGGAGATTTAGTGGAGGCATTTCTAATTGTGGAAAAGTTTGATAGGGTGACTAGCAAATTATCAATTTAAAATGAACGTTAAGAGAATGAGTGAAATATTTAGGAGAAATCTCATTGCACTTTTTGAAAGGGAATGATTGAAACAGAAATCATGTCCTCAATGAAGGACTGCATAAAACCTAAAGCAGAAAAAAACTATAAAATAATGGATGTGGAATAATATAAGACGACATAATTAGCTTTGAACTGTTTATACAAAAGGTAGGCAAGAATGAAATGGGAATGGGCTGAATGGCTTCTTTCCAAGCAGCAAGTTGATACAATTCCCAGCAAAGACTCAACTACAAAAAATAAAGTCTTCTGATTCCTTTATCAATTGGTTCCAGTTATAGGAAGGATATTGTTATGCTGGAGAGGGTTCAGAAGAGATACAGGAGGGTGTTGCCAGGTATGGAAGGTTTGAATAGAAGGGAAGTCTGGATAGGCTGGGACATTTTTCACTGGAGCATAGGAGGTTGAGAGGCAATCCAATAGAAGTTTATAAAATAATGAGAGAGATAGATAGATTTAATGATAGTTGTCTTTTCCCTAGGATGGGGAATTTTAAGACTGAGGGAGCATTTTTAAGGCGAGAGAAGAGAGATTTTAAAAAGACATGAAGGGGCATATGTTTTACACAGAGGGCGGTTGGTGTGTGGAATGAACTTCCTGAAGAAGCAGTGGATGTGGATGCAATTACAACATTTCAAAGACATTTGGATAAGTACATGAATGGGAAAGGTTTGGAAGGATATGGGCCAGGAGCAGGCATGGGGGAACTAGTTTAGTTTGGGATTATGTTCTGCATGGACTGATTGGACTGAAGAGTCTGTTTCTATGCTGTTTGACTCTATGTGAGTATCTGCAATTAATCTCTGATGTTTGAGAGTTTTAGTCACTCCTGTGTGGTAAAGATAGGCTGTTAAGAAAAACCTTTGAGAGGGAAGTGATAAATATTTTTGTCATCTGAACTGTTGAGCAGTTTTGAGGTCAATTTGTTTGCACGTCCAGTGATCGGATGAAAGCAACAGGAGGTGGTTGGGTAGATCCATCACTGTTGGGTTTTGTGGCTATTGACCAGAGGACTATGACTATGATTCTGTCAACCAAGTTCACTGGACTTCTCAGCATGTGTTTCATTAAGATTGACTTCAAATCACTAGACTGAGCAGCCCATAACATCTTATCTCTGAGATAAAGAGGTGTTCACTGACTACCTCATGCTTAGAGTCATAGAGATGTACAGCATGGAAACAGACTGTTTGGTCCAACTTGTCCATGCTGACCAGATATCCTGAATAAATCTGATCCCATTTGCCAGCACCTGGCCCATATCCCTCTAAATCCTCCCTATTTATGTAATTATCCAGATGCCTTTTAAATATTGTAATTGTACCAGCTTCCAGCACTTCCTCTGCCATCTCATTCCATACACGTACCACTCTCTGTGTGAAAAGGTTGCCCCTTCAGGTCCCTTTTAAATCTTTCCCCATTCAGCTTAAACCTACGCCCTCTCTTTTTGGATTCCGCTGCGCTGAGGAAAAGATTTTGTCTATTTATCCTATCCATGCTTCTCGTGCTTTTATAAACCTCTATAACATCACCCCTCAGCCTCCATCACTCCAGGGAAATCAGCCCCAGCCTATTCAGCCTATCCCTATTGTTCAAACCTTCCAATCTTGGCAACATCCTCATCAATCTTTTCTGAACCCTTTCAAGTTTCACAACATCCTTCCCATTGGAGGAAGGCCAGAATATCATGCAGTATTCCAAAAGTGGCCTAACCAATGCCTTGTGCAGCCACAACAGGACCTCCCAACTCCTATATGCAATACACAGACCAATAAAGGAAAGCATACCAAATGCCTTCCTCACTATCCTATCTACCTGTGACTTTCAAGGAGCTATGAACCTGTACTCCAAGGTCTCTTTGTTCAGCAACACTACCCAGGACCTTACCATTAAGTGTATAAATCCTGCCCGGATTTTGCCTTTCCAAAATACAGCCCCTCACATTTATCTAAATTAAACTCCATCTGGCACTCCTTGGCCCATTGGCCCATCTGATCTTGCACCATTAAAATGTCATGCATTCAACAGGATAATGAGTCATTGGAAACCAAGTGGTAGGGGATGAGTACTGCCCAACACAACTAGCAACCTCTGGCTAATTTGAAATGCTGTATGGCTAACCACTTTCTTTTTAATGAATAATTGGACATTTATGTTTATATTCTGTGATAATAACGTGTGAGTTTTTCATGCATTAAAACATCAGACAGAAGGCAAAGTGTGAGAATATTTTTAATCATTATGCATTTTTACTTCCTTGCTGGTTGAGTGGTGGTAAATGTTTATTTAATATATTAACTTATGAAGTATCTGTACGCTGTCAGTGGATCGTATGATGCTGGAAAAGCACAGCAGGTCAGGCAGCACCCAAGGAGCAGGAGAGGCGACGTTTTGGGAGTAAGCCCTTCATCAGGCCTTATGCACGAAACTTCAATTCTCCTGCTCCTCAGATGCTGCCTGACCTGCTGTGCTTTCCCAGTGCCACACGTTTCGATTCTGATCTCCAGCATCTGCAGACCTCAATTTCACCGATGTCAGTGAATGAAAGGCATTTTTGACCTTAATTAGTGTGGGGATTTAATTGGTACCGCTATAGTCATATCCATGGCTCATCAGTGAGTTTGAGATATTTTGCATTCAACCTGGTCAGAGATATTATTGCACTCGGACTTAACCATAGGTCTCCCAGTTCAGAGGTAGGGACATTACCACTGCACCACAAGTGTTCATATTCATCAGTAAATTCTAATGGACTTTTCTCCATCATCAACTGTAATGCTAAATACTACAAAAAGATAGCAATAGAGAGAAAAAGGAAAACAGACAATTAGGAGATAATGAACTGCAACATTTTCTCCTCAGGCACTTTCCCACCCGTATTTTGACACTGCCACTTCACTCACAGTTCATTTTTGCTCGACCAGGAATACTCGACAGGGTTATTAATTCACTGGCTGTCTTGCTGGTTTAATGAGTAAAAGCATCAGAAATTGAACTGGTCAGTCTCTGAGCTCGTTCTGGTTACAACTGGCTGGAAAGCTGCCCTAGGATGCTGATTTACAATCAATGAAAATCCAATTTGTTGTAAAGTTACTCTCAATTCCAAGATGCACCATGGGAGCTAGGAGGAAACGGAATAAATGAAGGTAAGGTTAAAAAAAAAATGAGTTGGTAGGAGGAAGGTAGAAGGAGAGGTCAGAGAAAATGAATGGATAGCATAGAATGCAATTGATACTAAAACTCAAAAATATTGCCAAAATAAAGTGAATAAGGGAAAACAGATGATATGCAATGTAAACTAGCACCATAAAAACACTTAATATCATAGTCAATATTACATTTTATTGTGACTTAACTAGTGAAATTAACCAATTTAATACATTTATCACAAGGCAATAATTCCCACAATATTTCTGTTTTAAAATTTAGATAATAATTATAAGATTGAAATAAATTGAATCACAATACTGAGGATTTTCGAGTAAAATTATTACTTCGACATTAGTGTTCATTTCAGTGAGCTTTGTAGAGCTACTCAACAATTGTAGAGTCATAGAGTCTTGCAGCACAGAATAGGCCCTTCTGCCCATCAAGTCTAAATTGCCCATCTGCGCACAATCCAACTTCCCAGCTCTTGGCCCACAGCTTTCAATAATATTACATTTCAAGTGCTCACCTGTGTTCTTTTTAAAGGTTGTGAGTGTTCCCTTCTCTGCTGCCCTCTCAGGCTGTGAATTCCAGATTCCCACCACCCTCTGGGTGAAAGGTATTTTTTCCTGAAAACCCCTGTAAACCTTCTGTCCCCATCTTAAGTTATACCGCCCTTGTTATTAATCTTCAACAAAGGGGAACAGCGGCTTACTCTCCACCCTGTTCGTGGCCCTTACATGTTAAAGGGTTAAATATGTTACTTTCTCACATCAAGAATCAAACTGTGTTTCCTACAGGATGGTGGATATGGATATATATAAAAAAAACATCAGGAAATGTTTATTTAGAACAGCTGAATAAGTAACTGGAACAATGGCCAGGTTGTAGTGAAGTTGATAAACTAGGTGGCTGCTGGCAATTAATTGTACAAGAGACGAAACATCAGCCTCCAGTCAGCAGGGTGAAAATCGGCAATTAGCTTGGTGGTGGCACATCATAGTTTCTGACAGAAAACAGTAAGAACACATTACTAGTATATTAACAAGCTACGCACAGTCGCTGAAATACATGACCACCAAATGAAATTGTAGTCAGCAGCAAAGAGAAATGGGTGCGTCAATCATTCTGACAGCATCAGAAGCATGCTAGGGGAGAGATCAAGGGTGATTGAGAATAAGAGAATGGTGAGGTGAAAATTGAGGGAAACAGAGGGGAAGTCAAATGTGTTAGCGGGAGTCTAGAGTTTGACGTTTGGTAAATTCCCAGTGCAAGGGCAGCTCAGTTTAAATGGGGGGTGGGGGGGGGGGGGGGGGGGGGAATGAACACTTTCATGCTCTGACAATTGATCAAGGGTGATGGTGAGTGGCTCAAAATTCCAGAGGTCAGGAGTGGGATGATGGAGAGGAGGTGAAAGGCGGCCTAAGAAGGACATGGGGTTGTAGTTCCAGAGTCAGAGGACGAAAGTCTGGAGACATGGCAGTGACAGCAGGAAGTGGGAGTCAGGGTGCTGGTCCAGAAGGGAGTTGTCCATGGTGGAGACTGAAGCACGTCAATGCAGAACAGTGGGTTACATGTTTTGTATTCACTCATGGGCTGAGGGCATCTCATTTATTGCCCATCCCTAATTGCCCAGTGGAAAGTTAAGAGTCAGCCACATTGCTATGGGTCTGGAGTCACATATAGCCCAAACCACGTAAGGATGGCACTTTCCTTCCCTAAAGGACATTTGTAAATCAGATGGGTTTTTCTCACAATGGTTTCATGGTCATTGTTAGATTCTTAATTCCAGATTTTTTTTACTTCAAATTTCACCATCTGTGGTGATGGGATTTGAAGCCAGATCCACAGAATATTACCTACGTCTTTGGACTAACCGTCCAGAGATAATACCACTAGGCCATTGCCTCCCCAGTAGCAGAAGGTCAGGCATCCCAGTGGAATACTGAGCAATCCAGAATTTGCTGCAGAGGAGTGACTACTTGCAAATATCCAACAGCCAATGATGAAGAGAGCTGAGGGTGTCACAGCAGTCAGTCATGGACCTACATCAGCTCCTGCAGGAAGATCTACTGTTTCATGGAAGAGGAGACAATCATAGGCAATGATGTTAAATCATAAATGCCACCATTGCCTTGAATCTTTGCATCATTGGGTGGTTCCAGGATGCCACTTATGACATGCATGGCATCTCCAACTCACTCACATACAGAGGGAGAAGGGAGTTCATGAATGCCGCATTCATAGAAAGATGTTTTGTGTGATTCCCCACAGATCAGGAGAACTGGGCAACCCGAGATATTGGATTGCCTGGATTTCCACAAGTACAAAGGGCAATTGACTGTACACATGCAGTACTGAGTGCTCCCTGGGATTAGCCATCAGCAAGGGGTTTCATTTCATAAATGTTAACATGCAGGTTCAGTTGGCTTTTGGAAGGCAAATGCAATATTCACATTCATTTCAAGATGGCTTGAATACAAGAGCAGAGATATACTACTGAGGCTGGTCAGACCAGGTTTGGAATACTGTGAGCAACTATTGGGTCTTGCATCGAAGGAAAAATGAGCTGGTATTGGAAGGGATCCAGAGGAGTGAACAAGAATTATCCCAGGACGAAGGACGTGTCATGTGAGGAGGGATTGAGGATTCTGGGTCTGTCCTTGATGGAATTTAGAAGGATGAGGGGGAACTTGTGGAATACTGACAGGCCTGGATAGAGTGAATGTAGAAAAGATGTTTCCACTAGTGGGAGAAAGTAGGACCCCAGGGCACAGCCTCAGGGTGAAGGACAACCCTTTAGAGCTGAGATGCCCTTCTTCCACCAGAGGGCAATGAATCTGTGGAACTTATTGCACTGGAAGGCTATGGAAGCCAAGTCATCGCATACATTTAAGACAGAGATAGGTAGGTTTCTGATCAGTAAGAGGATCAGGGGCTGCAGGGAGTAGGCAAAAGAATAGGGCTGAGAAACATGTCAGCCATGATTGAATGACAGAGCAGATTGATGACCTGAATGGACTAATTCTGCACCCATATTTTATGGTTTTATGATCTAATGTGCAGCTGGATTGTGATGACTACAAACTAATTCCTCTGAATATATAAAGCCCAGGAGAGGAGTGATAACAATACCTCTGATTGCCATTAACAAGGGCACAAAGTGTACCAGATAATCCCACTACTGAGGGTAAGAATCTTCTGCTGGGACTGTTGAGATGGAATGCTGCAGTCTGCAGTTAATACAGTCTACTGAACCCTCTATCTTATAGTATAGCAAAGAGATAAGGAATTTCCACTCAGGGAGATGAAGATAGCAGACAACTAGAGGGTGGTTAGTCAAACACCTGCTGTAGGGAAATTGCTTGAATCCATTTTTCAGACAGTTATAGGAGGAGACTTAAAAATCTAATAATAGGATTGGGCAGAGTGAACATGGGTTTGTGAAAGAGAAATCTTGTTTAACCAGTTTTATCTTAGTTGTTAAGGGAGGATCTATTAATGTGATGAAAACAAAAGCTACTAAAGATCACCATGGGTCCAGCAGTAATTTGGACACATTAATGTGTTTTGCTTGGAATTCCAAAAGTCATTTAATAAGGTATCACAAGATGTTGGGAAAAGACACAGTTTAAAAGCACACATGTAGAGGTAATATATTGAAATGGATAAAGGACCGGTTAACTCACAAAAAGCAGATAATAGGCATCAGATGGCCAATCTGTATTGATGGAATGCTACTGGGATCATAACTCAAATAGTTACATTCTGTCAACTGTTTGGATGAAAGCACTTAATGTGTAATATTACATTTGTTTTTTGGTGCCAGGATAGAAGACGGTAACTTGTAAAGTGTCTACAATGGAATATAAATAAGTTGTAAATGGGCAAGAATTTAGCATAAGCAATATCCTGTGGGAAGATGTAAACTTGCCCACTTTAGCAAGAAGATTAGAAGAGATAACATCATTTAAGAGAGATTTGTGTGTCCTGGTACACAAATCACAAAGTGAGTGTGCAAGTACAGCAAGTGAGTACAAAGGTGAATGGAGTGTTGGTGTTCATTACAAGAGGAATAGAATATATAGAAGCAAGTTTTGCTACAGTTATACAGGGACCGTAGTGATAACACATCTGGCCAACAAAGTACAATTTTGGTCCCCTTATTTGAAAAAGGATATGATGAAATTTGGAAGTAGTTTTGAGAAGTTTCACCCAACTCGGTTCTGAAATGAAGGGCGTGTCTTGTCATACCCACGTCAGTTTGGAAAACAGTTTATGAAACAGAGGGTGCTGAGATTACGTGAACAAGGGGATACTGGGAAGATATTTCATTTTGTGGAAGAAGCAAGTGTGAGGGGACACAGTTTCATAATAAGAAGTCTGAAATTGCAGATGGAGATGAAGAGTTTTTTTTTCTCTGAGAAGATGAGTTTAGTGTGTGGAATTACCTTCCACAGAGAACAGTGGAGGCTGCTCATTGAACTGTGCATTGATGCATTAGATACATTTTTGATCTTCAGGGAAGTCAGGGGCTAAGGGGGTAGAGGGGTACCGCGGGAGGAAGACAACAACTTGGAGTTGAAACACCACCCAGATCAGATAGGGTCTCATTGGATGGTGGAACAGGCTGGCAGGATCAAATGACCTCCTCCTTCTCCTAAAACTTATGTTTCCTATGTTAACCGTGGAACAAATTAGCTTTGAGTCAAATTACTTTTCATGTCTTTTTACAGATGTGAATGAACTTGTCAAAGACCAGAGTGATATCCCACACTTATGAAAATTAATCGATAAACTTGGCAACCTCACAACTCTGAGCTTTGGATCTATTTTATTATTGCAGAGATAATTTACCAACTTTAATTATAGAAACAGACCTTTCTACCCATGACAAGAAGTATCTGTGTCCACTGCAGTGCATAGATGCATGAAGGAACACTAACAAAATGTGAAAGGGCAGGAAGGTAGCTTCAAACAGAACCATAAAGTATTGCAATGTTCTCAAATGAATTTCAAGGACACTTATTCATACTAGGATTAAAGTCTTGAATCTCTCATGAATAAGTTACATCATGCCTTTCAAAGGCATCAAAAGTAGAGGGATTGCAAATTTATAGATGTCGACAACGAAGAGGAAAACAATCCACTTTATTGCATCGATTGTCACCTCTATGCTGAAACCTTCAAAAGCTGGCCCCATTCTCCAATACATCTCAAAGCCCAATATCTTCCTCTTCTTTAAGTACTCATTCAACTTCCTTGTGAATATGTGGTGGTTCCTGCCACACCTATACTAGATAACAGAGAATCCCATTCTCCAACAATTCTGAGAGTGGGAAATTTAACTCAATTTTTAATTATTGCAAGGCTAAATCAAGATAAGATTAAACATGAATGGATTGAATGGCTTCTGTCAGGAAGTTGGTATGTAAAAATAGTAAAATTGTAAATCAGGGAAAGCATTATGATGTCCCTTTAAGATAAAGGGCTTTTTATTCTAAGAGTTTTTTTTTAAAATGCAGTTTGTAAGCAACTCCAGGTGCTTGAATTGGCACAATGTATCTAAAGCTGTTCAGTTAGGAGATTCAAGCAGCATTTTTACCCAGACAACAGTTTAAATTCAGCCAATTAATTTAAAATAGAGACTAAGGACCAATTAAATTCAAATCTGATGGTATTGACACCTGAAACCAATCATATTATAGGAATTTGACATGTCTTCGAGGGTATAAAACAGAGAGGCAATTGGACAGAGAGGGAAGAATCCAGTGTCATCTGAAGGGAGCACAAATCTGCCATCTGAGAAATGTCCACCTTTGCTAAATAACACTATCCATTTGTAAAGATGCATGGCATGTTTAGCGAATATCCAGAAAGCAACTGAGAAAGCATATTGGATAGAAGGAGACAATGGAGAGAGGTGTTCAGAATCAGTCCCCAACAGCAGAATCAGTGGAGAGGAAAAGCAACATTCTGGAGGATCTGTTGTGTGTGAACTTTGAGGGACTAAGTTTTAATGTATTTTTTTCATATTAGCTGGATTCATATAAGTGGGACCTGTGTTATTGAAAACAGAATTTAGTTCAGTTAGGGAATAAGTAGTAGTTATGGAATCATCAATAAGAATTCTGTTAATTTGTTCACTGTTGGAGTTAGATAAATAAATTGTTACCCATTAATTGTAAAGTGAGTGAAAGGATTCCATCTCATTTAACCACCTCTTTATAATAGTTTGTGGGGTAAGAGAGAGAATATACCACGTGTCACCTTATGAGGCAAGATGCTCCTCTCTGGGTGTTTTGGTTTCAATTATTGGAGGGGTGTTGGCCTCTGATTCATAACACCTCTATTCAATCAGCAGACCTGATCAAGAACGGATAAAGCAATGGACTAAAAAGGCACATGTTTCAATCTCAAATTAAAAAGTAGCAGGAAGCAACTAACCAAATTGTTTGAAAAAGTACATTGCTGGTTACCATTTTGTTTACAATCAAGTCAGAATCTGCCATGGAATCATAGAATCCCTTACAGTATGGAATAAAGCCCTTTGGCCCAACACGTCCACAACGACTCTCCGAAGAGTAACCCACCCAGACCCATTCCCCTACCCTATTATCCTATATTTACCTCTGACTAATGCACCTAACCTACACATCCCTGAACTCCATGGACAACTAACATGGACAATTCATCTAACTTGCACAATTCATCTAACTTGCACATCTTTGAATTGTGAGAGGAAACCGGAGCACCCAGAGGAAACCCATGCAGGCAAGGGGAGAATTTGCAAACTCCACACAGACAGTCGACTGAGGCTGGAATCAAACCCTGCCCTCACAAACTAGATCATTAGCAACCAGCACAATAAAATGACCACCTAGTGACACAGGCAGATTCCCTCCTCTGTTGCTGCTGGGAGCCATTTTTTAGGGGTCAGTAAAGGGAATGGTGCAGGAACCCAACTATCCATCTAAAAACCCAAGATCAGGCCTTTCTGAATTTTGAACAGGACTGGTAGGCCACAGAATCATTCCATTTCCCTCAGTGGAATTTGTCATTAAGGTGAAAGGTCATAAAACATCTTTAAAAGGAAAGAGAGAAAATTTCTGTGGTTTTCTGGGAGGTATTCAGTATGTGGGGCAGCATGGTGGCTCAGTGGTTAGCACTTCTGCCTCACAGTGCCAGGGACCCGAATTCAATTCTAGCCTTGGGTGACTAACTGTGTAGAGTTTGCACATTCATCATGTATCTAAGTGGGTTTCCTCCAGGTACTCCAGTTTCCTCCCACAATCCAAAGATGTGCAGGTTAGGTGAACTGGCCATGTTAAATTGCCCATAGTGTTCAGGAATGTGTAGGCTAGGTGCATTAGTCAGTAAAAAATATAGGGTACGGGAAATGGGTCTGGGTTGGTTATTCTTCAGAGAGTCGATGTGGGATTCTATGATTCAAATTGGTATATAAGAAGGACAATAAAGGGGGTAGGAAACAAGTCCATGGAAGTGCCATATTATTTAAGAGTGTCAGGGTCTAAAAGGTCTAAGGAGTCCGATAAGCATCACCCACTAGAATAATGGACTTGGTGGCAGAACAGCTTACAGTCTTAGAGAAGTAAGAATAACATTAAGGTCCTGAGGATGGTCTAAGGCTATCCTACCTGAGATTCTGCCTCAAATCTGCTGACAAAGATGGCAGGCCCAACTTCAATGTTAGGAGCAGTCTTTCACCAGGAAAAATCCCGATGTCCTGGTAGCCTGGAGACAGGATCAAGGTCAGGATTTATTCTTACCTTCCAATTCCCAGCCCTGAAAGGAATATCTGGCTTCAAATATTCAGAATGCAGATCACTTCTGGAAGGAAAGAAAGGTGGACAGAAAAACATCACCAGGAGAAAGTGAGGACTGCAGATGCTGGAGATCAGAGTCAAAAAGTGTGGTGCTGGAAAAGAATAGCCAGTCAGGCAGTATCCGAGGAGCAGGAGAGTCGATGTTTCCAGCACCTTCATCCACCTATCGCATTCCTAGTGTCACAACGCTGGTCTGGTACAAGGTCACTTTGCTCATGAGTTTCTTTCCAGAGAGGGGATAATTGGCTAGGCTCCATCGTGTCTGAGGTTTGAATGGTTAATTGGAGCATTGTTATTTACTCTAACAGGTAGGGCTTCAGACCAAAAGCTTGAAAGATCCTTTGAAAAACTGGAATAGTCAAGGGGGCGTGGCCAGCTCTCTAGCTGTGCAGTTCAATTCAGTTTGGGAGTGAGTTGAGTAAGAGTCACAGGGGAAACTGGAAACCTTCTCTCTGTCCTTCTGATATTGAACTGTAAGTTGCCTGTGCCATTGTTTACTGCTTGTGCTAAGGGATGTGTGTATTGGGACTGGTGCAGGTATTTTCAGAACAGCACCATTAAATCGGGTTTGGATATGATACGTTATCCGGTAATCTGTTTTCTGTTCTTTGTGTTTCACTCCATAATTTTGGAAATAAATTTTGTTTGTTTCAAACTTGGCAGTTGTCCCAGCTAACTTACCCCAGGAATATCCACTATACACCGAGCTAAACAAGCAGCAAAGTTACAGTTTCTGGCTGGAATACAAATAGAAAATGGCAACCTAAGTGGGCTAGTGAGACTAAACGTCAACTGTCTTTTCATTTACACTTACATAACCAATATTTAAAATCTACCATGAACCAATGCAATTGGGCAGCACATCAAAATGTAGTGATTATACCTTTACTCATATTAAAAAGCAATTCTGACAACATATTTAAGATTGGAGCCATTGTGTAGTTTTATGAATCCAGCTGAAATCAGGGTCAGCTCTTACCAAGACCATTAACTGTGATCAAAATCACTGAAGTAGACTTTTTAAACATTTTCCTGAAACAGCTGTTCAATTCATTGATGTGCAGTGATCAGTCTATTATTTAATGAAATATTTATTTTGTAGGACAATTGTTTGAAGTGTGCCCTATTAGGGAATGAAATTGATCACCATTTCTTCCCAAACTATCCCAATCAGCAGGATATTAACCTATAGGGTCTGGTTAGCTTTGGGAGTTAGACCTAATTTGGGCAAATTGTATCATTGAACCCACAGAAAAGTCCACATAAAACATGAATACAGATGGATTTGTGCATAACCCACTTGGATTTAAGATCTTCCTTACTTGTACAGGCATAGCTGACACTGCCCTACGGAGCTGATAAAATATCAACTTATAAATATCGTGGATGCTGGAAATCTGAAATCAAAATGGAAAATCTCAAAGGGCTGAATTTTTCAAGGGGAGTCAGGACCGCTTTGTTGAGATTTTGGTTAACAGATAATTTTGCCCCATTTGGCCTTGTAATTGGCCGCCTGCAGGCTTGCCATATGAAGATTGTACCAGCCAGAGGGTCTTTGGGAGAGGTGGGTCCTGTGGGGTAATGTAGAGGACTTCAGGCCTTGAGCAGGTAAGGGAAATGTATTGTTAAAAGATTGTGCCCACTGTTAAAGGGGAACCTCTTTCAGGGCAGGTTGCCTTCTCTGCCCATAACCCCTTTATTGACATAAGTATCTTTGGCACCACCGCCAACAGTGTCTTTTCTGGGCTAGTGCTGAGAAGCTGCCTCCATTTTCTTGGTGTCTTCCCCACGTGTTGGGGTGGTTTTGACATACCCATCATGAAAGCTATGGAGGATTTAGAGAGCATGCAAAGAGGTTTACCTGGGTGATTTCTGGATTAGAGGGGATGAGCAATAAGGAGAGGATAGAAAAACTAGGATTGTTTTCTCTGGAGTGGCAGAGGCTGGTGGGTGGGGAAGTTGGTTGAGACCTTATAGAAATCTATAAAATCATGAGATGCATAGATTGGTTTGACAGTCAGAATCTTTTTCCTCGTCTAATGCTAGGCGGCTTGCATTGAAGTTGTGTGGGGGGAAAATTCAAAGGAGATGGGAGTGGTAAGAATCTGGAATGCTTTGCCAGAAGTGGTAGTGGAGGCAGATGAGATAAAGTTTTTAAAGGGGCTTTTAGATAAGCATATAAATTTGCAAGGAATAGAATCATAGAATATTTTCTTAGAGCCTCTACAGTCTGGAAACAGGCCCTTCAGCCCAACAAGTCCACATCTACCCTTCAAAGATATTCTACCAAGACCCAATCCCCTACCTTATTACTGTACATTTACCCTGACTACTGCACCTAACCTGCATATCTCTGAACACTATGGACAATTTAGCATGGCCAATTCACCTAACCTGCACATCTTTGGACTGTGGGAGGAAAGTGGAGCACCTGGGGGTAACCCACACAGACCTGTGAAGAATGTGCAAATTCCACACAGACAGTTGCCCGAGGGTGGAGTTGAACCCGGGTCTCTGGTGCTGTGAGATAACAGTGCCAATCACTGAGCCACCGTGCCGGCCCTAATGATGGAATATGGACTAAGGGCAGGCAGAAGGGATTAGTTTAATTTGGTAGCATGTTTGCCACAACATGGTGAGCCAAAGGGCCTGTTCCTGCGCTGTACTATTCTGTGTCAAAGAGTGGCCCTCATTGTAAAGTGTCCCCTCGTTTTAAATCCTGGATGTTGGTTTCGTGCTTGCTTGGGGCCGGCAGCCTCTTCACTTCCTATCACCCCCATTGGTAATGCTCCGATGACAGGATCATATCCAGGATCTGATCTGCTGTGACTCTGCAAAATTTAAACAGTACACATTCTCAGTGCACCTCACAAAGTCAGGAAAGTCCTGGCCAACATTGCAGGTCGATGACCTTTCATCCTGCTGCCTTCTTGGTGTTTAGCTTTCCAGAGGTTCATAGGTCAGTGCAATCAGAGCCCCTGCAGACAAGGTGCGCAGTCATTTAAGATTAATGATATGGCTATTGTCAGTTTTTCACTTTGAGCAGATATTGACAGGGCCAGAATTCTGCACAACCACAGTCCAGTGTACAAAATGCATCTCATTGAGCTTCACGAATATATAACTTCTGGCTTTCCACTTGAAAATCTCAGTGCATCAGCATTCATGTGTGGTACCTTGCATAAACACAAACAGTCAATGGTTCAGTTGGGACTAAGAACCTGACCAGATGTGAAACTAAGACACAAGACTGCTGATACTAGCCAAGATACAGACCAGTGAATCGGATATCAGTCATAGGGAAACTATTGGAGACAATTCTGAAGGAGAGCATCTATCTCCAATTGGAGAAGCAAGTCTTGATCAGGATGGTCAGCATGGTTTCATCAGAGGAAGGTCATGCCCAACAAATTTGATTGAACTTTTTGAGGAAGTGGCCAGGTGTGAAGATGAGGGTAGTGCAGTTGATGTAGATTCTATGGATTTCAGCAAACCCTTTGACAAGAAGGCAAATACACATGGGATACATGGTAATTTGATAAAGTGGAATCAAAACTGGCTCAATTGTGGGAGGCAGAGGGTGACTACTGAAGGCCGCTCTAGTGACTGGAAGTCAGTGTCCAGGGGTCTGTGCTGTGTACCCTATTAGTCATCATTAATATAAATGACATAGATGTTTATGTGAAGCATTGGATTATTAAGTTTGAGGATGACACAAACATTTGTTGGGTGGTTAACAGTGAGGTTGGGCTAGGATGATCAAAAGTGGCAGATGGAATTTAACCCCGAAAAGTGTGAGGTAATGCACTTTGGGAGGAGTTATTTGACAAGAATGCATTCAATGAATAGTATGACTCTTGGAAGTTCCATGGAACAAGGGATCTTGGCGTGTTTGCCCATAGATCTCTGAAGGCATGTTAGCAAGGTGGGAAAAAGTATATGGGACACTTGCCTTTATCAATCGAGGCATAGATTACAAAAGAAGGGAAGTCATAGATTCATTGAGAAGTACAGCACAGAAACAAGACCCTTTGGTCCAACTTGTCCATGCCAACTAGATATCCTAAATTCATCTGGTCCCATTTGCCAGCACTTGGCCCATTTCCCCCAAACCCTCCTGTTCATGTACCCAACGAGATGCCTTTTAAATAGTCATTGTACCAGGCTCGACCATTTTCTCTGGCAGTTCATTCAATGTGCGCACCATCCTCGGTGTGAAAACGTTACCCTTCAAGTGCCTTTTAAACCTTTCTCCTCTCACCCTAAATCTATGCCCTCTAGTTCTAGTTCCCCTCCCCAGGGAAAAGACCTTGTCTACTTACCCTATCCGTGTCCCTCATGATTTAAAAAACCTCTGACACTCGAGGGAAAACAGCCACAGCCTATTCAACCTCTCTCTAAACATCCTTGTAAATCTTTTCTAACCCTTTCAAGTTTCACAAAACCCTTCCTACAGGATGGAGTTATATAGAACTTTAATGCGACCACAGCTAGAGTACTGTGTGCCGTACTGGTTGCTAAATTGCTGGAAGGATATGATTGCATTAGAGGGGTTGCAGAGGACGTTCACCAGGATGCTGCATGGGATGGAAAATGTAAGTTATAAAGGAAAGGTTGGGTTGTAATAGTTGGAGAAGTTTGAGGTGTGCAAGATTAAGAGGGACAAGGACGGAGTGAACCCTTAGTTGAAGAGTCAATCATGAGGGGACATAGGTTCTAGGTGAGGGGCAGGAGGTTTAGGGGGCATGTGACGAAAAAAAATTTCTTACTCTGAGAGTGGCGACAGTCTGGAATGCAGTACCTATGAGGGTGGGAGGGGCAAATTGCCTCACATTCCTTAAAACATATTTGGATGATCACTTGGTACCTCTAGCATTCAAGGCGAAAGAACAAGCCTTGTTTGGTTGAAGTTCGGGTGTTTCTCATATATCAGTGTAGACTCAATGAGCTGAAGGGCTTCTTCTACATGATGATTCTATGGCACTAGAGATTGCAAAATGAACTTGAGTATCCCACATTACAAGGCGAGAGTGCGTGTGGGGTCTAACCTTGATTACTCTTATTAAAACTTCCTCAATCAGAAGGTAGAGGAAACTCATGGAGGACAATGGATTGAACCCAGCACTACCCATACCCTTTTGGATTTCAGTTAACCCTGATTGAGCTCCTCTGCATATCGATTGAAATGATCGTTCAGCAAATTGTGCCACAGAGAAAAGCAAAGAAATTAATTGGAGAACCATTGACTAAAATCAATAGTTTATTTACTGCAGCTTCAGAGAGCTTGTTTATTCATTTAAACTCTGTTTCTAATTACTAATTTGCAGCCTTGTGTGCCTGACATACAAAGAGAAGCAGATGTTAAACTGTAGATGAACATTCTTGCCTGTGCCTCATAAACATAGAACATAGAACATAGAACATAGAAGGATACAGCGCAGTACAGGCCCTTCGGCCCTCGATGTTGCGCCGACCGAGTCCTACCTAACCTATACTAGCCCAATAACTTCCAAATGCCTATCCAATGCCCGCTTAAATGAACATAAAGAAGGAGAGTTCACCACTGATACGGGCAGGGCATTCCATGAACTCACAACCCGCTGTGTGAAGAATCTACCCCTAACATCTGTCCTATACCTACCACCCCTTAATTTAAAGCTATGTCCCCTAGTAACACCTGACTCCATTAGCGGTAAAAGGTTCTTAGTATCTACCCTATCTAAACCCCTAATCATCTTATACACTTCTATCAGATCTCCCCTAAACCTTCTCTTCTCCAATGAGAACAGCCCCAAGTGCCTCAGCCTTTCCTCATACGATCTTCCTACCATTCCAGGCAACATCCTGGTAAACCTCCTCTGCACTCGTTCTAAAGCTTCCACATCCTTCCTATAGTATGGCGACCAAAACTGCACACAATACTCCAGATGAGGCCTCACCAGAGTCTTATACAACTGCAACATGACCTCAGGACTCCGGAACTCAATTCCTCTGCCAATAAAGCCCAGTACACCATATGCCTTCCTCACAGCACTATTTACCTGGGTGGCAACTTTCAGAGATCTGTGTACATAGACACCAAGATCCCTCTGCTCATCCACACTACCAAGTAGCCTACCATTAGCCCAGTAATCCATCATCTTGTTATTCCTACCAAAGTGAACGACTTCGCACTTAGCTACATTGAATTCCATTTGCCACATTTCCGCCCAGCTCTGCAACTTATCTATATCCCGCTGTAACCTACCACTTCCTTCCTCACTATCCACAACTCCACCGACTTTCGTGTCATCCGCAAACTTGCTTACCCAGCTTTCAAGTCCTTCCTCTAGATCATTTATAAAGATAACAAAAAGCAATGGTCCCAAAACAGATCCTTGTGGTACACCGCTAGTAACTGCGCTCCAAGATGAACATAATCCATCAACTACTACCCTCTGTCTCCTTCCAGCCAGCCAATTCCTAATCCAAACCTCTAATGTATCCTCAATGCCATACCTCTGAAGTTTTAGCATTAGCCTACCATGGGGAACCTTATCGAACGCCTTACTAAAATCCATATACACAACATCTACTGCTTTACCCTCATCCACTTCCTTAGTCACCTTCTCAAAGAACTCAATAAGGTTTGTGAGGCACGACCTGCCCTTCACAAAACCATGCTGGCTATCCCTGATCACGTTATTCCTACCCAGATGCTCATAAATCTTATCCCTTACCATTCTCTCTAAGACTTTGCCCACCACTGAAGTCAGACTCACTGGCCTATAGTTACTAGGGCTATCCCTACTCCCTTTCTTGAACAATGGGACCACATTCGCTATCCTCCAGTCCTCTGGTACTATTCCCGTTGACAATGACGACATAAAAATCCAGGCCAATGGCTCTGCTATCTCCTCCCTAGCTTCCCATAGGATCCTGGGGTAAATGCCATCAGGCCCAGGAGACTTATCTATATTCATCCTTTCCAATATTCCCAAAACCTCTTCCCTGCATATTTCCAGGGCATCCATTCTAATTATTTGTGATTCCATATTCACATCAGCAACAGTGTCCTGTTCCTGAGTGAATACTGATGAAAAGTACTGATTTAATGTCTCTCCAATCTCCTCCGCCTCCACACACAACTTCCCACTACTATCCTTGACTGGACCGATACCTACCCTAGTCATCCTTTTATTCTTGACATACCTATAGAAAGCCTTTGGGTTTTCCCTAATCCTACCAGCTAAAGACTTTTCATGTCCCCTTCTCGCTTTTCTTAGCTCCCTCTTTAGCTCCTTCCTGGCTACCTTATAACTCTCAATCGCCCCTACTGAACCTTCACGCCTCATCTTTACATATGCCGCCTTCTTCCCTTTCACAAGGGACTCCAATTCCTTACTAAACCACGGCTGCCTCACAAGGCCCTTTACACCATGCCTGACTGGTACATACCTATCGAGGACACGCAGTAGCTGCTCCTTGAACAATCCCCACATCTCATTAGTGTTCTTCTCTTGAAGCCTGTTTTTCCAATCCACACAACCTAAGTCATGCCTCACTGCATCATAATTTCCCTGCCCCCAGCTATAGCTCTTGCCCTGCGGCGCACGATTATCCCTCTCCATCACTAAAGTAAAAGTCACCGAGTTGTGGTCACTGTCCCCGAAGTGCTCACCTACCTCCAAGTCTAACACCTGGCCTGGTTCATTACCTAGAACCAAATCCAATATAGCCTCCCCTCTTGTTGGCCTGTCGACATATTGTGTCAGGAAACCCTCCTGCACACATTGTACAAACACCGACCCATCTAATGAACTCGAGCTATAGCTCTCCCAGTCAATATCTGGGAAGTTAAAGTCCCCCATAACAACCACCCTGCTACCTTCACTCTTTTCCTGAATCATCCTCGCAATATTATCCTCTACTTCTCTAGGACTATTAGGAGGCCTGTAGAAAACACCTAACAGGGTGACCTCACCTTTCCTATTTCTAACCTCAGCCCAAACTACCTCAGATGGCAAGTCCTCTTCCATCGTCCATTCCACTGCTGTGATACTGTCTTTGACAAGTAATGCCACGCCTCCCCCTTTTTTACCCCCATGTCTGATCCTACTAAAACATTTGAACCCTGGAACGTGCAACAGCCATTCTTGTCCCTGTTCTACCCACGTCTCTGTAATGGCCACAACATCGAAGTCCCAGGTACCAACCCACGCTGCAAGTTCACCTACCTTATTCCTTATACTTCTGGCATTGAAGTATACACACTTCAATCCTCCTTTCTGGTTACAGGCACCCTCCTCAGAGATCGCTGCATTATTCCTAACCTCCCTACACTCAAGGTCCTGTACCCTAAAGCTACAGTCCTGGTTCCCATGCCCCCGCGGAGTTAGTTTAAACCCTCCCAAAGAGCACTAGCAAACCTCCCCCCAAGGACACTGGTGCCCCTCAGGTTCAGGTGTAGACCATCCTTTTTATAGAGGTCCCACCTTCCCCAGAAAGGACCCCAGTTGTCCAGAAACCGGAATCCCTCCCTCCTGCACCATCCCTGTAGCCACGCATTTAACTGCTCTCTCTCCCTATTCCTCGACTCTCTATCACGTGGCACGGGTAACAAACCAGAGACTACAACTCTGTTTGTTCTAACTCTGAGCTTCCAACCTAGCTCCCTGTAAGCCTGTCTGACATCCTCACCCTTCTTCCTACCTATATCGTTGGTGCCAACGTGGACCACGATCTGGGGCTGCTCCCCCTCCCCCTTAAGGACCCGGAAAACACGATCAGCGACATCACGTACCCTTGCACCTGGGAGGCAACATACCAAACGTGAGTCCCTGTCGCCCCCACAAAACCGTCTGTCTGTACCCCTCACTATCGAGTCCCCAAGAACTATTGCTCTACCTTTCTCCACCCTACCCTTCTGAGCAACGGGGCCAGGCTCCGTGCCAGAGGCCTGAACCTCGTTGCTTGCCCCTGGTAAGTCATCCCCCCCACAAGTATCCAAAACGGTATACTTGTTCTTGAGGGGAATGACCGCAGGGGGTCCCTGCACTGGCTTCCTCCTCCCACTCCCCCTCACTGTCACCCATCTATCTTGAACTTTCGGAGTAACTACTTGCCTAAAGCTCCGATCTATGACCTCCTCTGCCTCCCGAATGATCCGCAGTTCATCCAACTCCAGCTCCAGTTCCCTAACACGGGTTTGGAGGAGCTGGAGATGGGTGCACTTCTTGCAAGTGTACTCAGCAGGGACGCTAATGGCTTCCCTCACCTCATACATGTTGCAAGAGGAACATTGCCCTCTCTGCACTGCCATCCCTCTAAAAGTAAGCTTTCCTTAAAAAAAAACAACAAAAACCAACTAAATCTAAAGAAACAAACAAGGAAAATGCAGCACTTACCCGCTAGTCACAATTGGTCTTATTATTAGGTTAGAGGAGGTGGAAGGGTGGGAGGCACTACTCGTGGAGTGCCTCGGGTGACTCGCCTACGCCTTTAAATAAGGGGAGAAAAAAAAACCTTACCCAGGTAACCTAGCGCGCCTTCCGGGTCTGCTACCGCTTTTTTTAAAAAGGAAAACTTTAAATTTACAATTATTAAATAAGCGACCAAACTTACCCACCAGTCGTCGCGAAGTCTTCCGAGAGACTGAGTACATATTCAGTATTGTTTGCACTCAAAGGAAAATATTGAGGTTGAATGTAAAATCTGTTTTAGTATTAGTTAGCACATTGGCAATAATGTCTGAGTTTCCATTCCTGAAGCAATGGAGATCTCATTCACTGGCTGAAGAGCCAGTGTCTGCAGAGACAGGTGTCATCTCTATCAGGAATGGCCCACTGCCATCTTAAGTGGATAGCAGCAGGTCTTCTGCAAGAACCATGGGGGTGATTTCTACCCACCGAGAACTACCAAACAGAGGCCAGAAGCTCTGTTGTACAACATCACCACCTGGAAGGCAGTGGCTGCTGATGGTACTGCACTTTTAGCTCAAGCCAAAAAAAAAACTGCAGATGCTGGAATCCAAGGTAGACAAGCAGGAGGCTGGAAAAAACATCAAACAACCAGGCCATACCTTCTACCTGTGTTTACCTATCACCGCCCCGCTCCTTTCCACATCCAAAACCCTCCCCCACCCCACCCTTTATCTGCAGCTCCCCTTAAGCCCATTCCTGAAGAAGGGTTACACCAAAAATGTTGTCTTCTCCACCTCCTGATGCTGCCTGGCTTGCTGTGTTCTTCCAGGCTCCTGCCTGTCCACGATGGTACTGCACCCAGCTGAAGATGGTCCGACAACAGATGAGTGACGATGCAGCGATGGTGGTTTGCAATGAAGGAGGTAGAGGTGTTGGGCTGAGAGGGAGAGGATCAGGCATTGAGTGTCTATGAATGAGTGGTCATGAATCAGCAAGCTTTTCCCTTTATTAGAGGGGTCATTAACTGGGGAGGGGGGGTGGGGTGGAGGTTTTAAGAAAAGGAGAAGGCTTGATGGGGGCTTGAGGAAAATAAATAAACCCAAAGGGTTTTAAATATCAGAAACTCACTGCCTAAAAGGTTAGGAGAGGTGGGAACTCTCGTTTAAGAACTATTCAATCACTTGAAATGTCATAACATACAAAGGGTAAAAAATGAGGTCTGCAGATGCTGGAGATCACAGCTGCAAATGTGTTGCTGGTCAAAGCACAGCAGGTTAGGCAGCATCTCAGGAATAGAGAATTCGACGTTTCGAGCATAAGCCCTTCATCAGGAATAAGAGAGAGAGAGCCAAGCAGGCTGAGATAAAAGGTAGGGAGGAGGGACTAGGGGGAGGGGCGATGGAGGTGGGATAGGTGGAAGGAGGTCAAGGTGAGGGTGATAGGCCGGAGTGGGGTGGGGGCGGAGAGGTCAGGAAGAGGATTGCAGGTTAGGAGGGCGGTGCTGAGTTGAGGGAACCGACTGAGACAAGGTGGGGGGAGGGGAAATGAGGAAGCTGGAGAAATCTGAATTCATACCTTGTGGTTGGAGGGTTCCCAGGCGGAAGATGAGGCGCTCCTCCTCCAGCCGTCGTGTAGTTGTGTTCTGCCGGTGGAGGAGTCCAAGGACCTGCATGTCCTCGGTGGAGTGGGAGGGGGAGTTAAAGTGTTGAGCCACGGGGTGATTGGGTTGGTTGGTTCGGGCGGCCCAGAGGTGTTCTCTGAAGCGTTCCGCAAGTAAGCGGCCTGTCTCACCAATATAGAGGAGGCCACATCGGGTGCAGCGGATGCAATAGATGATGTGTGTGGAGGTACAGGTGAACTTGTGGCGGATATGGAAGGATCCCTTGGGGCCTTGGAGGGAAGTGAGTGTGGAGGTGTGGGCGCAAGTTTTACATTTCCTGCGGTTGCAGGGGAAGGTGCCGGGGGTGGAGGTTGGGTTGGTGGGGGGTGTGGATCTGACAAGGGAGTCACGAAGGGAGTGGTCCTTGCGGAACGCTGATAGGGGAGGGGAGGGAAATATATCCTTGGTGGTGGGGTCCGTTTGGAGGTGGCGGAAATGGCGGCGGATAATACGTTGTATGCGCAGGTTGGTGGGGTGGTAGGTGAGAACCAGTGGGGTTCTGTCTTGGTGGCGGTTGGAGGAGCGGGGCTCAAGGGCGGAGGAGCAGGAAGTGGAGGAGATGCGGTGGAGGGCATCGTCGATCACGTCTGGGGGGAATCTGCGGTCCTTGAAGAAGGAGGCCATCTGGGCTGTGCGGTGTTGGAATTGGTCCTCCTGGGAGCAGATGCGGCGGAGACGAAGGAATTGGGAATATGGGATGGCGTTAGCAGATGCGGTGGAGACGAAGGAATTGGGAATATGGGATGGCGTTGGCAGATGCGGCGGAGACGAAGGAATTGGGAATATGGGATGGCGTTAGCAGATGCGGCGGAGACGAAGGAATTGGGAATATGGGATGGCGTTGGCAGATGCGGCGGAACGCCATCCCATATTCCCAATTCCTTCGTCTCCGCCGCATCTGCTCCCAGGAGGACCAATTCCAACACCGCACAGCCCAGATGGCCTCCTTCTTCAAGGACCGCAGATTCCCCCCAGACGTGATCGACGATGCCCTCCACCGCATCTCCTCCACTTCCCGCTCCTCCGCCCTTGAGCCCCGCTCCTCCAACCGCCACCAAGACAGAACCCCACTGGTTCTCACCTACCACCCCACCAACCTGCGCATACAACGTATTATCCGCCGCCATTTCCGCCACCTCCAAACGGACCCCACCACCAAGGATATATTTCCCTCCCCTCCCCTATCAGCGTTCCGCAAGGACCACTCCCTTCGTGACTCCCTTGTCAGATCCACACCCCCCACCAACCCAACCTCCACCCCCGGCACCTTCCCCTGCAACCGCAGGAAATGTAAAACTTGCGCCCACACCTCCACACTCACTTCCCTCCAAGGCCCCAAGGGATCCTTCCATATCCGCCACAAGTTCACCTGTACCTCCACACACATCATCTATTGCATCCGCTGCACCCGATGTGGCCTCCTCTATATTGGTGAGACAGGCCGCTTACTTGCGGAACGCTTCAGAGAACACCTCTGGGCCGCCCGAACCAACCAACCCAATCACCCCGTGGCTCAACACTTTAACTCCCCCTCCCACTCCACCGAGGACATGCAGGTCCTTGGACTCCTCCACCGGCAGAACACAACTACACGACGGCTGGAGGAGGAGCGCCTCATCTTCCGCCTGGGAACCCTCCAACCACAAGGTATGAATTCAGATTTCTCCAGCTTCCTCATTTCCCCTCCCCCCACCTTGTCTCAGTCGGTTCCCTCAACTCAGCACCGCCCTCCTAACCTGCAATCCTCTTCCTGACCTCTCCGCCCCCACCCCACTCCGGCCTATCACCCTCACCTTGACCTCCTTCCACCTATCCCACCTCCATCGCCCCTCCCCCTAGTCCCTCCTCCCTACCTTTTATCTCAGCCTGCTTGGCTCTCTCTCTCTTATTCCTGATGAAGGGCTTATGCTCGAAACGTCGAATAACATACAAAGGCAAAGGACCAAGTGCTGAAAAATGGGGCAAGAATAGATGGACATTTGATGATTGACATGACACAATGGACTAAAGGACCTCTTTCTGGACTGGACTGGAATAAAAACCTGATAAACTCCAATCCCCAACCTGTATCTTACCATCATTCAACTGTGACCATCCAGCAACAAATGAAAGCTTTGATTAGCTGTAATAGTCTCATTGGCCTCTACCTCTCCAGTGAAGCTGCTGTTCAATAGACATGCCTATCTCTGAATGGCCAGCAAGTGTTTAGTGAGCTGGACTCCTGCTCTTGGGGTCCTGAATCCCTGGGAAATGTTGCTGCTGTCCAATTAGCTGCCTGAGAGTCATCTAATTCATTGAGCCTTCCCTGGAAGAGAAAGTGCCAGCTGGCTGACTAGACAGACAATGCTTAACAGACCTATCGCCTCTCTTAAATTCAGCCTGAATGTATTATTTCTGATGTTAGAAGAACTGGTAACTAAAGAAGAGCAATACAAAGCAAATGCTTTAGTAAAATAAGGGGGAGGTGAGGCAAAGTTTACAAATAGTATATTGAATTGATGTGGGATGGAAAAATGCTGGGTGAAGAATCAATAATAATTTTCAAAAGGGAATTAGGTAAATATTTGGAATGTAAGGATTGGGGCTGGTGGATGTGTGACTATTAAGAACTAATGTGACCTTCTGTGCACTATAATTTGATTAAGCTCTTTGTTCTTTCAAATCTGATAGGGGTAAAAAGGCAGGAGGCACTCGGTGGCTTAAATGGGGACTTGTCCGTGAATGTTCCTCAAGCAATGTGGTCACTTCACTGCAGAACAGACACAGTGTATTCTTCACCTGTCCAGGGCAGTGTGTGACTCTTGTTTGAAGTCAATTTACATCAGACTGCAGCCAACAGCAGATGCAGCTCAGGCCACCCACAGTGAGTGAGAAGTGAACAGGAGGCAGCCTGATCATTTGAACATATGCCCCTCTATTAATGCAATGCTGCAAGATTCATCTCTTGTGTTTGTGCCCAAACTTCTGCTGGACTTCCTGCGTGGCCACTTTAGATTTTCCACCTCTAAACATTTAAATTTCTAACTCTTGAGAGAAAGCTGTGGGTGTGAAATGTTCAGGTGTGTGTCGCGCTGTCTGTGGGTGGACATGCATTGGAGTTGAAGCCAGGAAGGAGTCAAGCATTGGAAACACAATTCTGCCGAATCTGAGAATGGAATGGAGTTGCTAACCTCCATTGTAAGTGCTTCCACTGAGTTTAAAGAATGAAGCTGCTTATTTGGTTATGTTATTTGTGATAAAAGAGCTGATGTGTTGTTGAGTGGATCAATTTCGAAGTTGTTTCGTGAAAACTCATTGCATGCTTTTTTAAACATTTATAAGAGATACTGAACTATATCAAACACAAATAGGCACCTCTGGTGATGTTCTGACAATACCTGTCTCTGTACTGACTAAAATAGACTTCATAGCAGTGGATAGCATTGAAACAGACCCTTCGGTCCAACGGGTTCATGCCATCCAGATATTCTAAACTAATCTAGTCCCATTTGCCAGCACTTGGCCCATATCCCGCTAAATCCTTCCTATTCATATACCCATCCAGATGCCTTTTAAATGTAACAGCCTCCACCACTTCCTCTGGAAGCTCATTCCATATACGCACCACCCTCTGCATGAAAAAGTTGCCCCTTGGGTCCCTTTTATATCGTTCCCTTCTCACCCTAAACCCATGCCCTCTAGTTCTGGATTCCCCACCCCAGAGAAAAGGCTTTGTCTATTTACCCTATCCATGCCCCTGATAATTTGATAAACCTCTACAAGGTCACCTCTCAGTCTCTAACACTGCAGAGAAAACAGCCCCAAACTATTCTGCCTCTCCCTATAACACAAATTCCCCAACTCTGGCAATGGGCTTGTAAATCTTTTCTGAACCCTTTCAAGTTTTGCAATATCTTTCCGAAAGGAAGGAGACCAGAATTGCATGCAATATTCCAAAAGTGACCTAACCAATGTCCTGTACAGCCTCCCAACTCCTATGCTCAATCATCTGACCAATAAAGGAAAGCATACCAAACGCCTTCTTCGCTACCCTATCTGCGACTCTACTTTCAAGGAACTATGAATCTGCACTCCAAGATCTCTTTATTCAGCAACAGCCCCCCAGGACCTTACCATTAACTGTTTAAATCCTGCTCTGATTTGCTTTTCCAAAATATAGCACATTGTATTTATCTGAATTAAACTCGATCTGCCATTCCTCAGCCCATTGGCCCATCTGATCAAGATCCCATTGTCCTCAGAGGTAGCCTTCGCTGTCCGCTACTCCTCCAATTTTGGTGTCAACTGCAAGCTTACTAACTAAACCTCCTGCAGAATGTTCCTCCTGCAGAATGTGGCAGATGAGAGACACAACACGTGTCTTCGCCAACCACATCTGTGGGAAGTGCACCCAACTCCAACTCCTCGAAAACTGTGTTAGGGAACTGGAGCAGGAGCTGGATGATCTGCGGAACATCCAGGAGGTTGAGGAGGAATTGAGAGGATGTACAGGGAGGTGGTCACTCCTCAGTCATAGGATAAGTTCAGCTAGGTTACAGTCGGGGAGGAGAGGGAACTGATGGACAGAGCAGGGATCCCCTGTGGCCACTCCCCTCAGCAATAAGATTACCATTTTGGATACTGCTGGTTGGAACAGCCTACTAGGGAAAAGCTATAGTTGTCAGGTCTCCGGCACTGAGCTAGCACTGTGGCTCAGAAGGGAAGAGGGGAGAATAGAAAAGCGCTAGTGGTAGGGTACACAATAGTTAGATGGATTGACAGGAGATTTTTGTGGTCAGGAACGGGACTCCCGAAAGATATGTTGCCTCCCTGGTGCCAGGGTCTGGGATGTCGCTGATCAGGTTTACAGGATACTGAAGGGGGTGGGTGAGCAGCCAGAAATCGTGGTGCATATTGGCACCAATGATAGAGCCAGGAAAGGGGTTGAGGATCTGAAAAGTGACTACAGAGAGCTAGGTTGGAAGCTGAAGAGCAGGACGATTAGACTAGTGATCTCAGGATTGCTACCGGTGCCAGGACATAGTGAGGTGAGGAACAGTCAGCGAGTGCAGCTTAACACGTGGCTGTGAGGCTGGTGCAGGAGGGAGGGCTTCAGATACCTAAACCATTGGGATACCTTCTGGGGAAGGTGGGACATGTACATGAAGGACAGGTTACACCTGAATTGGAGGGGCACAGATGTCCTGAGTGGGAGATTTGCTTGTGTGGTTCAGGATGGTTTAAAATAATTTGGTAGAGGAGGGGGAACCAGAGCTACACATCTGAGAGGGGGAGGTGAGGGGAGGGGGGTGGGGGAGGTAGTTGCAGATGGGGCAGTGACAGGCTGTAATGAATCTATCGGGAAGGTTTTTCATGTGATGAAAAAAAGGAATCGGTTCAAGTGTGTCTATATCAGAAATAAGAGTGATGAATTTAGAGCATGGACCAGTACTTGGGACAATGATGGTGTGGTCATAACAGAGATATGGGTTTCACATGGGCAGGAATGGGTGCTAGATGTTCCAGGGTTTAGAATGTTTAAAAGGAACAGGGAGGGTGGAAAAAGAGGAGGGGGTGTAGTATTGCTAATTAGAGAGTGCATCACAGCTACAAAAAGGAAGGTTGTTGAGGAAGGTTTATCTACTGAATCAGTATGGGTGGAAGTTAGGAGCAGCAAAGGAGCAGCCACCTCATTGGGGGTTTTCTATAGACCCCTCTAACAGCAGTAGGGAGCAGTAGGCTGGCAGATTTTGGAAAAATGCAAATGTATCAGGCTTATTGTTATGGATGGGAGAACACTTTGATGACAGTGACCATAACTGCCTCACATTTACTATAGCCATGAAGAGGGAAAGGGGCAGTTACCATGGGAAGATGTTTAAGTGGGGAAAAGGAAATTATGATGCTCTTAGACAGGATTTGGGAAGTACAGAGTGGGAGCAATTGCTCCACAGATAGAGCACAGCAGCCAGTTGGAGACTGTTTAAGGAGCAGTTGTTGTGAATGATGCACAAATTTGTTCCTCTGAGACAGTATGAAGGGGTAAGATTAAAGAACTTTGGATGATGAGAACAGAGGAGCTTCTCATCAAAAGGAAGAAGGCATCTTACGTAAGGTGGAGGAGCAAGGATCTAGCACAGCTTTCGAGGATTACAGGCTTGCTAGGTAGGAGCTAGAAATGGACTGAGGAGAGCCAGGAGGGGGTACAAAAAAGGTTTGGCAGGAAGGATTAGGAAGAGCCCAACTGCATTTTACTCATACGTGAGGAATAAGAGAATGATCAGGGAGAATGTAGAGCCGGTCAGGGATTACGTAGGGAACTTGTGTGTGGAGTCTGAGCAGATAGGGGAAGCCCTAAATGAGTTTTTTACTTCAGTTTTTACTCAAGAAAAAAACCTTGTTGTGAATGAGAACTTTGAGGAGCTGGGATACGGGCTTGAACAGATCAAGATGGATGAAGTTGGTGTGCTGGAAATTTTGGCAAAAATTAAGATTGATAATTCCCCATGGCCAGCTCAGATTTATGCTAGGTTGCTCTGGGAAGCAAGAAATGAGGTTGCTAAGCCGCTGGCAAAGATCTTTGCTTCCTCATTCTTCATGGGTGTCATACCAGAGGACTGGAGGGAGGCGAATGTTGTTCCCCTTTTGAAGAAAAGTAATAGTTAAATCTCTGGCAATTACAGACCAGTCAGTCTTACGTCTGTGGTCAGCAAGGTTTTGGAAAGAATTATGAGTGATAGGATTTATGACTATTTGGAAAGGCATAGCGTGATTAAAGACAGTCAGCATGGCTTTGTGAGGATCAGGTTGTGCCTCACAAATCTCATTGAGTTCTTTGAGGAGGTGTTGAGACATGTTGATGAAGGTTGATCTGTGGATGCGGTGCATATGGACTTCAGCAAGGCATTTGATAAGGTCCCCATGGTAGGCTTATTGATAAAGTCAGGAGATATGGAACGCAGGGAGGTTTGTCTGTTTTGATTCAGAATTAGTTGGCTGACAGAAGGCAGGCAGTGGTTGTAGATGGAAAGTATTCTGCCTGGAGGTAAGTGGTGTGTGTTGTCCTGCAGGGTTCTGTTCTTGGGCTTCTGCACTTTGTAGTTTTTATAAATGATTTGGATGAGTAGGTTGAGGGGTGGGTTAGTAAGTTTGCCATTGACACAAAGGTTGGAGGTACCTTTGATAGTATTGAGGGCTGTTGCAGGCTGCAGCGTGACATAGACAGGATGCAGAGCTTGGCTGAGAAATGGCAGATGGAGTTCAACCTGGATAAGTGTGAAGTGGTGCATTTTGGAGGGTTGAACTTGAATGCTGAATATTGGATTAAAGACAGGATTCTCGGCATTGTGGAGGAACAGCAGGATCTTGGTGTTCAAGTGCATAGATCCCTTAAAGTTGCCACCCAAGTGGACAGTTATTTTGGCTTTCATTTACAGGGGGATCGAGTTTAAGAGCCGTGAGGTTTTGCTGCAGCCTACAAAACCCTGGTGAGGCCACATTTGGAATATTGTGTCCAGTTCTGGTTGCCCTACTATAGGAAAGATACAGAGGCTTTGGAGAGGATGCTAAGAAGGTTTACCAGGATACTACCTGGACTGGAGGGCTTGTCTTATGAAGAGAGGTGGACTAAGCTCAGATTTTTCTCTCTGGAGAGAAGGAGGAAGAGAGGTGACCTGATCGAGATATACAAGGTAATGAGAGGCATGGATAGAGTTGATAGCCAGAAACTTTTCCCCAGGATTGACTGGCACAAGGGGGCCATAGTTTTAAGGTGTTAGGAGGAAGGTATAGAGGTAGGTTCTTTACGCAGAGAGTTGTGAATGCATGAAATGCATTGCCATCGGTAGTGGTGGAAGCAGTGTCATTAGGGACATTTAAGTGACTGCTGGACACATACATGGACAGCAGTGAATTGAAGTCTGTGTAGGATTAGTTATTTTATGTTAGATTAGGAACAATCCTTGGCACAATATCGTGGGCAGAAGGGCCTCCTCTGTGCTGTCTGTTTCTATGTTCTATACCTCCTTATCTTCACATCCAAATCATTTGTATAAATGAGAAAAAGTAGTGGACCCAGCACCAATCCTTGTGGCACTCCAGTGGTCACAGGCCTCCAGTCTGAAAAACAACCCTCCACCACCACCATCCGGTATCTTCTATCTTTGAGCCAGATTTGTATCCAAATGGCTAGTTCTCCCTGTATTACATGAGATCTAACCTTGTTAACCAGGCTCCCATGAGGAACCTTGTTGAACGCCTTACTGAAGTCCATATAGATCACGTCTACCACTCTACCCTTACCAATCCTCTTTGTTCCTTCAAAATCCTCGATCAAGTTCGTGAGACATGATTTCCCACGCACAAAGCCAACCTGACTCTCCCTAATCAGTCCTTGCCTTTCCAAATACATGTACATCCTGTTTCTCAAGAATCCCTCCAATAACTTGCCCACCACCAACGTCAGGCTCACTGGTCTATAGTTCCCTGGCTTTTCCTTACCATCTTTCTTAAATAGAGGCACCATGTTAGCCAACCTTCCGTCTTCTAGCATGTCACCTGTGACTACTATTACAACTATCTCAGCAAGGGGCCCATCAATCACTTCCCTCGCTTCCCACAAAGTTCTAAGGTACACTCCATCTACAGTATTTTTTAATAATGTATGCCGCAAATGGGTAATCTGAAAATTACAATACTGTGCAGTCAGTTTTATATCAGATTGATGTCCCAATGAGACAGGGCATTCAGTCAGGCACCTTTCAAAGGGTAGAGGACTCTTCCATTCAGTGTTGAGAATGTAACGTGTTTAAACTGAGCTGCCTGCCTTCTACAACCTATCCTAAACTTGTTGCTATTTCCAGTGCTTCAAGCCATCAGTCAGCAACACTCGATAAACCAACTCCCCGTCATGGGGTCTCTTATTGCCAATAAACAGAGTATCGTCATGAAAGGATTCCCTGTAGTGTGATCCGTCACCGCAGCAGCTAGGACAATCAAACACTTTGAAATCACTGAAGCATCGCAGTGAAGAGTAATGATGGTTATTGTTTACATGCACAGTGTATTGCCAAAACCTTGCAGTTGCTTCCAATGTGAATCAACCAAGTGATGAGGCCTTCTATTTATGGTTTACAAATGTTATCCACTTTGTAATTCAAAGTGTTATTCATTCCCTTCAATGTTTAACATCAGAAGATGACAGTCAAAGGAATATATCAATTATAAATTTCAGTTTTTAGCAGTTGGTGGTGACTTAGAGTGGAATTCTCACCTTTGTAATAATGCTGGAGAGTTTAAGTTCCACTTCAGAAAATTATTTTCAAACTGCCATCATGAGGTAGTGGTTGTTGGTCAGAGGTGCTGCCTTTCTGATTAAATGCTCAATGAAGGAACTTTGATTAAGACAAAAAAAACTTTGAACTTATTTAAAGATCTGAATAATTGTCCCTGGAGTTAGCCTATGTATAACCCTCAATTGTTCATTAATGAGATTAATAGATCATTTTGCTATTCATGTGAGCATGTAATGCCCAAAATGGCTGCTATTTCTTCTGCAAACATTAATTACATTTCAAAAGTCATTTATGTGAATTTGTCATGAGCTGACACCATGAAAAGATAACCACATTAAAGTTCTTTTAGATTTTAAAACCTGTTCCTATTTTTTAAAAAAAATCCACTTTCACTGTTGTAACTTGTGCTGGAAGATTGCTTCACTGACAAAGGCAACAGGATGGGAGATAATTTTTAACCAAACTGTCCTGAGATTTTATTATACACCCTCTGGAGCAGGTGAGACTTGAACCCATGTCTATTGGTACAGTGGTAAGGATGCAATTACTGCACCACAAGAGCCCTAGCAGATGATGCTTCAATCAAGATGCTTTTCAAGGGCACGCTGACCATAATTTATGTAAGCATCTCTTAATTTAATGATCTATCCCCCTCCTACTTGTTCACTCTCCTGTACTCCATGCGTTCCATATTTCTCAGGTGGTGACTGGGAGATTACTGGCGAGTCACCTCTTGCTGCTGCTTGAGTATCATTGATTTTTGTGCACGAGTGCTGTGCACCTTTATATGCTGTATCATTGGCTCACTCAGCCACAAGGAGGCGAAGGGAAGAGATGGGTAACTCCATGGCTGAGGTCGGAGGGTAACCTTTAACAAATAATTAAAACATTTCATAAGGAAGAAACTGTCAGTACCCAGCATTAATTATCTAACTTGACTTACTTGGCCATTTATTGCCTGGTTCCATCACTGCTTGGAATCCTCGACCCCACCCAAATCTCAGCATGATGCCCTGTTCCAGTGTGTGCTTACCTCAGCCAGGATTAATAGACAAATTTGTCTTCACACCTTTTAATAAAGAAAGAATACTCACAACTAAATAATGCAGTGAAAAAGCAACAAATGTTTCAGGGAGTGCATGGTGGCATCTGAGTAAGACTGAATTATTGGAATACATCATTAAACTAACTCTCACTCTGCCTGCATCCACCCCTTCCAACTGATTTCCTCCTGCCTGGTTTTTGCCAGCAGCATTTGGTTTTATTTCCCCAGAACTGCTTAACTTATCCATCTATAAGTTTTGACAATTGGTGCTAGTATCTGAGTTAGGTGCTAATTCTGTTCTTAGCATTGGAATGCAATACAAGCCAAGGAAGGCACATGCCATTTGGCTTTTTCAATATAATTCCTCCTGAAAACACCACTCTTTAATTTGCCCACTGTCAATTTAGGTTTATGGTCCTTGGTTAAACTATTCCCTTGTTTTTAGATGTGAGCATGAAGATATTCATCTTTAGTTCTTGCACAATATGAACAAAAATCATTCTGCAGCTTAATTTCTATTTGTCAGCGTGTAGCATGTAAAACGAATAGTTCACCCTACAACTTTCTGACTTCAAATATCTTGAGGTTGGAGCCCCATAAATTAATTTGCTATTCCAATTTTGTATTCTGCGCTATCTTTGCAGGAATTTATTAGTCCTCAGCACTTTGGTCTATCAACTTTATTTGTATGGCTAAACTCAAAGTTCTCTAGATAGTGGAAATACATGATAATTCAACTAAGGCCTATTCACCTTAATTGATGAACAAGTTGTACCTTATAACTATCTTGTGAACTACTAATTTATTGTTAAATCAGAGATTTATCCTTATGCATAATCTTTTTTTGCTCTGAGCATCTCCTGGGTCCTTTCTTGAGCACTAAAATTTCCATTCTAATCTTAGTCAACATTTTACTAAAGTCCTCCCATGATTCAATACTGAAATGTTTGCCATGAGATCATTGAATGTTCAACAGGAATATTGGCTGTTTGAACATTTAACTAGATCAGGGATGCAGGTTGGCTCAAGTGGACTCATCAGAGAAGGGACTGAACTGAATATTTTCCTGTGTTATTGATCTGATTAGTGAGTAGGAATATTATGTAAATCATGGCAGCTTTTCGTTTGTAAAATATGAGTCTATGTTTCATATTCTGCTTCAGTGGACCAGATTGCAGATCCACAATGTTAGCATAATAGATATAGACATCAGCACAAAATCACAGTAAGAAATGAAATATAGAAAACACAAAGGAGGGAGGGCAAAATACCAGACAAGGATATGTATGGAAGTAATAAAATGTTTACTGTAAATAACTACAGCCCAATAACTGACTGGTGAAACAGCACAGCAGGGTATGTACTGACAGTACTCAACCAGACCATACTTGCCAAAGCCACTTTGTAATCTCTGAAATTCTGCAAGTTGATATCACTTGCTGGACAGTCCCAAGTATGCTAAGAATAGTACTAACCACAGATCTGAGATGATCAGTGGCCCACTTATATGAAGCCTGATATATTCAGATACAGGGATCTGTACTCTACAGAGGAACAGAACATACCCCGACATTGTCCTTTCTCCTGAATCAAACAAAATTTCAAGAGTCAGTGCCCCCTCCCCCTCCCCCTGGTTGATTCTTCAGGCAATTGGAGCTGCTTGATCAACCAATCAGCACCATTTTCTCATGCAGCCTAAATTGTTGCTCCTTTTGGAATTTGGAATCCTTGCATCGCTCCTGGAAGATTAAAAGATTACTGTTTACCAGTAGTCAAGTTCTGTACTACCAAGTGAGCATTAATAATGAAATGAGATTACAAGGAAAACCTAAGAAGAGTGCTTTCTCCTGAAGCATTCCCTAAAAGCAGCAGTGACCAAGCCATCACTTAAATCATAAAGCGCCCATTGAATCTTTATCTCTCTGTTCACTTGATATCTGCCAGACAGCTCCTCACAATGCCTGGCATGCTTTGGAGTCTCAATCAATTTCAAACTTATCTCCTACTTTTCTCTCTCATTCTGCATTTTGATGCTCCAAGCATTTGATAATTGCTACATTTTTGAGTGCGGGCAAGGTATTATTTTGGAGGTGGCAAGGTGGCTCAGCCTTGCAGCACCAGGCACACAGTTTTGTTTCCAGCCTCAGGCAACAGTCTGTGTAGAGTTTGCACATTTTCCCTGTGTCTGTGTGGGTTTCCTTTGGGTGCTGTGGTTTCCTCCCACAGTCCAAAGATGTGCAAGTTAGGGTGGATTGGCCATGTTAAGTTGTCCTGTAGTGTCCAGGGTTGTGTAAGCTAGGTGGGTAAGCCATGGTAATAATGTGGGGTTACAGCAATATGGTAGGGGACTGGGTTTGGGTGGGATGCTCTTCAGAGAGTTGGTGCAGACTCCTTGGTCTGAAATGCCTCCTTCCACACTGTAGGGAACCTATGTTTGTAATTGAAAACATGTAATAAAAAAAGCAAAGGAACCAAACAGAAGAAATGAAAGAAAATGGGAAAATGTGAAAGTGAATTTGGATGTTCTAACATTTAATGATGACTAACATATTGTGTTATTTGCTGGTAAACAACTGATGATTAAACCTGCATTGATTACACTGTAGTCATTAATCCTTCAGTGAAGTTTTCATCACTCAATGACTATGTGAACGGTTTGGTCATTGATGTCTACCAGCTTTTCGGCAGAATTAATGACCCACAAATGAAACTGCGGAAATGAGTGGCTTTGAAATCTGTAATATGTTGGATACATCAGATGATACATGGGAAAACTCTCATTTTTCATTTACTGAGGAATTCACTTCCCTCACAGTCAAAAATAACTGACCATAAGCATTAAATAAAAAAAAAGGTTTGTATCTAACAGAGGATAAAAATCGGTGTGAATCATTTCAAAGCATTAATCACAACCCAACAATTAGGCTCAGATGACAGATTTTTCTATTTTTCAGTAAGATTGCTACCTTCTTATAATCAGTCCCAGTTTTACAGAATGATCTTCTGCATCATTTTTCCTGGTGACTTCACACATTCTCCCTGTTGATTTCACCATTTATGTAAGTCTAATAGAAATAACATAGCAGTTCCATAGTCTGTGTTTTCAAAGTCAGATTTCTAAAGGTGAAAGTAACTGGAAAGTAAAATTACAGACGAAAAAATATATATGGTCTGGATTTTCTGCTCAAAACAACAGTGCAGCTAACTCATCTTGTATCAGTGAGGACCTAGAATAGCAAGTTCCACCAATGACACATTTTATAGTTAAATATGCAAATCAGAAAATTGCTGTGTAACATGCCTTGCTGCTTCAAAGGCTGTACAAAAATTATGCCTTGCTTAGACACTCCATGATTGAAACACATGGCAGATTTTCTGGCAATGTAGGCCCCTTCATTCCAGTGAAAATAACTTTTCAATAGTATAAGTTCTAAATATTGTGAATGGGATTCTGAGTATTGCTGGAAATTCAAAAACAAAACTGAGAGACTTTAAACATCTCAACTTTTGCTGTTGACTTTCTCTCTCACTCACTGCCTTGATCACAGCTTTCTTTTCCCCTTTCTATTTTACGTTGTGTTTTGCTTGACGTTGTGTTCAATGCTGCAACTGTCTTCCTGTTACAGATGCAGTGTCGCTCATTAACCTTCAATTTGGCTGGGTAAGGACTTACATACAATGGTCTGTTCATTGCAAGTCCCAGAGGCACTCATTTGAGATTTGGCTGACAGAAATATGCTAGTATCTAGAAAATAAATCTGTGATCTGACCTCTCCTGACTGCAAAATTCACCCAAGTAAATTGTTAGGCTCCATCTTTTTTTTTGTGTTTTCAGGTGTGGGCATCATTGGCAAGGCTGGTGTTTATTGTTCATCCCCAGCTGCTCTGAGGGAATAATGCTAGGCTACTTTCTGTTAAGTGATTAAAAAATTTGCTTAAGAGGACAGTTGCGAGTCAGTCATATCAATGTGGTTCTGGACTCAAAAGTAAACCAGACTGGGGAGAAACAGTAGAATTTGTTTTTTTTTTGATAAATAACATAAGCAGTTTGATTTTTGTGAAAAATCAAATAAGTTTATTAGTATTTTAATACATTTAAAAAATTATGGTGATATTTCGGCAAGTCATATACATTCTCAGTGACAAAGTTCCAACACTATTTTAATGATATTTTGAAATGTTTTTCACTGTCTGTTCAAAAACACTCTTTTTTTTTCAAATTATTAATACCTGTCACTAACCTACATCAACACCTCACCCCACCATCACAGTAATCAACCCAAAATTGGTACTGCTTATTTCACTCAGCGTAGCATTCATAAGGATCAGTTAACATTTCAAAATTGACAGATCCCTTTAAGTATCATTTACTGCTTGAAGGCTATTGATTTTCCTATAGTTTCAACAAGGTCACTGCAAACTGAAAGGTCAATCATTTATTGATTACAACGCAGAGAAATCATCTTTATTTGCTTTGAGTTTAAGCAATAGTACAGGAACCATCTGGATTGGCTGTGGGGCCAGTTCTTCATAGTGACAATAAGCTTGAAGTCATTAGCAGGAAGCTGAATAAATGCTGTAGATGGAGTTACAACACTTGGAGAAATGTGTGGAACAAAGTTACTTGAGAGTGTAGTTGATTCAAGTAATATTGAACAGTGAGACAATTAAGGCTTTGGAGCACAATATTTTTTGAATCTTGGTTACTTTTATTTCTGTGGATGCCAGTTGTTTGGTGAAAAAGGAATAGGTCATTTAGTGTTATATGTAAAATAAATGCTCAAAATATTAGTGTTCCAATAGTATAGCTGTTAGGCAAGGATATATCCACAGTGCATGGCTGAGGCATGGGGAGAGACCATTCCACCACCTAAGCTTGTTCTGCCATTCTATTGAATATGTAAGACATTTTAACTCCCATCTTGGTTTGATAACCCCTAACAACCATATCCAACTAAAGTCTGTCAATCATAAAATTGAAATTTTCAATTGAGTATTTCCTCAAAGGTTTTTTTTAGGGCTGAGTGTTCTAGATTTCCAGTCATCGTTGTATCAAGACATCTTTGCTGATACTATTTTTGAACCATTTTGTGTTATCTCCATGGTTATCTATCCCACCCTTAACGCTCAATTTCCTCCAAGGCAAAATAATTTGTCTCTATCACCCATCAAGTCATTTAACAATTTAAACAGCAATTTATTCACTCCATGCCTGAAGTGAGTCTATACGATGCAATTAATCATTATCATTTAACTATGTTAGGTCAGGTATCAATCCAGCATCTCCTAAATTGAGGTGTTCAGAACTGAAATGCAATACTCCATATGGGGACCGTATAGAACTTTAAATAGTTGTTACATAAATGCCGTTCCTTTACATTCCAGACCCCTGGAGAGAAAAGCCAGCATTCCATTAGATGTTTCCATTTTGAAAAAAATCTTTGTTGCCTTTCTTGAGAGAGTAACCTTAATTGCGCATATATTGAGGGAACAGATGCTAACCTTTTCAAAGTAGTCTATTTAATATATAAAAAAAACTTAAAATCTGGAGTCTGCAATTACCTAGGGAAATCTTAATTTTCTGTAATGTTTTTGAGTCATTTTGCAAGAGTTTGGATCAGCAAAACAAAAGGTTTTGTTTGATTAAAATGAAGGCTGACTAAAGAAGGATGACATTTTCTTGATGCTTTCTCACTTAAAACCTATTAGGAACATGGTATTCCTCTCAAGTAAAAGTTATCCAATTCATACAAGCAAAACTGATTCGACAGTATTTTAGAAAAAGGACAACATTTTTTTTTCAAGCAATGGAGATAACTGGGATGTGGGGGGAGAGTAAAATCGAGAAACGTACAACATCATGCTTTGTTTAGCCCCTGGAGATCTGCAGCCTGCAAGATCCAGTACTAGAACACCAATAAGCTGCAATTCAATCTCAAAGTGATACTTTAATCACAGGGTATTCCTTTAATCAAATTGGGAAAATGGAATTTCCTAACTGCAAATAAAGCTTGCTGGAGGATGATGGTAATGCCTCATTATGTTGAGAATGAAAAGCAGACAATATATCCTGAAGGTGGTTGGTTTTGTTCCTTTGTAAGACATTTCTCACAGAAGTGATAGGCTGTAGTTCTATCAGTGTTGACATGTACATGATCTGTGGTGTTGTGAAACAAATGTTTCAAGGAGGTTCAGTTGTTCTAGTCTAGCTATATAAGCTGAAAATGTGTTGCTGGTTAAAGCGCAGCAGGTTAGGCAGCATCCAAGGAACAGGAAATTCAACGTTTCAGGCATAAGCCCTTCATCAGGAATGGGGGGAAGAGAGCTTCTCCAAGGAAGGCATCCTTGCAAGAGGATTCGCGGTAGGTTAAAATCTTCGAGGAAAAAGTGAGGTCTGCAGATGCTGGAGATCAGAGCTGAAAATGTGTTGCTGGTTAAAGCGCAGCAGGTCAGGCAGCATCCAAGGAACAGGAAATTCAACATTTCGGGCATAAGCCCTTCATCAGGAATGGGGGGAAGAGAGCTTCTCCAAGGAAGGCATCCTTGCAAGAGGATTCGCGGTAGGTTAAAATCTTCGAGGAAAAAGTGAGATCTGCAGATGCTGGAGATCAGAGCTGAAAATGTGTTGCTGGTTAAAGCGCAGCAGGTCAGGCAGCATCCAAGGAACAGGAAATTCAACATTTCGGGCATAAGCCCTTCATCAGGAATGGGGGGAAGAGAGCTTCTCCAAGGAAGGCATCCTTGCAAGAGGATTTGCGGTAGGTTAAAATCTTCGAGGAAAAAGTGAGATCTGCAGATGCTGGAGATCAGAGCTGAAAATGTGTTGCTGGTTAAAGCGCAGCAGGTCAGGCAGCATCCAAGGAACAGGAAATTCAACATTTCGGGCATAAGCCCTTCATCAGGAGGGCTTATGCCCGAAACATCGAATTTCCTGTTCTTGGATGTTGCCTGACCTGCTGCGTTTTAACCAGCAACACATTTTCAGCCCTGATCTCCAGCATCTGCAGACCTCACTTTTTCCTCTAACTATATGAGTCCATCTGTCCTACTTCTCCAATATTGTTCCATGTTTCTCTTAAATTGCAAATACATCACCCCATTTGTACCATCTGCGCTCGCACCAAGATCCAATTTTATTTTCTGAGCATCCAAAATCTCACCATCATATTTTAACCACTGTCCCTTCACTCGTCTTAGCTTCAGTTTTATGTTCTTCAAAATGGGGTGGTGTCCCGTTCTCGAGTCCTTAGCCCTTTACCATTACTCTGCATTTAATATTGGGCAATTGAAGAAACCTTGACTCCTGAGACAGTGGTCATGATTGATATAGTAATAAGGATGGAGTTTGTAACTTCACTGTCACTCCTGAGTGCTGAGGAATATTGTCATTAAAAATAATATTACGAATGTATATAGAGATGTCATGAGATGAGATTGATGGCAGCACAAATGAGAATAACAAGGGAATTCACAAACGATAGATGCAATGTTTTATGATAAGCCTCATACAGGATCTGTCTGGTTTCAGTACTGGCCTTGTTATTATAGTATACATCACTATGTTCTCTATATATAATATATTCCACTTAGAAATTACTATTGGGAGTATCATCATAAAAACCATATTCTTTTTTATTGCCTTCATTTTTAAACATTAAATTAAGGAATCTGTGTAAAAAGGATGGCTACAATTTTAAAAAGCATGTTCACTAGAGCACACCGAGAGTTTTACACAAAGTTGCTTTCCTCTGAAACAAAAGGAGTAAAAAGATAGACACTGCAGAGCCAAGAGGTTCTGAATTAATGACAAAACTGCTTGGCAACAACATTCTGATCAGCTATTGGTGGTGCCTGGGTCATTGTCTAAAAGGTAAAAACAATGACTGCAGATGCTGGAAACCAGATTTTGGGTTAGTGGTGCTGGAAGAGCACAGCAGTTCAGGCAGCATCCGAGGAGCAGCAAAATCGACGTTTCGGGCAAAAGCCCAGGGCTTTTGGTATATTGGGTCCAGGTCGATGTGTTTGTTGATGGAGTTTATGGATGAATGCCATGCCTCTAGGAATTCCCTGGCTGTTCTCTGTCTGGCTTGCCCTATGGTAGTAGTGTTTTCCCAGTCGAATTCATGTTGCTTGTTGTCTGAGTGTGTGGCTACTAGGGATAGCTGGTCGTGTCATTTCGTGGCTAGTTGGTGTTCATGTATGCGGATTGTTAGCTGTCTTCCTGTTTGTCCTACATAGTGTTTTGTGCAGTCCTTGCATGGTATTTTATAAACTACATTAGTTTTGCTCATGTTGGGTATTGGCTCCTTTTGTTCTAGTAAGTTGTTGTCTGAGCGTGGCTGTTGGTTTGTGTGCCGTTATGAGTCCTAGGGGTCGCAGTAGTCTGGCTGTCAGTTCTGAAACGCTCCTGATGTATGGTAGTGTGGCTAGTCCTTTTGGTTGTGGCATGTCCTCGTTCCATGGTCTATCTCTTAGGCATCTGTTGATAAAGTTGCGCGGGTATCCGTTTTTGGCGAATACCTTGTTCCTCTTCCTCTTTTCACAGTTCTGGTGTACTGCAGTGTGTTGTAGCTCTTTTGAATAGTGTCCTGATGCAGCTTCATTTGTGTGTGTTGGGGTGGTTACTTTCATAGTTTAGGACTTGGTCTGTGTGTGTTGTTTTCCTGTGTACCCTTGTGGTGAATTCTCCGTTCGGTGTTCTCTGTACTATCACGTCTAGGAATGGGAGTTGGCTATCCTTTTCTACTTCTCTCGTGAATCGGATTCCTGTGAGTGTGGCGTTGATGATCCGGTGTGTTTTTTCTATTTCCATGTTTTTGATGATTACGAACGTGTCATCGATATATCTGACCCAGAGTTTGGGTTGAATTTGTGGTAGGGCTGTTTGTTCTAACCTTTGCATAACTGCCTCTGCTATGAGTCCTGAGATTGGTGATCCCATGGGTGTTCCGTTGATTTGTTCGTATATCTGATTGTTGAATGTAAAGTGTGTAGTGAGGCACAAGTCCAGTAGTTTAAGTATGCCGTCTTTGTTGATAGGTTCCGCGTCCTGTTTTCTGTTCTGTATGTCCAGTAGGTTGGCTATTGTTTCTCTGGCTAGGGTTTTGTCAATCGAAGTGAACAGTGCCGTCACGTCGAATGAGATCATGGTTTCTTCTTTGTCTATGTGTGTATTCTTGATGGCGTCCAAGAATTCCTGTGTTGATTGTATGGAGTGTTTGGATCCGCTGACCAGGTGTTTCAGTTTCTGTTGTAGTTCTTTGGCCAGTTTGTATGCTGGTGTCCCTGGTAGTGATACTATGGGTCTGAGATAGCTTTCCAAATTTAGTCCCCAGATGTTAATGCGGCACAATTTGCAAAGTTGACATGATTTCTTTGTTGTTATATCTGGTGCCTAGGAGAAAGTGAGGACTGCAGATGCTGGTGCCTAGAGCAGTCCCAGATGGTCAATCCAGTTTGCTTCCTTTTTTGAGATTTTATAGCATTTGATCCAACTGAGCAACTTGCTAGGCTATTTAAGAGTGTATAGGTCGGAGGCTAGAAGAACACAGCAAGCCAGGCAGCATCAGGAGATAGAGAAGTCGATGTTTCAGGTGTTACCTGTTTTCAGGACTCTTCAAGCTATTTCAGAGGGCAGTTAAGAGTCAGCTATGGTGCTGTGGATCTGGAGTTACATGTAGGCCAAAGGACGGCAACTTGCCTCCTTTTCCTCAAGGGCATTGTTAAACCAGATGAGGTTTTCTGTCAATTGGCAATGATTAATTGTCATCATTAGAGATTTCTAGTTCCAGATTTTTATTGAATTCAAATTTTATCATCTAATATGGTAGGATTCAAGCGCAGGTCCCCACAACATCAGTCTACCTTTGGAATACCATTACAGTGACAATGTCATTATACCATCACCTCCCAATAGCTTTCAACATTTTTTAGAACTGCAAGGCATTGTTGTTCCACAAAAGACTGAGGGGAGATACCTTAAGACAGAGAAGTTTTCTTTCTCACTCTCTCAAATCTTGTTCCTTATCTTTTTCTACCCATAATATCTGTGTCAAACTTTGTCTTTTTACCTGTCTTAGTTGCAAGTCTGTGTGTGTCTGTGTGTGTCTGTGTGTGTCTGTGTCTGAGATTTTTAAAAGTAACACATTTAACTAAGGCAGTAGTGAATTCAGAAATCTTTCTTTTTTTCTGCCATTTTATTAAAGTTGTGTGTTGTAATAAATACTTAGTTTTGGTTAATAATGATAACTGGTGTGAATTGATTTTGCTCTGTGTAGCAGTCAGTCAGCAGTAGTCAACTTGGTGGTCTCACTGGGACCTCATTTATTTAGTGTTGGTTGTGGGACGTTGGGCACATCCTTTCCTATCAAATGCTGTTTGTTCTGAATCATGTCACCCTATTGTTCAGGAGTTCAATATTTGCATACAGTATGTAAAAATGAGAACCGGCAATCCACGTTCAAAACAATATGTAGTCTGACCACTAACAGTGGCTGTGTTTGAGGGTGAGTTACCACTGGTCATTCAGCTGTCACACCTTCTGTACATATCCCTGCAGCACAAAACATCATGCACTGAGTTCTGAGCTTTCCTTTGTGTCATGCAGAGGACTTTCAGAGCTGACGTGTGCCCATAGCACTCATTACAGCCGAGACGAGATTTATTGATTCGCACAGTGAAATTTTATTCATTAATTGCATTTCGATTACCTTCAGGGACTGACAGGGAAGCAGCTGCTTCACTCCTGGGAGGCATTGGTTGAGGGCTAGGGCGGCAGATGAGTTCTGTCATTTTCAATGTTGTCCTCACTGGTCACAAGTCAGTCCTTATGCTTTTCCTCCAGTGGAGAATGAAGTAAATCGATGCTGCCTGAGAAACTGCATAACTTGGCTTCAGAAGTTTTGAGATGCTAGAGTTATCCTCACGAGAAGAGTGGCAGTTTTTTTAAGTTGGGCATGAAGTGCATGGATATGGCAAGTGAGGATTAGCAGTGCTTCCATTCTACTGCGAGAATCAGTGCTGTGCATTTGAAATTGAGAAATTTACAACACAGAATTTGAGCCATCATGTCAATACCGGCTAATGAGTAGCCATCCAGTCTAAAACTATTTATCAGGTTTTGGACTATAGTCTTATAGTTTCCAGCACTTTAAGTGTATATCAAAATATCTTTATAAATATTATAAGAGTTTCTGCCTCTACTAACCTTCCAAACAGTGAGTTAACAATCCCCAACATCCCTCTGTGTGCCAACATTTCTCTTTAAATCTCTGAACACTTCCACCAAATCTGCACCTACTTATTCCCCATTTCTGAGTGATGCATAGATTTTTCAATACACACTTTATCTAAGTCCCTTTTATAATTTTATGCATCTCAATTAGAGATCCCCCTACTTTGCCTATTTTGGTCTAAAGAAAATAATCCGAGTCTGACCAACCTTTCTTCATAACGAACATACTCAAGGCCAGGTGACATTCTCGTAAAGCTCCTCTGGGACCTTCTCTTGAACATTTACATCCTTTTCTCTTCTGCTGTGACCAGAATTGCATGCAATACTCCAGCTGTGATCAAAGCAGTGTTTTACAGATTTCCAACATATCCTCCATCCTCCAGTATTCTAAGCCTCTTAATAAAGGTATATACTTCACATTCTGTTTTAACCACATTATATATTTGTCCGACTGCTTTTAGGCATCAATAGAAGTATACTCCAAGGTCCCATTGTTACTCTAAATTTCTCATTATGTTTCCATTTACTGTGTACTCCATGATTTTGTTAGTCTTCTCCAAATGCATTACTTCTCCGTTCTTCAGATTGCTGTTATTCTGCCCAGTCTCTCTTCTTCATTATCAACCATGTGGACAATTTTTGTATTCTCTATAAACTTCTGAATCGTACCCACTTCACAATCTAGATTAGGAAAAGCAATGGATCTAGGACCTAGCCTCGCAAGATCCAACCAGAAACATCTCCTTGATTCATAAAAAAACACCTATTGATCCGTTTCCTTTGCTTTCTGCGTCTGAGCTGACTGTGGATGCAAGTTGACACTTGGGCTTGGATCAAATGTGAGTTTATTTTTGTGATCAATCTACCATGTGCATTATAGTGTCTCTGCACAGGTTGATGAGAAAGCAAGTCATATGGAATTTTCCAAAAACTACCACATCAAGCGTATTATCCTTATTGACCTTCATTGTTGGCATACTATATCATTTAAAACTTCTCTTGACACATCCAAATTACTGTCGTTCAGTAATTTTTTTTATATATGTATATATGTAATCACCTCACCTTATCTGACTCCCCAAAGCCTGTTCACCATCTAAAGGCACAAGTCAGGAGTGTGATGGAATACTTCTTTACAAAGCCACTACCTGTCATCACTCTCTGATGAAGGAGCAACCCTACAGTCCTCTGGGACGATGACAACTTAGATGTGGAATCTTAATCAGCAATGGAGACACCTCAGGCACTGAAGTAAATGCAATGCATTGAATCCCTGGCTTGAACCAGGGAAAAGTGGATATATTTTGACATCCCTCTGGGGTAGATGGGACTTGAATTTGGATATTCTGATTCAGAGAGTTGAACACTACCACTGAGCCATAGCAGCCTCATGGTAAATTGGATCTTCAGTCAAATTCTGTCTGCAATGAGCTGACGATTTGTGTGTGTGATATTAGTTGAGGACAATGGGAGATGGGTTCCTTGCTTCTCTTCGAAGTATTAGGTAGTTCTGGATGTGCCCACCATCCAAGGATGCCTTTGCTCGCCTCCAACTTACTCCATTCACTTGGACCCCCTGAGTCGGTCTCTTACCCTCCCTCAACCTCTTTATATCCAACTGTTGCTGTGACATTGACGGCCTCAACCTATCCACCCCTCTCACCCACTCCAACCTCTTGCCCTTGCAACACACAGCCCTCCATTCCCTCTGCTCCAACCCCAACCTCACCATCAAACCAGCAGTCATTGGGAGTGCAGTGGTAGTTTGGCGCACTGACCTCTGCACTGCTGAAGCCAGCTGCCAACTTGCAGATACCTTCTCCTACCACTTCCTCGACCACGACGTCCACCCTTCACCAAACCATTATCTCCGAGATCACCCACAACCTCATCGCCTCAGGGAATCTCCCGCCCATAGCCTCAAACCTCATAGTCATAGTCCTGATGAAGGGCTTTTTGCCCAAAACATCGATTTTGTTGCTCGTTGGATGCTGCCTGAACTGCTGTGCTCTTCCAGCAACACTAATCCAGAATCTGGTTTCCAGCATCTGCAGTCATTGTTTTTACCTCATAGTCATAGAACCCCACACTTCCCGATTCTACCTCTTACCCAAAATTCACAAATCCCCAGTCAACGCCTTCTCCTGCCCCACTGAACATATCTCCTCAGACTATGACACCGTCCTGTCTCCCCGGTCCAGGAACACCCCACATACATTCAGAACACCACCCACACCCTCCACCTCCTCCATGACTTTTGTTTCCTGGCCCCCAGTGCTTCATCTTCACCATGTCCATCCACCATGGTGAAGGCCTCCAAGTCTTCCATTTCTTCCTCTCCTGCCAACTCAACAAGTACCTTTCCACCAACACATTCAATCGATTGGCTGAACTGGTTCTCGCTCTCAACAACTTCTCCTTTGAGTCCTCTCACCTTCTCCAGACCAAAGAGGTAGCCATGCCTGCTACTTCATCGGGTATGTGGAACTGTCCACCTTCCACAGCTACACCGGCATCATTCCCCACCTTTTCCTCTGCTACATTGATGACTGTATCGACACCACCTCGTGCTCCCACAAGGAGGTTGAACAGTTCATCAACTTCACGAGTTCACCTGGACATTCTCAGACACCTGCCTCCCTTTCCTGGACCTCTCCATCTTCATTTCCGGTGACCAACTCAACACGGACATCTACTACAAACCCAGTGACTCTTACAGCTACCTGGACTACACCTCCTCCCAACTGCCCTGCTGTGAAAACGTTATCCCGTCCTCCCAATTTCTCCACCTCCATCACTTCAGCTCCCAGGAGGAGCAATTCCACTCCAGAACATCTCAGATGGCCTTCTACTAAAAGGACCACAATTTCCCTTCCACATTGACAACAGCGCATCTCCTCCACTTCCCACACCTCTGCCCTTGAACCCCACTCCTCCAACTACACCAAGGATAGAACTCCCCTGGATGTCATCTTCCACCCCACCAGTCTCTGGCTACAACGCATCATCCCCTACCATTTCTTCCAGCTACAGTCAGACCCCACCACCAGACCTATATTCCCCTCGCCACCTCTTTCAGCATTCTGCAGAGACCAATTCCTCCGTGACTCCCTCATTAGGTCCATGTCCTCCACCAACCCACCCTCTCCTCGCAGCTCTTTCCCTTGCAGCAGAAAAAAGTGTGTAGTCTGTGCCCATCCCTCTCCCCTCACCTCCATCTACAGCCTCAAAGAATCCCTCTACATCCAGCTGAGATTTTCCTGAACATCTAAACACCTCATCTACTGTGTCTGTTGTTCCCAATGTAGTCTCCTCTACATTGGGTCAACAGAACGCCAACTTATGGTATGGTTCAGGGAACATCTCTGGGGGACACGCACCCAACAACCCCACCGCTGATCACTTCAATGCCCCCTCCCACTCTGACAAGGACATGTAAGTCCTGGGCATCCTCCATCGCTAAATCCAAGCCATCCGATGCCTAGAGGAGGAACGCCTCATCTTCCACCTTGGGACCGTCCAACCACACCACATGAATGTCGATTTCACCAGTTTCCTCATCTCCCCTTCCCCCACCTTATCCCAGATCCAACCTTCCAGCTCAGCACTACTATCATGAATTGTCCCATCTGTCCATTTTCCTTCCCACTTTTCCTCTCCATCTTCCACTCGACCCTATCACCATCAGTCTCCACCTTCATTTACCTATCACATTCCCAGCTACCTTACCCCCCAACCCTAACCCTTCCCATTTATCTCTTTACCCCTTTGGGCCCTTCTCCCACATTCCTGAGGAAGAGTTATGCTCGAAACATCAACTCTCCTGCTCCTCGGATGCTGCCTGAACAGCTGTGTTTTTCCAGCACCTCACGGTTTGACTCTGATCTCTAACATCTGCAGTCCTCACTTTCTCCTAGTCCTGGGTGTACAGGTATCTTGAAGGTCAAAAGTCAGAGCTTGGAATCATGGAGGACGGACAGATGAAAATGTGTGGAAGAAGCCAGTAATAGGTAACATGCAGATGGATTGCAATGAAAGGGCATTGAAATGTTTGTGTGAATATTTTATTGGGATAATATGCTGCACTCAACTGTTACTGTACTGACTTTCATCCTGACTATTGGGCTGGGGCAGAAAGTTATATCTTCCTCTGTGGTTCAGGGTATGAAGCATGACCTGGGACTGAAGCCACTAATCACTTCCAGAAAGGGCAGCTGCATGTGAGCATGGCCTGATCTGAAAAAGGATAACCTGCTCAATTCTAGTTCATTTGTTGTTTGAGCTTTCAGGTCACCAGGTTGAGCAATGGCTGAGCTGATGCTGGGTCATTTTATACGTTGTATCCAGCAAAAATTTAAAGGTTAAAAAAGTGCTGAAGATTAGACCAGACAGGAACTCCTGGATCACCTTTTAGGGGATGTTATAACCAACAAGAACACAAAATGTTAACCTCCACGTGAAACGTATCCATTTTCTAATTGCTCATAATTAGCCCTTAAAAGATTTGTGACTTTTTTTGTGGAAATTACATGAATTATATATTATTCTGAATAAATAAGCAAAGATGCTGTGACTGATTAATGATTTACATGATACAATCGAGTGTAATTTGGAATGCTTGTTCTAGAAATGTGATGTTTCCATTTGACTCTCTCTGCTGTCTTGCTATCTTTACTGCGTTATTCTGCAGTCGTCTACAGCTAATCCAGGTTTATTTTATTCTTTCCTGAGATGTGAGTAGTGCTGGCCAGGCCATTATTTCTTGTCCACCTCTATAATTGCTCATCAGAAGGTGATGGTGAACTGCCTTCTTGAACTTCCACAACCTGCCTGGTGAAGGAACACCCACAGTGTAATTTGTGGAGGACTTCTCGCATTTTAACTCAGGGACAGTAAAGGACCAGTGATAACTGCAGAATAGTGAGTCACTTTTGTACCAGAACATGTGAATATTGTTACTCCCATACATCTGCAATGCTGATCCTTCTACATGATAGATGTTATCTGTTTGGAAGGTGCTGAGAAAGGATATTTAGTGAGTTGAGTTATTGGCTGTGAGACTGCTGGATACGGCGTGTGTTAAGCCTTTTTGTTCTTGGTTATTAACAAAAGAAAGTATTTTGGGACTTAGAAGCTTGGGGTAAAATAATGATATTTGCAGATCAGTTTGTAGTAGTTTAAGTTTGAGCATCACACAGGAAGAATGTTGCACAGGATTTAATTTTATAGACTGAAGGCGCACACAGGTAATGTTTCTAATTTGTGTTATTACTAATGTGCTAAGTCATTGTTTCAGCATTACTGGGTATTTTCATACCAGGAAAGGCTGATGGTATAGCTTTCCCAATCCCTGATGTCCTAACTTTTCACAGCTAAGTGTAGGGAAAAGGGAAAAAGAAAGAAAGACCGTGATTTATACCAGACACTGTACACCTCAGGATATCTAAAAGTAGTTTACAGTATATGAAGTACTTTTTGAAGTAATGCTACTTTCTTTAGGCTTCTATTTTGCATTTTTTAATATCTATTGGGTTTACCCAAGGTGTTGCCAACAGCAGGGTATACCCACTTGTAGTTTTCCTTGCTTCAATAAAAAACAAAAATATTCCATTCATGGTAATGTAAGCTTACACATACAATGCTTTTGATTGCGAGTGACCTGATGTATTTGGACTTGTCTGAGGATCAAATTAAAACCGATGATCAGCCTGCTCCATCCCAACCTCCAATCATTGATCGGATGATTCTGTTCCTGAGCTAGTTAGCCATCATTCTGAGGTACATTCTCTCCTCCTTTCCATGCATTCAGCCTGCACGATCAACCCTTGTCAATGACCAGTCTCCAATGATTGATCAGTTTGACCACTGATGAAAAATCCCGAATGTATCACATCTATTAAATGCCAGATGATCTTTAAGTCATGAGGACATCTGCTTGTTTTCCTTTGAAAGAGGGCTATCTCTCCGTTTTAATGAACCTTGACCCCAAGCCATGCTTGTTGGGATTGCTCATGTAGGCCATTTCCTTGGAACTTTTGTATCATCCAATCAATTATAGCGGATTCACACAACACGACCCTGTGGTCAACCGCACTTTGTTTTGCTCACAAATGATCAGCTATCACATCTAGTGCCCTGCAACTGGTTTTAATAGAACATATTGTGTCATTTTGCTGAGTTATAGCATTTAATTTAAACACGCACAGATTCTTTCAGAAGCTGCTCAAGACATAGCCCAGTGTTTATGTCAACATCCAATCAATTCAGCTTTCAATAGTACAGACTTCATCTGTTTTTTTTCCTTAATTCAGTTGACCCAGTAAATTTAAGGTTACTATCAACACTTTGGAATACCAGTTGGGTTAGTCTTTCTGTAGTGACCGGCTGTCTGGTGGTGTTTTTGAAGTCGCGGGGTAAGTCCAGTTCGTGTTTTTTTTCAAACAGCTAAAAGTTTTAAAGTTTTTTTTTAAGCGCCTAGCGGACCCGGAAGCTGGTGCCACGCTAGGTTACCTGGGTAGGGTTTTTTCTTATAAAAGCGCGCAGGTATGTTGGTATGTTGCCTCCCAGGTGCAAGGGTACGTGATGTCTCTGATCATGTTTTCCGGGTCCTTAAGGGGGAGGGGGTGCAGCCCCAGACCGTGGTCCACGTTGGCACCAACGACATAGGTAGGAAGAGGGGTGAGGATGTCAGGCAGGCTTTCAGGGAGCTAGGTTGGAAGCTCAGAGCTAGAACAAACAGAGTTGTTGTCTCTGGTTTGTTACCCGTGCCACGTGATAGAGAGTTGAGGAATAGGGAGAGAGAGCAGTTGAATGCGTGGCTACAGGCATGGTGCAGGTGGAGGGATTCCGGTTTCTGGACAACTGGGGTTCTTTCTGGGGAAGGTGGGACCTCTATAAACAGGATGGTCTACACCTGAACCTGAGGGGCACCAGTATCCTTGGGGGGAGGTTTGCTAGTGCTCTTTGGGAGGGTTTAAACTAACTCTGCAGGGGCATGGGAACCTGGACTGTAGCTTCAGGGTACAGGACCTTGAGTGTAGGGAGGTTAGGAACAAGGCATCGATTTCGAAGGAAAGTGCCTGTAAACAGAAAGGTGGCTTGAAGTGTGTATACTTCAATGCCAGAAGTATAAGAAATAAGGTAGGTGAACTTGCAGCGTGGGTTGGTACCTGGGACTTCGATGTTGTGGCCATTACAGAGTCGTGGGTAGAACAGGGGCAGGAATGGCTGTTGCAGGTTCCAGGGTTTAAATGTTTTAGTAGGGTCAGACATGGGGGTAAAAGAGGGGGAGGTGTGGCATTGCTTGTCAAGGATAGCATTACAGCGGTGGAAAGGACGATGGAGGAAGATTTGCCATATGAGGTAGTTTGGGCTGAGGTTAGAAATAGGAAAGGTGAGGTCACCCTGTTAGGTGTTTTCTACAGGGCTCCCAATAGTCCGAGAGAAGTAGAAGATAGTATTGCGAGGATGATTCGGGAGAAGAGTGAAAGTAGCAGGGTGGTTGTTATGGGGGACTTTAACTTCCCAGATATTGACTGGGAAAGCTATAGCTCGAGTTCGTTAGATGGGTTGGTGTTTGTCCAATGTGTGCAGGAGGGTTTCCTGACACAATATGTAGACAGGCCAACAAGAGGTGAGGCTATACTGAATTTGGTTCTAGGTAATGAACCAGGCCAGGTGTTAGACTTGGAGGTAGGTGAGCACTTCGGGGACAGTGACCACAACTCGGTGACTTTTACTTTAGTGATGGAGAGGGATAAGTGTGCACTGCAGGGCAAGAGTTATAGCTGGGGGCAGGGAAATTATGATGCGGTGAGGCATGACTTAGGATGCGTGGATTGGAAAAACAGGCTTCAGGATAAGAACACTAATGATATGTGGAGATTGTTCAAGGAACACCTATTGAGTGTCCTTGATAAGTATGTACCAGTCAGGCATGGAGTTAAGGGTCTTGTGAGGGAGCCGTGGTTTAATAGGGAATTGGAATCCCTTGTGAAAGGGAAGAGGGTGGCCTATGTAAGGATGAGGCGTGAAGGTTCAGTTGGGGCGATTGAGAGTTATAAGGTAGCCAGGAAGGATCTGAAGAGAGAGCTAAGAGCAGCGAGAAGGGGACATGAAAAGTCCTTAGTTGGTAGGATTAGGGAAAACCCAAAGGCTTTCTATAGGTATGTCAGGAATAAAAGGATGACTAGGGTAGGTATCGGTCCAGTCAAGGATAGTAGTGGGAAGTTGTGCGTGGAGGCGGAGGAGATTGGTGAGACACTAAATCAATACTTTTCGTCAGTATTCACTCTGGAACGGGACTCTGTTGCTGGTGTGAATATTGAGTCACAAGTGATTAGAATGGATGGCCTTGAAGTATGTAGGGAAGAGGTTTTGGGAGTACTGGAAAGGATGAAAATAGATAAGTCTCCTGGGCCTGATGGCATTTACCCTAGGATCCTCTGGGAAGCTAGGGAGGAGATAGCAGAGCCATTGGCCTTGATTTTTATGTCGTCATTGTCAACGGGAATAGTACCAGAAGACTGGAGGATAGCAAACGTGGTCCCCTTGTTCAAGAAGGGGAGTAGGGACAGCCCGAGTAACTATAGGCCAGTGAGTCTCACTTCTGTTGTGGGCAAAGTCTTAGAGAGAATTGTAAGGGATAAGATTTATGAACATCTGGATAGGAATAATGTGATCAAGGATAGTCAGCATGGTTTTGTGAAGGGCAGGTCGTGCCTCACAAACCTTATTGAGTTCTTTGAGAAGGTGACTAAGGAGGTGGATGAGGGTAAAGCAGTAGATGTGGTGTATATGGATTTTAGCAAGGCGTTCGATAAGGTACCCCATGGTAGGCTAATGCAAAAACTACGGAGGTCTGGCATTGAGGGTGCATTAGAGGTTTGGATTAGGAATTGGCTGGCTGGAAGGAGACAGATGGTAGTAGTTGATGGACTAGGTTCATCTTGGAGTGCAGTTACTAGCGGTGTACCACAGGGATCTGTTTTGGGACCGTTGCTGTTTGTCAGCTTTATAAATGATCTAGAGGAGGGGCTTGAAAGCTGGGTGAGCAAGTTTGCGGATGACACAAAGGTCGGTGGAGTTGTGGACAGTGAAGAAGGATGTGGCAGGTTACAGCAGGATATAGATAGGTTGCAGAGCTGGGCAGAATGGTGGCAGATGGAATTCAATGTAGCTAAGTGTGAAGTCATTCACTTTGGTAGGAGTAACAAGAAGATGGATTACTGGGCTAATGGTAGGCTACTTGGTAGTGTGGATGAGCAGAGGGATCTTGGTGTCCATGTACACAGATCTCTGAAAGTTGCCACCCAGGTAAATAGTGCTGTGAGGAAGGCATATGGTGTACTGGGCTTTATTGGTAGAGGAATTGAGTTCCGGAGTCCTGAGGTCATGTTGCAGTTGTATAAGACTCTGGTGCGGCCTCATCTGGAGTATTGTGTGCAGTTTTGGTCGCCATACTATAGGAAGGATGTGGAGGCATTGGAATGAGTGCAGAGGAGGTTTACCAGGATGTTGCCTGGCATGGTAGGAAGATCGTATGAGGAAAGGCTGAGGCACTTGGGCCTGTTCTCATTGGAGAAAAGAAGGTTTAGGGGAGATTTGATAGAGGTGTATAAGATGATTAGGGGTTTAGATAGGGTAGACACTGAGAACCTTTTACCGCTAATGGAGTCAGCTGTTACTAGGGGACATAGCTTTAAATTAAGGGGTGGTAGGTATAGGACAGATGTTAGGGGTAGATTCTTTACGCAGCGGGTTGTGAGTTCATGGAATGCCCTGCCAGTAGCAGTGGTGAACTCTCCCTCTTTATGGTCATTTAAGCAGGCATTGGATAGGCATATGGAAGTTATTGGGCTAGTGTAGGTTAGGTAGGATTTGGTCGGCGCAACATCGAGGGCCGAAGGGCCTGTACTGCGCTGTATTTTTCTATGTCCTATGTTCTATGTTCTATATAAAGCATGTGTAATGGGTGGTAGACTGGAATAATATGTAGTAAAGTGTCGACTTGCACTTCTGGCTCTAACAACTGCAACATAATAATTCAGATGGCAGATCAAACAATTACATTTTCCTCACCAAGATGGACAGTATGATCGAAGAATTGGGACTTACTGGAATGATGGTAATAGAATATCAATTAGCACATCTCAAAACTCTTTAAATAGAAGTAATTCTTGAACTGCCTTTGCAAACTGCATGAATATGTTTGCTTAAGGAGACTCTGGTCATTGAGCAGAGTATCCATGCTACAATTTATCTTGCGACACAATTAATTTCTTCACTGATGTATTTCATACAAGTTCCATCATCTGGTCACATGATTTCAGCAAACACATGATCTTTAGGTCTGACTTCACTTGGAAATATTTTGTCAAAGAATAACAAGTACAACAAGAGAATTGTGATTGCAATAATGTGCTTACTCTCCTCAGGGGGCCAATTAGGGTTCAGTTACCTCAAGCAAAAAGAATATTTTATTTCAGAAGCTACAATGTCAGTTCTTCAACAAGTTTATTGGCTGCTTCAAGATGAGTTGTTGCATTTGCTAGTCCTATTTCTTGTGCACATGAAGCTGTCAATGTTGGGAGTGGGAATGATATTTGTCCAGTGTTAGACTAAGTACTCCCAGGTCAGGTATAGTACTTATCAAACAAATTGAGAGTGAAGGTACTTCTACGCCTTTACATTCTCCAGTGCTGGCGTAAGAACCTCTAAAACTGCACCTCTCTAAATTTGTTTTTATTGATATTGTACATTGCCTGTGTTTTTTTTGACCATCAGTTAGTGTTGAGTTATGAGCACTTTCTTGCTGCAAGTTTGCAGCCTTCAGGAGCCTAAGCCCTTACAAACTAGTAAGAAGAAAAACATATTAGAATAGCAATTAATGCAACATGCCAGCAATCAAACTGTTATATGTTCCTATATTTACCTTTCTATAAAATATCACTGCTTTGCATCCAGGAGACCTCTACAATCAGCATAACAATTGTCCATCTGAGGGTCACATGTAGTGTGTCTACCAAAAAAAACAATATTTTTTCATTATTATTAGTTGTTCATGTGATGTAGACATTGTCCTCCTCTTGTGTTTTATTACTTGACTCAGAGTTTCTACTCTGGTACGTAGCGCATGTTCAACTTACTTGAACAACTCAAACAGGTTCACATAAAAACAAACAAACTAATAGCTTATATCCACACAGCAATTTAAACACACATCCCTAGTTTAGTACACTGCCACTCAGACTCCTCATAGCTGCTGCCATGCCCTCTCATCCTGGTCTTTGGCTCATTTGCATTCTCAGCTCTTAAAGCGATAATACAACATCTCCTTTTCTCTCCCAAGATAACATTGAATGTGAAGAGTGAGAATGCTTATGCTTTAGGTATTTGCACAACTATTTACGCAGAAACAAGGACTGCAAAGTTTAAGTTTGAGTCTACAATGACATAGGGTGGCTTGACAACCTTTCCAGAACTCGTCATACTTTGCCAGTGACCCATATTTCAGACTTGCTTGTTCTCGACTTTTATGTATGTTGCTCTTTGCAAGTGCAAAGTTGGTTTTTATCATAATGGTCTTCCACACTTTCACTAGCTGAGCATATCTTTGTTGCACGGTTGGTATATTGTACAATTCTCTGATTTTGCTTCTTGTTCTCTACAATATTACTCCATTTGGAGTTGCAAGTTTGCATGCACTGTGCAATTTAGATATCTCAGAGTAACTAGGTTCCTTGGATGTATGACTCTGTCATTTTGTCCAAAGTGTAAATTAGGTGGTTCCACACCTGCATGTTGGTCATATACCATATCGATTCTCTCTTGTTTATCCATAAGTATGTTCTGTTTTTTCTGAGAAATTAGAAGGGTGACTGCTTGTTGTGATCTCTGCTGGTAATAGTATTCCAATATCCAGAAGTCTAGTTCTTCCTTGTGGTATATCAATATTGAAGTCCTGTTTTGTCATTCTGCATTTCATGAAGTGCTTTTAATGGAGAAAACCATTCACTCAGTGAAACAATTGGATCTGGGTGTCATACACTGACCTGCCAGATGATCGATGAGTTATGCCTGATTTGGCTGCCACCCGTATCTGCTCTGATACCTGTGATTCCAGACCTACAGAAATGGTGGTTGACTCTTAACTACCCTGAAATCCTTTATCAAGCCATTCAATCACATCAACCCCTAAAATGTCTAAAGAAAGGAGTAAAACCAAAGGGACTTCTTGGCATCAATCTTGTCAGAAAAAGACAACTGCAAACACAGCCATGTTAACCATGTAAATTCATCATTGTTGACATCTGGGGACTGGTACCAAAATGCAAGATCCGTTTCTCAGACTTGCTAAGCAACAGGCTAACATAGTTATACTCACAGAATTATACCTTATAGGTAACATCCCAGATGCTACCAGCATTATCCATGGTTATGTCCTGTCCCACCAACAGGACAGACCCAGAATATGAGGGTCAGTACAACAATCAGGAGGGAGTTGCCCTGTGAGTCTTCAAAATTGACTCTGGGACCCCATGATATCTCATGGTATCATATCACATATGGGTAGGGAAACCTCCTACTGATTATCACGTACTATTCTCCATCAGCTGGTGAATCAGTACTTTTCAATGTTGAACAGGACTTGCTGGAAACGCTAAGAGTAACAAGGGCACAGAATGTGCTCTGGGTGAAGGGTTTCAATGTCCACCATCAATAATGGTTCGGCAGCAGCATGATAGATCGAACTATTCAATTCCAAAAGGACGTAGCTGCTAGACTGGGTCTGTAGCAGACGGTGAGGAAACCAACAAGAGGGAAACCCTTACTTGACCTCATCCTTACCATTCAGCTGGCTGCAGACACATCCATGACAGTTTCAATAAGATCATCCACTGCACAGTCCTTGTGGAGTTAAAATCTCATTTTTGCATTGGAAATAACCTCCATCATTGTGTAGCACCACTTTCATGCTAAATGGGACAGACTTTGAACATGGTGGGTGGCACGGTGGCACAGTGGTTAGCACTGCTGCCTCACAGCGCCTGTAGACCCGGGTTCAATTCCCGACTCAGGCGACTGACTGTGTGGAGTTTGCACGTTCTCCCCGTGTCTGCGTGGGTTTCCTCCGGGTGCTCCGGTTTCCTCCCACAGTCCAAAGATGTGCGGGTCAGGTGAATTGGCCAAGCTAAATTGCCCGTAGTGTTAGGTAAGGGGTAAATGTAGGGGTATGGGTGGGTTGCGCTTCGGCGGGTTGGTGTGGACTTGTTGGGCCGAAGGGCCGGTTTCCACACTGTAAGTCTAATGTCTAACAATGCAAAAATTGGCAGTTATAACGTGCTGTTGGACATCAACAATAGCAGAATTGCACTCCAACACAATCTGCAATCTCATGACATGGCATATCCCCCAGTCTACCATTAAAATCAAGCCAGGGTTTTAACCCTGGTTCAATGGCGAGTACAGAAGGGCATGCCAGAAGTAGCACCCAGTATAACCAGTAAGGAGATGTCAACCTGAAGAAGCTACCAAAAAGGACTACTTGTGTGCCAAACAGCATAAGCAGCAAATGGTTGACAGAGGTAAACGATTATCCAAAAACAATGAATCAGATTTAAGCTCTGCAGCATTGTCACATCTGGTCGTGCATGATAGTGGATAATTAACAATTGCCTGGTGGTGGACCGCGTGGGATGACGGGTTTGGGGGGGATGCAAATGGATGGGCGAAGGACAGCCAGCTGGGGGGACATCGCAGGGTAGGGGTGGGCGTGGACAGACGAAGGACGGGGGGAGGAGGGGACTGATGAGGGATGATGGGGGGAATGGAAGGATGAGGTATGACAGACGGACAACGGAAGATGGGGTGGGGGGACAGACGAGGGTTGACGTGGGTGACAATACAAATATCCCCACTTTCAATGAAGGCTGAGCCTAGTGCCTGAGTGTGAAAGATAAGGCTGAAGCATTCACCACAATCTTCAGCACGAAAGTTTAAAAAAAATCACAAAACACTAGGTTGTAGTCCAACAGGTTACTTGGAAGTGCAAGATTTCAGAGCGGTGCTCTTTCATCAGCTAGCCAGAAAGATCAAGTGGATGATTAATCTTGGCCTCTTCCAGACGTCCTGAGCATCATAGATGCCAGTCTTTTGTCCATTCAACTTACTGTATGTAATATTAAGAAGCAGCTGGAAGTACTGGATACTGAAAAGATTGTGGGCCCCGACAACATTCCAGTAACAGTCTGGAAAATCTTAGAACTTGCTGCTCCCTTAGCCAAGCTGTCTCATCTGCCCTGAAACTCTTCAGCCGGGCTCTGAAGCAGACCTGTATTCAAGTACAATTCCAACACAGGCATCTACCCAACAGTACTGAAAGATGTCCAAGTATATCCTGTACACAAAGAGCAGGAAAAATCCGAGCCAGCTAGTTATCCCCCAGCAGTCTACTCTCAATCTTCAGTAAAGTGTTCAAAGGTGTCATGGGCGGCACGGTGGCACAGTGGTTAGCACTGCTGCCTCACAGCGCCAGAGACCCGGGTTCATTTCCCGACTCAGGGGACTGACTGTGTGGAGTTTGCACATTGTCCCCGTGTCTGCGTGGGTTTCCTCCAGGTGCTCCGGTTTCCTCCCACAGTCCAAAGATGTGCAGGGCAGGTGAATTGGCCATGCTAAATTGCCCGTAGTGTTAGGTAAAGGGGTAAATGTAGGGGTATGGGTGGGTTGTGCTGAGGTGGGTCGGTGTGGACTTGTTGGGCCGAAGGGCCTGTTTCCACACTGTAAGTAATCTCATCTAATCTAATCTAGTCATCAATAGCGCTATCAAGCAACACTTCGCCTACTCAGTGACAGCCAGTTTAGGTTCCACCAGGGCCATTCTGTTCCTAGGTAAAAACAATGACTGCAGATTCTGTTCCTGGCCTCAATACAGGCTTGGATCAAACCTGGACAAAAGAGTTGACTTCCAGAGGAGAGGTGAGAGTGACAGCACCTGACATCAAGGTGGCATTTGACGGAGTGTGGTGTCAGGGAGCCCGAGCAGAACTGGGGTCAGTGGAAATCGAGAAGAATATTGCTGGCAAAAAGGAAGGTGGTTGTGATTGTTGGAGGCCAGTCATCTCAGCTCCAGGACATCTCTGTGGGAGTTCCTCAAGGTTGTATTTGAGCCCCAACCAACTTCAGCTGCTTCATCAATGACCTTCCCTCCATCATAAGGTCACGAGTGGGGATATTAGCTGATGATTGGACGATGTTCAGCCGTATTTGCAACTCTCATACTGAAGCAGTCTATTCCAAATGAAGTAAGATCTTTATAATATCGAGTCTTGTGTTGAACAGTAACAAGTGACATTTATACCACAAAATGCCAGGCAATGACCATCTCCAACAAGAGAGAGAATTTAATCATTGCTCCTTGGCTTTGAATAGCACAACTAACATTGAATCCTCTAATATTAACATCCTTCAGGTTACCATTGACCAGAAATACAACTTGACTTGGCATAAACAGAGCAGGTTGGAGGTTGGATTTCTTAAAGTGAATAACTAAAACATGTCAACCTTATATAGGGCCTAAGTCAGGAGTGTAGTGGAATACTCCCCACTTGCCTGGATGGGTGTAGTTCCAACATTATCCAGGATAAGGCAGTCCACTTGTGAATATGGCACCATAATCACAAACATTCACTCCTTCCACCACTAACTCTCAGTAGAGAGTTCATGACTAATTACTGACCGTTAGTGGTGGAAAGGGTCAATCAGTTGGGTTGCTTGGTTGTAATCAACCCTGTTAAGTGTTGTTGGATCTATACTCAGTAGCAGCAGTACACTGCAGAAATTCATTGCAGAATCCTTCAAGAGATTCTCCTTAAACAGCATCTTCTGAACCCATTACCTTTACCATCTAGAAGGACATGGGCAGCAGATACGTGAGGAGACTACCAGCTGAATATTGCCCTCATCATTCTGACTTTGACATATATTGCTGTTCTTTCATTGTCGTTGGGTCAAAATCCTGGAATTCTCTCCCAGATGCCTGCAGGACTTCAAGAGGCAGCTCACTACCACCTTAAGGGCAATTCAGGACAGGCCCAGCCAGAAGCACCCACATCCCATGAAATGAATAAGCAAAACAGCAGACCAAATTCCCCAGGCATCTTACTGCATGCTGACTCGAGTGATTATGATTCATATGTACAACTCCCACGTCCCAGCAGCTAAAGTCCTGACCTTCCTGAGAAGGTATGTATGAGGGAGAAAGCACCAATGTGGTTGACCTTTTCGGGATCTGGATCAGCAAACAACAGGTCAGGATAACTCTGAGGGTCGATGCCAGTGGGAACATCCTCCACCCACCCTCCAGTTTTGCATTCGGAGGGAGCAGAGGGTACCCGACGTACACAGGGCAGCCGAAAGTGTGCCAAACCAAGGGAGGTCAGGCCACATGGCAGCAGACTGTAAGGTCATTATTTGTCAGAACTGCAAGGAGGAGGGTCACCCGACCAAGGAATGCAAAGAGGCCAATAACTGCAATCTGTGCGGAGAGGCGGGCCACGTGGACACAGCCTGCCCAAGACGAGGGGCCACCACCTACGCACAGATGGCCGGAGGCAGCAATGCGAGCTGTGGACCTCAAAAGGCCAGCAAGGTACCACAAACCAGCAGGGGAACAGTGTCTGGGGGCACCCAGAAGGCTGGAGCAGAGCAGACATCAGCCAGCGGGGAAGTGCAGTAGCCAATCCAAGCTCCCACAGGACAGACAGAGGAAATGGAGGAGGAGCAAACCAAGGAGGCAGAGGAGTGGATTCCTGTAAAAAGCAGGAAGAGGAAACCTGGCCAGGTCCCCAAAGCCACCCAGCAAAGGGGGAAATGACACTTGCATGAGGAGGATACAGCCAGCTCTTCAGATGGTGAGGATGGGCGTAAGGAGGGTCATCACCAGATGAAGAGACAGAATGCAGCGGGGAGAAAGGAGGGCAGCACCCCCCCCCCCCCCAAAACAGGAAATGACAAACCCTGAGGGGGCTGGTAAAAACCACCACCCTCCTGGTGAGAACCAGGAAGTATCCATCGTCCCACAGCTCTAGGTAACTGGGAGCAGCGATCCTCGGACAGCCCCGCTGTCAGACAGAGAACGGGACTGTGTGAACTCTGATCCTGACCCTAAGACACCAGAGCAGGGAAATGCCTGCAGCCTGGAGCCGGACAGCTACCTCAGCCCTGCGAGTGTCCAGCAGTTCACGTTCACCACAGGGATGCAGATAGTTACCCCAGAGAGGCAGGACCACCAGCAAATGGACACTGGTAACCTGATAAACTGTTAAAATGGGGATAAAAATTGCCAGTATTAATGTGCGTGGCATTAAGTCTGCTACGCAATGTGTCTCTACGCTGGTCTTCCTGGCCAACGTTAAAGCCAACGTCATGTTTCTGCAGGAGTGTGGGATACCGCACCTCAGCAGCTACAGGAGATGGTCGAGCTTGTGGGCCGATGGGCCGTCAATTTGGTCGGGGGAGAACGCTAGCCGCGCCTCCGGCCTGGGTATCCTGTTGCGAGTAGGCAACTTCACCATCTCCGAGGTTAAGGAGGTGATGGGCGGGCACCTCCTCGTCACTGATGTCATATAGAAACGCTCCCCTGAGACTGATTAATGTGTACGCCCCAACGGGTAAGAGTGAATGGTTGGCTGTCTCGAAGCAGCTTCCACTGTTGCTGGCTACGTCCAGACCGGTCATTCTGGCTGGAGACTTCAACTGTATCATTGATGCAGATGGAAGATCCGGCGGGGGGAGACAGTAAACTAGACGCCACGTCCAGAGTCCTGATGGAAATGGTCAAAAATGCACCACGCCTTCAGCGCCCCTGCAGATGGAGCGTAGCGTAGATACACCTGGTCACGGGCAGACGGGTCTATCCGCTCGAGGTTCAATTACCTGCTTGTGTCCCGAACGCTCTCGGTCAGATCCACCAATATCAAGCCGGTGTTCTTCTCTCACCACTGCTTCCTGCTGGCTGACTGTCACCTCCAGGACAAGCAGCAGGCTGGTAAGGGAATGTGGAAGCTGAACACAAAGCTGACCACCCCGGGAAATATTGAGGACCTCAAGAGGGACTACGCAGGTTGGAGAACCATGAAGCCCCTATTTGAGTCCCCAGCGGACTGGTAGGAAACAGTAAAAGGGAACATCAAGAGGTTCTTCATCCTCAAAGGTGTTCAGGAGGTGAGAGAGAGGCGGGGAAAACTGTCCCAACTCCAGAAAAGTATGCAGAACCTGTTCCTGCTGCAGACGATGGAGGTCGATGTCACGGAGGACCTCCAGGAGGTGAAGGGCCAGCAAGCCTCGCTCTTTGCCTCAGAGGCCTCCAAGATAATCTTCCGGTCCAGGGTCCGCTCGGTGGAGAGTGTCATACATCTCCTTCTGGAATGTGCATATGCAAAGGAAGTCTGGAGAGGAATGCAATGGTGTTTGTCAGGGTTCGTCCCGAGCAGCTCCGTGACGCGAGACTCGTGCTCTACTGTCTATTCCCCGGGACGCACATCGAAACGAACATCAACTGTGCCTGGAGGATCATCAACTCGATCAAAGACGCTCTTTGAAACCTGTTGATCTTCCAGCTGAAGGAGTTGACCCCAACTGAGTGTTGCAGACTGGCACATTCCAATGTTCAGGACTATGTGTTGAGGGGTGTGTTGAAGCTTGGGGCAGCTGCTGCCAAGGTGCAGTGGGGAAAGACCACCGTGTAACATCTGCCTGGCTAAGAAGAACAGGGGGCCCACTCTGAAATTGGCCCCGCTGATGCCTCAGCTAAATACCTGGATGATCAATGTACAGTCTTGTATATACGAATGACTAATTCCGATCTCTGTATGTGAAGGAATGCAATGTGTGCATAAGAATGGCATGACCAATTGTGTATATATCAAAATAATTTTATGAATAAAGTATATTTTTGAAATTAAAAAGCAATCTTGCTGTATGCTGACTACTGTCGCTGTTCTGGTAACCGAATCTCATCCTTCCAAAAGTTGGTGTCCAAATAAATATTTTTTTGCCACCCTTTAGCAATATGCTAGTGCATGACCTTTCTTTGTTCTTCAAGAGATCCTTTTGGGTAGTTTTGATCATTTTTGAAGCTGTAACCAGCTCCACTATCCGCTGTGCAAGATTAGTCCTCGCCCTTGTCAAAGCACCTACTGACAAATTGATCAATTTATTATTACAGCTGCTGCCTATGGGTCATCAACTGTAGACAGTGAATTGTAAGGTCCACTTTTACCCAAAGTGAATCTTTGAGCATTTCCCATTGCGAAGCAGGGTCACTCTGGTCCTCTTTAGGCTCTGCTGTAACTAGAGTCATAGAGAAGAACAGCACGGAAACAGATCCTTGGGTCCACCTCGTCCATGCCAACCAGCTATCCTAAACTAATCTTGTCCCATTTCTGAGCACTTGGCCAATATCCCTCTAAACATTTCCTATTCATGTACCCATCCAGATTCCTTTTAAATGTTACAATTGTACCAGCCTTCACCACTTCCTCTGGCAGCTCATTCCATACACGCACCACCTCTGCGTGAAAAGGTTGCCCTTTCGGTCCCTCTTAAATCTTTTCCCTCTCACCCTGAACCTATGCCCTCTGATTCTGGACTCCCCCACCCCAGGGAAAAGACCTTGTCTATTTACCATCTCCCAGCCCCTCATGATTTTATAAACCTCTATCAGGTCACCTCTCAGCCTTTGACGCTCCAGGGAAAACAGCCCCAGCCTCTCCAGCCTCTCCCTATCGCTCAAACCCTCCAACTACTTGTCTCCAAAAGTTACTTTTACCTTCTCTACCTGTTCTGATTGAACCTAAAATGCATAATTCTAGCCTTTGTTTAAAAGCTCAATATTCAGATCGAACATCTGTGGCTTTCCAATTCATTCAAGGAAGTTTGGTACTCATCATCATGTTCCCTGAAGTTTTCAAATGTATCAATGACTTATGGTAGCAAGACTTTCAGGGTACATGTATGTGTGCAGATTCTGCAGTGCAGCTGCTTTGCTTTTTTATCATGATAATTTCTTTTCTTTGTGCTGTTCCCAGTGGCTGAGGTTTTGTTTTGTTAAAATATAGTTTGTGGAAGTGGCACACAAGGTCAGCTTGATGGCCTTGCAACTTCTACAGAATTACTACTCTTTTACTGGGCTTGTAAGTAGGGTAGATTCAACATACTTGAATATGTAATGAAATTGTGATGATGCCCTGCTGTTAGGTGGAAAACCCACGGATGTTGTATTAACAATGGTGAAGTAATGCTGTTTCACATTAGGGTGTTGTGAATCTTGGAAAGGAATTTGTAGGCAGTGGTGCTCCTGTGAATCTGCTACCCTTGTCCTTTGCGATGTTGTGTTCATTGTTTGAAAGGAGTTTTCGAAAGGGTCCTGATGTGTTGCTGCAGTGCGTCTTGATCGTGGTACACACTACTGTCATTGTGTGCCAGTGATTGAGTCAGTGAACGATTAAGGTGGTGGACGGTGTTTGATGTGGGATGCTTTGTCCATCTATTATTGTCATGCAGTTTCTGAGTTATTGGAGCTGTGTTCAACCAGGGAAGGGAGGAGAATTCTGTCAGGCTTGCAATTGATGCATGGCAGGCTTTGGAATGTCAGGCAGGTGAGCTACTCACCTGAGAATTCCCACCATGTGACCCCTTGTCTTTCTCATCTGGAAGGTTTCTCCTCCCCTGTCATGGAGGATGAAGATGCCACCATTTTAATAGTGTAAATGTCCACCATCATTCTTGCCTGGATGGAATTGGTGTGCAGCATTTGGATCCTATCCATTGTTGTGAGATCACTAAATTCTGTCTGTCGAATGTCACTTCTGCTGTATAGTATTCATGCTGTTTTACTGGTTGGCACATCATTTTTCAGTATGCTTGGTGTCTCTCCTGTGAGCTCTCCAACATGCATTGTCAAATCAGGTAATCAATTCTGGTTCAATGAGGGTATAATGAGGTATATGTCAAGCCTTTAGGTTGCAGCTTGTGTTTAAATACAATTCTATGAACGACAACATATCTGTGATGAAATTCTATGATTATGAGTAATTATGTGTCATGGATGGTCAGTTTTGAGCTTGTAGATCTGTCCTGAATGTGCCCCATACAGCACAGTGGTGGCTCCACGTGACATGTAGAGATTATCTCAGTGGGAGGGCGGACTTTATTTCCAAAAGGACTGCCCGATAGTTATCCCTGCCAATACTGTGATAGACAGACTGGTGAGGTCAAGGTTTAGTATACGGTTCTCCCAAATTGGTAGCCTTGCCATTTTTCACATATCCAGTCTATGTCCTTTTAGCCTCAGCCAGCTTGCTACTGAGACACTCCAGATGATGAACATTAAAGTCCCCCACCCAGAATACATTTTGAGACCTTGTTACCCTCAGTGCTTCATCTAAGTGCTGTTCAACATGGAGGATTTTTGATTCTTTAATGGTGAAAGGATGGTAGGTGTTAAATTTATGGAAGATTTGGTATCGATGTTTGGCTTGATTCTGTGGAGTTTCTAGTCAATGCTGAGGACCAACTGGAGCACTCTCTCCTGATTATTTATCAATGTGCCATCATCTCTGGGGCTGTCACTGGTTCAAGAATGTTCCCTTAACAATTCTAATTCATTCAATCTGGTCGGAAAACCTTCCAATTTGGAAACAAGGACTGCAATTTAGAAAATGTTAATGAGCAGAAATCTGACTGATCATTATTATTGAGAAATCAAAGAAATATAGACTTGTTGGCCAATGCTAAATTAAGTCTTAACTTTGTTGCCAAGTTTTTCAGTGGCTCCTGTATGTTTTTTGCTGTGGTAGGTTGATGATAATTGTACATCATTCTCCACGTGTGGCCTTTTGCTCATTACCATCTCTGAATTGTGCTCAATTCTTCTGTTTGTTTTTCCAGTTAGATTTATAGTAGGTTTGGAGGGAAGTCTGATGGGTTGCTTAATGGCCCGACAGAGGTTGTTATTTATTCATTCATGGGACGAGGACATCAGGTCAACATTTATTGCCTATCCCTAATTGCCCAGAGAGCAGTTCAGAGTTAATCACGTTGCTGTTGGTTTGGAGTCGCTTATAAACCAGGTCAGGTAAAGATAGCAGTTTCCTGCTCTCAATTAGAAAACCAGATTTTCCCCAAACAATTGGCAATGGTTTCATGGTCATCATTACATTCCTAAATGCAAACTTTCATTGAATTCAAATTCTACTATTTACCATTGCTGAGTTCAAACCCAGGTTCCCAGACCTAAGTCTCTAAATTAACAGTCTAGTGTTAATAAGCCATGGCTACCTACCTAGAGGTTGGTAGCAATGGCATGAAACTTGGCAGTGCTATTGTCTCAGGTGATAAGAGTGAGGAAAATTCTTATTTCATTCTACATCTGTGACAGGATTGACAAATACACTGTTTGAAGCATGAATAAGGAAGAGGAGATCTTGTACTAATTGTATAAGTTACTGGAACAGTCTCCATGTGGAGTGAGGGGGCTTGGATGATCGGTTTAGAATGAAGGACATCTACCTTTAATTATGATAAACAAGACCATGATAAATATTGAAAAAACAGTCTGAATCTCTGGTTATCTGTGACTTTTGGCTCAGGAGCTTGAGTGGAACAAAAATAGTCCACTCAATTTTCCACTCCATTGTGGGTCAATGGCTTTGAGGACAAATTGTATCGGTGTTGATTTTAGTAGTTTCTTTTTAAAATTATCACAAATTATTTGTTGACATCCAGTGGCAATGGAGGTAAGTGTTTGGACTCATTGTAGTTGTTGGGCCAATTTACCTCATGTCATGATGGTTTGGCAAATCTCCAGGGTGCAGTTGATTGGGATCTTCTCAAGCATTCTACCAATGAGAAGATTGGACACTTTGTTGGACCTACAGAGAAGGCTGCTTTTAGTTTATTGCTTTTATACTTAATTACCTATTCATCCCGTTTTAAATACTTCGTAACTTCACCATCCCTTTGTTATTCCTTTTTTCAATTACTGGTAATTTTTCAACTAAGTTTTGATTAACCAGTAGGGAGCCAATTAAATCTTAGAAAACTGGCTTGGAGCAGCAATGGCTGTCTCTGATAACAGGCTGAAATTTATTGAATTGAGTTTAACATTTGCAAAAGCACCCTGGGTGTATGTGTTGATGTTAATTTGTACCTTCAAAACTCTACACATAGGCGATGCTTCTACACATCATTAGCCATGCTTTCTGCTTCACCGCTCCTGCCTCAACAGATCTTTTGTCATGGAACGTTATTTTCTTGCCTTTATTTTGTGAAATAACTGTGTCATGCTCAGTTCAGAAATTTACCCCAATTGTCTCTTTGTCTTCAGGGACCTCCGTGATGCAGGTGACCGCTTCAGATGCTGATGATCCAACATATGGCAGCAGCGCAAGGTTATTATACACGCTGGTGGAGGAGCAAGACCAGTTCACAGTGGACCTCAAGACTGGTAGGTAGGAGCTGAACCTTGTCCTGAATACAGTTTTCCTTCTCAGAAGAAAATACCAGGATATGCATCAGGCAGACTTCAGCAAGCACACCTATGCTATCTTGAACTCAGGAGCATTTATCTTCACTCTTCTGTCACCACAGTCTATTATAAAAGGCCAAAGGCATGTTTCAACCACCAGACATTACATTTGTCAGCACGTTGATATAATTTCACATTAGGTCACAAACTTTTTTCTAAAATGCTTCTGGTGTATCTTCGATAATTTATTCTTTTTGACTATACTCATCATTCTTTCTTCTTGTATTTTACTCTATCTTCTCTCAATCTTTCTTATTATTTATTCTCACTTACCTAAACTCTTTTTTTTTTGTTTCTTCATCTCCAATTCTCAATTATTTTCTTTTTAAACTTAATTTCTATTGTGTGCTCATTCATCTTACTGCTGTCTATCTCTCCCGCCCCTCATTCTTCCTTTCTCTTCATTCTCTGGCAATCTCTCTTCTTTCGACCCAATTTCCTTTCCCTTTTTTTCACCCAACTGTTTTTCGTCTTTACCCTTGGCCTCTTTCCATCTTTTCTGACCTTTCTTTCTTTCCGTACGGCTCTCTTTCCTGTCCCTTACACTTTCTTCCTCTTCTCCCTGAGAATTGTGGAATGAAACAAGCAGTATTCAGCCTCTTTCTATGAAATGATTAACCCATTTCCTTTCATACATCAATGAATACCTAACCTCATTAGCAACGAAAATCAATCAAGCATAACGTTTGCCTCCAGATTTTAAATACTGCCCCTCACAAATGCTGCGATGTTCAGATTTATTTCAATTCAGCAGCCACTTTGTTTACAGAAATTTGGGATGATTTACCTTGTGCTGAGATGTGGTGAACTCAAATCACATTCAAAAAAATTGGAGGAATATTCATTTCCCAATAGTATTCAGGACTAATGGAGTCACACATGTATTTTGTAATTTTGATTTATTTTAATAAAAGCTCATTTACAGTTTATTCATTCAATGCAAGACTGACTAAGCTTAAACCATTTTATCATAAATTGTTAGAGAGTTGTAAGCATTTACACTTTCCCTGAATATGAATCTTCAATGTACACTATCAGATTAATACTTTATAATATTGGATTGTGACTGTTATGACAACAAGTAACCATTGGATTGCTTAAATATCCAGCATCATTCATAAGGTTGACATATCACTCATTATAATTTGAAAATATTACCTAACTTGCTGTATGTCATTGTTAAATATGAATCCCATTTCAAATATTTCAATGCATTTAGTATCTGGCATTTAACATTGCTGACAGATAAAATTGTCATTGCATAACAAGGATTAGACCAACTGTCCATTGTTAATGCACTCTCAGGTTTCAGTGATTTAACTTTTTACCTCAGCCTGAGACCCCACTTGGCTTTGGGTTAATCCTATAACAGTATAACCACTTCGACTGGGACAACATATCCATCCTCGGATAAGCTAAACAGAGACACTCATGGGAGTTCCGAGAGGCCTGGGGTTCTTATTGGAACTCCATCCATATGCACATCGATTTGGACCCCATTTATCAACCTCTGCGAAAAAGAACTAGAAATGATATCACCCACCTTAACAGATCAAGACACTCAATTAGAAAGTGGAACATAACACTAGCGCTTCAGCAAAGGCTCACTGATGATGTTACCGAGCATGGTGACGAAACATCCAAAAACAAATCTTGCAGCTCGGTGAAAAACTTACAACCAGTACTGTATAACAGCTTCAAGCTTGGCTGTAAAGATCCAGACTAAATGAGGAAGAAAACTATTGCCCTGGTCTGGAGTTCTACTTTAGAGAAATTTCAATGGTTAATTACTGGCTAGTAACCGTGTGGCACCAGCAGATTATGGAGAGACCTGAAAATCAAAAGCAATTGCCGAAAGCAGCCAGAATTTGATGATTTAATCTAAAATTAACACATATTGATGTCATATTGTCATGGTCTGAATCTGTCAGTAATTTATCTCCTATGTTTTACAAACAGAGGCCATGTATATTTTCAGCTGTTTTGGCTTCAAGCTCTGCAGTTCCCTAGCCAAGCCTTTCATTACCTCTCCCTTCAAAAACAACAGCTTGTATATATTACTTGCAATATGAAAAAGGTTCCAACCCTCAGGACAACCATTAAGTAGACCTCCTGTATCAAACTTTTTCTTACCTCTCCTCATATCCCCTTTAAGGAGAAAGTGAGGACTGCAGATGCTGGAGATCAGAGCTGAAAATGTGTTGCTGGAAAAGCGCAGCAGTCAGGCAGCATCCAAGGAGCAGGAGAATCGACGTTTCAGGCATAAGCCCTTCCTCATATCCCCTTTAGCCTATTGCTTTTGTTGAAAATTTATTTTTCAATGTTAATGATACTATACAAGTTGTTCATTGTAAAATGTCTGCACACTTAGGGTAATACTGAAGAATATTTGCTGTTTGATATGATTTCTGGCCCATGGTCTGTAGCATGATATTCCCTCGAAGGTTGAAAGACATAATCAGTATCTTTAAGAATCACAGAATTCAGTGGATAGTGTAACTCTGAAATAAAGCCAGAAAATGCTGGAAGTAGCCAGCAGGTCAGGCAAGACCCGTGGAGAGAGAAATAGAGTAAATGTTTCAGTCAATACCTTCACTTGACCTGAAACATTGTTTCTCTCTCTACCGGTGCTGCTGACCTGCTGAGTATTTCCAACATTTTCTGTTTTTAATCCACACCTGTGTTTGAAGACTGTAAGGTATGTGATCATCTTTTGATTCTGTGAGATATACAGGAGTGGTTCAGTGGAATTGCAGTCCCAGTATAACGTACAGAGATAAACACTTCAATAAATGTTCGGCCAAATCAAATTCAAAGTGAACCTAAATTTGCAAGTACTGCAAGGCCAAAAATAAAAGAAATGATCCAAATTAGCACCTACTCAGTTAACACTGTTCTTCAATGAGGTGTGAAATCTGTGGTTTCATGACAATAATGTGCTAAACAGCACTAATTACAGTTTATTTCTGAAAATTGAGTTGCATTTCACGTCAAAAAAAAGGCAGCATTTAATTATTTGCATCAAGCAACAAAGGAAAGAAGCAGAAAGGTCCCACAAACATGAATGTGATAATGATAATGACCCGATCATCTGCTTTTTAATGATGTTAGTTAAGAAATAAATATTAATCTAGATAAAAACAGCAACAAAGCAGCAACCATCAGAAACGGGAATCTGGGTGATTTCCCTCCTTAGTCCAGGGATGCCTGAACCAACCATTTTATCTTCTCTGCCTGTGTTCATCTAACTCAGCCCACAGCAGATAAGGATCCTGGGACTTTCTTCAGCCCCAAGCTGATTGATGCATTTACCACTGATCCATTAAGACAGATGCCAATATCATTTTGTATCATTTAGTCATTTGGGGGAGACTGGTTAGCTTGGTCAGCTTGATGACTAGTGCATTCTGACTGATGTAGACCTGGGAGCTGGGAACTGTTTTCATGCCTGGCCCATGCTTGATACAATGTGGTGCCCCTCAAGGGATAGAAATGATTGTCTCTCTAATAAGGAGATGCAGATCTAGTCCCTCATCCTATATAGCTAATTAGCATGCTACCTATTAGATTAAAGTGATATGAACATGAAAGCTATCAGTACCCCAATGCCCATAGTATTTGAAGGTTCTGATTGATCTCCACTAAGTTCCTGATTTTAATTACACCTTTTGTTGGAAGACACCAGTGGTCAAGAAAAAACAAAACTTCCTGAACAGCACTTAGGTGCTTCCCCTGACTCTGGAAGGCATCTGGAGAAACAGGTCCTTCTGCCCAACATCTTCACACTGACTCTCTGGAGAGTAACACACCTAGAGCCATTCTCCTACCCTATTACTCTACATTTACCCCTGACTAATGCACCTCACCTGCACACCCCTGAACACAATGGGCAACTTAGGATTCTCAGCCCTTGCTGGATTTCCACAGGTATAGGGTACAATCAGGTAACCCATATAGCAATCAGGACACTCTATCATTAATCCTTTGTCTCAGTAACAAAAGCCTATCCCACTTCCTTAATTTTCAACTCATTTGGGACCATTTGGAACATTGAAGGTCTGTGCTGCATATCCGGGAAACTGCAATAACTCAGACATCCCAGACTACCCACAGCTGCCCGACTCTTTCAAACACTCTTGGTCTATACAAGAATGGTTGTCAGGTAAGGAATGGTGCCCCCCTCCTTCAACTATATTGGCAGGAAGGGCATTCCACATCCTTACCACTCTCTGAATAAAGAATCTGCCTCTGACATCTGTCTTAAATCTGTCACCCCTCAATTTGTAGCTATGCCCCCTTATACAAGCTGACATTATCATTCTAGGATCTTCCAACATGATCTCCCAACTCAACACACTGACCAATAAAGGCCAGCATACCAAACGCCACCTTCACTCCCCTCTCTACCTGTGAGTCCATTTTCAAGGAACTGTGAACCTGCACTCCAAGGTCTTTGTTCAGTAACACTCCCCAGAGCCTTACCACCAAGTATACGAGTCCTGCCCTGATTTGCCTTTCCAAAATGCTGCACCTTATATTTATCTAAATTAAACTCCATCTGCCGCTCCTTGTCCCATTGGCCAATCTGATCAAGGTCCTGTTGTACTTGATTCTTTAAAATTCAACTCATGATAATTGGTAAGTAAGTGACATTGCCATTCTTTTGTGATGTTTAACATTCTTTAATATTTCACACAAACTAAATCCTAATTATTGAACTGAGCTGCATGTCTACTTTGAATTTTGTTTCGATAGCAGTTAATGGGAAACTAAAAGTTGTATCTTCTGCCTTGTCTTTTTTTTCAGTTGATTATCATCTCTTGGTTTATGCAATGTTAAATATTTGGCATTGTGAAACTGCCAGAAGAGTGTTTTGCTATGGGATGTAATTAGATATTAATTACTGCCATGTACATCTGCAAAGTCAGCAAATAGTAAACCTAATCAAGCTGCATAAGTCAAAACAAGCAAGAGAGAAGTGGAAAGTCAGAGGGTACAGTAGTACAGTGAATGTAATGATAGGTAATCACACGATGCAGCAGCTACTTGACCTATCTGGAATAGCCAATGTGTTCAGTACCGTTCAAGTGGTAACTTTGCAATTAACGCCTGTTACAATAACAAATGGTGAACAGCATTTGCAATATGCTGCAGATACTCGATGATTAGCAGATCGCAAGTAAAGGAAAAAACTTGACTTTTGGCCCCAGAGTCCTTAATTTTCATCATATCTAGTTTTGGGAGCAGGTTTGATAGGAATAGTCAAATGAATCTATTTTTAACAATTGGCTTTTTCTCGTTTAAACCGTCAGAAGTAGATTTCCTTGTCCATTAGACTCCTGTTGAATTCAGGACCAATGGCCAGTAACCAGTGGGACTTTGTTATAATAGGCTTTTACCAGAAACTGGCATGGATTTCAATCCCTCAATTATTAACCATGCAGGAGTTAAGCCTTGGTTTTTGTTTGAAATATTTAGTGCCGAGCACTCAACCATACAAAGTATATGGCTTTCTGGGATTAACGAGGGCAATGCAACTGATGGAGATTTACCTTGAACCTTTTGCCAAATCCAACAAATTTGCCAATTCCTTCTCAGTCATAAGGATGCTATTAATCTCTTCTCTAACCCCTGGCTTTCACTACAAATCCTCTTTTGTGCACTTCAAATGCAAGATTCCAATGAAGAGCACACTGTTTGAATTGATGTAATTGCTTGATTTTATTTATTTATTGTCACTTGTACTTGTTACATCTATTTAGAGTCATAAAGACGTACAGTGGAAACAAACCCTTCGGTCCAACTCGTCCATCCCGACCAGATATCTTAACCTAATCTAGTCCCATTTGCCAGCACTTGGCCCATATCCCTCTAAACCCTTTCTATTCATATACCCATCCAGATGCCTTTTAAATGCTGTATTTGTACCAGCATCCACCACTACCTCTGGCAGCTCATTCCATACACGTACCACCCTCTGCATGGAAAAGTTGCCCCTTGGGTCCCTTTTATAGCTTCGCTTCTCACCCTAAACCTATGCCATCTAGTTCTGGACTCTCCCACCCAGGGAAAAGACCTTGTCTACTTATCCTGTTTGTGACAAATCAAGTGAAAAGTGTATAATGTCGCTGCTATCTGGTACCACCTTAAAAACACAGAAAATAAACCAAGGCATAGAATATAAAGATTAAAAGAAAAGGGAAGAAATAAAATTAAAAGTTCAGTATTACGGTCCTTCTTGTTAGATGCCTTAACTATGCTGGATCCAGGCTCTTCCACCTTGATGCTGAGTCCAACACCAGCACAAAACGTCAGCCAGCTTTGATCCCTTTGCCGTGCTGATACCACTGGAACCAGGTTGCTGTTCTTCAGTGCCAACCTGCCTCCACTGAAGTCATTGCTGCCATGCATCAGCATGTAGCTGAAATTGCTGGGACCCAACCCCAACTCGGGACCCACAAGGCTGAAGCAGCCACTGCTTGATGATGTCAGGTCCTGCTCCAGGCACTGAACCCAAACCCACCTCTTTCTGCCACTGCCAGGAGCACAAACTTGTCTCCGATGCTGTGGACACCTCACCACCCCTAATGAAATCTGAGGTCTCTGCAAGCAGGTTAAGTATAACAAGCAAAGGGCAGAAGAAATGCAAATAGAAAGAAGGGAAAAACAGGCAAGCCTGGGCTCTTGGGCTCAAGGAGTCTAAACTCTGCATTGTTTACTCTGCTACCATCTTGAATTACTTTAATTACAGCCATCAGCTTAGCTCTTCCCGGCTTCTGTCACTTTGGACCTTACAGAGCAGATAATTAATGTTGGGATTTGCTATTACACCATTGAAAACCCAATCACTTCTGTTGACATATAGTTGTAAGCTGAAGGCTTCTTACCAATTAAATGTGTACTTACCAGCATCATTTGTTACAAAGATAGCTTTCACAGTGGTTGCCAAATTCTGGAAAACAGAACTTTGATGCTTGCAAACCTGACTTGCCTTCTTTATCTTAGTTTGTGACTGTGTGATTTGAAGGAAACCTGAGGTAAAGACTGAAGATCATCTGTATAAATATTTAAACCATAACTCCTTCTCATTGAGATCAGTTGTGAAAAGCCATTTGCTTTCTTACTCAACCAGGTTTCCTTGTTCCTACTTAAAAGTTGGCAATTATTGTACCTCAGTTTTGATGCAGAAATATAACCTTTATTTTCTACATCTTAGTTTATTTTCTATGTTTTTAAGATGGTGCCAGAAAGTGGCAACATTATACACTTTTCACTTTGATTTGGCACTATATCGAAACCATACAGGAGCTCAATGACCACTGTGGGTAACATTGATCCTGAAGGGGCTGGTTTTTTTTAATGTAAAGTTGTAATGTTAATTATATGCCAAAAAATTGTCCTGCCACCATTAATGTGCTTGAAACTTTACATGACTTTGCCATCTAAAATTTAGCCTTTCCAGTTCAGAATCTCCAGGTTCTGTAATGGACACAACTGTAGGAGTCAGCCTTGTAATGATAGGCTGTTGTCATAATGAAAATATCTTGAATACCTCTTCCTCCACTCGCCAGAGAATGACTGCCTAAAATAGTGGGCAGAACCAATAGCATTTGAAATGAAATTAGATAAACTCTTGAAAGAAAGCAATTAATTGGGGAGCTAGTGGGGAAAGAAAGGGAGTGGGACTACTTGAAGAGAACTTTCAAAGAACTGGCAAATGGACGGTAGCTGAATGTCCTCCGTCTGTGCTAAAAAAATGTTATGACAATGGGAAAAACTGATCCTCTATAAGTTTCAAGGATCGTATTTGCTAATTATCATTTGCTCGTTTGGAACTACTGCATTGTTTAAAAAAGATGCATTTTGTCAGAGTTTCTCACCTTTCCATTCATCAGGAGAATAGACAAGAATACCAATGAAGGGGGAAAGACCAGATTTATACAGTAAGAGAGAGAAGTGCTGTGTGTTAGCAGGTTGTCTCTAGCAGGTGTTGAATGGAGAAAACAGCAGTTTTGATGTTTAACTGGTATTTGCCAAACTTTTTTTTGATTTAATTCAGTAGATTAGTTCTGGTTGGTCAGAGCATTATCCTGAGAAATGCACCAACAAATGGCTGCCTCCTGTTTTGTTGAGTTGAAACAGGATCCATATTTGTACATGTTCTGTCTGAAAGAACAGGGACCCTGTGTATCAATATGTTGTTTCCAGTTCACATAACCGTGCCACACCATGGGCCCTAATGTCAGCATAACTCCCTGCACACTCAAGATTATCCAGCCAAAGTTGTCTAACTATAGAAATAATGTTAACATATACTATGTTGTGAGTTTTCAGGCATGGGCTTGTTTGCTATGGTTAATGCCTTACTTGTTGTGAACAGCTGAAGGGATATGCTGTTTACAGAGAAACCTCGATTGACTGACATTCAATTCACCAAATTTTTGGATTATTCAACAAGATCCCAATACTCCTTGCCCACGTACTTCTGATAATCAAGGTTCCTCTGTAATATGATTGGTCAATCTTTGGAATGTTTGTTCTAATTATATCACAGTGGTACTAAAATATCACATTGCCCATTCATCAGATAGACAAAACATCTTTTCTGGATTGATATTTTGGCAAATATTTTGTTTGGTTAATCTAATGCCGGGTAATCGAGTGCCGGGTTAGCCAAGTTAATTAGTTAGTTAGTCAAGCATCGGGACATTGCGATCTTGTTCGGATAATCCAAATTTCAGTTCATTGAATGCCAGATAATTGAGATTTCTCCGTAAACAGCATGTCCCTTCAGCTGTTAGCAACATATAGTTAGTGGCCAATGCCACTTGTCATCAGTCATCAATCATTAGAACTGTTACATTCTATATGGCAATGTCTCTATCAATCAAAGTCCATTTGCCAAATAATCAGCACCCTGCTGTATACAGTATATATTTTTTTTTGTTTTCCCCTTTATTTGTATCTTCTTGTTAAATGTTCTGATCAATGTACAATATAAAGCTTTGACAAAATGTATCATTTATCAGCAATATAATTTCACATCAACTTTGTTTCTGGGAAATAGTGTGATTGAATATTAGCATCTGAGTGTTGACATTTTCTCATGGCATTCCACTGCCTGCTGGCTTCGTGGAGCTGTTATCATATTTAAAAGAAATGGGCATTAAAATTGAAGAATGTTGTACAAATATATTAAACATTTGCATGCTAATATCACCAGTCATTTCTAAGCTTGTGGATTTAGTAACTGTCTATACATCAAAGCTGAGTAAGTTAAGTTCAATCAAGAATGCTAATAGCACTGACATGATGTGTGAATATCACTGACAAGAGAAAAATGTTGCTGAAGCTTTGTATCTAGCTCTGTCAGAGAAAACAATGGGAAACATTATGTTCCTGAAGCTCCCAGTCAATTGAGAATAAAGGCCATAGGTTTAAATGTGTTCAGTTTGTAGAGAAAATGTACTTATGTATGTTGTCCTGGCAGCAGTAAATGAGCCATGTGAAAACTTGTCTGATTATTTTGCGTTGGCTGTTCAGACAGTCAGCATTGGCATTTGGGATTGTTCAGTAAGTTACATCCCAATGGGAAGTCACTGTCTCATGGCAATATCTTTAGACAATTTGCATGCTGTTCTCCTAATGAATAAATTGTGATCTTTGAAATTTGATATCTTACATTTGTCCTGATGGGTGCAAAATGAAATAGCTCTGGCATATATCTCTTTGATTTGATTTGATTTGATTTTTGATTTGACTTATTATTGTCACATGTACCAGGATACAGTGAAAGATATTGTTTTGTGTGCTGACCAAACAAAACATACCTTACATAAGTACATCAGGGTATTGGAAAAGAATGCAGAATGTAGTGTTACAGCTACAAAGAAGATGCAGAGAAAGATCAACTCTAATAGAAGAGAGGCCCATTCATAAGTCTGATGCTAGCAGAGAAGCAGCTGTTCTTGAATCTGCTGGCATGTGTTTGCAAAGTTTTGTATCTTCTGCCTGATGGAAGAGGGTGGAAGAGAGTATAACTGGAGCGGGACAGATCTTTGATTATGTTCGCTGTTTGCCCAATGCAGCAGGAAATATAGTTGGTTTTCATGAGGGACTGGGCTGCGTTCACATCTCTCTGTAGTTTCTTGTGGACTTGTTTCTTCTTTGTTTTTCCTTTCAAAGTGCATGAGGAGTTACCTACCTCCAACAATCCAGTGCAAGCAGCTTGGTGGCCTAGATGTTATAGGAGTTGGTTGAGCAGTTGCCATACCAAGCTGTGATGCATCTGGATAGAATGCTTTCTATGGCACATCAAGAAAAATTGGTAAGAGCCAGTGCGAACATGGCAAATGTTCTTAGCTTTCTGAGGAAGTAGACGAGTTGATGTACTTTCTTGACTGTCTGTTGACATGGATAGACAGGATAGATCGTTGGTGATCTTTACTCCTGGGAACTTTTTATTAATGTGAAAGCTCAGTATTTTACCATTTTTTAAAACGGCCAATTTAGATCAAGGGATTGCATGATCCAGAGACTGCTGAGAGTGTCAAGGGGATAATTTCTGTAGTTTCCAAACTTTTAGCACTGTGCATTGAAATGAAATGTAAAGGGTAGAGACTGAATTATGACTTTAATCAATATGTAGTTCACCTCTAACATGTAGCTGGTGTAGTGCCAGTTTGCAATGAGACTTTTATGACCTTGTCACACTTCAACATTGGTTAGCATTTCTTGTGTTTAATTAAGGATGGAGATTTTTATGGTGTGCTGCAGAGCAGTAATGATATAATCTTTGCTTGTACAATTCAACCAGCTCCTATTAATTCTCAGACAAAATCAAATTAATTTGTTTTCTACATTACTCTGTACTTTTTTTTACTTGTGGTGTCACTTCGATCAAATTCGAACATGTGAATATTTTTAGTTACTCTTGCAAAGTTGTTGGCTGATCAGTGAATGATTTTATGGATGTCATTAAACTAGGGAGACATCATTGTCTGAAGGCAAGATTGCTATGTTGCAAGGAAAAGATTCATAGATCTGTACTGGTGCAGAAAAGACTAACGAATCTGCACCAGTACAGATTCTATTACTAAAAGTGCGCTAATCCCAATTTCCTCTACTTGTCCTATATCCTTGAATGTTATGACATCTGAAGTGCTTGTCCAAATATTTTTTTAAATATTGTAAGGTTTCTGGCCTCCACTACCTTCCTACGCAGTGCATTTCAGATTCCTAGCACCCGCTGAGTGAAAACGTTTTTTTCTTCAAATTCCCTGTGAATCTCCTACCCCTTAGCTGAAAACCAAACCCTCCCATGGTTGATCCTGAACCAAGGTGAACAGCTGCTCTCTTCTCACACTGGACATGATCCTCAATCTTATCTCTCCCAATCTTGTCCCCCTTCAGTCTTCTCTGCTGAAAAGAATACAATCCAGGCCTATCTAGTCTCACCTTATAGCTCATCACAACCTGCCTGTAGTGAGGCAACCCAAACTGCACACAGTACTCTGTACCCCAGTTATGGCCTGACCAATGCTCTGTTTAACTCCAACATTACCTCCTTGCTCTTATATTCTATGCCATGGCTGATGAAAGCAAGTGTCCATATGCCTTCTTAACTATGCTGTTCATGCAATTACAACATTTAAAAGACATCTTGATGGATACATAAATAGGAAGGGTTTATAGGGTTATGGGTCAAATGCTGGCAAATGGGACTAGATTTATTCAGGATATCTGATTGGCTTGGACAAGTTGGACCGAAGGGTCTGTTTCCATGCTGTAGATCTCTGCGACTCTGGCTCTGTCAGCTTCAGGGATCTGAATAATTACCCCAAGGTCCCTCTTTTCCTCTAACCTAACCAGTGTCATGCTAATCATTAAATATTCCCTTGTTTCTTCTTCCAAAGTACATGAGGAGCTATCTACCTCCAACAAAATAGTGCAAGCTGCACAATGGCCTAGATGTTACAAGAGTTGGGCACCTTGGTTAGCACGTTATAGTGCCGTGTCATGCTTGGGGGAACTTTTCCTCAGCACTGATTGCTTGGTGATTTTATATTTAGAACAATGGCTTTATAATGATGCACATTCTATTTGCAGCATTATCTTTTTTTTATTTTACAACCAGAAAGTAGGAAAACAATTAATATTTTGACCAGAGAAACTGGGCAGTTTTTGACTGATTCAAACATTCTCCCAACGTGATATATATTTTTAGAGAACAATTCCCTTCCATCTTTAATGTGGTCGGCCCATTTGAGTAAATGGTTTTCTCTGGTAACTTTTGTTTTTTGAACATTTACCTACTCTATATGTGTATTGTAGTCTCTTATTTATATTTGTTTTGAAGATTTGAAGGTTCTGGATCATTGCTTTTGCTGGAGCATTGTTCAGGCAAAGTTGGAAATGCAGCCTGGTAATTCCTGATTAGGGAGTTATCAGACAGGAAAGAAAGGGGAGAATAACCGAAAATGGATTGCGGTCCCGGTAGAGGAAGCAATCCCAGAAAAGTTGATGTGCTGGAAGGATCATCAAATGAGAGCAGTTGGACTGAACTGAGGAGCAGAAAAATAGTAATCACTTGCTCAGAGAGTATTATAGACCTCACAGTCAGAGAGAAGAGCATATATGCAAATAAATTGCGGAGAAGTGCAGAAAAGATAGAACAATAATAATAGAGCATTTTAACAACCTGAATAACAGCAACAGGGATAAAGTCTATGTAAAAGGCATAGAGGCACAGAATTCTTAAAATGCCCTCAGAATGTTTATCTAGTATGCAGCAAGGCCACGAAGAGAAGTTACAGTATTGCCTTTTGTTCAGGAGACAAAACTGCATGGGTAGCTGGAAGGAGTACCAGTGAGGGAAGAATTTGGTTGTAATGTTTATAATGTAATGGGGGTTGGTTAGCTCAGATGGCTGAAAAGCTAGCTTGCAAAGCAGAATGTGCCAACAGCACAGGAGCAATTCTCATGCCTGCTGAAGTCTCCATGATGACCCTGCCTTCTGAACCTCAACTGCAGCGTGATAACCCTCCAATTAAACTCATCCACCAGTCATCTCTCTCTAATAAGAAAGTCCTCTAGGACTTTGGTGACTTTTGTTTCACTTAGACGTCAATTTAACTTATGGAAAAGGACAACCATCAGCACATGTTTTATCCTGGGAATTTCTCAATGTCACTAAACTGTGATGTGTTTTCACAGAAGTGTACTGGAAGCTAATGTTTGAAGGTAATTCAGTGGCTGAGAAGACAAAGACGATGATATTCAAGAACACGAATAGCAAACATGTTCCCAGAAAGTAACAAATTGCACCCCCAAATCTAGACAGCCTCCCCACTCCTGATCCCAAAGAGCCTGTGGACTCTGACAAGAACAAAAGGAAAGCTTATATCAGACACTGAGAGCATAATCTTGTAGAATAATTAGAGCACTATAAAAAATAAAGGTGTGAAACAAAGAAGGAAATTAGAATTGCAGAATCCCTACAGCCCAGCAAGTCCACACCGACTCCCTGAAGTACATGCCACCCAGTCTTTCCCCCCCATACCCTATCCCCATAACCCTGCATTTCTAATGGCTAATCCATCTAACCTACGCATCCCTGGACACTATGGACAACTTAGCATGGCAAATCCACCTCACCAGCATGTCTTTGGACTGTGGGAGGAAACCAGAGCACCCGGAGGAAACCCACGCAGACACGGGGAGGATGTGTAAACTCCACACAGATAGTCGCCTGAAACTGGGATCAAACCCCTGTCCCTGGCGCAATAAGGCAGCAGTGTTAACCACTGAGCCACAGTGCCACATTTAGGAAAACAAAGAGGGAGCATTAAAAATATTGACACATAAAAGAACAAAATCCCATTGATGTTTCAACCATGTGAAGAACTGTACAGTAATGAAGGTAACTCAGAGTAAATTCAATTAGAGACAAGAAAGGTAACTTGTGTGGAGAAAGATAATGTGGACATGTTTCCAAATGAATATTCTCTGACTACCTTCACCAAAGAGAGGGACAATGCAGGCATTTCAGTTAAGAAGGTGTGTGAAATATTGGATGATATAAACCTAGTGAGAAAGAAAATATTAAAGAGTTCAGCATTTTTGAAAGTGGATAAATAACCAGATGCAGATGATATAGGCCGCAGGCTACTCAGAGAAATTAGGACGGAAATGATGTAGGCTCTGTCCTTCATTTTGCAATTTTCTTCAGCTACAGGCATGATGCCAGAAGATTTTCTGCAGTTGTATAAGAGTGGAAAAAGCAATAAGACAGATTAATTAGGCCAGTCAACCTAACCATTATTGTATGCAAACTATCGAAAAGAAAAAAAATCTGATTGGCCATTTTAATTGGCACTTGGGCACTATTTAATCAATATTAGTCAGCATGAACTTGAGGCACAGTTAATCCTAACTAACTCGTTTGAATCTTGAGAGAACGAGAAGGATTGGTAAGGGTAGCAGGTTTGATACAATCTACATTGATTTAAGCAAGAAGGTAACCCATGACAGAATTGTTACAGTTGCAAACTATCACTGGATTTTTTAGATTAGATTAGATTAGATTACTTACAGTGTGGAAACAGGCCCTTCGGCCCAACAAGTCCACACCGACCTGCCGAAGCGCAACCCACCCATACCCCTACATTTACCCCTTACTTAACACTACGGGCAATTTAGCATGGCCAATTCACCTGACCCGCACATCTTTGGACTGTGGGAGGAAACCGGAGCACCCAGAGGAAACCCACGCAGACACGGGGAGAATGTGCAAACTCCACACAGTCAGTCGCCTGAGGCGGGAATTGAACCTGGGTCTCAGGCGCTATGAGACAGCAGTGCTAACCACTGTGCCACCGTGCCGCCCACAAATTGTGGGATTTGTGGCAAGTAGAAACTTGGATCCAAAACTGACTCTTTGGTTGAAAGCAAACTATGATTATGATCAACGGTTGTTTCTTGTGACTAAAAATCCGAATCTATGGGGCTCCTTGCTTTATGTTGTATTATGATGTAAAGCTGGGAATTTGTGTTGCAGACGTTTCTTCCCCTGTCTAGGTGACATCCTCAGTGCTTGGGAGCCTCCTGTGAAGCGCTTCTGTGATCTTTCCTCTGGCATTTGTAGTGGTTTGAATCTGCCGCTTCTGGTTGTCAGTTCCAGCTATCCGCTGCAGTGGCCGGTATATTGGGTCCAGGTCGATGTGCTTGTTGATAGAATCTGTGGATGAGTGCCATGCCTCTAGGAATTCCCTGGCTGTTCTCTGTTTAGCTTGTCTTATAATAGTAGTGTTGTCCCAGTCGAATTCATGTTGCTTGTCATCTGCGTGTGTGGCTACTAAGGACTGCAAGGACTGCACAAAACTCTACATCGGACAAACAGGAAGACAGCTAACGATCCGTATCCATGAACACCAACTAGCCACGAAATGACACGACCAGCTATCCTTAGTCGCCACACACTCAGATGACAAGCAACATGAGTTCGACTGGGACAACACTACTATTATAGGGCAAGCCAAACAGAGAACAGCCAGGGAATTCCTAGAGGCACGGCACTCATCCACAGATTCAATCAATAAGCACATTGACCTGGACCCAATATACCGACCACTGCAGCCGACAGCTGGAACTGACAACCGGAAGTGGCAGATTCAAACCACTACAAATGCTAGAGGAAAGATCATAGAAGTGCTTTACAGGAGGCTCCCAAGCACTGAGGATGTCACCCAGACAGGGGATGAAACGTCTGCAACACAAATTCCCAGCTCGGCGAACAGAACCACAACAACGAGCACCCGAGCTACAAATCTTCTCCCAAACTTTGAATTATGACATAAATTCCAGACCAGAGAAAACTGTACTTTTAAGACCGTTATATGAAATCTTAGCACATCGTGTTCCAGTATAAAGGTACCAACTTTGACTCCATTGCACAGGGTGTTACTCAACACAATGTCTTCTGTCAGTTAACTGTGTGTATATAATGCGTAATAACATGGGAGGCAAGAAAGTACATGCTCAATGCTTTTATGGTGGGAGTTCCAGGATTTTGACCCAATGACATTGAAGGAACAGCAACATAATTTCCAAACCAGAAAGGTGAGTGGTTTAGAGGAGAAACGACAGGTAGTGATGTCCCCATTTAGCTGCTGCCTTCGTCTTTCTAGTGGTCATGGATTTGGAAGATGCTTGGTGTTGGCAAAGGAATTCTGGATTAGTGGTGCTGGAAGAGCACAGCAGTTCAGGCAGCATCCGAGGAGCAATAAAATTGACATTTCGGGCAAAAGCCCTTCATCAGGAATACAGACAGAGAGCCTGAAGGGTGGAGAGGTAAGCTAGAGGAGGGTGGGGGTGGGGAGAAAGTAGCATAGAGTACAAGAGATGAGTGGGGGAGGGGATGAAGGTGATATGTCGGGGGCGGGGGAGGGGGGAGTGGATAGGTGGAAAAGAAGATAGGCAGATAGGACACGTCATGGGGACAGTGCTGAGCTGGAAGTTTGGAACTAGGGTGAGGTGGGGAAGGAGAAATGAGGAAACTGTTGAAGTCCACATTGATGCCCTGGGGTTGAAGTGTTCCGAGGCGGAAGATGAGGCGTTCTTCCTCCAGGCGTCTGGTGGTGAGGGAGCGGTGGTGAAGGAAGCCCAGGACCTCCATGTCCTCGACAGAGTGGGAGGGGGAGTTGAAATGCTGGGCCACAGGGCGGTGTGGTTGATTGGTGCGGGTGTCTCAGAGATGTTCCCTAAAACGCTCTGCTAGGAGGCATCCCGTCTCCCCAATGTAGAGGAGACCGCATCGGGAGCAATGGATACAATAAATGATATTAGTAGATGTGCAGGTCAAACTTTGATGGATGTGGAAGGCTCCTTTAGGGCCTTGGATGGAGGTGAGGGAGGAGGTGTGGGCGCAGGTTTTGCAGTTCCTGTGGTGGCAGGGGAAGGTGCCAGGATGGGAGGGTGGGTTGTAGGGGTGCGTGGACCTGACCAGGTAGTCATGGAGGGAATGGTCTTTGCGGAAGGCGGAAAGAGGTGGGGAAGGAAATATATCCCTGGTGGTGGGGTCTTTTTGGAGGTGGCGGAAATGTCGGCGGATGATTTGGTTTATGTGAAGGTTGGTAGGGTGGAAGGTGAGCACCAGGGGCGTTCTGTCCTTGTTACGGTTGGAGGGGTGGGGTCTGAGGGCAGAGGTGCGGGATGTGGACGAGATGCGTTGGAGGGCATCTTTAACCACATGGGAAGGGAAATTGCGGTCGCTAAAGAAGGAGGCCATCTGGTGTTCTGTGGTGGAGTGAATTTCTGCAGTGCCTATTGTAGCAGTGCACACTACTGCTACAGTGTGTCAGTTGTGGAGAGTGAATGACACCTCATCTGCAAACAATCAAGTAGATTATTTTGTTCTTTCAAGCATCTTGAGCTCTTGGTGCTACCCTCCTGAAAGTGGAAAGTTTTCCTTCCTAGTCCTTACTTATATCTTATAGACTATGGACAGGCCTTGGGGAATGAGGAAGTGAGTTCCTCACTGCAAGATTCTTAACCTCTGACCTTATTTTGAAGCCACATTATTTATATGGTTAGTCCATTTCAACCTTTAGTGAACAGCAACTCCAGGATGTTTAACATGGAATACTCAGCAATAGAAATGTCACTTAATATGAAAGTCGATGGCTAGATTCTGTGTTGGTCATTGGCTGGCGCTTGTATGATATAAACATTATTTCAGTCCAAACATGGATATTGTCCACATCTTGCTGCGTTAGAACATGGACTGCTTCAGTATCTCAGGAGTTACAAATGGTACTGAACATTGTGCAATCATCAGCGAACATCCCCATTTCTCACCTTAAGATGGAGGGAAGGTTATTGATGAAGCAGCTGAAGATGGTTGGACCTAGGATACTACCCTGAGGCACTCCCGCAAAGAGTCCTGGAGATGACACCACAACCATCTTCATTTGTGCTGGCTGTGATTTCAAAGACAAATTCCCATTTATCAGTTTTATGTTAGAATTTGAACTCAAATTCTAATGTAAATTTGTTTGAGACAAACCAATAAGGCAACTAAAGTCAGTATGTGCAGTAACTGAGGAAACTTAAATTACAAAACATGGCAATAACTTTACATGTGCACTCCAACTCTTGTTTTCCAGCTCTACTAAAGTGGCAAGGGCAAAGCACAATCTGGTTTCAGTTTAGCACTTTCCAAATGGACAGCAGGCTAACCAGTTTCAAGCTTAGTGTGCTCCTTGGTCACTGAAAGCTGCTGCTTATTCACCCTTTTCAACACCCACAGGATGATCAATTATATCTACAGATTCTGATTGGCCTCAGTGAGGCGAGACCCATTTTTAATTGGTTTAATGGGTGTATGATCAATTTCTAATTGGCTCTTAATAATAATTGACATTGACCGATGTCAGCGATCCCCATTTCCTGCCTGATTCCTCTCACAGTCGATTAGCTATAAGCTCATCCTCTTCATCATTGCTTTATGCTGTTACTGTTACTTCTTGCTAAGACATGAGGACAGTTTATAATGTCTTATTTGCCCATTTGTTACAAGGTTGTTTACACTGTCAGGTCCCCTGATTTGAAGGTGATTTTCTTTGTCTTTGTGGTTGTGGGTGTCTCGAATGAGCTTCTTATGATTTGTCTGCAATAAAGGCCATGGTGGAAACGTTGCTTATATTTTAACGCTAGGTGTAATCAATGCAGAAGATCACAAAGTACTAATATAAACAAACCAATACAGACTGTTTATATGGTGGTCGCAGTGCTAAGATGACATTACACATTCAGTCATTGCATCATCCTGAATAATAAAATTCAAGTATAATGCTGTTATAAACTTAAACACGCACATTGTTACAAAATTAACTCTAATTCAAAGATTATATTGAGTCAAATCTGAATGCTTCACTCCTCAGCCATTACAAATTGAAACAGTGAATGTTGAGCATCCACATCTAACTGATTGTGAGCCACCATTTCTACCATCCCCTATGGGATGCTATGACCAGACACATATTCCCCTCCTTTGTCAATCTTCCACAGGGACCGTTCCCTTTGGGACACCCTGGTCCACTCTCCTTGCACTCCCAACACATTCCCACACCCCATGGCATCTTCCCATACAATTACAGAAGGCGTAACATCTGCCTGTTTACCTCCTCCATTTTCACTATCCAAGGTTCCAGACACACCTTCCAAGTGTGTTATTATAGTTATTATAACTTGCTTTCCCCCAATAGCCTCCTTCTTCCCTTACTCTTTTAAAATATAAAGATTTACTGAGCAGATATAATTTTTAAAAAATCAAGGAACTGTAGATGCTGGAGATCCAAAATTTTAAAAAACACAAATTGCTGGAGAAACCCAACAGGTCTGGCAGCATCTGTGAAGAGAAATTAGAGTGAACATTTTGAGTCCAGTGACTTCTCAGAAAAATGGATAACATCCAGGAAGAAGTGGTATTCAGGGGAAGGTGAGGGTGGGTAGATGAATGGATAGGTGAAGGTGGACACTAAACTAAGAGAAAGATATGAAAGGGGTAGGCAGACAAATAAACAAGGACAGAAGAGAAGCTAAATGGGTGAAAACAAGAGCTAAGAATAAGAAGGAATCGGTCGACTGTGCTGAAACTAACACATATGGTGACAGGACCAGGGTGTGGGAATGGGTAAAAAAAACATGGAAAGACATAATAAAGTTATAGAACGCAATGTTGAATACGAGAAGCTGCAGGGTCGCCAAGGTAAATGAGATGTTGATCTTTGAGCTTGTGCTGAGGCTCTCTGGAGCACTGCAGCAGGCCTGTGACACTAGTGTTGCCATAGGAACACGGTGGACTGTTGGAGTGGCAGGCAACTGGAACTTCGGGGTCACGTTTACAGACAGAATGTGAGTGTTGTGTAAAGCAGTCACTGGTCTATGTTTCACTTTCCCAATGGAGAGGAGACCACATTGTGAACAGCGAATACAGACAACAAGATGAAGTGAAGTGCAGGTAAATCGCTGCTTCACCTGGAAGGTGTGTCTGGAACCTTGGATAGTGAAAGTGGAGAAGGTAAACAGGCAGGTGTTACACCTTCTGTAATTGCATGGGAAGATGCCATGGGGGTGTGGGAATGTGTTGGGAGTGCAAGGGGACTGGACCAGGGTTTCCCAAAGGGAACGGTCCCTGTGGAAGATTGACAATGGAGGGGAATATGTATCTGGTCTTAGCATCCCATAGAGGATGGTGGAAATGGTGGCTCACAATTAATTAGATGTGGATGCTGGTGGGGTGTTAGGTGAAAGCACAGGGACCATATCGCCATTGTGAGAGGGAAAAGAAGGAGTGAGGGTAGATTTATGGGAGATAGGTTGAACATAGCTAAGAACCCAGTTGACCATGGTGGTAGGGAATCTTTTGTTGAGGAACATGGTGGACATTTCTGAATGTGGACCAAGTGAAGATGCAGGCAGAGTGGAAAGTGGGAATGAAATTGATAATTTTTTCCAGTTTAAAATGAAAGAGGGAAATAGCACTAATGATTTCATCGATGTACCGGAGATGTTGGTGGGGGCCTGGGTCGGACTGGAACAAGGAATGTTGCACATACCCCACAAAGAGACAGGCCTAACTAGGGCCCATGCAGTTACCTGTAGCCACACCTTTGATCTGAAGAAAGTGAGAGGAGTTAAAGGAGAAGTTGTTCAAATTGAGGATGAGCTCAGCCTGGCAAAGATGGCAGATGCAGATGGTTCAGGCCTTTTCTTCCAGGAAGAAGATGGGATCCCTAAGACCATCCTGATGGAGGATGGATGCGTAAAAGGGAAGAAGAGACAGCTACTGCCGTTTAACTGGAAATATTGAAATCAATATGAAATGTCAGTAGAGGAGGTGACTGGTCAAGGGGAGAAAATGACTACTTCCTCCCCCAATCTACCACCACCATGGACAACATCTCACTGTTACCAAAACTGAAATTGGTGCAAATGCAATTGTGATTTACTTGCACAAGAACTATTTAAGGAACTGGCACAATGTGGTGCAGTCTGCACACTTCTTATAACAGGACTGAAATCCCACGCATTGGCATTTAAGATGAATGATACCAAAACAGATCCTTGGGCTGGTTGCCTGAAACTGTTAGTATTATAGTGACAGATGGACCACATCACGGGTCTAACAACATGCATTGATCAACATGTTCTTCCATAGAGTCTAACAGTGTGGAAGTAGGCCATTCAGCCCAACAAGTCCAAACCGACTCTCTAAAGAGCATCCCACCCAGGCTCACCCTCCTACCCTGTCCTTGTAACTCTGTATTTCCAAGAGTCAAGAGTAGCTTAATTTATACAACTTTAAATCAACTGCTACAGTAAAAATGAGACAACGTTCCTCCAGGACCAAGGTGCTACATGGACAGCACAAATTATATGATCATACAAAGGCCAGCATAAAATGCATAAGAAGTACAAAACACATAAGACAGCACAATAATTCCTGACATGTCAGGACAATAGCACTGTGGTGTACAAATTACAGTGTAATAAAGGAATGATAGTTATTAAACCATTGTTTTAGCGGCAACTTGTGGTCATGCAAAGAGATTCAGATGGAGTAGAGTCTGATCATGCGGTATTAAGGAGCCTGATGGCCCGGGGGAAGAAACTGTTGCACAGTCTGGTCATGAGAGACCGAATGCTCTGATACCTTCTGCCAGACGGCAGGAGGGAGAAGAGTTTGATTGAGGGGTGTGTGGGGTCTTCCACAATGCGCTTAGCCTTTTGGATGCAGTATATGCAGTAAATGTCTGTAATGGAGGGGAGAGAGACCCCGATGATCCTCTCAGCTGTCCTCACTATCCGTTGAAGGGTCTTGCAATCTGAGACAGTGAAATTCCCGAACCAGGCAGTGACGCAGCAACTCAGGGTACTCTCAATGAATGCCCTATAGAATGTAGTGAGGATGGGGAATGGGAGGTGGGCTTTCCTCAACCTGCACAGAAAATAGAGATGCTGCTGGGCTTTCTTGGCTATGGAGCTGGTGTTGAGGCACCAAAAAGTTTTCCATAAGGTGGACACCAAGAAATTTGGTGCTGTTCACTATCTCCCCAGGGGAGCTGTCAATGTCCAGTGGAGACTGATCGCTCCATGCCCTCTTGAAGTCATGTCCACTTTCAGAGACCGGTTGTAAGCTCTGCACCAGTCTGTTAGCCACTGCACCTCCTCTCTTTATGATGACTCATCGTTCCTGCTGATGAGACCCACTACAGTCATGTCATCGGTGAACCTGATGTGATTCGTGCTGTGCATTGCTGCTCAGTCGTGTGTCAGCAGGGTGAACAGCAGCGGATTGAGCACACACCCTGGGGGTCCTCACTGCCATGTCATTCTGTGCCTCAAACCAGTGCATGGATGTCATTCAACTCATCCTGGAGAGAAGCATCACTTGCACAAGCAGACAATGATGTGATGTGATTGGTAATGGCCTGAATACCCTTCTACATGCTCCGTGTATCGCTGCTGTCCTGAAAGTGGCTGTGTAATCGCTGTATCTTTGCGTCTTTGATGGCCCCCGGGTCAGATTGGCCCTCGCTGTTATTAGGGCTGCCTTGTTATCTGCTCTGAAGGTGGAATCGCTGGTCCTCAGCAGTGCACACACCTTTGTGGTCATTCACCAATCATTCCCTTGGCTAATCCATCTAACCTTGGACACTATGGGCAAATTAGTGTGGCCAATCCAGCTGACCTGCACATCTTTGTGGATGAGGAAAAGGGCTGTGGGAAGGATGAACCAGCTGACCATGGCACCATGGTGTAGAAGGCCATTCAAGAAGAGGGAGCAAAAAGACAAGTGGTAGTTATAGGGGATTCTATAATTAGGGAGACAGATAGTATTGTTTCCGAGCCGGATGTTGAGCCCCAATGGTGTGTTGCCTTCTGGTGCCAGGGTGCAGGACTGGCTTGAAAGGATATTGGAGCTGGAGGGGGAGGATCCAGTTGTTGTGGTCCACGTTGGAACTAACAACATAAGCAAGGGCGAGATGGAGGACCTGTTTGGGGATTATCAAGCAATAGAAACAGATCCTCAAGGGTCATAATCTCCAATTACTGCCAGAGCCACATACAAATTGGCTTAGGGACATGAAAATTAGGGAAGTAACTATGTGGCTAAGGGTCTGGTGTAGGAAACAGGGGTTCCATTTCATGGGTTATTGGCAATAGTTTTGGAATCAGGGGAGATCTGTATCGATGGGGTGATCTCCACCTGAACGGATCTGAAACTAGTGTTCCAGCAAAAAAGATAAATAGGGTGGTCACTAGGACTTTAAATTTGTGAGTCGGAGGAAGGGAAGGAAAAGCAACAGGAAGTATGATGGTAAATTTAAAAGGTAAGCAGCAAGTTAGCATGTATGCAGGAGGGTTTAAGTTCAAGGCAGACTATGAAAGAAGTAAAAATGAGAGATTAGAGATGTTGTGAATCATGACTGCAAGGAAGCAAGCACAAAGGCACTTTACCCTGAATGCTCATAGCATTTGTGACAAGATTAATGAGTTAACAGCACAAATCATCATTGCAAGTGAATATGATTTGGTAGCCATCATGGAGACATGGTTGCAGAATGGTCATGACTGGGAATTAAATATCAGGGATACCAGACTATTTGGAAAGACAGACAGGAGTGCAAGGGAGGTGGTGTAGCTCTGATATTCAAGGACTACATCAGGGAGGTGCTGAGAGATGATACAGGTTCTATGGAGCATGAGGTCGAATCCATTTGGGTGGAAATTAGGAATTCCAAATAGAAAACGTCATTGATTCTATAGGCCACCAAATAATTACATCACGTTGGGGCAGGCAATAAACAAGAAAATAAATAAAGCCTGTAACAATGGTACAACCATTATCATGGGGGATTTTAATCTGCATGTAGATTGGTTGAACCAGCTCAGTCAGGGTAGCCTTGAGGAGGAGTTTGTTGAGTGTATCAGTTATTAGTTTTCTTGAACAGTATGTCAGGGAACTGACAAGGGAGCAACCTATCCTACATCTGGTCCTGTGTAATGAGACAGGAATAATTAATGACCTCATTGGTAGGGATCCTCTTAGAAGTCGTGATCACAGTATGGTTGATTTTAAATACAGCTAGATAGTGTGAAGATAAAATACAATTCCAGGGTCCTGCGCTTGAATAAAGGGGACAATGATAGAATGAGGGAGGAAACTGAGACTTTATGGTGAGACAGTTGACAAGCAGTCGAGGATCTTCAAAGAAACGTTTCTAAGTGCTCAGCAAAAGTATATTCGGGTGAGAAGGAAGTACTGTAAGAGGATGGGTAATTGCCATGGGTCTCTCAGGAAATAAGACAGGCTATCAAAGCGAAAGTGGCCAACTACAGCAGGAATCTAGAAGATTGGGAATACTTTAAATGTCAACAGAAAGCCGCAAAAAGAGCTAGAAAGAAAAGTAAGATAGAGAATAAGAAAAACTAGCATGAAATATAAGGACAGATAGCAAAAGTTTCTATAAATACATAAAACGAAGAAGAGTGGTAAAAGTAAGTGTTGATCCTTTACAAGATGGGAAGGGGGATTAGTTATGGATTATGATGAAATGGCTGAGACATTAAACAGGTACTTTGCATTGGTCTTCACAGTGCAGGATACTAATAACCTGCCAGTAAGTGACAAAGAGATGGAGGTAGGTGAGGACCTGGAAACGATTATTGTAATGGAAGAGCTAGTGTTGGGTAAGCTAATGGAGCCAAGGATGGATAAGTCTCCTGGCCCTGATGGATTGCATTCCAGGGTACTAAAAGAGATGGTGGGAGAAATAGTAGGTGGACTGGTGGTAATTTTCCAAAACTCACTGGACTCGGCGATGGCACTGCTTAGAAAGGGAAGCAGACAATAGATGGGGAATTATAGACCAGTGAGCTCTTGGGAAGATGCTTGAGTCTATTATCAAGGAAGAAATAGCAGGGCATCTGGAAAGAAATTGTCCCATTATAAAGATAAAGCATGGGTTCGTGAAGGGCAAGCCATGCTTCACAGATCTTTTGGAATTCTATGAAGACATATCAAACAAGGTGGACAACAGGGAACCAGTAGATGTTGTGTACCTAGATTTCCAAAAAGTCTTTGACAAGGTGCTGCACATGAGACTGCTGCATAAGATCAGGATGTTTGAGGTATTAGCGTGGATAGAGAATTGGTTGACTGACAGGATGCAAAGAGTGGAGATAAAAGAGTGCTATTCTGGCTGGCAATCAGTGACTAGTGGTGTCCCTCAGGGATCGGTGTTGGGACCACACTTACTTTGGAGTTGGGGACCACATGTACGGTGTCAAAATTTGCCGATGACACGAAGATGAGTGATAAAGCAAAGTGTGCAGAGGACTGTGAAACTTTGCAGAGATGCATTGAGTGAGTGGGCAAAGGTGTGGTAGATGGAATACAATGTTAGTAAATGTGAAGTCATGCATTTTGGTACGAGTAACAGCAAAATAGATTATTACTTGAATGGTAAGAAGTTGCAGCATGCTGATTTTCAGAGGGACGTGGGTGTCCTGGTGCATGAAACGCAGAAGGTTGGTCTGCAGGCAGAACAAGTAACTAGGAAAGCAAATGGAATTTTGTCCTTCGTTGCTAAAGAGTTGAATTTAAAAGCAGGGAGGTAATATTGCAGCTGCACAAGGTGCTGGTGAGACCACACCTGCAATACTGTGTGCAGATTTAGTCTCCTTACTTGAGAAAGGATATACTGGCACTGGAGGGGGTGCAGAGGGGGTTCACTAGGTTGATTCTGGAGTTGAGGGGGTTGGCTTATGAGGAGAAGCTGAGTAGACCGGGATTATATTCACTGGAATTCAGAAGATTGTGGGGGGATCTTATTGAAACATATACATTTATGAAGTGAATTGATAAAATAGAAGTAAATAGTATGCTTCCACTGGTAGGTGAAACAAGGACAAAAGGGCATGGCCTCAACAGTAGAGGAAGCAGGGTTTAGGAACTGAACTGAGAAGGAATGTTTGCACCAGAGAGTTGTTAATCTATGGAAATCCGTGCCCAGGGAAGTAGTTGATGCTACTTCAGTAATCCCTATTCAAACCAAGGTAGATACTTTTTTGAAAAATAAAGGGATATGGTGAAAACACAGGTAAGTGGAGCTGAGTGGATCAGCCATGATTTTATTGAACAGCAGAGCAGGCGGCCTACTTGTAGTTCTTAGAATGGCAGGAGGAAACTGGAGCACCCAAAGGGAACTCCACACAGATAGTCACCCGAGGCTAGAATCGAACCCCCATCCCTGGTGCTTTGAGGTAGCAGTGCTAACCACTGAGCCACTGTGCAATGCAAAGGCAGTCAGTTGTGACACTAAATATTCCAAAATGTAACACCGGTCTAACACTTTTTACTCACAGTTGAGCAAATCAGAATCAGAAAGCTAGTCAAGTTTAAAAACAAAAATGACCATCTGCAACAGTGAAAGAAGATCAGTCTGAAATGGTGGCGTGAATGCACCCAAGCGGTCGTTGAGCTAATATGTTCTTTCTGGTTATTCAGGCCAAATAGAATTCCCCAAGAATGTAAATTGCAACAGTAAATGTGTCATAAGTCCACAAGCTCTACATCATGACATGCAAGACCTTACCAACACAGGTCACATGGTGCAGAGGAAAAACAAGTGATTTTTGCCTGAATGCATATTTTGGTCTAGCATGAACGATGACAGATAACTCAACCAGAAATTGCTGTAAAATCTCAGCAGGTCTGGCAACATCTGAGGAGAGAAATCAGAGTTAATGTTTGGGTTCAATGACCCTTTCTCAGAGCTGATTGTAGCTCTGAAAATTTTGGTTCTTATGCACAAGATAAGGTGAGGGAGAGGGTTAAATTTATAGGTGGAGATAGACCCAGAGAGAAAGAGAGATACAAAGAGTTGGATAGTCAAAGGAGTGGATATGTTTGAGACACTACCATGCCCTCCACCTCCTTCAAGACTTCTGTTTCCCCGGCCCCCAACATCTCACTTTCGTCATGGATATCCAATCCCTCTACACCACCATCCACCATGACCAAGGCCTCCAAACCCTCCGTTTCTTCCTTTCCCCGAAGTCCCCAACAGAACCCTTCCACTGACACTCTCATTCATTTGGCTGAACTGGTCCTCACCCTTAACAATTTCACCTTCAAATCCTCCCACTTACTCCAGACCAAAGGGGTAGCCATGGGCACCCGTATGGGCCCCGGCTATCCCTGTCTCTTTGTCGGCTACGTAGAACAGTCCATCATCCGTAGTTACACTGGCACCACTCCCCACCTCTTGCTCCGCTACATTGATGACTGAATCGGCGCCACCTCGTGCTCCTGCAAGGAGGTTGTGCAGTTCATCAACTTCACCAACGCATTCCACCCCAACCTTAAATTGACCTGGACCATCTCTGACACCTCCCTCCCCTTCCTGGACCTCTCCATCTCCATTAATGACAACCGACTTGACACTGACATTTTTTACAAACCCACTGACTCCCACAGCTACCTGGATTGCACCTCTTCCCACCCTACATCCTGCAAAAATGCCATCCCATATTTCCAATTCCTCCGCCTCCGCCGTATCTTCTCCCAGGAGAACCAGTTCCATCACAGAACACACCAGATGGCTTCCTTCTTTAGTGACCGCAATTTCCCTTATCTTGCGGTTGAGGATGCCCTCCAACACATCTCATCCACATCCCGCACCTCTACCCTCAGACCCCACTCCTCCAACCGTAACAAGGACAGAACCCCCCTGGTCCTCACTTTCCACCCTACCAACCTTCGCATTAACAATATCATCTGCCAACATTTCCGCCACCTCCAAACGGATCCCACCGCCAGAGATGTATTTCCTTCCCCACCCCTTTCAGCTTTCCGCAAAGACTGTTCACTCCGTGACTACCTGGTCAGGTCCATGGCCCCCAACAAACCACCCTCCCATCCTGGTACTCTCCCCTGGCACCGCAGGAATTGCAAAACCTGCACCCACATCTCCATCCAAGGCCCCATTGGAGCCTTCCACATCCATCAGTTTTACCTGCTCATCCACCAATGTCATTTATTGTATTCGTTGCTTCCGATATGGTCTCCTTTACATTGGGGAAACTGGACACATCCTCACAGAGCACTTCAGGGAACACCTCTGGGACACCCGCACCAATCAACCCCACCGCCCTGTGGCCCAACATTTCAACTGCCCCTCCCATTCTGCCAAGGACATGCAGGTTCTAGGCCTCCTCCATCACCAATCCCTCACCACCTAACACCTGAAGGAAGAATGCCTCATCTTCCACCTCAGAACACTTTAATCCCAGGGCATCAATGTAGACTTCACCAGTTTCCTCATTTCCCCTCCCCACATCTTACCTCAGTTCCACCCCTCCAGCTCAGCACTGTCCTCATGACCTGTCCTACCTGCCAATCTCCCTTCCCACCTATCCACTCCACTCTCCTCTCTGACCTATCACCACCATCCCCACCCCCATTCACCTAATGTACTCTTTGGTACCTTCTCCCCAGCCCCACCACCCCCATTTATCTCTCCACCCTGAAGGCTTCTTGCCTCTATTCCTGATGAAGGGCTTTTACCCGAAACATCGATTTTCCTGCTCCTCGGATGCTGCCTGACCTGCTGTGTTTTTCAAACACCACTCTGATCTAAACAAAGGAGTGGATAACAGTCAGCCTAGGAGAATGAATAGCTATTAATGGGGACTATTAGTGGCTAACAATGCGTTGTGCGTAATGGCCTAGTGTGGGGGCTTGGGGTAAGGACATGGGAGAAGGTGCCTCCAGCCTTAAAGTTGATGAACTTGAAATTGAGTCCAGATGGCTGTAGAGTTTCCAAGCAGAAAATGGGATGCTTGTTACCTCATTACTGCCCTTGACAACAGTTAAGGCTTGTCATAAAGAAGGAAAGAGTCAGATCTGTATCAACAATCAATTAACTTTATTAGTTAGTTAAAACAGACATACAATTCACACCATTTTGTTAAGAAGGAGTTAAAAGCAGGCATGCAACTCATACAAGATTAAAATCTATGTGCACACCCATTGGGTTTCTTAGATGTTCCCTGAACAGTCACAGAGTATTAAGACTAAAACCCATGATTAGGAGTGTATGCTGGCCAGGTGATCACTCAGTTCCTCGATATAATCTCCATTTTGCCAATATAGGGACCTCCACTTCTGCGAAAGTATAATCCCTGGACCTTTGCTGCCAGCATGTCCAAAATCTTTCATTTTTATCCTTTTTCTTGTCTTCTTGAACTGTGATGCCTTACTTTTAATTGGTTCTGGCTCATCTGACCAACCAAAGGACACTGTTAGCATAACCTCAATATTATTCCCCCAAGTAAAGATTTATACCTTTTATGGGATAAATTTCCCTTGTTGTCCTCTGAGCTGACCTGGTGCAAACTGGTTTCAGCCAGCATAAGTCAGTGACTGGGGCTCAGGTAACTTGAGTCCATAAGCTGCTGTTTCTAATGTGTGAGTAGCCCCCGGCCATCATGCTGTTCTCCAGCTTGTGCTGAGCTTCACTGCAGTACTGCAGCAAGCCAGAGACATTGGCTAGGGAACACTGCGGTGTGTTGAAGTGGCCAGCAACTGGAAGCTCAGGGTCATGTTTTGCACACAGAACATAGGTGTTCTGCAAATCCGTCGCCCAGACTCTGCAATCATCGGTCTATATTTTGTTTCCCCAGTGTAGATGAGACCATATTGCGAACAGCACATGCAGTCGGCTTGATTGTGTGACGTGTAGGTAAAGCTCTGCATCACCTGAAGGCATGTCTGGGCCCTTGTATATTGGGGAGGGAGAGAGGAAGGGAACGGGCAGATGTTACAGCTTCTGCAGTTGCAAGGGAATGTGCCATGAAAGAAGGTAATCACCACCAGAAGAAGAGACAGAGCGCCGTAGATAAAGAGGAGGGCATTTCCTCCCAACCAGGAAACAACTGACTCCCCGAAGTCCACCCTCCACCCAGTGAGAACCAGGGGGTACCCATTGCCCCACAACTCCAGGTAACTGAAAGTTGTGATCCTCTGACAGTCCCATTGTCAGACACAGAACTGGACGGTGCGGATCCTTGCCTTGGCTCAATGACACCAGAGCGGGTAAATGACCCCAGTGAGGAGCTGGATAGCTACCTCAGCCCAGCGAAGGTCCAGCAGTTTGTGCTCACCATGGGGATGCAGACAGCTACCCCAGAGACAGGACAGTCAAATGGACAATGGTAACCCCATAAACTGGGGATTAAAGAAGGTTCCTTTGCTATCGTATAACAGGGCACCCACTCACTAGGTGGGTTCCGCTGAAGCCACAGCTAAATAATAAGGGATTGGATGGTTAATAAAGGGAACTGTAAATAGGAAAACTGTAAATTCGATTAATTCAATCTGTTCTTTGTAATGTTAAGACATGCAATGTATATATCTATGAACGACATGACAAAGTGTACAGGTACCAAAGATTTATTTCTATGAATAAAGTTTATTTTGAAATTTAAAAAAGTGCCATGGCACTGTGAAATGGGGGTCAGAGTGTTGGAAGTGAAGGAGGAGTGAGTGCCCTGGAGGGAACAGTCCCTGAAAAAAGGTTGACAAGGGAGGGGGAGGGGATATGTGTCTGGTTGTGGCATCCCACTGGAGGTGGCAAGCGTCCTCAGTCTGGTCTGGCCCATCTCCCCCACATCAGCCCCCATCGCTTCTCTTCCATCCCACAACAGCGATAGGGTCCCCCTTGTCCTCACTTATCATCGCAACTGCATCTACATCCAGGGGATCAGTGAGAGGAGGGGAAAATGGTGACTATAGGACTGGAGAAAGACACTATTCAATTGTATGTGATAACATTCCTGGATGTGAAGGAAAGAGAATACTTTTTCTTTCATGCAAGATTCCTTCCAGGCCACTGCTGCCAACATTTTCTGTCTTTAAGGTCATGACTCCATATTAGTGACTGAGTGTTTCACCAAGTTCTTTTTTGTATGGCAATGCAAAGATACCAGTAGAGCAAAAATTGTAGATACATTGATGACAATCGTTATGGGTTTGGTATACCCTGAACGTACACAAGTGCACCTTTCCAAGAAATGTGCAGGAAACAATGTTCAGCGTATTATTTCTTCACCTCACCAGTTGAATGATGTCACAGAATGCACTGTTTGTACCACAAATACTTGCATATTAAATGGAAAATGAACTGCCAAGATTTTTAGATAGCTGTATTAAATCTAAATTCTTCTCAAGGCAATGGCTTACCCTCACTGGCAGCTGTCATGATGAGAAGACAGGTTCAGACAGTTCTTCACTCCTACACTGTTGAATTAAACATGCACAATGTATCATTGGGAAAAAGGAAGAGAATGGGACATGATCAAGAAGTATACTTGTCAGTTATTCCAACTTGAATCACGACAAAGCACAAACATTTGAAATTGTTGTGTGAACTCACGAGTTTATGGAAAGATATTACATTGTTATGGGCAGCCCAGGTCATATGACATTGTAATGATCAGTGATCAAGTTCTGATAAGTACGAAAAAACACAGCCAAACTGCACAGAATCAGCCATTCAGTCATAGCACATATCAAGAAAACTAATGGATTGCTGGCCTTTGTACAGAGGACTGGAGTATAAGGCTGCAGAAGTTGTGCTGCAGTTATACAACACTCTGGTTACACCACATTTGATGTACTGTGAGCAGATCTGGGCAACACACCTTAGGAACCATATGTTGGCCTTAGAGGGAGTACAATCTAGGTTGACAAACATGAAACCTAGACTTCAGGGATTATGGATCAGTTAGCTCAGTTGGATGGTTGGTTTGCAATGCAGAGTAATGCCAACAGTGTGGGTTCGATTCCTGCATAAACTGAGATTACCATGAAAGAGTCTCCTTTTTAACCTTTCCCCCCATCTGAGATATGATGACCCTCAGGTAAACCCCGAGCAGTCATTGCTCTCTAATGAGAGAGCAGCACCATGGTTTAGTAGGATTATGGTGACTTTACCTGTACAAATTAGGCCTATTTTCTCTGAAATTTGAAGATTATAGAATGATCTGATTAATGTCTTGATTACTTCAACAAGAAAAGAGAGGGTATATAAAAACCCTGATTGATGATTCTAGAACAAGGAGGCATAGTCTGAGAGTAAGCGCCAGATCATTCAGGAGGGATGTTAGGAAGCATTTCTGCATAGTAATGGTGTTTGATGTTTGGAACGGTCTTCCGCAAATGGTAATAGATGCAGGATTCATTGTTAATAGATAGATAGATATAAGTAGAAGTACTAAGGGATATAGGTCTGGAAATCCCATTTTGAAAGGGTGTCAGATTTGAACCTCTTTTTACATTTGGGAAAGAAAATGCTTGGAAATGGATTAGAAGTGCTACTGACCAAAATTTGGAAAACGGGTTTTGATTGGATAGCTCACTCTTGGCTACGCTAGCCATGAGTGTCTGAAAGGCAACTATACTGCTGTAGATGTTCTGTATTTTTGTGTCTGCATAATACAGTTGGTACCATTCCTACTTGGGTTGAATAGCTGTAGGTGGACTGTCCACATCTAACTATCTCTCTCTAGAGCATTAGCTCACATTTAAACTGTAATCTCCCTGAAAAGTTAAGCTGGGCTTTAGGTAGAAATACTCAGGTACAAAAGATCTCGTGGCATATTTGCAAAGAGAGGAGTGAATTCTGCTAACATGCTGATCAAGAACTCCTTTCATAATCATCCAGAGCAATGATTTACTATCTTGAGAGCTTCATTAGCCTACAGAACAACATCACACTCCAAACAAAATCAATGACTCAGAGAAAGTAATGAAATAAGAGGATGAATTGTAATACTTCATTAAGATGTCCAGGTACTTGAACCTTTCTTCACAAATTAATTTCTAAAATTTTGGAACTAACCTTGATACCAAAGAATGGCATTCCTGTTGTTATGGTTACTGGAATTGCAGCAAATGCTAGAAATGGATCAAAGAGTGCCCTGAGGAAATAATCATATCTCTTTGATTTGTGTTCTTTAACATGCTTTAATATTTTTTGTGCTCGATTAGAAATATCAGTAGTCAGTTCCATAATAATTTCTGATCCCTTTTCAGATTAACATATTGGTTTAGAATTCCATTCAATACATGCTTTTTTCTCTGCTTTATTTATTGTAAGTACACGGTTTACATGGTCCCTGTGTTGCACTGTCATCCCAATCTACCAGTCTAATTTCTGAAGATGTCAAATCTTTGAGAGTCTGTTGAATCTTGACTTTGCACTAAATTTTAGTATTATTAGTAAACATTTAATATCGTCTAAATACCTTCCACCCCACCAACCTCCATATACATCACTTCATCCTCCGCCATTTCTGTCACCTACAAACGGATCCCACCACCTGGAGATATATTTCTCTCCCCACCCCTATCCACTTTCCTCCATGAAAGAATGTTTCCTCCGTGACTGCCTCGTCAGGTCCACACACCCAATAACCCACCCTGCCCTCCTGGCACCTTCCCCTGCCACTGCGAGTAATTGTAAAACCTGTGCTCACACCACCCCCCTTCACCCCACCTCCATCCAAGGCCCCAAAGGAGCCTTCCACATTCATCAAAGTTTCATCTGCACTTCCACAAGTCCTTTACTGTGTCCGTTGCTCCCAATGCAGTCTCCTCTACATTGGAGAGACAGGACGCCTTCTTGCAGAGCGTTTAAGAGAACATCTCTGGGTCACCCACACCAATCAACCCCCCCACCCCGTGGCCGAACATTTCAATTCCCTCTCCCACTCTACTGAGGACATGCAGATCCTGGGTCGTCTCCATCGCCACTCCCTTGCCACCTGTCCCATCTGTCCACCTTCCCACCTATCCACACCACCACCCCATCTAACCTATTACCTTTACTCCCACCTCCATCCACCTATTGTACTCTCAGCTATTTTCCCCTCAGCCCCACCCCCTCCTATTTATCTCTCTACCCCTGAGGCTCCCAGCCTCATTCCTGATGAAGGGCTTTTGCCTGAAGCATCGATTTTCCTGCTCCTCAGATGCTGCCTAACCTGCTGTGCTTTTCCAGCACCACAGCCTTGACTCTAATCTCCAGCATCTGCAGTACTCACTTTCGCCTATTTAATATCCTCATCCATATCTCTAATACAAAGTGCTTTTTTCACATAATTCTGTAGGGAATGTAATGGTATAATGGCAGCATGGTGGCTCAACGGTTAGCACTGCTGCATCAGGGCGCCAGGGACCCAGGTTCGATTCCACCCTCAGGTGACTTTCTGTATGGAGTTTGCGCATTCTCCCCGTGTCTGTGTGGGTTTCCTCTGGGCACTCTGGTTTCCTCCCACTGTGCAAAGATATGCAGGTTAGGTGAATTGGCCGTGCTAAATTGCCCATAATATTCAGGGATGTGTCGGTTAGGTGCATTAGTCAGGGGAAATGTCAAGTAATAGGGTAGGGGAATGGGTCTGAGTGGGATAGTCTTGGGAGGGTCAGCGTAGACTTGTTGGGCCAAAGGGCCTGTTTCCACGTTTTCAAATTCTATGATAATTCATTTTAACTTTGTGAATATTTCCATTATATAAATGGAGAAAACAATGAAAAGCTCCTGCCTGATACTTTGGTTTTCCTGCTCCTCTGATGTTGCCTGACCTGCAGTGCTTTTCCAGCACCACTCTAATCTTGACTTTGATCTCCAGCAGCTGCAGTCCTCACTTTCGCCTATAACTTCATAGATATAATGCTATGTTTAAGGCCTACACAATGCTTCTTGGCCACCCATTTAGTTACTCGTCCATTATAGGTTTTCAAACTAACCAGAAGTATATATAGTAAAAGAACAAACCTTGCCCATCAGGTACCCATTGTTTGCACCAGCCCATCCATCATGAACTTTCTTGTCAATTTATCTCTCTTATTAACATTACTGTGAATATTGGTCCTCCACACAGGATGCTTTTGCACTTGTTCAGCTCCAGGTACATTATTGTCAATCTTCTTTCTCTTCCTTTCTGGGAATCTAAACATAACGTGCAGGCTGACACTGAAGTGAAGTTCTGAGGCATGCTGCACTGCCAGAGGTGCAGTATTATAATGTAGATGCCAAGTCATGGTGCTGTGTGCCCACTCATAGATCAAAGTGCCCGATGCCTTACAGCAAAGAAGAGGAAGACTGTCCATCTTGGTGTCCGAGCCGACATTTATCCCATAGCCAAAATGATTACAAAACAAATGTCCTTTCATTATTACATCCCCATTTATAGGAGCTGGCTGTTTCAAAATTGGCCATTGTTTCCTGCATTGTAACAGTGAGTGCACTTCAAACTATAATAACTCTTGTCTTCAATAATAGTTCATTAGGTCAGAGATTTTCTTGCAAAATGTAGGACTGAAATGCAAGAAAACTAATTTCAGAATGCTGTGAGGAAAGGTCACTCGACCCAAAAAGTTAACTCTGATTTCTCTCCACAGATGCTGCCAGACTTGCAGAGCTTTTCCAGCAATTTCTGGTTTTGTTTCAGATTTATAGCATCCCAAGTTCTTTAGTTTTATTTTTAATTTTAGAAGGTATTGCAAAAAGGAGTGAATGATTAGGTTACATTGAGCTTTGCTCATTCCGATGATGTTACAGCCTATAGGTAGAGATAGTGAGTTCTACAGTCGTCTTTGTAGAGACCAGGTATCCCCTGTTCACTTCCTGAGAGTCTGAGTAATTATGCCTGATAACTAATGCAATAGTATATATTGTCATCCTCCAACAAACCATGATGTTAACTAAGTGCAGAGCCTCTTCTGAAAAAAATCTACTGTAGGGTATACCCTACCCCTGATCATTAGACAGGTCTGAGACAAAGTATCACAAAAGCAGGATTGGTATCAGTGAACTACCTGAAATACCTCCTACTTTGTGTCACATACTGGCAGTTATCATGAGAGCCAGTGGTGGCAATTGGTGTAAAACCACAAAACGGGAAATAGCAATGTCCAGGTGTTGTGCAACAAGATTGCATGAATTAATGAGTTGGTAGTGTATGTGTCCCTAGGTAGCTATGATCTTACTATGTTTAGATCTTCAGTTTGCAGGAGACAAGAGTGTATTTAAAGCTAGCGTTTTAAATTTAAATAAGGGCAATTATCAAACCATAAAAATGGAGTTTGCTAAAGCAAAGTGGCTAATTCACTTCAGAAATGGGTCAATAAAGAAACATTAGCAGACATTTGAGGAATATTTCTTATCGTACAAAACAAACTTATAGCAATGTGAAATAAAATTTGCAAGGAGGAGGAAATACCATCCATGGTTAACGATCGAGTTAACGTTAGTATCAAACTTAAAGAAAAGTCGATAATTGTGCATAAAAGTTTGGCAGGTCAGACAATTAGGCAGAATATTCAGAACAGCAAAGAATGACTTTTAAAAAAGAAAGGAGAGAAAATTTACAGTGAGAGAGAAACATAACCAGAAATCTTAAACAGGTCATAAGAGTTTCTATAGATATTTAAAAAGTAAAGTCTTAACATTAAGGATGGGCATTAAATGCTGGCCTAACCAATGACACCCACATCCAATGAATGAATTTTAAAAGTGAGTGTTGGTCCTGTTGAAAATGAGCATTGGGAATTTGACAATAGATGACAAGGAGATAGCAGAAGAACAAATATTTTGGAATTTTCTTCATGATAAAGTGTATAAGGGACATCCTAGAAAGATCACTAAATTAGGAAATGAAAGAGTGGGAAGCATTAAAAGATAAAGTGCAATGACTTGGGAAGTACACAAGCTGATAGAGCTGTGAACTGACTAGACTCCCAAATGCTGATAAACCTCTTCCTTTAGTCTGGGAAAAATGACTGTTGGATTGTAAGTGTGTTTATTTAATATCCCAGAAATCAAAAAGGGAGACAGAAAGTAGAATTTGACAAATCAATTAAGTGTGGTCGGAAAAGTATTAGAAGTTATTATTAAGGAAGTTTCAGTGGTGCACTTAAATAACTTTATAGTAATCAGGCAGAGTCAACATAGTTTTGTGAGAGGGATGTCATGTTTCACCAATTTACTGGAGTTCTTTGAAGACATATTGTGTGCTGTGCATAAAAGAGAACTGAGGAATATATTGTGCTTGGATTTACAGAAGGATTTGAGTAAGGAGAAATGTTGAAGTGTATTGCAGAAAGTAAGAAGGGTTCATGGTGTGGAAGGTGGCACAGTAGTATGGATGGAAAATTAGCTCTCTCACAGAAAACTGAAAATAGACATAAATAGGACATTTTCTGGTTGAAAAGATGGAAGGAATGGTGTGCAACAGATGTTTGCTGGGGCCTGAACTTTATAATTTGTATAAATGAATTAGATGAAAGTATCAAAGATATGGTTGCTATATTTGCTAATGACACACAGGTAAGTAGGAAGTCAGCTGTAAAGAGGACATAAAGAGCCTACAAAAGGGCATAGATAAGTGAGTGAATGGGTGAAGATCTGGCAAATAGATACAATAGGGAAAATGTTAAATTATTCATTTTGGCATGGAAAAATGAAAAAACAAAATGCATATTATCAAAATGGTGTAGTATTGTAGAGCTCGGAGGTGCAGGGGGACCTAAGAGTCCTACTGCATGAATCATATGTGTACAAGTACAGCAAGTGATTGAAAATATTAATGGAAATTTGTTATTTATCATGAGAGATTTTGATAATAAAAGTAGGAAGGTTATGCATCAGTTATGCGATGCAAGTGTGGTTTCACAAATGCAGTATTTGTCACCTTATTTCAGGAAGGATGTAAATTTATGGGCGGCAGTTCAGAGAAGATTTATTGGACTAGTCCCCAGAATGGATGAGTTGTCTTATGAGCAAAGGTTGGAAGGTCAAGCTTATATGCAGAACCTTATTAAGAAGCATAAGAGGTAAAACATGTTTTGACAAAGATACACATGGAAACATGTTTTTCTCTTGAAGGATTCTCTTGTACTAGGTGTCAGTTTGAAAATAAAGAAGTCACCCATTTTAGACGCAGATTAGGAAAATTTTTATCTTTTCACAGAGGTTTGAAAGTCTTTGGAACTCTGCCTTAGAAAGCATTGGATGCAGAGCATTTGCAATTCTTTAAGCTGAGATAAGTAGATATTTGATGATTAAAGAGATGAATGTTTTCTCTGAGTAAGCAGCAAAATGACATAATCAGATCAGCCATTGAATGGCAGAATATGCAAGCCAATAGTTGAGTTCTGTTGCTAATTTGTATTTTCATAAGTATCCCACTTGAGAAGAAAGTGCTGATTGATTGGATTAATGTAGATGTGGAAATGCAGCAAGCACTGCTAGTCAGTGAACTAATGATTCAATTCAAACGCAGCATGGCAAATCTGATTGGTCAATAAATTACTAAGGGACAACATCTTGGACCAAATCTCAACAGCTCCAGAGATGGATCATCATATTTCTGAAAAGATTGATCAAAAACTATCTACAATAGGGATCGATTATCTCTATAGCTCGCTCTTAAGTCTAATAGATGCCATGTGTGGACATATTAGACTCCTAGAGATGTACAGCTCAGAAACACACCCTTCGGTCAAACCTGCTCATGCCAACCAGACATCCTAACCTAATTTAATCCCATTTGCCAGCACTTGGCCTAGATTCCTCTAAATTCCTATTCATATACTCATCAAAATGCCTTTTAAATGTTGTAATTGCACAAGTCTCCACTACTTCCTCTGGCAGCTCATTCCATACACACACTACCCATTAGCATGAAAATCTTGCTACTTAGGTCCCTTTTAAATCTTTCCTGTCTCACCCCAAACCATAGAATCATAGGATCATAGGATCCCTACAGTGTGCAAACAGGTCATTTGGCCCAACAAGTCCACACTGACCCTCCAAAAAGTATGCCACCCAGAACCATTCCCCTACCATATTAATCTACATTTCTCTTGACTAATGCACTCCGAACACTCTGGGCAATTTAGCATGGCCAATCCACTTAATCTGCACATCTTTCGACTGTAGGAGGAAACCCACACATACATGGAGAATGTGCAAACACCACACAGGCAGTTGCCCGAGGCTGGAATTGAATCCGGGTCCCTGGCACTGTGGAGCAGCAGTGCTCACCACTGAGCCACCATGTTGCTGATTCTGAACCTCCCCACCGCATGGAAAAAAAACCTTGTCTATTTACCCACATGATTTTATAAACTTTGATAAGATCACTCCTCAGCCTCCGACTCTCCATGGAAAAAAGCCCCAGCCTATTTAGCCTCTCCCAATAACCCAAACCCTCCAACCTTGGCAATATCCTTGTAAGTCTTTTTTGAACCCTGTTAAGTTTCACACCATTCTTTCAATAGGCAGGAGATCAGAACTGCACACAATATGCCAAAAGTGGACTGTACAGATGCAACATGACCTCCCAACTCCTTTACTCAATGCTCTGACCAATAAAGGAAAGCATACCAAACACCGTCTTCACTATCCTATCTACCTGCAACTCCACTTTCAAGGAACTGTGAACCTGCACTCCAAGGTCTCTTTGTTCAGCAAAACTCCCCAGGACCTTACCATTAAGTTTATAAGTACTGCCCTGATTTGCCTTTTCAAAATACAGCACCTCACCATTTATCTAAATTAAACTCCATTTGTCACTCCTCATCCCATTGGCTCAAATCATGAAGATCCCATTGTACTCCTGAGGTAACCTTCACTGTCCACCAATTTTGGTGTCATCTGCAGACTTACTAACTATACCTCCTATGTTCACATCCAAATCATTTATTTAAATGACAAAAAGCAGTGGACCCAGCATTGATCCTTGTGGCAGACCACTGGTCACAGGTCTCCAATCTGAAAAGCAACCCTCCACTACCACCCTCTTTTTTCTCCCTTCAAGCCAGTTCTGAATCCAAATGGTTAGTTCTCCCTGTATTCCATGTGACCTAACCTGCTAACTAGTCTTCCATGAGGAACCTTGTCGAATGCCTTACTGAAGTCCACATATATGATGTTCTCCATTCTGCCTTCGTCAATCCTCTTTGTTAAATAAACTCAGTCACCTTAGTCAAACACGAATTCCCATGCGCAAAGCCATGCTGACTATCCCTAATCAGTCCTTGCCTTTCCAAATACACGTACATCCTGTCCCTCAGGATTCCCTCCAACAATTTGTCCACTGCCAATGTCAGGCTCACTGGTCTATAGTTTCCTAGTTTTTTCTTACCACCTTTCTTAAATAGTGGCACCACATTAACCAACCTCCAGTTTTCCGGCATCTCACCTGTGACTATCTATGATCCCAATATCTCAGCAAGGAACCCAGCAATCACTTCCCTAGTTTCCCACAAAGTTCTAGAGACCACCTGATCAGGTTCTGGCAATTTAACCATTTATCTATTTAAAGACATTCAGCACCACCCCTTCTTTCATATGAACATTTATCAAGATGTCACCGTCTATTTCCCCACATGTTACATCTTCCATGTCCATCTCCATAGTAAACACTGATGCAAAATACTCATTTGGTATCTTCCCACATCTCCTTTGGCTCCACACATAGGCTTCCTTGCTGATCTTTGAGGGATCCTATTCTCTCCCTAGTTACCCTTTTGTTCTTAATGTATTTATAAAAATCCCTTTAGATTCTCTTGATCCCTATCTGCCAAAGCTATTTCATGTCTCCTTTTTGCCCTCCTGATTTCCCTCTTAAGTATACTCCTAGTGCCTTTAGATTATTTTCAGATTTGACTCGATGTCTGCTGTCTTTACCTGACATATGCTTCCTTCTTTTTCTTGATCAAATCCTCAATTTCTCGAGTCATCCAGCATTCGCTACACCTACAGCCTTTCCTTTCACCTTAACAGGAATATACTGTCTCTGGACTCTTACTTTCTTATTTTAAAGGCTTCCCATTTTCCAGCTGTCCCTTTACCTGAAACATCCTCCGTAAATCATCTTTTGAAAGTTCTTGCCTAATACCATCAAATTGGCTTTCCTCTGATTAGAACTTTAACTTTTAGGTCTGGTCTATCCTTTCCATAACTTTTTTAAAGCTGATAGAATTATGGTCACAGTGCCCAAAGTGCTGCCCCACTGACACTTAGTCATCTGCCCTGCCTTATTTCCCAGAAGTAGGTCAAACTTTGAACCTAGTAGGTGCATCCACATACTGAATCAAAAGGTTTTTTTTTGTACATGCTTAACAAATTCTTCTCCATCTAAACCTTTAATACTATGGCAGTCCCAGTCTATGTTTGGAAATTTAAAATCCCTTACCATAACTACCCTGCTATTCTTACAGATAGCTGAAATCTCCTCCCAAATCTGTTTCTCAATTTCCTGCTAACCATTGGAGGGGGGGGGTCTATAATACAATCCCAATAATGTTATCATCCCTTTCTTATTTCTCAGTTCCACCCAAATAACTTCCCTGGATTTATTCACAGGAATATTCTCCCTAAGTACAACAGTAATGTTATCTCTTATCAAAAATGCCACTCCCCTTTCTATCTTTCCTATAGCATTGTCCTGGAGTATTAAGCTGCTAGCCCTTTCCACCCCTGAGCCACACATCTGTAATGGCTATGGTAGCCCAGTACCATATTCCTAACCATGCCCTAAGTTCATCTGCCTTCGCTGTTAGACCTCTTGCATTGAAATAAACGCAGTTTAATTTATTCGTCCTATCTCGTTCTCTGCTTTGTTCTTGTCTGCCCTGTCTGTTTGACCAACTTCTTTTTCCAACTGTACCAGCCTCAGACTGAGCTATTTCCTCACTATCTCCCTGGGTCTCCCCCCAACATACACACTTTACTAGCTTAAATCCCTTCAAGCAGCTCTAGCAAATTTCCCTGCCAGTATATTAGTCCCCTTCCAATTTAGGTGCAATCTGTCCTTCTTGTACATGTCACTTCTACCCCAGAAGAGCTTCCAATGATCCAAAAATGTGAATACACCAGCTCCTCAGCCATGCATCTGCTCTATCCTTCTGTTCCTGCCCTCACTAGCTCATGGCATTGGGAGTAATCCAGATATTGCTACTCTCGAGGGTCTTCTTTTTAAATTCCTGCCTAACTTCCTACATTCTCCCTTTGGAATCTCATCCTTTTGCCTTCCTATGTCATTAGGTCCAATGTGTACAATGATCTTCTGCTGGTCCCATTCCCCTTTGAGAACATTCTGCACCCTCTCTGAGACATCCTTGATCCTGGCACCAAGGAGGCAAGGAGTTTTCACTGCTGGCCACAGACAGGTTTGTCTGTGCCTCTGACTGGAGAGTTCCCAATCACAATCGATCACTTTGAACCTTTGAACCTGGTGTACACTTCATTACATTAAAGCCAGTTTCGGTAGCAGAAACCTGGCTGTCCATGCTACATCCTGCTGAGAGTCCATCACCTCCTATATTTTCCAAAACAACATATTTGCTCGAGATGGGGAAAGCCACGGGAGACTCCTGCATTACCTGCCTCCCTCTCTGACCTTTCTGGGTGGTAATCCACCTATCTGACTGTTTCTGTCAGCTTTTTCTCCCTCCCTCCCCGTACCTGCCATCCATCACACTCCCTAGCTCCTGTAAATTCCTCATTGCCTGTAACTACCGCTCCAACTGATCCATGCGATCTGATAGGATATACAACCAAACACACTTACTGCAGACATAATCATCAGTAACATGGAAACTCTCCTTAATCTCCTATATCCGACAGGAAGAGGACATCACTCTACTAATGGCCATCTATGCACCTTAACAATCTACAGACCTGGAAAATAGCACAGTCTTACTGCTCTGAAAAACACTGCTTCAGGCTAGTTTAATACCTATGTTTTAATGAAACATATCTCAATAAAACATATAATCAAAAATAATCCACTCTAATCACTATTGTAGATTTACAAAAAGATGAACAGCAAGGTTACACTTAAAAACCATGCACTTATCTGCTTCTGTGCTCCTCCCACACAAGTTCCTCCAAGGTCAGCTGTTTGTTAATTTTTCTTGGATGCACTCTGATGTCCAGAAATATTTGTACTCAAATAACAAAGGCAGTAGCTGTGCAGATTCATTTCTGTGTCAAACAGCAGTGTTTGTTTCTCTCTCTCTCTCTCTCTCTCTCGTGCAGTTGCAATTCTTTAGTAAATATTGTCCGACAGCAGCATCATATTGAACTTTTTATTTTAACTTTTTAGTTTTGCCAGCATGAGTTAATTGAGTTTGGTTGGCATGGTTATCTCAGTCCCAACCCCCGGATTCAGCACCGCCTGCAATCTTCTTCCTGACCTCTCCGCCCCTACCCTCTCTCCAGCCTATCACCCTCACCCTCACCTCCTTCTACCTATCGTATTCCCAGCGCCCCTCCCCCAAATTCCCGCCCCCTACCTTTTATCTCAGCCCGCCTGGCACACCAGCCTCATTCATGAAGAAGGGCTTATGCCCGAAACGTCGATTCTCCTGCTCCTCGGATGCTGCCTGGCCTGCTGTGCTTTTCCAGCCCCACATTTTTCAACTCTGGTACTCCAGCATCTGCAGTCCTCACTTTCTCCTATGTTTCTCACTATGGACAGTCAAAGGAACATGTTGCTTGATGTGGTCCATCTCTTACTGAACATAGGGAAAACATTCGTGACTTCATATTAGCATTGAGATCTGTACACCATATTAATTTGTATGATGGATAGACTAGCAGTTTCCTGTATTGGACAGTGCTGCTGTGTATTTACTGTGAAGTAGCACTTGTGTTACTCCCAGTGTCACCTGTTTCTCAGCTTCATCTCGCTGTCAAAGACAACTAAAGTAAAAGCAAAGTTCTGGAGAAACTCAAACTCAGAAATTGTTTGAAAATCTCAGCAGGTCTGACCACATCTGTGGAGAGAAATCAGAGTTAATGTTTCAGGTCAAGCGACCCTTCTTCAGAACTGGAGAAACTCAGCAGGTGTAAGAGTATCTGTAGAGAGAGAGAGAAACAGAGTTCACATTTGAATTCCATGACTCCTGAACTTCTGTTGTGAAGAGGTCACAGGACTCAAAATGTGAACTCTGTTTCTCTCTCCACAGATGCTCTGACTGCTGCTAAGTTTCTCCAGAACTTTATTTTTATTTCTGATGTCCGGCATCCATAGTGTTTTGTTTTCATCAAGTTGATTGTGAAGCTCCTGGGGTCATTTCTGTGCGTTCCTGGGGACATTGCATTCTGAAAGACACAATATAGATGGAATTATTTATTTTTCTTTATGCCCTTAGTACGATGTACAAGTGACTTGCTAACTTTCCTGAGGCACATTTCCTCAGCTCCCATTTATAAACTCAGCTCCCTGTTTCAGTTCTCGCCGCTTCATTGTGTGACTCTGGCAACCTCATTATGTCATTATACATGGTTCTCGTATTAATCCTATTACCCTGCATTGTCGCCTCTTCTTAACAGCTTCTCTTTCCTGTGGGGGTGTCCTTCACTTTGGGCTCTGGGATATTCCAGTCCCAGTATAGGCTGGTAGTGTGGCCGAGCAGTCTAAGGCGCTGGATTAAGGCTCCAGTCTCGACAGGGATGTGGGTTTGAATCCCACCGCTGCCATTTCTGCTGAAAAAAAAGTGGGCGGCACGGTGGCACAGCAGTTAGCACTGCTGCCTCACAGTGCCAGAGACCTGGGTTCAATTCCCGCATCAGGCGACTGACTGTGTGGAGTTTGCATGTTCTCCCCGTGTCTGCGTGGGTTTCCTCCGGGTGCTCCGGTTTCCTCCCACAGTCCAAAGATGTGCGGGTCAGGTGAATTGGCCATGCTAAATTGTCCGTAGTGTGAGGTAAGGGGTAAATGTAGGGGTATGGGTGGGTTGCGCTTCGGCTGGTCGGTGTGGACTTGTTGGGCTGAAGGGCCTGTTTCCACACTGTAGGTAATCTAATCTAATCTAATTGATAGTTTAGAACGTTACACAATAAATGATTACCTCACTCAGTGATGACTGTATATTGTCACACATGTTGCTTATTGAATTAAAGAATTGTGAATTCCAGAAGATTAATGTCAAGAGAGGAGAAATATAAATGAAACATAAAATACCTTGCTGCTAGTAATGATATTGGTCCCAAACACCTAGTAGGATATGTCTGAAAACAAGACAGCAGCTTTGCTATTTTTTAAAAAAATATTTTTGAGGAATGTGTACATTGCTGGCAATAACAGTATTTGTTACCCATCTCTAACTGCTCTTGTGAAGATGGTAGTGAAGTGCTACCTTCAACCACTGCAGGTATACCTACTGGAGAAGAGTTCCAGGATTTTGACTCTGCAAAAGTGGAGGGGCAGAGATATAATTTCAAGAGTGGATGGTTTGTGGCTTGCAGGGGCACTTGCAGAGGATAGTGTGGCTATGCATCCTTTGTCTTTGCCCTTCTAGGTGACAGGTTTGGAAGATGTTGTCATTGTAGCCTTGATGTTTGCTGCAATGTGTCTTGTCATTGGTAAAGTTGCTGCAGTCTTACCAGATCATAAGATTGCTGTCTTAGTCGAGAGAGAGAGAGGGAACTGGTGGTGTTTTAACCTGAGGTTCACCACTCCTCAGCAGGAGGTTGAGAAGCAATGACCTTCATTGCAGCCTTAATCAATGCAGGAATTGAAGCGATGCTGCTGGCATTACAAACCAGCCAATTGAGCTAACCACAATGGTCCAAGATGTCCAAGTGGGATAGGATTTAGCCTTTAAAAGAAACAGTACTTCATTCAACCCCTAACACTCTAGTGAACAAGTAAGTGTATGTAATGGTCATATTGTTCTGTTTTGTTCCTTGAAAGTGCCACTGGTAAAAATTCTTGGGAAATCTAAGGCATTGATGATTTTCTTCTTAAAATGTATTTTTAAGCTCATTTTCACCTGAAAAGACAAATGCCACATTTAAATAATCTGACCTTCACTCCTGACACATACATATTTCAGTTCATTGACATGAGAATTAAAAAAAGACAGCTGTTATACTGATTTCCAAATGCTATTGCGGTATTTCCTCAGTGTGTCTCTAACCGATAATTATAAAACATTTTTATATGCAGTAAAAATTCTACAGCAACTAATTAGTAGTCCTGTGGCCACAAACCCACTGGCACTATGGATAAAGGGACTGAGAAGGTCTATGAGAAGTAGCTAGTCAATGACCTGAGTACAACAAGAATCATGATCATAAATATGCATCTAATTTTAGCATTTGATGCACCCTTTGATTCCCATGACTCCCACTACACACAAATCCATACCCAAGTGTGAATCTTTGCAAATGTTAAATTCAATGATGTCAGCATTAGTGATTAAAAAAGAATTCAATTAATTATACCAAAATCAGCATGTCACAAAGAACATTATTATCTGTCAACCCGCATTATAAAGTGAGTGTGGTCATTGATGTTAAGCTGAGAGCCTGTTCAATGCTGACTCCTATGAAATATCAAGGAATATAGGAAATACAAACCATTGGATTTTTTTCAGTGATTAAATGATAAATAATTTGAGTCTGACCACAGGACAATATCCAAAATGTAAGTGAAAAGAGATGAAATGGAAGATGCTGATCAGATTTTATCAAGCTTGGGTTTTAAAAGTCCAAAGATTATATGGAGTGGGATATTCTGGGTATCTGTGCTTCACTTGGAAAGGAAAGATTTAAGTAAGCTACTGGTGCAAGCAACCTTGATTTTAAGCACACAACTTCATACGCAAGATTGCACATAGTTCTTAAAGGTAATAGAAGACGGAACTCTACGGAAGGAATAACCATTGCATTGCAATAAAGGAGAAATGAGGAAGAGAATTTTAAAAATGGGATTAGTCTAAAGGTAAAAGAATAACTTATCAGACAGTGAGTTTTGTCATATCCTGTTCAGGGATTGAAAGAAATATTTGCTTGGTCATTCAACAAAATCATCACTGATCTGCCCTAGATTCCCTACAGTGTGGAAACAGGCCCTTTGGCCCAGCAAGTCCACACCAACCCTCTGAAGAGTAACCCACCCACCCTACCCTAGCACAGTCAATTCACCTGACCTGCACATCTTTGGACTGTGGAAGGAAACCGGAGCACCTGGAGAAACCCACGCAGACACGGGGAGAATGTGCAAATTTCACACAGACAGTCGCCCAAGGCTGGAATCGAAGCTGGGTCCCTGGCGCTGTGAAGCAGCAGTGCTAACCACTGAGCCATCATGCCACGCAATCTCAGCTTTATGTTTCTGCCAGCTTTTTTAAAAATTTAGGTTGATTTGATTCATTGATGTCATATGTATTTGGATCAGCAAAGACTGATTAGGGATAATCAGCGTGACTTGGTGCGTAGGAAATCATGTCTCACTAAGTCAATTGAGTTTTTTAAAAGAAGTAACAAAGAGGATTGATGAGGGCAGAGCAGTGGACATGATCTATATGGACTCAATAAGGTGTTTGACAAGGTTCCTCATGGTAGACTAGTTAGCAAGGTTAGATCACCTGGAATAAAGATAGATGACAGAGGATGGTAGTGGAGGGTTGCTTTTCAGACTGGAGGTCTATGACCAGTGGTCTGCCACAAGGATCCATGCTTGGTCCACTGCTTTTCATCATTTATATAAAGATTTGGATGTGAACATAGGAGGTATAGTTAGTAAGTTTGCAGAAGACACCAAAATTGGAGGTGTAGTGGACAGTGAAAAAGGTTTCCTTAGATTACAATGGGATCTTGATCAGATGGGTCAATGGGCTGCGGAGTGGCAGTTAGAGATTAATTTAGATAAATGTGAGGTGCTGCATTTTGGGAAAGCAAATCTTAGCAAGACTTATACAGTTAATGGTAATGTCTTAGGGAGTGTTGCTGAACAAAGAGATCTTGGAGTGCAGAGCCAAATTTCCTTGAAAATAGAGTCGCGAATAGATTGGACAGTGAAGAAGGTATTTGGTATACTTTACTTTGTTGGTTAGAACTTAGAGCATAGGAGTTGGGAAGTCATGTTGCGGATGTACAGGACATTGGTTAGGCCACATTTGGAATATTGTGTGCAAATCTGGTCTCCCTCATATAGGTAGGATGTTTTGAAACTTGAAATGGGTCAGAAAAGATTAACAAGGATGTTGCCAGGATTGGAGGGCTTGAGCTATAGAAAGAGGTTGAATAGGCTAGGGCTGGTTTCTCTGGAGTGTTGGATGCTGAGGGGTGATCTTATGGAGGTTTATGAAATCATAAGGGGCATGTATAGGGTAAAATAGACATGGTCTTTTCCCTGGGGTTGGCGAGTCCAGAGCTAGAGGGCAAAGGTTTAGGGTGAGAGGGGACAGATTTAAAAGGAACCTGAGGGGTAACATTTTCACGCAGAGTGTGGTGCATATATGGAACGAGCTGCCAGAGGAAGTGGTGGAGGCTGGTGCAAATATGACATTTAAAAGGCATCTGGATGGGTATATGAATAGGAAGGGTTTAAAGAGATACGGGCCAAGTGCTGGCAAATAGAACCAGATAAGGTTAGAATATCTGATCGACATGGATGAGTTGGACCGAATGGTCTGTTTCCATGCCATACATCTCTATGACTCTATGTGACAACAATAAATTAATCAATCAATTAAGTGTTGATATTTATAGCCATGATAATTTTTTTTTATTTGTAATTAACAGTATTTCTTTGTAAATAACAGTTTCAGTTTAAAGACATCATTATTGAATATTATCAGTCAGGTAAATCAGACTTTGCGTGCTGTGATTAAATCATTGACTTTGCCAACGTCTGAGGGGTGATAGAACTGAAGAATAAGCTTTTGCTTCCATGTGGGTTGTAATGGAAGAGGATAGTGATCGACTTTAGGAAATGGAAAGGCTGGGGAAATGGACATACAGAAGGTACTTATTGCAGGCAATTATGAAGTGGTGCAAGTGAGAGGCATTATGAAATGCAGATAAAATTCTGAAGAGCAAGTACGAACACTAAGACCTGGTGATATGCATGTGCAAAACTCAACGAAGGTGGTAGAAAAGGATGAGAAGGTGGTTAATAAAAATATATGGGATTCTGTGCATTATGAATGGAAACATAGAGGACAAAAGCAAGGAAGCCACGATAGGCTTTAGAGAATATGAATGCAGCCTCAGTGGGAGTATTAAGTACAATTCTGAACACTGCACTTTTGAGAAGATGTAAAAGCTTTCTATAGAAAGGTTTGTGGAGAATGATTTCAGGTTGAATGACATGGATAGATCAGAGACGCTGGGACCATTCTGTTTCATGAAGAGAAGGTTGTTAATGGATTTGATAGAGGCACTAGGATCTGAAATGCACTGTGGGTGAAAGCAGATTGAATTTTAGCTTCCAAGTGATTTGAATAAACATCTCAAGAATAAAATGATTTTGCAGGGCTATGAGGAAAGGACTGGATGGAGGGAGTGGCTGTGTTGTTTTTGTAGAGAGCTAGCGTGAACACTACAGATCAGAATTCTGTTCGAACTAATCTAGGCTTCAACGAAAATGAACCTACCATACTTAGGTTGACAGAAATAAGACTTCATTGGACATGCAAGATTCTGAGAGTGCTTGACAGAGTTGCTGCCAAGTGGTTGTTATGCCTGGCTGGAGTGTCTAAAACAAGGGACATACTCTTTGACTACTTTTTGGCTATTTTATACAGAGATTGGGTGAAACTTATTCACTGAGAATTATGACTCTATGGCATTCTATAACCCAGAAATTTGTGTATACCCTGTCACTGAATATTTACCTGGTTTTGATGAGACTTTTGGACACTCAGAGAATTAAGGGATGTAAACATCAGGCAGAAAAGTGGAAGAAGGAGTATAGAAATTATTCCTGATCTTGCTAATGGGGTGACATGGTGGCACAGTGGTTAACATTGCTGCCTCATTGCACCAGGGACCCAGGTTCAATTCCAGCCTCAGGCAACTGTCTGTCTGGAGTTTGCACATTCTCCCCGTGTCTGCGTGGGTTTCCTCAGGGTGCTCCAGTTTACTCCCATGGTCCAAAGGTGTGCCAAGCTAAATTGCATTGTCATGTCCAGGGATGCATAGGTGGGGTGAATTAGCCATTGGAAATATCGGGGAAAGGGTGGGTTGTTCTTTGGAGGGTTGCAGTGGACTCGAAGGGTTGAATGGCCTGCTTCTACATTGTAGGGATTCTATGATGATGATTCTGACTGGAAGAGGTGTACAGCTTATTCCTATTCCATTATCACATGCTGTGTAGGAGTGGAATGAATGATGCTAAGTCACACTAAAGATGTAAAGAAAGGATGGCTAGGGAGAGTAAGAAGGAGAAAGGAAATTACCAGCTATAGGGCAATGCAGAATGAGTCAGAGGGTAAGGTCACAACTGCACCATTTAATAGGAGAGCAACTACAATGAGTGTACCTTTTTGGTCCGGGGTGATTTGATGGTAATTAGTTTAAAATGACATGATCTCAGAACTTGTCAAAACATCTGGAGATTTCCAAAGAAGTGGCATTTATATCCAGGGTACTCTGTTTTTTCAAAAATGAAACCAAGCAGAGACTTGATGCTGTAGCTGTAGCAATGGTATTGCTGATTAGATGGAAAGCTAGATTTAGCTTCCATCAAAAGAAAAATGCGGAAATGCACAACCAAAATCTAAAGCATTCAACTCTGAATGAACAAGCTTTCCATTATTGCAATCTCCATCATTTAAGTATGAGAATGCAACATCACACTCGTGACTTGAACCCTTTCCACTGGTTAGAAGAAGCTACTACAAACAAGTACTGACTTGTGACTCCATGTTTTGGCTGATCATGAAGAAATTGTGCTTCCCTGCTACCTATTGTATTGATCAAATGAGTATATTTGACGATATGGTGGATAGCACAATGTTCTCCAAAGCAGATTGCCCAAGGACTGAGGAGAGTCCCTCTGTCCTTTCTTATTTTCTCAGTATTGTGCAATCTGCTGCAAATGATCATTGGAATGGCTAAACTAAGATAGATCAATATTGTCCAATTTGGTTTTCTCCACATTGGACTCAATGTTAACTCTGTTTCTCCCTCCACAGATGTTGCCAGAACTGAGAGTCTTTCCAGCACTTTCTGTTTGCTTTGCTTTCCTCCATCCTGCTTTTTACACATTGTGACCATTGAATTATTGCCAAATCATAGCAGTTGACATTCTTCAGTTATTTCACAACAGACACAAACATGCGAGGTATTGAGGGGTATTGCATTAGGTACTATAAACAAGGGTAGGACTTAAACAACTAATGGTGAGGCCTTGGGTGGTGTTGTAGAACAGAGGAACCCAGGGTTCAGGTAATTCTTTGAAGTTTGCATCACAAATAGATTAGGATGATTAAAAGGGCAAGTTAGCACGTTTGCCTTCATTGCTCAGAGCTTTGAATATAGGAGTTGGGAAGTCATGTTGAGGTTGTACATGCATCAATGAGACCTCTTCTGGAATACTGTGTCCACTTCTGGTCACCGAGTAACAGGAAGGATATTATTGAGCTGGAGAGGGTTCAGAAGAGATTTACTAGGGTGTTACTGGATATGAGAGGTTTGAGTTACAAAGAAAGGCTGGATATACTGGAACTTTTTTTTTACTGCAACATAGGAGTTTGAGAGGTGGCTTTATTGAAGTTTATAAAATAATGAGGGATATAGTTGGAGTAAATGGTAGTTGTCTTTTCCCTCTGCTGGGGGATTTCAAGGCTAGGGGACACATTTTTAAGCTAAGAGGAGAGTGATTTATAAAAGACATGAAGGGGCAAATGTTTTGCACAGTGTGATTCATCTGTGGAATGAACATGCAGAGGAAGTGGTGGATGTGCTTTTAATCCCAACGTTTCAAAGACATTTGGATGAGTACATGAATGGAAAAGGTTTTGAGGGATATGGGCCAGGCACAGGCACATAGGATTTGGTTAGTTTGGGATTATATTCAGCAGAGACTGGTTGGACTGAAGGCTCTGTTTCCGTGCTGTATGACTCTATGACTCGATGACACAATGAAACTCCAGTTTCCCAATGGGAAGCTTTGAGATCTAGTGGTTCCCTCAAGAATCTTACCCAAATGTAATCTGAATAATAATAATGGTCTAGATTTTTCAATAACCAGATGGCTGTCCTCCCAGTGTAGCTGGGAGTTTTTCATGAGGATCCTGCAGAATCTTCACTGTAAGATGGAGGAGTTGGAGGCTGGTTCTCAAAAGTCAGAGAGGAGGGTAAATGCAAAATGTGATCTTGGATAGGAGTGCCTCTGACGTATGCAATGGGCCCACAAAAGAAGGTTCCCCAGCCCTATCACCCCTGACCGGACCATAGCTACCTGCTTGACATGGATTTCTCCAGTCATGGGGAAATTATCAAGGGTGTGTTGGATGAGGCCCTTAATTATTCATTCATTGGCCACATTAGAACCTTAATAGATCCAAAAATGGGAAGCTCCTCCTCCCCTTTTTTGCTTCATCCATGGGATATGTGTGTTGCTGGCTCGGCCAGCATTTATTGCCCATCTCTTATTGCCCAGAGCGTAGTTAAGACAGCAACAATCACATCCTCCCACTCCCACTTGTCTTTTCTTCTGATGTTTCCGGTAACATGTCCAGACAGTTTGGTGCAGTTGGACAGGCATGCAGTGGCAAAGACCCTCTGCTGCATTGTACTAGTCCTCAACCATCTCTCCATAATCTGTGTTCAAATCCACTGGCAGTGAAGAGTAAAAGCCAGTTTGCGCCAATTCTTTGTGCATGTGTTTGTTTCAGGCCCAGGCTGTGTGCACAGACTCCACTGAAGTTATGTTTTTAAAGGTATTGACTTCCTCATGAAATCAAAAAGGTGGTATTGTTTTTTATCAGGAACCAGAATTCTGTGGTGCAACTCAGGAAAACTGAAGTATACAATTTCTACCCACGTGTTACACAATTGCTACAGGTTTAATCTCTCTCCATAGCTCCCCCACCTCACCCAAACCCCCCCAGAGCCCACCAACACATTTTACAATGGCGCATCCAAACCTTTCCTGTTATATGTAAATTTGGAAAACCTGTTGAATGATTTTTCTGTTCATATGTGTTTCCAGTTCAATTGACTAGCATAAATTTCATTCACAAATGTGTCACCCATGTGTGAAATTGCAACATTGCAGTGAATAAAGCAAACACCAAATTGAAATCTTCGATAGTGCTGTAAGTAGCAGGGTGTGTTCAAGTTGAAATATCAAATTATGTTGATGAAATGCTTGGGCAGTGATGATGTTACAATCTGTTTACTGTTAAGCCATTGAAGTCTTCTGTTCCAGTTTAGAGAATGTTTTTGATGAGGTTAAAGACTGTGTGATGCCACATTGCGTTCTTTATGACTATAGAGATTCTTCCTTCTCTCAAGAGCCATGACAAATGATAATGGATTAATTCTGATCAAGCCTTTACGCTGAACACTCAATGTTCAGGCCACATATGGAACAGACTCACCTCACTGAATCCCTTAATGTAACAGTTATCCTCCACAATCTCACAGTACCCAGCAAGGAGCACTCTACCAATAATGGGGTAAAAACAATGACAGCTATTTCTGGTAGAGTCTGGATTAGTGGTGCTGGAAGAGCACAGCAGTTCAGACAGCATCCAATGAGCAGAGAAATCGATGTTTCGGGCAAATGCCCTTCATCAGGAAGCCTTTCCTGATGAAGGGCTTTTGCCCAAAATGTTGATTTTGCTGCTCCTTGGATGCTGCCTGAACTGCTGTGCTCTTCCAGCACCACTAATCCAGACTCTACCAGAAATGGCTGTCAGGCAATCGGCTACTTTATAATGTTATCATTGGGAGCACTGACTTACAGGACCAACAACATGTCTAATGGTGACAATGAAACCATTGTCAATTGTCAGAAAAATCCTTCTGTCTCATTAATGTCCTTTAGGGAAGGAAGCTGCCATTGTTACCTGGTCTAGCGTCCATGTGACTCCAGACCCACAGTAATGTGATTGCTGCTGTCCTAACTACCCTCTGTACAACAAGGGATGGACAATAAATGCTGGCTGAGCCAGCAGCACACTGACATCCCATAGGCGAAAGAAGAAAAGGTAGAAAAATTAACAGGCATAATATGATATATCATGACATCGAGTTATTAAAAACTATGGCCAAAACATTGGGCAATGGCATAAATTCAAAACAGGAGGCAAAAATGAGGTTTAGGGAGGGAAATCTAGAGTTCTGGACCTAACAGCTGAAGGCGCAGCCATCAATTAATGAAAATGAAGAATGTGCACAAAGCCACAATTACAGCAGGGGAGAGAGCCTGCAGCTCGACAACAATTCACATTATTACAGCAGTACATAGGGCTGAGGCCTCTGAGGAACTTTAAAACAAGAGCGAGAGGACTGGGAGCAAATGTGGGTCAATGAGAAGAGGGGTAACGGGTGAATGAACGTCTGGCTTTCGACAGCAGAGTTTCTGTTCAATTTCTACATTGAGGATACAGTTTCTGTTGCATCTGCACATTGCAGATGCCCTCCATTGTGTTGTGTGGCACAACCCTACTGGTAAATGGGAGAGACTTTGAACAGTTCCAACAACTGAGTAGTCCTGAACTGCTGTGGCCTATCAACAGCAGCAGAATTGTATTCAACCACAATCTGCAACCTGACATTCAGCATGTTCCTCCACTCATCGCTACCATTCAGCCAGGGGATGCTCTCTGGTTCCATGAAAAATACAAGCCGCAAGCAGCACTCGACACAACCTGAAAAGAGGTATCAAACTGGTGAAGCTATTGCATAGTAATACTTGCATGTCAAACAGCAGAAACAGCACACAATTGATAGAGCTAAGTGATCCCCCCAAAAAAACAATGGATCAAATCTGAACTCTGCAGTCATCTCCCGTCCAGTCGTGGAGAGGAGATTCCACAAATATTCCCATCTTCGCTGATAGGGGATCCCAGCACATGAATGGAAAAAATAAGGCTGAAGCATTTGCATCTGTCTCCTCCAGTGATCCCTGGATCACAGACATCATCCTTCAGCCGATTCGATTCACTGCACATGATATTAAGGAAAAACTGAAGGCACTGGAGACTGCAAAGGCTATGGACCCTGACAACATTCTGACAACAGCACTGAAGATTGTGCTCCATACAAGCTACATTCTGGTCAAGCTGTTCAGGTACAGCTACAAAACTGGCATCTACCCGATGATGTGGAAAATTACCCAAGTATGTCCCACAGAAAGGTGGACACATCCCACCCAGTTAATTACCATCCCATCAGTCTACTCTGGACTCTCAGTAAAGCTATGAAAGTTGTCATCAATTGTGCTATCAGCAGCAGTTGGAAAGTATTAATCTGCTTAGAGGTGCTTGGTTTAGGTTCTGCGAGGCAGACTATGCTTTTGACCTAATTACAGCCTTGATCTATGCATGGATAAAACTGCTGAATTCTAGAAGTGAGATAAGATTCATTGTCCTGGACATCCAGGAAGTATTTGTGGAATCGAGGAATCCTAGTATACCAGGAGTCACTGGATATCAAAGAAACTTCTCTCATGGCTATTGTTGTGGTTGTGGTTGTTTCAGGTCAGTTACCTCAGCTTCAGTACATCTGTGCAGGAGTTCCTCAGCGTAGTGTCCTAGGATCAACTTAGATCAATTCAGCTGCTTCATCAATGACCTTCCCTCCATCATAAGACCTGAAACTGAGATGTTCATAAAGGATTGTACAGTGTTCAATACCATTCATAACTCCTCAGATACTGTAACAGTCTATGTTTTAATGTAGCAAGACCTGAACAACATTGAGGATTGTCAAGAAATGGAAAGTAACATTTGTGCCAAAAAAGTATCATGTAGTGACCATCTCCAGCAAGAGAAAATCTAGCCACCTTTCCTTAATATTCTATAGCATTACCATTGTTGAATTCTGAACTGTCAACATTCTGGGGCTTATTACTTACTAGAAACAGAATTGGACTAGCAATAAATATCGTGACCTAAGAGCAGGTCAGAAGCTTGGAATCCTGTTGTGTAAAACTCACCTCTTCACTCCCTAAAGCCCTTCCACCAACTACAATGCACAAGTCAGGAATGTGATGGGATACACTTCACTTGCCTAGAAAGCTGCCATTCCTAAGACAGTCTGGAACTTTGATATCATCCAGTACAAAGCAGCCCACTTGATAACTACCCTCTTCAGTACCTTCAACATTCACTCTCTTGACCCACAGATAAGCAACGACACCGGTGTATTCCATCTACAAGATAGACTACTCTAACTTACCACGGCTCCATTGCAGTACTTTCCAACTCCATAACCTCTACCATCTAGTGGATAAAGGCAGAAGATGTATGGGTATATCACCCAGCTGTGAATTTCCCCTAAGTTACTCATTATCCTACCGTGGACCTACATCACTAATTTTCACTGTTGCAGAGTCAAAGTCCTATATTTCTTTCTGACCACCGTAATGTGTGTCCATAGACCTGTGAGGTCTACACACAGTGTCCTGTAGATTCACCACCACCTTCCCCGGGCAATTAGGAATAGCCCACCAAGTGCCATTTCCTTAAATGAATTTTTTAAAAAACTCCGTCAATGACCTTTGTAACTTCATGTAATAAAGCCATAATTACATGATTCTAAGGGAAGGAGAAAAAGATGAAAAGAACTGGAATGATTTCAAAGTAAAACAAAACTCAGATCACAGTCATGGATGACATGAACCATTGACCCAGGTCATAACATTCAAACAGGTGGAGTGCACTATTGTTGTTTGGCAGGATAACATGTAAAAGCAAAATGCTGATTCATCACTTGCAAAGCCTTCATGTTGTGCCTTCATGCTCAAATTTCTTTGCTTTAATTCCCCTAGTGCTATTTGTCCCGCCTCCCACCCACCCACAGTCAAAGTTTGGAACATGTTTTGGATTTATTTTGAATACATTTATAGACTATGGCCAAATCTTCCCACTTCCTTACAGCCGCCTCCCTTTTTGAGTGGGTACATCGCTTTAGATTTGAATCAGATTTCCCACATAAACTGAATTTCAACACAAGTTAATGTCATTTAAAAAAAAATCAACCTGTTCAATAATGTTACTGCACACCCCTGGAGCAGGTGGAAGTTGAACCCAGACTTACTGACTGAAAGATAGACCCCCGGTGTGGAGCATAGGCAATTGAGCTCATTAATTAAGAAACCTGGCCAGACCAAGCTGCAGCTACTTAGTTCACTTACAAACAAAAACAGATCATTCCATCCTTCAAACCCAGTTTGTCATTGCTGGAAAAGCTCAGCAGGTCTGGCAGCAACTGTGGAGAGAAATCAGAGTTAATGTTTTGGGTTTGGTGTTGGACCTGCAGTTCAGAGAAAGGGTCACCAGTCCAGAAATGCTAACTCTGATCTCTCACCATTATTGCTGCCAGACCTGCTGAGCTTTTCAAGCAATTTCTGTTTTTGATCTGATTTTAACTTCAACATTCTTTCCTGCATAAACTCAATACTTTTGCATCTTGTTCGTAATCCGCAATCTATTCAGCTCTTCCTTAAAAATATTTCTGCCTTTTGAGGAATGGAATTTCGAAGACTCTCAATAATCCAAGAGAGAAGAAAATACTGTTTTCATATCTCCATTTTAAATGGGCATCTCTTTATATGATGATCCCTGGCTCTAGATTCTTCCACAAGAGGAAACATACTTTCCACATCCACCCTGCCAAGTCCCCTTTACAACATCTTCATCTCTTCTAAATTCCAGAGATACACAGTTGGCTGGCTTTGTAATGGGAACAAAACATTCTGGCACATCATCTTCTTGAGAACAGGTGTAGGCACCAAATGCTGACCTTGCTATTGATGCTCATGTCCATGAAAAAATTAAAAATAAATTTTTTAGCAATGCGAAATTAGGATTCAATAAAGATTTAAGCCGATTGCATAAGGAAGGGTCAATGTTCATACAGGCCAGTGTAGCCAGAATCTCAAGTCTTCATTGCCGTCCACATACCTTGGATGGAAGGGAATATTTATATGAAGCTTAATGATAACAGGTACTTCATTTGCGTTAATTTATTATGATCATTTGCTTTAATTTATTACTGTCACATGTACTGAGGCATAGTGAAAAGTGTTGCTTTGTATGCTTTACAGGCAGATTGTACTGTACTTGTGCATCAAGATAGCAGAACAGGGTGCAGGATACAGTGTCACAGTTGTCAAGAAGGTGCAGAGAGAGAGAGCAACATTAAAATTAAAGAGGTCTATTCAAAGGTCTGATAACAGCAAGGAAGAAGCTGTCCTTGATTCTGTTCGTACATGTATACATATATAGATATCTTCTGCCTGATGGAAGAGGGTGGAAGAGAATGTAACCTGGTGGGAAGGGTCTTTGATTATTTTGGTTGCTTTCCCGATGCAGCAGCAAGTATAGTTGGAGTCAATGGATGGGAGGCTGGTTTGCTTGATGGACCAGGTTGTGTTCACAACTCCTTGTAGTTTCTTTTGGTCTTGAGAAAAGCAATTGCCATACCATACTGTTTTATGTGAAGTGGATTACTGAAGCACATGATGTGATACCATGTCATGCAGACCAAAGTTCCCAAGTTGGTGTCCCAGCCTGCACCATGCTTAATAATCTCACATCATTGGCAGCAGGTAGGTAATCCTGCATCAGGGAGGGACGGATGCAGCCAGCATTTCTGATTTGGATTACTATTCAAAGCCCGGCCGGAAATTGTAGTGCTTGTTTGTTCAATGTATCTGCGTGTGTGCTTTGCATCGTGTGTGATTAGTTAAGCCGAGATGTGGAGACAAAGAAAGAGAAACTAAACTGTGAGCAAGCAGTTGTAAGCTGAGAGCAGATATTTTGAAAACACTAAACTCCTAATGATACCCTATCATCTCTCTATATCACTGAGGGATGAAACAGGAAAATAAATTACTTTAACCATGAGTATGATCAGGTTGAGGCTGTCCTGTAAAGCCCTGTGCTGTCGAACGGCTTGGTAATCATCAATGTCCAGATTCACATGTACAATATAGGTATAAAGATCATAAGGCATAGGAGCAATGGTAGGCCATTCAGCCCATCTAGTCTCCTCTGCCAGTCCATGAGCTGATGGCTGATTTGATAATGATGGATTTCACTTTCCTGTCATATCCCTATAACCCTTGATGAAGACTATAAGATGGAGGAGCAGGATTAGAAATGCAGTAGAGAGTAAATCGTATCTATGACAGTGGGTGGAGAATGATACTTTGGCAGTAAAAACCACTCAAGGAAGAAAAATACAAACCCTCATCATTGAACCAACGTCATATTTCACGTACAATTCATTAATGTGCATTATACAACTTTCCAAAACAAAAACATGTAGACCTATAGTCCACATCTACAAGGCAAAATAATTAATATACAGATATTAAATGGAATCTAAATTCAATCAGCTGCATGATTAAATGTTATTAGCCCTGCAAATCCATTAATTGAGCCTTTACTGTTCCTTAATTTGAAAAGATTACATTGTCTTAATTTCTTGCTGCTTTCCACAGTTCAATCACTTTTGATAAGCATTCTATTTCTTGATGGGCTACAATATTCTCCCTTGTACCACAATGGTCAAGGTAATAGTTAATCCTGAGGGACCTTCCTGTGGTGCAGTGGTAGTGTCGCTACCCTGGAACTGGAGGTCTGGATTTAAGTACCAGAGGTGTGTAATAACATCTCAGAATAGGTTGATTAGTAAAATAGATTAATTTAGAAAAGTTAATCCTGTCACTGATCCTTCTCTGGCTTGTTCAGCTATCCTATGTAAAAATGAATTCCTGTGAGGATCTTGAGGTGAATTTGAAGTACATGCTGTTTACTCACGTGAGTGAGTACACATTTGTATTCCTTTCTGAGGGACTTTTCTCTCCAATCAATACTTCACATTTAAGTACTGTTTTTTATGTAGGAAAACTAAATACGAAAGTACTTTGCTGATACTGAAGGAAAAACTGAACATTAAATCAAAGAAGGTTTTGGGGGTGACTATCAGTTTGGCCAAGGAGGCTCCAAAAGGATGAGAGAGACAGAGAGGAGAAATTGTTTAGGGAATGAGTTACAAGCCATGGAGGTCAGGAGACAAAGGGAAAGGAAATGCACTGGCGACCAGTGGTAGATAGATGGGAAATGGGAATGCTGCTCCTTCAGGTGGTTGTGGGGAATATTCGAAGCTAGTGCTTCCAAATAAATCTGTTGGACTATAACCTGGTGTTGTATGACTTTAACTTTGTCCACCCCAGTCCAACACCAGCTCATCTAAGCCATAGTTGCATCTTGAAAGCAGATTGAAAATCTCAAATTAATGCTTGTGTGGTTATGAAATCTAAATATTCTAACTGATTAGACATTTGACATAGGGAGGGGGGTGGAGAGAGAGAGAGAGAGAGAGACATGAGAGAGAGCATCACACATAATCTTTCTGGTACACAGTAGTGGAGAGAAGGCACATAAATAGAGACTGTCAGAGAAAAAATTCTGAGAACTGATACAAAACATCAAATTTAATGTTAGCAGAGATTTTTCAGGTGCTGCCAGTTTAAGGATACCCATCTAAATTACTGTCAGGCCCTTTGCCTTGAGTCAAAGAATCATAGAAACACACAGTAGAAAAGAGGCCATTTGGCCCTAAAGTCTGCACAGACAAAACTCCTAAAAATCTACACTGGATATCAAGTATCCGTTAGTGAGCCCAATGTTCCATTCCCAGTTCACCCAAAATTCAAGTAAACGACACTGTGAATCCAAAATAGCCAAATGGATGAAAGATGATTGACCTTAAACATTACATCTCCTTTTCTCACCACAGATGGTGCCAAACCTGCTGAGTATTTTCAGCATTGTCTGTTTTTATTCCTAGCTGAAAATGTGTTGCTGGAAAAGCGCAGCAGGTCAGGCAGCATCCAAGGAGCAGGAGAATCGACGTTTCAGGCATAAGCCCTTCTTCAGGAATGAGGAAAGTGTGCCAAGCAGGCTAAGATAAAAGGTAGGGAGGAGGGACTTGGGGGAGGGGCGTTGGAAATGCGATAGGTGGAAGGAGGTTAAGGTGAGGGTGATAGGCTGGGGTGGGGGTGGGGATGGAGAGGTCAGGAAGAAGATTGCAGGAAGTTGGGTCTGAGTTCAAGAGTTGGGACTGAGACAAGGTTGGGGGAGGGGAAATGAGGAAGCTGGAGAAATCTGAGTTCATCCCTTGTGGTTGGAGGGTTCCTAGGCGGAAGAAGAAGCTCTCTTCCTCTAGCCGTTGTGTTGCTATGGTCTGGCGATGGAGGACTCCAAGGACCTCCTTCCACCTATCACATTTCCAACGCCCCCCGCTCCAAGTCCCTCCTCCCTACCTTTTATCTTAGCCTGCTTGGCACACTTCCCTCATTCCTGAAGAAGGGCTCATGCCCAAAATGTCGATTCTCCTGTTCCTTGGATGCTGCCTGACCTGCTGTGCTTTTCCAGCAACACATTTTCAGCTCTGATCTCAAGCATCTGCAGTCCTCACTTTCTCCTGTTTTTATTCCCAGCAAATCTCAAATTCTACTTTACGGTTATTCTGGTTTGGACCTTAAATTTTAAATCCCAGCAAATCCTAACACTAACCCAGCAGCCAATCCACAATGTTTCCAAAATTCAGGAATACTATCCCAGAGCTGTTAAAGTCCATGGCAGCCTCCCAAATTTGTAAAAATCTAGGATCTAGCTCGTCCAGCTTCTAAAACTCCAGGTCTTACCTACTGTGCTAAAATGTGGGCCATCTCCTAATGTTGTTAAAATGCAAGCTTCTGTTTGCTATTGTCATGGGCAGCATGAGCACAGTGGTTAGCACTGCTGCCTCACGGCGCCAGAGACCCAGGTTCAATTCCTGCCTCAGGCAACTCTCTCTGTGTGGAGTTTGCATATTCTCCCCCTTTCTGTGTGGGTTGTTTCAAACCGGGTGCTCCAGTTTCCTCCCACATCCCAAAAGTGTGCAGGTTAGGTGAATTGGCCATGCTAAATTGCCGATAGTGTTAGGTGAAGGGGTAAATGTAGCGGAATGGGTCTGGGTGGGTTGCTCTTCGGAGGGACGGTGTGGACTTGTTGGACTGGAGGGCCTGTTTCCACACTGTAAGTAATCTAATCAAAGCACAGGGCTATTTCAGTCCAATGGAAACCCTCAGCCCCTGCCCTGTGTGAATTACCAGTGAGTGGAATCTCCACAGGGTTCACTTGTTCTCCTGCCCTGATATCAGCGGAAGATCAGTTCAAGTTTTGCACGAGGACCAAAACAGTTTATGTCAATCTCCCATCCACGTTCTAGGTCAAGCTTTTCAGAACCCCCTATGGCAATTTTACTGAATAACAACTGGTGGATATTTACTCTGTGCCGTCAGCTTTAGAACTGAGTTGAGATAAAAAATCAAACTCTTAAGGAAGGAAAATACATACTAAAAGAAATCAAAATGCTGCAAATGATGGAAATATGAATGAGAAACACAAAGTCCTGGTTCTGATCTGTTCTAATCAACTGTAATTATCTTGAATCTTTTGTACAATGGGGAAACAGAATTAGAGAGTTTCTGTATGTTCTATTTTATTAAGAAAATATATGTTAGCTTTCACAGAATAATGGGGAATTCAATCTGAAAAGCATTAGCTAAAAGCCCTAGATGCATTTTAATAAAAATAGAATTTACCTTGCCTCTGAATGGAAAAGAATGGTTGTGATGTTTTTGGCTCTGTAACATTAGTACCTGTATTATTATGGAGGCAAGATAAGACCATTCAGCTGCTCAAGCCTGCTCCGACAGTCATGCAGATATTTTCTAATTAACCTGTTCAGAGATGTTATTACATGCCTCTGGAGCAGGTAGGAGTTGAACCCAAGCCTTCTGGCATGAAGGTAGCCAGCCCCTGGACCCTGAATTTGATTTAGCTTGGTGCTCCTGTACTCTCATAATTGAGTACATTGAAAATCACAAGGTAAGTATATAATGTTGCCACACAAGCGCCATCTTAGATACAAATACCTTGGAACAAAATCATAAGAACAAGGTAGAAAAGGAGCAAAGATGAAAGATAAACTTTACAGTAATTCTTAGTATTAAGTAGAAACATTAAAAATGGCTAAAAGTCAAACATAACACACTTTTGAAAGTGCTTAGCCACGTTGGGACCGTACTTCCTACAGTGCCTTTATCTCCTCACATTTTCCATGCTTTCCCTGCACAGTCCATTCCAGTCCCACACCGGGCCTACCCTGCAACCGTCGCTCCTGTCAATCCACCCAGAGTATTAATTCGGTCCTACCGCATTGCCTCAGCTGACCACAGAGGCTGCCCTGCCATTGAAAGTTGGTGCCACCACCATCGCCTCGAGTTCTGTGCTGGGCCCACCAACGTCAAAGATGACCTGCTCCAGTGACATCATTCACCGCTGGACCCACAATTGGTGCTATCGCAAGCTTCCGAAAAGATTGCTTCCTCCATGTGGGGCTCACTCTCCAAACCCTTGGAAGCTCTTTGTGGCTTTGGGAAGAGTTGTTTTGGTACCCTGTCGTTGTCACAGAAGCCTGTTTGGAGAGACTCTAGCATGAATTTCTTGGAAAGAGAATCATGGATTTGGATGGTGGGTGCACATTCAAGAATTCTAGAAAGTAAAAGGAAACTGGAGGTACCCAGAAAGGAACAAAACAAAATTAGCAAAAGCTGTAACTGAGGGATATTGATCAGACTCAACATCTATACTTCAAAGGAGAAAGTGAGGACTGCAGATGCTGGCGATCAGAGTCAAAACTTGTGGTGCTGGAAAAGCACAGCAGGTCAGGCAGCAATCTGAGGAGCAGGCGAATTGATGATTCTGGCATACGCCCTCCATCAGGAATGTGGACTGGGCCCAAGGGGGCTGAGAGATAAATGGGAGGGTGCAGCGGAGGCGATAGGTAGATGAAGGTGGGGAATGATGGTGATAGGATAGAGCAGATAGGAAGATAGACAGGTAAGACAGTTCAAGAGGTGGTGCCAAGTTGGAGCGTTGGATGCGGGATAAGATGTGGAGAGGGGAGATGAGGAAACTGGTGAAATCGACATTGATGTCATGTGGTTGGAGGCATAAAATGAAGCTTTTTTTTAGATTACTTACAGTGTGGAAATAGGTCCTTCGGCCAAACAAGTCCACACCACCCATACCCCTACACCTAACACTACGGGCAATTTAGCATGGCCAATTCACCTGACCTGCACATCTTTGGACTGTGAGAAGAAACCGGAGCATCCGGTGGAACCCCACGCAGACACGGGGAGAATGTGCAAACTCCACACAAACAGTTGCCTGAGGCGGGAATTGAACCCAGGTCTCTGGCACTGTGAGGCAGCAGTTCTAACCACTGTGCCACCATGCCACCCATCTGCACCCACCCCCTGAAGAACAACCCACCCAGACCCATTCCCCTTCATTCTTCCTCTAGGCTTGGATTTGAGGTGGAGGAGGTGCAGGACTTGCATGTCCATGGTGGGCTGGGAGGGGGCATTGAAGTATTCAGCTAGAGGGCATTAGGGTTGTTGGGTGCGTGTGTCCCAGAGATATTCCATGAACCATTCCGCAAGTTGGGTTCCCCAGTGTAGAGGAGACCACTTCGGGAGCAACAGACACATTAGATGAGGAAAAGCACAGCAGGTGAGGACAATAGGCAACAGACAATAGGTGCAATTCAGCCCTTCGAGCCTGCACCGCCATTCAATATGATCATGGCTGATCATTCCTAATCAGTATCCGCTTCCTGCCTTATCTCCATAACCCTTGATTCCACTATCTTTGAGAGCTCTATCCAACTCTTTCTTAAAAGAATCCAGAGACTGGGCCTCCACTGCCCTCTGGGGCAGCGCATTCCACACATCCACCACTCTCTGGGTGAAGAAGTTTCTCCTCACCTTTGTCCTAAATGGTCTACCCCGTATTTTTAAGCTGTGTCCTCTGGTTCAGCACTCACCCATCAGTGGAAACATGTTTCCTGCTGCCAGAGTGTCCAATCCTTTCATATTCTTATATGTCTCAATCATATCCCTCTCAGTCTTCTAAACTCAAGGGTATACAAGCCCAGTCGCTTCAGTCGTTCAGTGTAAGGTAATCCCTCCATTCCAGGAATTGACCTCGTGAACCTACGCTGCACTCCCTCAATAGTCAGAATGTCTTTCCTCAAATTGGAGACCAGAACTGCACACAGTACTCCAGGTGTGGTCTCACCAGGGTCCTGTACAGCTGCAGAAGCACTTCTTTGCTCTATACTCAATCCCTCTTGTTATGAAGGCCAGCATGCTATTAGCCTTCTTCACTACCTGCTGTACCTGCATGCTTGCCTTCATTGACTGGTGTACAAGAACACCCAGATCTCTCTGTACTGCCCCTTTACCTAAATTAATTCCATTGAGGTAGTAATCTGTCTTCCTGTTCTTGCCACCAAAGTGGATAACCATACATTTATCCACATTAAACTGCATCTGCCATGCATCTACCCACTCACCTAACTTGTCCAGGTCACCCTGTAATCTCCTAACATCCTCCTCACATTTCACCCTGCCACCCAGCTTTGTAACATCAGCAAATTTGCTAATACTGGAGATTAGAGTTAATGGTTTGGTATTGGAAAAGTACATCAGGTCAGGCAGCATCCAAGGAGCAGGAAAATCAACATGTTGGGCAAAAGCCCTTCATCAGAAATTCCTGATGAAGGGCTTTTGCCTGAAACATCCATTTTCCTGCTCCTCGGATGCTACCTGACCTACTGTACTTTTCCAGCACCAAACCATTAACTCTAATCTCCAGTATCTGCAGTCCTCACTTTTGCATAATAGTTGAGGTGTGTGGATGTGCAGGAAAATTTCTGCTGGCTGTGAAAAGATCCCTTGGGGCCTTGGTTGGAGGTGAGCGGGGAGGTGTGGGCATTGGTTTTACATCTCTTGCGACAGCAAGGGAGGTGCAGGAGTGGAGAGTGGGTTAGTGGAGGGCATTGATCTCGCAAAGGGAATGGTCTCTGTGGAATGCAGATAGTGGTGGGGAGGGAAATATATCTCTGGTGGCGGGGTCTGTCTGTAGGTGGCAGAAATGGCAGAGGATGATCCATTGCATCCGGAGATTGGTGGACTGGAAGTTGAGGACCGGGGGTGGTTCTATCCTTCTTGCGGTTGGAGAGGTGAGGTTCAAGGCCGAGGTGCAGGAAGTGGAGGAGATGTGCTGGAGGGCATTGCTGACCAGGTGGGAGGGGAAATGCAGTCCTTGTAGTAGGAGCCCATTTGAGCTGTTCTGGAGTGGAATTGGTCTTCCTGGGAGCAGATACAGTAGAGGTGGAGGAATTGGGAGTAATGGATAGCATGTTTACAGAAGGCAGGGTGTGAGGAGGCGTAGTCCAGGTAGCTGTGGGAATCGGTGCGTTTGAAGTCGATGTCCGTGTTGAGTCAGTCATCAGTCTATACTTCAATTCAAATCTTCTGTACAACCAATGCATTCATTTCCAAGTATTCCTGGATTTTCCTTCAGGGAGTAGTGTGCAAGGATAGAGTGACCAAGGGTTGGGTGTTTGAGGAGAAATACAAAGATGGTGGATTTGTAAGAGAGAGGGACAGAGTGTGAGGAATGAGAACAGTTTATAATCTCACTAGTGTGGAGCTGATAAGGGAAGTTTGGGTGGTTCGTGCTTTAGTGGATTAGAGTTGAGAATGCAGGAGATGGGTCTTATGGACAAGATGAGTTCAGAGAGGGTATGAGTGAGGAGAGGACAGAAGTGAAGAAGGTAAGAAATTTGGGACAAGGGCAGGAAGGAGCCTTTGAGGAAGTTTGGCCTGATGAGTTAGGCGAAGCCATTTACTTGACAGCCAACTAATTGAATGTTCTCAACCTGGATGACAAAGAAGGCTGGAAAGAGATGTTAGAAAGTTAGACAGAGATAAGAGACAAGAGATTCTCCTTTGCAGTCTAGAAGGATCCTGGAAAGAGAACAGTTTTCACAGTGTAGAACAGGACCCAATAATACACATCTAAGCAGGTTATCTCGTTTAATCTGCTCGAGTAGGGAATGAAGGTGAAGGCCATATTGGGCAAATGGTAACAGTACAGTGAATAAAGTTGGAATGGAGAACATTGTGTTGAATTTGTGGGTGAGTCTCTATTTGAAAAGATCTTAAGCAATAGGGGGACAATATCAATTGGAGAGGACAGTTCTAATAAAAAAAAATCCTCTGTCTGCTACATTAGTTGTGTCTTCAAAAAATATCATTAGGTTTGCTACACATGACTTATCCTTTACAAATGTATTGTGGCTGTATCCAATCAGCTGAAGCACTTTTGATGTACTCAGTCATTCTGCCCGTAATTATAGATTGCAATAACCTATATAACAGATGTTAGATTAACAAGCCTATAATTTTCTGGTTTCTTTCTTTCACCTTTCTTAAATAATGGAGTTACATTTGCAATTTTCCAATCTAAATCTTGAATTGATAACACTTGGGAAAATTGTATCTGTACCATCATCTAATAGACACTAAAATGATGTAGTATTTATTAAAGACTAGCAAAAAAAAAAGAAGAGTTGTTTCAAGAATGAGTTTCAGTTCCCATTGCTATATTTTGAATTGGATTTTCCTGCAGGCCTTTGGACCCCAGAGTCAGGCAAAATTGGGGCCTCAAGAATGTACTCTGCATCATATTATTTTTCCAGATATGGCCTCCTAATAGGTTGGCGCTGTGTTTGCAACCCTGTTAAAGATATTAAGCAAACGCTTGATGTTGCCATAAGCCTTGAAGAACCGCACTAAGGGTGACAGCCTCTATTGATCCAGGGATCCCCAGATGCAGAAACAAACAGAGACCACTCTTGGGTAGCATGCTGGCTCATAGGGTAGCACTTTTGCCTCACAGTGCCAGGGACCCAGATTTGATTCCACCCTCAGCTGACTACCCTCTGTGCAGTTTACATATTCTCCCTGTGGGCGGCATGGTGGCACAGTGGTTAGCACTGCTGTCTCACAGTGCCTGAGACCCGGGTTCAATTCCCGACTCAGGTGACTGACTGTGTGGAGTTTGCACGTTCTCCCTGTGTCTGCGTGGGTTTCCTCCGGGTGCTCTGGTTTCCTCCCACAGTCCAAAGATGTGCGGGTCAGGTGAATTGGCCACGCTAAATTGCCCGTAGTGTTAGGTAAGGGGTAAATGTAGGGGTATGGGTGGGTTGCGCTTCGGCGGGTTGGTGTGGACTTGTTGGGCTGAAGGGCCTGTTTCCACACTGTAAGTAATCTAATCTAATCTAAAAGACATGCAGGTTAGGTGGATTGGCCAGGCTAAATTGCCCAGAGCATCCAGGGATGAGCAGCTGAGGTGGATTAGTCATGGGAAATGCAGGGTTACAGGGATACAGTAAGGGATAGGATGGTCTTTGGAAGGTTGGTATGAATTCGATGGGCCAAATGGCCTGCTCCACACTTTGATTCACTCCACAAAATCACAGTGAACTTATAAAGTCACTCCTGGTTGAGAATATTAAAGGTCTTAATTGGCTGTTAACTTCTATGGAATGGACAATCAGGTCTACTCCCAAGCTGCTCCCTGGAATTCATCCCAGTGTGGTTACCACCTATTCCCCAAATTCCCCCAGTTCAAGCCACAGCACTATGAGGTACAATTCCTCAAACAGCTTCTCTATTCACTTTCCATTACATTTCATAGTATTCTTGTTTAAAAAATGAACAATTCTTTAAAAGCCAGTTCTAGCTCTTTCCTTATTCAAACCATTCAGCTACCCCTTTGTTTTCCTTAAGAGAAAGCTCTTGCAGAAAATAATCTTCACTTCAAATAAATTGGATCATACGTTTCTAAGGAGGTCAGTGTTCAACTGAAGTGCATTCTTGGCTGTGCACAATCTGCAATTTACTTTATGTAACTCGTACTGTGCTACAAGGCACTGCCTATTCTGTATCTTCCAAGGAGAAAGATTGGTTTAAGAAATATAAAAGGCAGTAAGAAAGCAATCGAATGTTTCAGACCTTCTTCAGACTTAATGACCAACAGCTTGAACAGTCTAGTCATTTGTCAATCCGCAGTGAGGCCTGTGGACACACAAATGTGGCAAGATGGAGAACAGAATGCTCTTATTTCTCCTCAGCTGCTTATCCTCTTCTGCCTCTTTCATTCCATGACTTTTTCTGCCTTTGTTTCATTTTCATCGTTTTATCTGTTTTCCTATCTGGCTATTTGCTTCTTTCCTTTCTGATGGTGCAATTGCGATAAAAATGAATGCCACATTATCGCAGTTGCTGTCTGTCTGATGGTTACCTTTGACACTGAAAGGTAAGCCTAAAGTAGCTATATTGCTAGTAAAGAGTTCAGCATGAGCAATAGAATCAGATTAGATATGAGTGCCCATTTGATTTGGCAGTGGTTAACATTTGTCAGTGGATTATCGAAAGCACTCCAAAGACCTTACTGTGGAATTGTTCCTAATGCCATTAATCTATCCTTTGAGTTGAAACTGTAGCCTTTTGATTGAAACCATGTTAGATCTGGATAAACGCACAGGATGCTGAAGCCTGAAGAACAGTCATATTGGACTCGAGACATTAACTCTGTCTCTCTCCACAGAAGCTGCCAGATCGATTGAGTCTCTCCAGCATTCTCGGTGCTTGTTTCAGATTTCCAGCATCTGTGGTATTTTGCTTTTAGATCAATACCTGCATGGGATTTTACATTGCATTCTCTGAAGGTACTTCAGCCAATTCTATAATTCATTGCGTCAATTACTGGAAACGACAACAGGCAGCAAGGACTCGAACATGCTGACAAGGAAATGTGGCAGCTGAACAAATCTTGATCATTTTGGAATCAAAACAATCATTGATCCCTCTGAAAATCTAAGGACTCAAAGACCTGATTTATGTTAAGAATGTCTTTGTTACTGAAGTTATTACACAGGAACAAATACTTTAATTTTTTTCAATCTGACTATAAGTTGCCTGAGTGTAATGGTGAATTCTGCTAAAAGAACTATCTTGTGGTAGGATCTACGATGGGAAAGATAAATGTTCATGTCATACACCGTGACTAGTTAATTCCAAGTTGAACGCATTGTACAAATTGTTTAGCAATGATTTCATTTCAGGCCCCACAAAGTAAAACCCGGTGAATGACTCTTTCTCTTCTCTTCAAGTCTTTTAATAGTGAGAAATGAGGTGTTCCTCAAAGAGTGAAGGGCAAGTACTGCAAGACCAGGGAACTCCAGATGACAGAGGATATTGAGAGTTTGATCAGAAAAAAGAAGAGAGCATGTGTCTGGCGCAGCACATTATAAACAGAGCAGACCCTTCAGAAATAAAGTGTGGAGGAAGGTTCTTAATAAAAAGAAATTGAGTGCAAAGAGGGGCTACAAAATATTTTTTGGCAGATAGGTTTAAGGAAAAGCCAAGGCATTTTAACAATATGCTAAGAGCAAGAGGATTGCCAGAAAAGTAGTGCAACCAATGGGAGACTAAAGGGGTGATCTGCATAGAGCCAGAGGATATGGGTAAGGTCATAAGTGAATATGTTTCATCTGTAAACACAAAGGAGAAAGATGTTGTAGCAAAGAATTTCAGTCGCGATTGTGAGGTCCTAGAGCATGTTACGGTTTTAAGGCGGAGATATGACATGTTTTAGCTGATAAAGTAAATAAATCCCCAGAGCCTGATGAGATGTATGAGGCTGCCAAGGGAAAGCAAGGGAGGAGATTGATGGAGGCCCTGGTTGATTTAATACTTCACTGAACACAGGTGAAGTATCAGAACACTGGAGGATAGCTCATGTGGTTCCTTTGTTGAAGAAAGGCAGCAGTGATAGGCCAGGTAATTATAGACCAGTTATTCTGACATCAGTGCTAGGGAAGTTATTGGAAAACATTCTGAGGGACAGGATTAATCAACTTTTGGAAAAGCAGGTATTGATCGGAGATAGTCAGTACAGATTTATTAGAAGGGAGATCCCATCTGACTAATTTAATTGAGTTTTTTGAACAGGTGCCTAAGTATATCGATGAGGGTAGTGCAGTTGATGTGGTTTACATGGACTTCACTTAGACCTTTGACAAAGTCCCACATGGAAGGCTGGTCCAAAAGGTAAGAGCCCAAGGGATGCAAGGCAAGTCAACAAGCTGGGTTCAAAATTGTCTCTAAAATGGGAGGCAAATGTTGAATGCCCAAGGTTATTTTTGTAATTGGAAGCTTATGATCAGTGGTGTGCCACAGGAATTGATGCCAGGACATTTACTGTTTGCTGTGTGTACTAATGATTTGGATATGAATGTAAAAGGTAAAATGTTTGCAGATGACATGAAAATTGGTGGTGTTGATATTGAGGAGAAGGGTTTCCGGCTACAGTCTGATATTGATCAGCTGGTAAACTGGGCAGAGCAATGGCAGATATAATTTGATCCTAATAAGTGTGAGATGGTGCATTTTGGTAATAAGGGAAGGACAAACATAATGAATTATAGGTCCCTTGGGAGTACTGAGGAACAGAGAAACCTTGGTGTCCAAGGTCCCTGAAGGTGTCAGCACAGGTAGGCAGGGTGGGGAAGAAGGCATACAGGATGATCCCCTTCATTAACCGGGGTGTACAATATAGGAGCAGAGAGGAGTTGTTAAAACTTCTTGAAATATTGGTTAGACCTCAGATGGAATACTGTGCGCAGTTCTGGTCATCACACTATTGGAAGGGCATGATTACTCTGTGAGAAGAGGGTGCACAGGAGACTCACCAGCATGTTGCCTGGGATGGAAAATCTCAGTTATGGGGACAGACAGGTTAGGCTGGGTTTGTTTTCTTTGGAGCAGAGTAGGTTGAGGGGGGATCTGATTGAGGTGTACAAATTTACGAAAGAATATCATGACAACCTTTTGCCCATGGCAAACATGTCTAAGGTGAGGAGTAAGTGATTTAGAGGAGACTTAAGCAAATTACACAGTGAATGGCAGATATATAATCTGCACTGTTTCAGAGGGTTGAGGAGGCAGATACTCTGGCAATCTTTAAGAAGCACCTGCAGAGCTGAGTAGACTATGGAGCAAGTGCAAGAAAATGGGAAGTTGGTCCAAAAACAGAAATTGATGGAGAAACTCAGGTCCATCAGCAACCATTGGAAGAAAGCAGAGTCAACGTTTCAAATCTAATGACCCTTTTCCAGAACTGATAGCAGCCAGGAGATGTGGTATTTGTGTGAAGACAGATCAGCCGTGGTCGAATGACGGACCAGACCCGATGGGCCGAATGGCCTAATTTTGCTTTAATATCTGATAGTCTTATGGAAAGCAAACTCTGCAGAGGGTGAAAATGGATTGGCTGTGCAAAACGTAACCCTTGCTGTAACAGGACTGGGTGTGGGGCTGGGTAAGAAACAAAGAAAGTTGGAAGCAGATTCCAGAGTTATTAAACTCTGTTGTGTCCCGAAGGCTGCAGGGCCCCATTCAGAAAATGGGATGTTGTTTGAGATTGAGCTTCACTGGACCACTGCAGCAAGCCCAAGACACAGATGTTGGCCAGGGAAACCGGTGGTATCTTGAAGTGGCAGGCAACAGGAAGATCAGGGTCATTTTAATGGTCAGAATGTAGGTGCTTTCCAAAGCAGTCACCCAGTTGCATTTCATCTCCCCAATGTAGAGGACGTCACATTGCGAGTAGCGAATATAGTCGACTAGATTGAATGAAATGCAGGTGAATCGCTGCTTCGCCTGGAAGATGTGTCTGGGGCCTTGGCTAGCGAGGAGAGAGGAAGTAAACATGCGTTGTACCTTCTGTGAATGCACAGGAAGGTACTGTGGGGGTGTGATGAGGTGTTGAGAATGGGGGACAAGTGGACCAGGGAACGGTCTCTGCAGAATGCTGAATATGTGGCATCCCACCAGAAGTGATGGAAATGGTGATTAATTATTCTTGGGATGTGGATGCTGGTGGGTAGTAACTGAGGACCAAAAGGGGGTGAGGGCCTAAGTGCGAGAGATGGATCAGACATGACGGATCAATTACAGTGCTGGGGAATCCTGGTTGAGGAAGTACATGGATTCTTCTGCAGTCCCTGTGCGGAAGGTGACATCATCAGAATAGTTGTGATGGAGACAGAGAAGCTAGGAGAATGAGGTAAAGTCCTGATAGGAAGCAGGGTATAAGGACGTATAGTGTGGGTCGTTGTGACAGCCAGTGGGTTTGTAGTTAATATCAGTGGCCAGCCTATGCCCCGAAATGGAAACAGAGATGTTGAGAAAGGGAAGGGAGGGGTCAGACATGAACCAGCTGCAGGTGAAAGCAGTGTGGAAATTGGAAGTGAAATCGATTAATTTTTTTCTAATTCAGAATGAGAAAGGGAAGCAATGATGTCATTGATGTCCGAGTGAAAGGATTGTGGGTAGGCACCAGGACTGGAACAAAGAATGTTCCATGGATCTCACACAGCATCCGTGGCCACACCTTTGACCTGAAGAAGCTGAGAGGAGTTGAAGGAGAAGTTGTTCAAAGTGAGGACGAGCTTAGTCAGGTGCAGAAGGGTGGCAAGGGATGGTAACAGTTCAGGCCTTTTTTCCAGGAAAGCCCGGAGACTATCCTGATTAAGGATGGACTTGTGAAAGAATTGCACTTTGGTGAGGAAGAGGAGGCACTGGAGCCTGCAAACTGGAAATTTAGAAATTGGCATAAAGCGTCAGAAGAATCGTGGATGTAAGTGGAAAGGGGCTGGACGAGAAGAGGAAAAATCATGTCAAGCTCAAACAAGCCAAGTGGAAGAAATAAATTCTGTGGTACAGGAACAGGACTGCCTGGATAGTCCTGTTTGAGGAATTTGGAAAGGAGGTAGAAGCAGGCTGGAGGTTTGGAGGACTACCAAGTGGTTGGGGTGGGGTGGGGTGTATGTCCGCAATGAGATGAGTTTTGTGACTGTTGTGGACACAATGGCCTGACATTCAATGGTGGGGTCATAGTCCAGGGAGAAATAGGAGGAGGAATCCGAGAGCTAGCACTTACTCTCTATAATGTAGAGGTCAGTATGCCAGACAATAAGAGCACCACAGTTGACAGCAGACTTGATAAGAAGGTTTTGAATAGACCTGAGAACACAGAGTGCAGTCAGTTCAGAGGGAGGTAATTTCTCTGCCCCCCCTGACCATTTGAACCAAAGACAACCAACGTCACCGTCACAGTCCAAATCTTATCATAATACCTGAAAGCATTGTAGTGCTTATTGATGAATGGCTTTTCATTCCATTCTTTAACTCCTTTGGTTCCAGTAGGCACTACTTTTTCCTTTCCCCATTGTGAGCCAATCAAATTTTAAATTATGGATTGTGTTCTTGGTAGAGTGTTTTTGTTCCGATAAAGGTAAATTGTTTTTATATTGTAACTTCAGAATCAGCTTTACTGCAAATCAGTTAAACATACAAGACATTGAGTGATTCAACTATCGTATGAATATCTCAGATAAACTACAGAAATTATTTTTCAGTTACCCTTTAATTTTGTCTTTGATTGACAGTTAAATTAGCTTTTGTAAATTCTGAAGTGCTTGATTCTTTGGTCTCTGTGGGCTGCCATATTGTTTTGAAGTAAAGTATTAATTTTCCTGAGTGCTTTGAGAGCACCATGGTGCATTATGGGTAATTCATAGCTCTGTGCTAGTTAACTGAGTAATTTAGTTCATAAAATAGGGCTTCTTCAAAGTTAAAACAAACCTATTACCAGGCAAAAGACATTAAACTAAAATGGCTCTGACAGCATAACAAGGTTTTATTAACTCAGGGCAGGAATAAAGGAACACAAAGCAGCTTTTCCAGTAATTAGGTTTACTGTGTTATGAGGAGATAAACACTGGATTCCAGTCTACAGTAATATTTCTGACTTGTCTCAACTTTACACATCAAAACTGTACTTACCTGTGACTACTGCCTTTCACATGGTCAAGGCTTGTCTTCCATTGTCCAGGCCAGTTGAGAACAATTTACCTTTGTACCATTCTGGCTTATGATGTGGAGATGCCAGTGTTAGGCTGGAGTGGATAAAAGTCAGAAGTCACAAGACACCAGGTTCTGGTCCGACAGATTTATTGGAAATCCCAAGCTTTCTGAACGCTGCTCCTTCAACAAGTGAAGACACTTCATGTGATGAAGGAGCAGCGTTCTGAAAGCTTGTGATTTCAAATAAACATGTTGGACTATAACCTGCTGTTCTGTGACTTCTGACCTCATTCTGACTTCGCCAAAGTATCTCCTGCGTTCTGCCCTTCGGTGACACCAGTCAAAGGTATGAGATTAGGAACTAGTTAGTGTTATGTTACTTCTGTTATAAAATGGGTACTGAGTATTCAGTACACTAGTTGGATTTTGCCATATTACTAAAAGTACAAAGATATTCAGGACCAACCCAGAACAAAGAACTAGGCCTGCTTTGAGACCACCTTTGAAAATTTGGTCTTCTAATTGAAGTACAATCTATATGAGATGTAACCACCAATCCTACAATCAATATTTTAGCCATGTGACCAGTTTCTACTTAATGGTTACAAGTTCCTATCTCCACTTTCACTAGAGTCCTGGAGTCACAGAGATGTACAGCATGGAAACAGACCCTTCGGTCCAACCTGTCCATGCCGACCAGACATCCCGACCCAATCTAGTCCCACCTGCCAGCACCCGGCCCATATCCCTCCAAACCCTTCCTATTCATATACCCATCCAAATGCCTTTTAAACGTTGCAATTGTACCAGCCTCCACCACATCCTCTGGCAGCTCATTTCATACACGTACCACCTTCTGTGTGAAAACGTTGCCCCTTAGGTCTCTTTTATATCTTTGCTCTCTCACCCAAAACCTATGCCCTCTAGTTCTGGACTCCCCAACCCCAGGGAGAAGACTTTGTCTATTTACCATATCCATGCCCCTCATAATTTTGTAACCTCTATAAGGTTACCCCTCAGCCTCAAACGCTCCAGGGAAAACAGTCACAGCCGTTTTAGCCTCTCCCTGTAGCTCAGTTCCTCCAACTGAAAGGAGACCAGACTTGCACAAAATATTCCAACAGTGGCTTAACTAATGTCCTGTACAGCCGCAATATGACCTCCCAACTCCTGTACTCAATACTCTGACCAATAAAGGAAAGCATACCAAATACCTTCTTCAGTATCCTATCTACCTGCGATTCCACTTTCAAGGAGCTCTGAACCTTCACTCCAAGGTCTCTTTGTTCAGTAACACTCCCTAAGACCTTATCATCAAGTGTATAAGTCCTGGTAAGATTTGCTTTCCCAAAATGCAGCACCTCACATTTATCTGAATTAATCTCCATCTGCCACTTCTCTGCCCATTGTCCCATCCGGTCCAAATCCTGTTGTAATCTGAGGTAACCCTCTTCGCTGTCCACTGCACCTCCAATTTTGATGTCATCTGCAAACTTACTAACTGTACCTCTTATGCTTGCATCCAAATCATTTATGTAAATGACAAAAAGTAGAGGACCCAGCACTGATCCTTGTGGCACTCCACTGGTCACAAGCCTCCAGTCTGAAAAACAACCTTCCACCACCACTTTCTGTCTTCTACCTTTGAGCCAGTTCTGTATCCAAATGGCTAGTTGTCCCTGTATTCCATGAGAATAAACATTGCTAATCCACAGGATCAGAGAGCTGCTTATTGTTGATTGAATACAGTCTCAAAGCACAATTATTACTCCATTCCATCACTTTGCTGATGGTTGAGCGTTGATTGACTGGAGGCTGAGGGGTGACCTTAAATGGGCGGCACGGTGGCACAGTGGTCAGCACTGCTGCCTCACAATGCCAGAGATCTGGGTTCAATTCCCGCCTCAGACTACTGACTGTGTGGAGTTTGCACATTCTCCCCGTGTCTGCGTGGGTTTCCTCCCACAGTCCAAAAATGTGCAGGTCAGGTGAATTGACCATGCTAAATTGCCCATTGTGTCAGGGGCAGAGGTAAATGTAGGGGAATGGGTCTGGGTGGGTTGTGCTTCGGTGGGTTGGTGTGGACTTGTTGGGCAGAAGGGCCTGTTTCCACATTGGAAAAAAAAACTGCAGTTGTTTTGACTTTTCTTTCCAAAGTTCCAAAGCAATGCAAGAGCATATGAAACAGTAACTGTTACAGAACATCTACAGCCAGTGTGACAATGTTTAAGTAACTAACCACCATGATAACCAGCTGCAAAATCTAAGCATGTGATCTATCAAGCAATCTACCTATCTTTCATTCTGAGGTCTGACTTGTCCAGTATTTCCATTATAACAATGTCTGACTGGACAAATACCAATGCATTTGTCCAATTATTCTCCATCTCTAACTGTAATTTGCCAGATTGCATATAGCTTTGACTCCCGGTGCACATTGCTACAAAGATTGATTAGTGTTTAGAAATTTTCATAATTTAAGAGGGGTCTGATTTTCTTTCTGTCCATGCTTCTAATTTCCCCTGAGAACTAATCTGGTTTAATGCACACAATATTAATATTCCTTTCTGCCTTGTTAAGCACCAGTTAAAGGTGAATGTGCATGTTTGCTCATGCCTGCCCGTCAACAATATGGTAATCTTTCCATGATTAGTTCTAATAATATTAACATAATGGTGTTAATTAGTGTGGAGAAGCAATTTGGATATAAACACTGTAATACTATAAAGAGTAACTCCACTATTTCAATCGAAAGATTTGATGTTGGCTTTGCTTGTAACAGCATTGTTACCTGGATGTGGCGAACTTTACATTATCTAACCCAATACAGAAAACTAGGCATGGAAAACATGGCATTGAAAAATCCAGTAAATGTTCATTGTAATTAGCTAAGCTATACAAATATTATAGTTCTTAGAAACCTAGGTGTCTGTTCTCATATTAAGCTATTCAGTTATGCAGAACATCATGGGTCAATTAGTGTGTCATACTATAAGTTATGATGACAGTTTTTATGTCTTTGAATAATATATAATAATGTAATATGCTGGGACATAATGATGTCTTGAGCATGTCTGTCAAACTTATACTGACCAGGAAACATCATCCAACACCCCCCTTTTCCAAAAGATAAAAATTATCCCAAGCAGATACATAAAGTTGTATGTGGGCACATGTTGTCACTTCAATAGTTATACAAGCAGGTGAAACAGCGTTCACAAAAATAACATTTCAAGTTTCAATGTAATGTTTTGGAAGTTTGACAACTCATCTTAATCTGGTGATTAGATACTTGTCTGGGGAAGGACATGTTATTCTCTTTTGCATTTGGTTGTCCGATTGCTGGTTTTGTCCATCAACACCACTGCACATTGTCGGGGTTTTCCTCCTGATCTTGTCATGCAGAATTAGTGTGCAATGGTGTGGCCTAGCCTCTGCCCCTTCACAATGGAGCACCATGATCAGGATTGGCTTTGTATGATATGGGCTAGTTGCATATTTTAGAAACCTCTGCTTGTATCTAAGTATTGACGTTTAAACCTTTGACTCACACTCTCTGCCCAATATATAGCCTTGTTATTTCTCTCCCTGCTTGCTCAATCATGTACCTCTTTCGTTCTTCACTGTCTTTGAAAATGAATACCCAGTGCCACAAAATGGTTCATCGCTGGCAAATGACCTTACACTTTCCTTCCAAAGCAATGCTGTATTGGGGATGTTAATCCCTTCTCTATTGGCGTTAAACAAAAATGTTACAATATAATGTGAAAATCTTGCTTTGTTTCTTGACACTTGATGATGATTGATTTGATCGTACACACCATCTGTTTTTTTTTAAAAATGTATTTGATGCTGGATGGCCAGCATCATTTGATGATAGTAGGTGTTGGTGGTGATTGTTATTTTTATATAAGTCATGACCCACTTAGTACGCATATCGTTTAATGGTTTGTGGGTCAACTGCAGTCTAACATTGGGCATTATTCATTCCAGGACACCAAATAAGCACAGACAGTGCTCATCTTGTCAGCAATGGTCATGCTTGCTGTAATGCTAAGTCACCAAACAAAGGGAAAGTGAAAGAAATAATTTTTCACTTGTTCCTTAAGCTTTGTGAATAGATCTGTTGCTACCTTTGTGCAAGGAAGTGAATAAAACAACATGTATATACCTGGCAAGAGCTGACCTAACCTCCTCCCTGTCTACTTTGGATTCCAGCATCTGCAGTTGTTTTGTCTCTAACCAGAGTTGATCCTTTGGCATGCATTCACAGGTTTTGGAACATCTTGATTCACGTTTGGCTAGATTTATGCCCCAGTTGTCTTGTGCAATCACACCCATGTGTTCCTGATGCAACATGGGCATGGTATCCTGGCATAATACTTTCAATATTAACACTTCTTTCCTTTTAATGTTTTTTGTGATATGCAAATTCATTTTCAAATGGCTGAAATGAACATATCTTCACATATATCTTTTTCATACTATCAGCATATTTCTCTTTACTATTTTTTGCAACTCTCGTAGTTACTCATTTTTGGTAGCAACTGAGCTTTTCACACTGACTTTGACCAAAGTGTAACAGATCAACCTTGAGTGAAGGATGATCTGTGTGGGATCTCTCAATCATGTTCCCACAAATGTGTTAGCACAGTGACCTATGTCATTCGTGCAAAATCACACTGGTTTTTCAATGGTTATGTTGTTGCCAATGGTGTCAGTGCTGCAGCACAGGCAGTAACATTCGGGAACATAATTGGCAACCTCTGGATGCAGGGTGCCATTGACTGTTCACACATGGCATTGAGAAGGCTGGATCACAACCCTGTGGAATTCACCAACAGGAAAAAGTTCCAATTCATTAATGTTTAGTTGATCTGGGATCACCATTGCCACTTCCTGGAGGTGTATGCTCACTACCCTGGTAGCTGTCCCCACTCCTACATCCTGGAGCACTCTTGTGTACCAGGTGTGAGCAAGGATCCATGTGCCCTGCAAGCTGGTTACTACTGTGACCAAGGCTGATGACAACATTACATACCCCTCCTGACTCATGCATATCACAGATACAATACTGTCCATGCTTCGACCAGGGCCATGGGGGAATAGACAATGGACCTACTGAGGTTGTGGTTCCACTGCTTAGACCAGTCTGGTTGGGGGAGGTGGGTGGGGTGGAGGGCACTTTCCAGTATAGCCTCTACACTGTATACTACACCATCCTGCTGGGCAGGCAGTAAGGTGATATGTTGGAAGGTGAAGGATTGAGAGAACATGAGGAATCTCTCCTTGTCCATGACAGGGCATCGGCTGCATCAGGCACTACAAAGCAGACAGAACCAAACTGACACTCTGGTTACACCAGATGAGAGCTGGGTACAACAGGCAATTGTGGAATGTAGTATAGTCATTGTTCACCATGCCAGCATTTGGTTTGCAAAGTGGGAGGTGAGCTGCAGCCTCTACTCATTTTGGTTGTGTTCACCTATTCTGGCTGTAACTAAAAAGCTCATGTTTGAAATTCTCCAACGGCCTATCTGTATGTGGCACTCCCTGACTGAGCAAAGACAAGTTGCGACCGAAGCAGAAGTTGCTGGAGAAACTCAGCAGGTGCGGCAGCATCTGTGGAGAAAAAGCAGAATTAAAATTTTGAGTCCAGTGATCTGGAAGAATTAGTGCTTTTGTTTCAGATTTCCAGCACCTGCAGTTCTTTGTTTTATTTTAATCACAAATTACAGATCTCCAATGAGTACAGGGTGCAGAATGGTGGTGCTTTTGTGTGAGATTTCAGACAGTTTAACCTTCCTGAGCTCCGTTCTGTGTTACCTGATGGTTAACAAATGACTAATGCGAGAGAGTGTGTTTGTTTGTGCAGGAGAATGTCATCCATGCCAACTTTGAGCTGTGATTATCATGGCATTATGGCTATTGTGCCATTATACAGAATCCCCACAGTGTGGAAGCAGGCCATTCAGTCCACTGGGTATACACTGAGCTTGGAAGTACATCGGCCCAGACCCACTCCCCTACCCTATCCCTATAACCTGGCATTTCCTATGGCCACTCTACCTAACTGCATTTCTTTGGACTAAGGGAGGAAACCAGAGCACCCAGAGGAAACCCACACAGACCTGGGGAGAATGTGCAAACTCCACACAGACAATTTCTAGAGGCTGGAAATGAAACCAGGTCCCTGGGGCTGTGAGGCAGCAATGCTAACCACTGAGTCACTGTACCATTCCGAAGGTGGTAAGGGAAAAATGTCAGATTACCAATACTTTGTTGAGTACATAGTGACTTCTCAAAGATAGCAGGTGCCAGGGATATTGGTCTTTTGGTGGTGAGTCCTACGAGGGACTGCACACTGAAGGAAGAGTATGTGGTAAAATCAGTCATGGGGGGGGGGGAGGGTAAAGGTAGATAGTTGATTAGGCAGGTTTGATAAGATTGGTGGAGAAAACCAAAGTCTCACAGAGAGAAACCCTTTGTGAAACTCAACAAAACTGACACTGAGGCCAAAAGAAGGAAGGTTAAGCCCTGACTGTTTACCACCCACTTAGCAGGTTTTTATCTTTGAAGTAGAGTGCATTGTGTATTTGTTACTTACATTGGTTTTGCTCTTAGCTGCTTTAAATTTTTCTCTTATTTTACCTTTGGTTTTCCATTATTTTTTTTTCCCCTGGTGCTGCTCTTTTGCTGATCTGGATCCCCAGGAACTTTGCTTTCCACGCTGCAGCTTTATAGAGGAGAAAGTGAGGTCTGCAGATGCTGGAGATCAGAGTCAAGAGTGTGGTGCTGGAAAAGCACAGCAGGTCAGGTAGCATCCGAGGAGCAGGAGAGTCGATGCTGCGGGCAAGAGCCCTTCATCAGGAATCACCTTTATAGAAGCAGGATTTCTCCTGTATGTGACATTACATGGGTTTTCCTCTGTGTTCCTGCTGATTTGGAAAAGTTAAATAGTGGATTCGACCAAGATCTATCACAGGTTATTCCCCCTTAGCAATATTTTTAGAAACTTCTTAAGCTTTATTTTTGTTAAGGAGAGCTAAGTTCTATGGATCACTTGATTTCTTTTTAACAAATTAAGTTAATAGACTCTTGGCTTTCTTTCTAAGGAGAACAAAAAAGAGATAGTCATTGTGTTCCTGCAAAAGCCCGCAGGGTTTAGTTCTGGTTCTGTTCATAACTTCAGCTTTTTTTTAAGTTAAGGGACTGTTAGAAATTTCTTGCACCTTGAAAGACGTTAGATTTTAATCAAAAATAAATTACTTCTGTCTTCTGGCTAGTCTATGCCCTATTTGCAGATTTATATAACTCTTTGTACTGTCAGAAACTAATTTTGCTGGTTGCCTAATTTTCTGATGACCAATGCTATTGATCAGCCAGTCTTTAGTCAGTTTTCTAAATGTCTGCCACTGAAATCCTCAAATCTATTGTATAGACAGCTACCATTGCTAACCATGATATGGATGTGCCAGTGTTGGACTGGAGAGGACAAAATCAGAAGTTAGGCGGAGGTACGGCAGATGCTGGAGATTAGAGTCAAGATTAGAGTGATGCTGGAAAAGCACAGCAGGTCAGGCAGCATTGGAGGAGCAGGAAAATCGATGTTTCAGGCAAATGCCCTTCATCATTCCTCATGAAGGACTTTTGCCCTAAACATTGATTGTCCTGCTCCTCCAATGCTGCCTGACCTGCTGCACTTTTCCACCATCAATCTAAAGTCAGAAGATACACAACACCAGGTTATAGTTCAACCACAAGCTTTAAGAAAAGTAATGTTTGTATATAATGACTAGCTGTAATAAACATCTACAGGAATCTTCAATACTATGTTGTTTACTTCCAAGTTTCTTATGTTAAAGAAGAAAACATAAGCACTGAAAACTCCACATCATGTTTACCCTACACCTGACAAAGGGGCTGCACTCTGAAAGCTCGTGATTTCAAATCAACCTGTTGAACTATAACCTGGTGTTGTGTAACATCTGACTTTAGAGTGATGCTGGAAAAGCACAGCAGGTCAGGCAGCACTGTGTTCTGCATTGTATTTTGACTTGCAAATGGAACATGTACTGTGTTTGAACTTTCAAAAATTATTCAACAAGCTACCTCACAAAAGGTTAAGTCATAAGAAAAGAGCCCATAGTGTTGGAGGTAGTGTATTGGCATGGATAGAGAACTGGCTCATGGGCAGGAAACAGTGAGTGGAGATAGGAGGTTCTTTATTCCAAGTTGGTAACCTATAACCAATGAGTTCCATAGGGTTCAGTGCTAAGACTGCAACTGTTTACAATGTATGTTAATAACTTGGAGGAAGGAAGCGAGTGTACTGCAGCCAGGTTTGCGGATGGCACAGAAATAGGTGGAAAGGCAGCTTGTGTAAGGGATACAGTTTGCAGAGCGCTATTGATAGGTTCAGTAAGTGGGCACAAAATTGGCAAGTGAAATATAATGTGGAAACATGTGAAGTTGTGAAAATGTGAATTTTGGAAGGGAGAACAGAATTATACTTAAAAGGAAAACACTGCAGAAGCCTGCAACACAAGGGGACTTGGGGGTATGTAGTAAAATGTTAACACATGGATGCAGCAGGTAATCAGGAAGGCTAATGGAATGTTCGCCCTTAGTTCAAGGGGCTTGGAGTATAAAAGTAGGAAAGTCTTATTGCAACTGTACAAGGTGCTGGTGAGACCCCATCTGGAATACTGGGAGCAGTTTTGATCCCCTATTTAAGAAAATGTATTATTTCATCAGAGGTGGTTCAGAGAAGATGCATTAGGGGTGATTCATGGTATGTAGGGATTGACACATGCACAAAGGCTAAACAGGTTGGGACTCTACTCACCAGGATTTAGAGGAATGAAAGGTGATCTCATTGAAATATATAGCATTGTTAAGGGGCTTAACCGTGTTAATGTTGAGAGATTGGTTTCTCTCATGGGAGAGTCTTGGATCAGAGGGCACAATCTCAGAATTAAGGGATACCAATTTAAGACTGAGATGGGAAGGAAATTCTTTTCTCAGAGAGTCGTGAGTCTTTGAAGCTCCTTGCCACAAAGAGCTGTGGGGGCAGAGTCATAAAGTCATAGAGATGTACAGCATGGAAACAAAGCTTTCAGTCCAACTCGTCCATGCCAACCCCTTGTGTATATTTAAGGCTGAGGTAGATGTTTGGTCAGTGGAGGAATCAGGATTATGGGGAAAGGGAAAGAAAGCAGATATGAGGAGTGTGGGATCAGCCATTATCCTATTGAATGGTGGAACAGGATTCAGGGGCTGAATGGCCTACTTCTGTTCTTATTTCATATGGTCTTCTGTATCCAGGGACTGCCTGAATGGTAGTTGGTAAAAAGAACCAAAGTTGAGTTATAGAGTATATTGTGAAGATCTGGAGTCCTCTGTCCTCAAGAGTGTTTGAAGCAGATTCACGATGGGACCAGATATCCAGCAGAGGGATGATGAGCTAAATAGCCTCCTTTGGTCACTGCTGTTTGCATTTCCTGTTTTCACGGATCATTCCTCACACCAGGGTTCAGATAATCATTGATTCATTACTTGGCAATTCAGAGTCACATTTTTAAGTATTAAGGCCGTATGAATGGACTCCAAAGGCCAAGCGTGTGTGTGAATATTTATCTCCATCTTTTAATCATTCTCAATTGTTCCTTTTGTTAGTTATCGTTTCTTGGCCTGATCCAGTGATTCTCAATTATCTTCACCATTTCCCTTTGTATTGCAATTGCAGCAAGCTGGTACATCAATTCAGGTTAAATAGATTAAGCTACTCAATACAGCCAAAGAAGCGTACTATTTACTTGGCAGCTTTCAAGAGATCAGACAATTCTTTTTTATGTCTTCCCTAGAGATCCCAGTAGTTCCTTCAGATATACAGCCAGCATGATGGCTTTCTGTACCAGCTTGACACTTGGGGTTATTGACCTGCTTCCTCATTACACCATGCAGCTTACACAAAGAACAGGTGTATTGGCCAACAGTTAAGAGGTTTTTTTTATCTACTTCAACAGCAGGCACTTTTATCTCCTCAGTTCAGCAGCAATTTTAACACACTTGTGCTTGACAAAGCTCTCAAAATAGTGATTCATCCACATCTGCTTGTGGAGATTAATTTTGCCACCTTATTCAGATTGCTACTCCAACCCTGAATTAGGAGTGTTCTTCTGCAAGAGTCTCACTGATTCTGGACCAACTCAGTAGGAGTTGGGAGCTCATGTTACAGTGCACAGTACATTGGTTCGACTGCTTTTGGAATACAGCGTGCGATTTAGATCTCTCTCCTGTAGGAAGGATGTTGTGAAAGAGTTCAGGAAAGGTATACAAAAATGTTGCCAAGGTCGAAGCTATTGGGAGAGGCTGAAAAGGCTAGGTCTGATTTTCCTTAGTATCGGAGGCTGAGGGTTGACCTTGTAGAGGGTTACAAAATCATGAGGGGCATGGATAGGGTGAATAGCCAAGGTCCTTTCCCTGGGTTGGGGGAGTCCAAAACTAGAGGACATGGTTTCAAGGTGAGAGTGGAAAATTTTAAAAAGAACCTAAGGGGTAACGTTTTCATGCATGAATGGAATGACCTGCCGGAGGAAGTGGTAGAGGTTGGTACAGTTACATTTAAAAGGCATCTGGATGGGGATATGACTAGGAATGGTTAGAGGGATATGGGCAAATAGGGCTACATTAATTTAGGATATCTGTTTGGCATAGATGAGTTGGATTCAATGATCTGTTTCCAGGCTGTACAGTCTGTATGTCTGTATGACTAATTCAGGTCTTGCCACAGAGCCACCTAATTTCTAACAAGCTGTTTTATCCTGTTCCCTCTGAAAGTCACATTTTTAGATCAGAAAATGCCTGATATTAGCTACAACATAATAATTCTGGTATTGGACATCTAATGCAGCACATCAGTCATTTGCAAATCAGACATTGCACCACATGCTTTTATTTGTCATTTCGTGGTTCTGACAACTTTCCTGCTGAGAAGATTCAGTAAGGTGGAAGTTATTAGATTAGATTGGACTCCCTACAGTGTGGAAACAGGCCCGTCAGCCCAACAAGTCTACACCAACCCTCCTGAGAGTAACCCACCCAGACCCATTTTCTTCTGAGTAATGCACCAAACCCTATTGGTAATTCAGTATGGCCAATTCACCTGGCCTGCACATCTTTGGACTGTGGGAGGAAACCAGAGCACCCGGAGGAAACCCACGCAGACACTAGGAGAATGTGCAAACTCCACACAGACAGTTGCCCAATCAAACCTGGGTCCCTGGCGCTGTGAGGCAACGATGCTAACCACTGACCCACTGTGTCACCCTATCTCCAGTGAACTGCTGTCGATGCTGGAAATGGGAGAGACACAAAAATCACTGGAGAAACTCAGCAGGTCTGGCAGGAGAGAGGAATAGAGTTAAAGTTTCACATCCAGAATTCATATCAGACTCAAAGCATTTACTCTGATTCTCTCTTTACAGATGCTGCCTACCTGCTGAGTTTCTCCAATCATTTGTCTGTTTCTTCAAGTTATCTTTTATGTTGTAAATTTCACACAGAATGGTGATAAATTCAGTTGAATAGACAATGTTTTATTGGCACTAAGGGTGCAATACTGGGTGTAAACTTGCATCTGTTCCACATGTGCATACCTCTGGTAGAGGATATAGCAGTCTCGCTTTCCCGAGAGAAGCAGGCAGTATGTGAGCCTATGTTTATTTGGTTATCATGACTGCCTTTTAGGTATTGCTTCTAAATTCACAAGTGTACAGCAATTGAAAAGGGTTCAGCTCTTTAAGTGTGCAGATGGGCTGTGACCAGGCTCTGCTTATTCTCCCACAGTGTGCCCAGTTGCTGGGCAACAGCCAGCATTACTTTATTTTGAATCAATCTGCTTTGTTGCACTGAGAATCAAGAAAGTAACCACTGAGCGAAACGTTCTGTCTGCCGATTCAAGAAACTATGGGCATCCTGCATTTGGAGCCATGCTACCACACAAAGTGCGGTTCTGAGGCAGAAATCTCACTGTCTGGACCACACAGAAGGAGCCTACAGTCCTGGTTAGAGCAAATGTCATCTTCACTACATCTTGTATAACCTCCTATCTTCAGGGAATAACTCCTGCAACGAGTCCTCTGTTGAACAGTTGAGGAAGAGCAGGAAGGAGAATCAACACACCTACCTGGTTTATCCAGACTATAGAACCAGTCAATAGCCTCAAAAAGTGCTGATCTTGCCAGCATTCATCTTGCCTAGCACATGCCCTGAGCTGTGTAACCTGTACGCCTCTGTCTAAGTCATTTTGATCTGTACATTCTTGATACTATGATCTGCATGTACTGCTTGTAAACAAAGCTTTCAGTGTACTTTGGTACACATGACAATCAATCTATCAACCAACGTCCCATTCACTAATAATCTTCTACCTTATCTTCTCTCTCTCATGCAAGCTGAAGTATTGTGTTAGCTGCAATGCTGGAGTAAATGCTAATACAAATAAAAATCCAATCCAATCCACCTGTATCAAATAATTAATCCAATATTCCATATAAAAGCACATTAGTCATCCTCATACACCTAGTTCAGTGGTACCCTGTACCTTGCTTGATGGAATACTGTTGACCCTCAGTGGGGGATACCACAGGTCCTTCTCAAGCAGCTGCAAGGGTAAGCTTTGGATTGTACTACCTCCTGCAGGGGGTCAGTAATTTGTGCTGGCTGCCTGAAAGGGGACTGTAAAGCCAATGGACGGGTGCAGGAGTGGAAGGCTCCATGGGTGACACAGACACACACCCTGGGACAGTGTCATCGCAATCCTACTGATCTTCTGGTAGACAGATTGTGAACTTCTCTATTAATTTGATTTCTTTATTTTCCTTAATTATACTATGAAGAACTATAATATAGAAATGTTAATTTTTGTTTTCTTTATTTCTCTGTTTTTGTACCTAATCTATTTTATTACATAAGATTTGTAACTAGGTACTTTGTAGCTAGGATAGTGCTGTGTGTGGGAACAATGTACACTTTCCATCGTACGCATATAGGTGAGTGCACGGGACATCAATTCTAGTATCTGCAAAACCCTGAAGGCTCCTTTCAGTACTGGCGTTTTCAGACATTGTGGCATCAGCCCGGGATCAATACCATTGCTTGTATGGTTTTGATCTGAACTTCCACTGCACCACTCTCATTTTGGGTGGCTTTAGCTTGTGCTACCATGGAACTTCTCATATTGGCCATGAGATGCAGCATCATGGTGTGTCCATAAATGCTCTTATCAAGTTACTTCCCATTTCCATGGTGGAAAATGTGACCTCCAAACTTTGCACAAATATCTTTTGACACTTCATCGAGGTCCTTGATATAGCTAACATTGAAAGGCCCACCCAACCATTCCTATTGTCTTCACAGTATTTGTCTGAAGAACTTGCTTCCCTGTGTGGATAGAAGACCTCTCTTTTTGTCATTCGCCAGGATCACCAGTACACAGCGATTGTGCGACATTCCTGTGTCTTTTCCAACTCACAATTGATTCCCGTACGTGCAGTGTGTCATCCTTCTGGAAAGGACCTGGAGGGCATGAGTACAAGTGTGCAGAAGTTATGCTGCAGTTACACAAAACCTTGACTGACCCCACTTGGATTATTGTGAGCAGATCACAGCACCTGAGGAAGGATACATTGGCCTTGAAGGAAGTACAGAATAGTTTGACAAGGATGAAACCTAGGTGTCAGGCATTATGTTATGAGGATAAATTATGCAAATTAAGTCTGTGTTTTCTAGAATTAAGAAGGTTAAGGGGTGATCTGATTGAAGTCTTGAAGATAATAAGAGAAAAAGACAGGCTAGATAAAGATAAATTATTTCCATTGGTTAAGGATTTGAGAACTAAGGTGCATTGTCTTAGAAACAAGGCCTGACTATTCAGGACAGATGTTAGGAAGCACTGCTACATACAATGTTAGTAGAGATTTGGAACTCTCTTCCACGTAGCATTTGATGCTGGATTAACTGTTAGTTTCAAATCGGAGATTGCTGTTCAAAACTTTATCAAAGTTGTTAAAGGATACGGACAAAGGCGGGGATATGGAGAAAGACTACAGATTGTTGAATGAGCTCATTGAATGGCTGAACAGGCTCAAGGGGCGGAATGACCTACACCTGTTCCTATGTACACGTCGTTGACAATCACTTGTTAATGAATGATTGATTGCCCATCAGCTTCTGTGGGTCTTTGTGTGGATGATGACCCCGAGCCTGGAGCTGCATCTCTGACTACACATTTGGAAGGTGTTTCCCAAGAGGTTGAAGCTGTCCTTGGATTGAGATCATTTGTATTTCTTTTCTTTCACTCTTTTGTCAATGGGTATACTTAATTAATTGAATCCCTTCCTACAGGTGTTTCCTCTAAGTTAGTTTCTTCTCAAGAAGGGTCTCCCATGCATTGGTATCTCAGATTTATTTTTTGAGGAAAGCCTTCAGGGAATCTTTGAAATTCTTCCTTTGTCCTTATCTCATTTGACTGGCTTCCATGAGTTATTGTTACCATTCTCCACCTTGTCAAGAACTGGTGAAGACAAATGTAGGTCCCTTGCAGTTAGAATCTGGTGAATTCATAATGGACAACAAAGAGATGGCAGGCCAGTTCAACAAATACTTTGGATCTGTCTTCACTAAGGAAGACACAAATAACCTTCAGGTAGTGCCAGGGGACAGAGCGTCAAGCATGAAGGATGAACTGAAGGAAATCCTTATTAATCAGGAAAGGGTACTGGGAAATTGATGGGATTAAAACCTGATAGGCTTCCAAGGCCTGATGGTCTGCATCCTAGCCCCTACAAATAACGAACATGTTAGTGATAATTTTTCAGCATTTTATCGACTCTGGAAGAGTTCGAATGGACTGGAGGGTAGCTAATGTTATCCCATCTTTTAAAAAAGTGGCAGACAGAAAATGGGGAATTACAGGCTGGTTAGCTGTGGGGGGTGGTGGGGAAAATACTGGAGTCAATTATTAAGGATTAATAACTGAGCATTTGGAAAGGGGTGACAAAATTGGACCAAGTCAGCATGGATTCACTAAAGGAAAATCATGCTTGACAAATCTTCTGGAATTATTTGAGGATGTGACCAGTACAGTGGACAGGGGTATATCAGGAAATGCTGTGTGTCTGGACTTTAAAATGGCTTTTGATAAGGTTCCACACAAAGGAAAATGAGTAAAGAAACTTGGAACTCACGGTATTGGAGGTAATGTATTGACATGGATAAAAAAAACTGGCTATCAGACAGAGAATTGGAATAAATGGGACATTTTCAGGGTGGCAGGCAGTGATGAGTGGGCGATGCAGTGTTCAGTGCTGGGACCCCAGCTGTTTCCAATGTACGTTAATGATTTGCATGAAGGAATTAAATGCACTGTCTCCACATTTTACTCAGCAAGTCGTGAGTTCATGGAATGCCCTGCCAGTAGCAGTGATGGACTCTCCCTCTTTATGGGCATTTAAAAAGGCATTGGATAGGCATATGGAGGATAGTGGGCTAGTGTAGGTTAGGTAGGCTTGGGTCGGTGCAACATCGAGGGCCAAAGGGCCTGTACTGCGCTGTATTTTTCTATGTGCTATGACACTAAGCTGGATGGCAGTGTGTGCTGTGAGTAGGATGCGAACAGGCTGCAGGGTGACTTGCACAGATTGGCTGAGATGGCAAATACTTGACAAGTGAAACAGAATGTGGATAAATGTGAGGTTGTCCACTTTGGTTGCAAAACCAGGAAGGTGGATTATTATCTGAATGGTAGCAGTTTAGGAAAAGATAAAAGTGAAATGAGACCTGGGTGTCATGGTGGAACATATGCTGAAGGTTGGCTTGCAGATGCCGCATGCAGTGAGCCAAGCTAATAGCATATTCTCCTTCATAGTGAGAGGGTCTGAGTACAAGAGTAAGGATGTCTTACTGAAATTAGACAGGACCTTGGTGAGGCCTCACCCTGAGTATTGTGTGCAGTTTTGGTCTCCTAGTCTGAGGGACGACCTTCTTATTATTGAGGGAATCCAGGGAAGGTTCACCAGACTGATTCCTGGGATGGCAGGACTGACACATGAAGAAATATTGACTAACTGAGCTTGTATTTACTGGAACTTAGAAGAATGAGGTGGGGGGGGGGGTTGTCATAGAAACCTATACACTCCTGATGATACTGGACAAGCTATATGTGAGAAGAATGTTGAGGAGTGTGGTGCTGGGTCAGGCAGCATCCGAGGAGCAGGAGAATCAATGTTTTGAGCATAAGCGCTTCATCAGGAAAAGCTTATGCTCAAAATATCGATCCTCCTGCTCCTCACATGCTGCCCGGCCGGCTATGCTTTTCCAGCACCACATTCTTCAACTCTGATTTCCAGCATCTGCAGTCCTCACTTTCTCCCAGTGGGAAAAATGTTACTGATGTTGGGGAAATCCGGAAAAAGGGGTGACCGTCTAAGAATAAGGGGTAAGCCATTCAGGACTGAGCTGAGGAAACATTTTTTCACTGAGTTGTGAACCTGTGGGATTCTCTACCACAGGAAGATGTTAGGGACAGTTTTTTAGATATTTTGAAGAGAATGCTGGACGTTGCCCTTGTGGCTAAAGGGATCAAGGACTATGGAGAGAAAGCGGGAATGGGATACTGTGATTGCATGATCAGCCATGATCATATAAAATGGTGGTGCAGGCTCGAAGGGCCGAATGGCCTATTCCTGCACCAATTTTCTATGTTTCTATGTTTCCATGTAACAAGTTTCCCTGTGGTGTGGGTATTATCTACAGAATGGATGGAAAACTCTTCAATCTCACCTGTTTGAAATCCCAAAAGTAATTGACATCGACTTTGGTTGTGGAACTTCTGTATATTGATCACAATGGCATCTCTGCTCCCTCAGAAGAGAATCTTCAAGTCTCACCTCATACCTTTGTGGAACCATATTGATGAATTAATCTCAGCCTCATCCTCAAGGGGACTCAAAACCTTCACTAACCCGTCCCAGGTCAAGTTCCAGTCCCCTCCCAAACATTGTACTTTTCCCTTACCTGGGAAGCTGCCTCTTCTAAGGCTGACATCATTGTGAGTATTCAATGTTGTATCCAATCCACAAACGCCACTTTCGATGCTTAATGATGAGTCTGAGACACCCATGCTGATACCCAAGATCCTTGTGTTCTTAAGTAAGTGGGGGCTTGCTCTAAATAATGCAGACAAAATATAACTGCTGCTCCTTTTCATGACTCTGCATCCTCTAATCAGCTGTTCTGCCCTTTACCAACATAATAACATGCAGCTAGCTGCAATTATGATGTAAGGGTCTGCAGAATATGAACCTGAGAAGAGTAAGCATGGGTTAATAGCTTATTAGGAATTCTGGACTGTTTTCCAGTGTTATCCACATTTTACCCCAGTGTGTTCACGTAAGTTAAGAAAGCTGAAATGATAGGTAGCTAAGGGCTGATCAATTGAGCTTTCATATTGATATAGGCTATAATTTATAAATGATTTATTGATGAATGATAAAAGTCTGACGACAATTTCCATAAGGATTTGTGAGAAATTAAAGAAAATAGAGATTAAGAACACATGTGATCAGTCAAGTCTTCAAATAAAATGTTTTTATGAGTCATGCATGCATAACAATGCAATTTATTTTGCCAAGTCAAGATGATAGCTGACATGGAGAAAAAAATCTTATTCAGTATTTTGCAAAGTTGTCATCTTGGGGCAAATTGTATCTGAACATTAATTATTACTCAGTATGTTCATACAGAAAGGAAGGAGGAAAGGGTTGCATTTAGATAGCACCTTTCACAACATCTATGCATCCAAAGTGCTGAGCAGCCAGGAAAGCACAGTCATTAGTGGAGTGAAATCCAGCAATAAAACTTGGAAATTGCATATTCTTCAGAAGCAATACCAAAATAACTGATAAGTTAACCTATTTTACTAATGCTGCTTGAAAGTTCAATGTTGGTCAAGACATCTCCACTGCTCTTCTTCAAACTGTCTCCATGGATCATTTAAGATGTAGACATTCACTCAACCTGGATTGTCAGTTTTGGATTGTGGAATTGTGCATGAAACCACAAGCTGCCATTTTGATGTTGGAAGTGCCAATCCAAGATTGGCATGACAGAGAGCGAAATAAAGAAACTTCATGGAGAAAGGTATTGTTTTGTCTTATTCCAGTGGTTTCTGAGCCTGCCTCTCAGAGAGTGAAAAAGCCAGCACATGAAAGTTAGAATGTGTAGTTTGGATGGGAATGGAGACTGTTGCAATTTTCCTGGGTTGTGCCATTGCAGAATGAGATATTGGAGTGTATAGACATTCCATAAATATGAATGTAATATTAATGGCAACACCCTATATTTAGAGTCATAGAGATGTATAGCACGGAAACAGACCCTTCAGTCCAACTCATCATTGCCGACCAGATATCTCAACCCAATCTAGTCCCACCTGCCAGCACCCAGCCCACATCCTCCAAACCCTTCCCATTCATATACCCATCGAGATGCCTTTTAAATGTTGCAATTGTACCAGCCTTCTCCACTTCCTCTGGCAGCTCATTCCATACATGCACCACCCTCTGAGTGAAAAAGTTGCCCCTTAGATCTCTTCTATATCTTTTTCCTCTCTTTTTCTTCTATGCCCTCTAGTTCTGGACTCCACCACCCCAGGGAAATGACTTTGTCTGTTTATCATATCCACGCCCCTCATGATTTTGTAAACCTCTATAAGGTCACCCCTCAGCATCCGACACTCCAGGAAAAACAGGCCTAGCCTATTCAACCTCTCTTTATAGCTCAAATCCTCCAACCCTGGCAACATCCTTGTAAATCTTTTCTGAACCCTTTCAAGTTTCACAATATCTTTCCGATAGGAAGGAGACCAGAATTGCACGCCATATTCCAAAAATGGTCTAACCAATGTCCTGTACAGCCACAATATGACCTCCAACTCCTGTACTCAATACATTGACCAATAAAAGAAAGCATACCAAATGTCCTTATTCAGCAACTCTCCCTAGGACCTGACCATTAAGTGTATAAGTCCTACTAAGATTTGCTTTCCCAAAATGCAACACCTCACATTTATCTATATTAAACTTTGTCTGCCACTCCTCAGCCTATCTGATCAAGATCCTGTTGTAATCCAAGGTAGCCTTCTTTGTTGTCAACTACACCTCCAATTTTGGTGTCATCTGCAAACTTACTAACTATACCTCTTATGCCCTTATCCAAATCAGTTATATAAATGATGAAAAGTAGTGGACCCAGCACCAATCCTTGCGGCACTCCACTGGTCACAGGCCTCCAGTCTGAAAAGCAACCCTCCACCATCACCCTCTGTCTTCTACCTTTAAGCCAGTTCTGTATCCAAATGACTAGTTCTCCCTATATTCCATGGGATCTAACCTTGCTAACCAATCTCCCATGGGGAACCTTAGTGAATGCCTTGCTGAAGTCCATATAGATCACATCTATCGTTCTGCCCTCATCAATCTTCTTTGTTACTTCTTCAAAAAAACTCAATCAAGTTTGTGAGATATGATTTCCCATGCACAAAGCCATGTTGACTATCCCTAATCAGTCCTTGCCTTTCCAAATACATGTACATGCTGTCCCTCAGGATTCCCTCCAACAACTTGCCCAGTACCGATGTCAGGCTCACTGGTCTATAGTTCCCTGGCTTGTTCCTTATTACTTTTCACAGTGGCACCATGTTAGCCAACCTCCAGTTTTCCGACACCTCACCTGTGATTATCAATGAAACAAATATCTCAGCAAGAGGCCCAGCAATCAGGTCTCTCGCTTCCCGACAAGTTCTAGGTTACACATGATCAGGTCCTGGTGATTTATCCACTTTTATGAATTTCAAGACATCCAGCACTTCCTCCTCCATAATACCGACATTTTTCAAGATGTCACCATTTATTTCCCTACATACTATATCTTTCATGTCCTTTTCCACAATAAACACTGATGCAAAATATTTGTTCAGTATCTCCCCGATCTCTTGTGGCTCCACACAAAGGCCGCCTTGCTGATCTTTGAGGGGCCCTATTCTCTCCCTAGTTACCCTTTTGTCCTTTATGTATTTACAAAATCCCTTTACATTCTCCTTGACCTTATTTGCCAAAGTTATCTCATGTCCCCTTTTTGCCCTCCTGAATTCCCTTTTAAGTATACTACTCCTGCCTTTATACTCTTCTTAGGATTCACTCAATCTGTCCTGTCTATACCTGATAGAAGCTTTCTTCTTTTTCTGGACCAAACCTTCAACTTCTTTAGTCATACACTGTGAATCCTCTTGCAAGGATGCCTACCTTGAAGAACTTCTCCTCTCTCTACCTCATTCCTGATGAAGGGCTTTTGCCTGAAATGTCGATTTTCTTGCCCTTTGGATGCTGCCTGACCTCTTGTGCTTTTCCAGCACCACTCTAATCTTGACTCTGATCTCCAGCATCTGCAGTCCTCACTTTCGCCTAGTATTTCCTGTACACCTACCAGCCTTTCCTTTCACCCTGACGGGAATATATTGTCTCTGGACTCACGTTATCTCATTTCTGAAGGCCTCCCATTTTCCAGTCGACCGTTTACTTGTGAACATCTGCTGCCAATCAGCTTTTGAAAGTTCTTGCCTAATACCATCAGAATAGGCCTTCCTTCAAATTAGACTACAATCTTTAGATCTGGTCTATCCTTTTCCATCACTATTTTATTAAATCTAATAGAATTATGGTCGCAGTCCCCAAAGTGTTCCCTCACTGACAACCTCCGTCAACCCAGCCCCACTTCCCAAGTGTAGGTCAAACCCTGCACTCTCTCCAGATGGCATGTCCATACACTGCATGAGAAAGTCATCTTGTACACACTCAACAAATTCCTCTCCATGTAAACCTTTAATGCTATGGCAGCCCCAGTCTATGTTTGGAAATCCAAAATCCCCTACCATAACCACCGCATTATTCCCACAGATCTCCCTCCATTTTTGCTTCTCAATTTCCTGCTGACAACCAGGGGGTCCATAATACAATCCCAACAAGGTGATCATCTCCTTCTTATTTCCCAGCTCCACCCAAACAACTTCCCTGGATGTATGTCTGGGAATATCCCCCCTCAGTACAACTGTGATGCTATCCCTATCTAAAAACACCACTCCCTCTCCTCTTTTGCCTCCGTTTCTGTCCTTCCTCAGCATTTGTGTCCTGGAACATTAAGCTGCCAGTCCTGTCATTACACATTTGAACATTGATATAAAAATATCTGTAAGAATTACAACATAAGAGCAGAGTCACGAGCAAATTTTCTGAAAGTGATCGAGATAGCTTTCTGGAACAATATATTGTGGAGCCAATGATAGGCTAGGTCAGTGCAGGTTCAGTGATGAGCCTGACCTTTCAATGTTGTTGCGGTTTAGAAGAATGCCATTCAGTCCATCAGCCCTGCACTGGCTCGTTCAAACCACATCGCTACCAAGTGCCAATCGGCTGCTAATTTCCTATGCCTTTTTTAAAACTCAAACAATAAAGCAACATTCATCTTATAGTAATCAGAAAACATGATGAAGTTCAAATGTTAAAGTTGTAAAGGAAATCCTTTCAGATGTTCAATTCTGATTATGGTAACTTCAAAAGGCTAAGACAGAGACAAGGCTAGCAGACTGTTCAACACAGTTAAATAACAAAGAAATTGTGGGATGTATTGAAAGAAGCTGAATACAGGACCAAAATGACATAAATCTAAGACCAGTCTGTAGAATTTAATCTACCAATTCTGAGTGAACAGCACAGACATGCTTTCCTGAACCTAGTTATCAAAAAGGCTTAGGTTCGGGCAGCTTACCTTGGTGTACTTATTGACAACAACACGGATATTTTCATTGATGTGGGGCTGCAGGACAGTTCACAATAAATTCATGAATATGTTTGGATTGATGAAGCTCACTGTCATCTGCGTTAATGTATTCTAAGGAGTTCTTATGGCACTAGGGGAGCATCCCCATCTCTGGGCCAGAAGCTGTCAGTTCGAGTGCACACCAGGTTGTAGTTAGCAAAGAAGGATTGTTTGTCACTTGGCCAAATAAGTTGATTATCAACTTATACATCTTTCTGGTGTGTTTTTGGCAGGCGGTGAGAGTGGGAGAGTTTCAACATGTTTGATGTGGTGTAGTGCCCCTAAGTTGCACACTTTGCAGAAGGCCAGCAATCAGTTCCTAGAAATGTTAGCCTTGGAAACAGACGTAAATGTGTACTTGTCTGCCTCACGCATCTCTAGTTTTGTGACAAGAAAAGAAGAATATAATCTCGGTTTTGTCATAGCCCAACATACATTTGGGTTTAATTTATACGAACTGTATTAGAAATGGATTGGCATTTCTGCCTTCCTTCCATTTAAGACAGTTCATGGGTATGGATGAAAGGCCAGCTTGACTTTGTCAAGATTGTAACAGACGAACTCAGAACTGTTTGTCATATTACTTGTTTGACTTGTTTAATCACCAATTGCTGCATCTTTTTTGATTTCATTGGGTTGATAACATGATCTGCTCCACATTGGCCATGATTGTGTCAAATATAATGTGAGGCCACACAGTGAAATAAGCTGTGCTTCCATATGGGTTTGAAGGATATGTGATAAACAGATTGCTGAAATAATAAGCCATGAATTATAGGAATTACACAGCAGGATATGCAAGCCCGAACAGCAGTCGCAAGATTTAACATTTCTAGAAAGCAGGACAATCATTTGGAAATTAAATATCTGCACTTCAAAAGGATGAGAAAGCAATGATTAGGTATCTATCACATACCGGATAAAAGGGTTAATACAATAAAAGAGCATAAGACACTTTCCAATGTGTTTCAAGTATATTGCAGTTCAGCAATGACAAGACTGTGGATTGATTAAAGCTAAGAAGCGATCATTTACACTGAAGCTAAGTTATGACTTAGGCTCAACCCGGGTGGCAGGAATCATTGTTGAGGAATCAACTAACAGTAAGGCAGCTTTGCAGTTGCAATGTGAATTTCTGCCATGCACAAGTGTGGCCAGATGTTTTTCCATTAGATTAAATGGCCATGATATATCAGTGAATAAATGAATAACATGGTGAGATATTTAACCATCCAGTGTGGGCTTCGCTTGTACTGAGGAACTGATTGTAACAAGTCAGTTAGTCAAATTTCATTCAACGTTCTCTAACTATTAATGGGTAGGTGGCAATGAGGGAGCTGGAATAATCTTTCCTTCCCCATCTGGTGACCGCTTTGCAAAGTCTCCCTGAAGGCAATAGAAAAGCAGAGTTATAATTAGCAACTGCAGTCACTTCCTGCTTGAGAATGCAGCCACTTGGATGAGGAAACATTGACAACAGTGCCCTTAAAACTGTCTCCTAGCAACAGTTATGGCCCCATACTACAACAAGGTGAAAAGAAAATCCGGATGAATGTCAAGAAATAAAGACAAACTGTCGAGAATGGAAGCAGAAGGTGCCAGTTGTGAGAGGCATGGAGAATTGTGTTGCATATGTGGGTGGCCGGTTACATGTCAGGACGTGATATAGAGGAAGAACTTATGCTCCCATGACACCTATAATAACTTCAAGATATTGGAAAGTGCTTTGCACTACTTTTGAAGTGTATTCGCAGCTATTATATAGGAACCCGTGACAGTTAATTTGCTTATAGCAAACTGGGATGTTGCTTGACTGATATATATTTCCTAGAACACCAGAATAATCTCCACAGCCCTTTTCTGAAATCTGGCCATCTACTTAACAGGGAAATCTGGACCTCAGCTTAATGTCTCATTCAAAAGATTGTCTGAGCAGAATTCCCTCAGGAATGTCGGCCAAAGTTTTGAGTCTTAAGTCAATGGGAACTCAAACCCCTTGATTATTTGACTTAGAGATGCAAGTGCCAGACACTGGATCATTGACGTATTCTGTGGGCTGGCACAGTTTCAGTGAGTATCAATGGATTAAGTTGATTTCATCTGGTAAGTGACACTTCATCTGATCTGAAGGTCTGTCTGAACTCTTGTCTGGTGCCCTCTTACAGGTGCTGATACTACAGTAACAATCAGGGCAGTAAATTAATTTTCTTATTCATTTAAGGTTTCTGGGAGTTCCTGGCAAATTCTGAATTGCCTGCTTGAGACAATGCCTTTCTTGAACAATTGCAGTCTGTGTGGTGGAATTACATTGAGTGCTATTTGGGAGGAGATCCCAAGATGTAAATACAGCACTGATGATGGAACAATGTGAATGAGTTAGAAAATTCACTGCTGATTGGAGTCATACTTAGCACAATACATAATTGTTGTGGTGTTTGGCGTCCGATCACCTCAGTTCCTGGACATCTGTGCAGGAGTTCCTCAGGGTGGCATCTTAGACACATCTTCAAATGCTTTGTTGATGACTTTCCCTCCAATACATTCAGAAATCAAGATATTCACTGATGAAAGCACAGTGATCAGCGCCACTTACAAAACCTCTGATAATAAAACAATCTGTGCCTACAAAAATCTGGGTAACATTCAGGCTGAGGCTGATAAGCAACCAGTGACCATTATGTCAATTAAGTGCAAGACAATGACCACCGACAAAATGGAAATTCCAGCCATCTTCTCTTAATATTCAATGGCACTACTGTTGGTGAATTCCAAGCTATCAACATCCCAGGAGTATTGTTGACCAAAAACAGAACTGGGAACTACCATCTGAATACAGTTCCTCTAAGAACAAACCAGAGATTGAGAGTTCTGAAACAAGTTGCTTGCAGCCTGTCACCCCAAAGCTTGTCCATCATCAACAAGGCAGAAGTCTGGATTGTGATGAAATATTCTTCTCGTGCCTAGATGAGTGCAGCTTCAATTAGGTAACAATTGCCTCATGCCAAATTAGGTAACAATCTTGTTTTGTTAAAAGGAGACAATTTTTCAGTCCCAGAATGCAGCCACAAAATTCAATAAATTAAACGTTTGAAACAGAGTTACAAAAGAAAAGCATTCTAAAATATATATATATACGCGATTTACGCTCTGACAGTCAGATCTGAAATGAGGTCAATTTATGTTAGTAGATAAGTAATGGTCACACTCCCCTGCAGACTACATTATGTAACAGAAATCATGAAGTCAGTTCCAGGGACACTGGTTCGATTCCAGCCTCAGGCAACTGACTGTGTGGAGTTTGCACATTCTCCTTGTGTCTGCGTGGGTTTCGTCTGGGTGCTCCAGTTTCCTCCCACAATCGAAAGATGTGTAGGTTAGATGAATTGGCCACGCTAAACTACCCATAGTATTCAAGGATGTGTAGGTTAGGTGCATTAGTCAAGTTAAATATAGGATAAGACGTTAGGGGAGTGGGTCTGGGTAGGTTACTCTTGTGTCAGTCTGGATTTGTTGGGCCGAAGGTCCTGTTTCCACACTGTAGGGATTATATGATTCCATAACATCTCAATAAAACTTTGGCCCCTTCAAAAGGGATTCCAATTACAGAGGAACCTCGATTATCTATGTTATCTGGCATTTGATTATCCGGCATTCAATTAATCAAATTTCTGATTATCTAAACAAGATTAGAAGGTCCCAATGCTTGACTACCTATGTTATCCGGTATTCGATTATCCGGCATTCCATTAACCAAATGAAATGTTCCCCACCTGTATCCTGTTCGGATAATCGAGCTTTCTCTTATTCACCTTTAAAGACCTATCTGGGAAATGTTCTCGCTAATCACTTCTACTCTGCCTAATGGCCTTCCTGCTTAATCTTTGGCCTGTAAATAGTTCTCAATCAATGGCAGGATGGTGGGGGGGGGTAAAACTTGGCCTTGGTACTGCCCAATATTCAAGGTTGTCCCCACTGGCTTCACCAGGCTGCATCCCAAGCTCCACAGAACAACCAAAGGATTTAGGTTGGCAAGGCTGGCATGGCTCGTGAATTACTCTGAACACCAATCCTTCTCAACTGCATCAAACAAATGCAGTTTATAGATTTCCTAACCTCCTGTCTCCTTGCACTAAACTATCAAATGGTTCCCAGAGCTACTGTTGGCAATAACTCTGCAAAGCCAAAACCAGCCATTAGCTGCATGTAGCCTCTTCCCTGCTCCTCACTAAAACAATTTTTTTTCACTTGGCAGAAGCAGAGTCTCCCTTGAACTGTTTTCACTGAGCTTTTAAATGATCTGGGTCACCTTCAAAGCTCTCCGAGGGAGTCCCATGCTTGTTACTATGCAGGAACAAATGTTTGAAACACTGGACCATCCTGTGCTTTTGAATGTTACAATGTCAACAAGCTGCTAGCTCCCACAACGCACATGGATATTGATACAAAATGGATTTCACTACGCATTACAAGAATGACAAATAAAAACCAAAGTAATATATTTCCAAGTCAGGCCGAGGTGAGACTTGGACGGGAATAGGGAGCTTGTCTTATTGCCCTCATCCTTCTCGATAGTGAAGGTTACAAGTTTGATAAGCATTATCACAGAGATGTTGGTGGCTTGCTGTGACACATCTTGTTAATGATGCAGGCTGTAGGCATAGTCTTCTGTTTGTGTGGGAGTGAATGTTTAAGGTGGTGGATGAGTGCCAGTCAAGCAGAGTGCGCTGTCCTTAGTGTCAATAGTCTTGAATGTTAAGGATGGTGTAGTCCATCACAACCCTGACTTGTGGGTGTCAGAACACTTTGGGAGGTGATTCACTTGAGATGGATAATATAACCCCCTGATTTGTACTTGCAGTATTTATATGAGGAGAAAGTGAGTACTGCAGATGCTGGAGATCAGACCTGAAAAATGTGTTGCTGGGAAAGCGCAGCTGGTCAGGCAGCATCAAAGGAGCAGGAGAATCGATGTTTCGGGCATAAGCCCTTCATCAGGAATGAGGAGGGTGTGCCAAGCAGGCTAAGATAAAAGGTAGGGAGGAGGGACATGGGGGAGGGGTGTTGGGAATATGATAGGTGGAAGGAGGTTAAGGTGAGGGTGATAGGCCGGAGAGGGGGTGGGGGGCGGAGAGGTCGGGAAGAAGATTGCAGGTCAAGAAGGTGGGGCTGAGTCCGAGGGTTGGGACTGAGATAAGGTGGAGGGAGAGGAAATGAGAACGCTGGAGAAAGCTGCATTCATCCCGTGTGGTTGGAGGGTTCCTAGGCGGAAGATGAGGCACTCTTCCTCCAGGCGTCGTGTTGCCATGGTCTAGCGATGGAGGAGGCCAAGGACCTGCATGTCCTTGGTGGAGTGGGAGGGGGAGTTAAAGTGTTGAGCAACAGGTTGGTTGGGTTCGTTTGTGCGGGTGCCCCAGAGATGTTCTCGGAAACGTTCTGCAAATAGGTGGCCTGTCTCCCCAATGTATAGGAGGCCACATCGGGTGCAGCGGATGCAGTAAATAATGTGTGTGGAGGTGCAAGTGAATTTGTGGCAGATATGGAAGGATCCCTTGGGGCTTTGAAGGGAAGTGAGGGGGGCAGTGTGGGCACAAGTTTTGCATTTCTTGCGGTTGCAGGGGAAGGTGCCAGGAGTGGAGGTTGGGTTGGTGGAGGGTGTGGACCTGATGAGGGAGTCGCGGAGGGAGTGGTCTTTCTGGAACACTGATAGGGGAGGGGAGGGAAATATATCCTTGGTGGTAGGGACTGTTTGGAGGTGGCGGAAATGGCGGAGGTTGATACGATGTATCTGGAGGTTGGTGGGGTGGTAGGTGAGGACCAGTGGGGTTCTGTCCTGGTGGTGATTGGAGGGGTGGGGTTCAAGGGTGGAGGTGCGGGAAGTGGAGGAGATGTGGTGGAGAGAATCGTTAACCACGTCTGAGGGGAAATTGTGGTCTTTGAAGAAGGAGGCCATCTGGGTTGTTCGGTATTGGAATTGCTCCTCCTGGGAGCAGATGCGGCGGAGGCGAAGGAATTGGGAATATGGGATGGGTTTTTACAGGGAGCAGGGTGGGAGGAGGTGTAATCTAGGTAGCTGTGGGAGTCAGTCGGTTTATAGTAAACGTCCGTGTTTACACACCCCAACCACCTGGACACCCCGTACTGGCCTCTTACCTGCCTTCGATCTCTGCATAACCAACTGCTGCCGCGACATTAACCGCCTCAACCTGTCTACCCCTCTTACCCACTCCAACCTCTCGCCCTAACAACGCGCAGCCCTCCACTCCCTCCGCTCCAACCCCAACCTCACTATCAAACCGGCAGATAAGGGAGGTGCGGTGGTAGTTTGGTCTTTATATTGCTGAGGCTAAACGCCAGCTGGAGGACATCTCCTCCTACTGCCCCTTGACCATGACCCCACCTCCCACCACCAAACCATCATCTCCTAGACCATCCATAACCTCACCTCAGGGAATCTCCCAACCATCGCATTCAATCTCATAGTCCCACAACCCCGCACCACCCGTTTCTACCTCCTGCCTAAAATCCACAAACCTGACTGCCCTGGCCGACCCATTGTCTCAGCCTGCTCCTGCCCCACCGAACTCATCTCTGCATACCTTGACATGGGCCTGTCCCAATTAGTCCAAGAACTCCCCATCTATGTTTGGGACACCACCCACACCCTCCACCTCCTCCATGATTTTCGCTTCCCCGGCCCCCAACAACTTATCTTCACTATGGACATCCAGTCCCTATAAACCTCCATCCCCTATCACAAAGGCCTCAAAGCCCTCTGCTTCTTCCTTTCCCGCCGAACCAGCCAGTACCCTTCCACTGATGCCCTCCTTCGACTGACTGAACTGGTCCTCACTCTGAACAACCTCTCTTTCCAATCCTCCCACGTCCTCCAAACCAAATGTGCACTTGCATGGGCCCCAGCTATGCCTGCCTCTTCGTAGGATATGTGGAACAGTCCATTTCCACTGGCACCACCCCCCCATCTTTTCCTCCGCTACATCAATGACGTATCAGCGCTACCTGATGCTCCCACGAGAGGGTTGAACATTTCATCCACTTTACTAACAACTTCCATACAACTTCAAATTTACCTGGACCTCCCCTGCCTAGACCTTTCCATTTCTACCTCGAATGACCGACTCAACACGGACGTTTACTATAAACCGACTGACTCCCAGACCTACCTAGATTACACCTCCTCTCACCATGCCCCCTGTAAAAACGCCATCCCATATTCCCAATTCCTTCGCCTCCGCCGCATCTGCTCCCAGGAGGATCAATTCCAATACCGAACAACCCAGATGGCCTCCTTCTTCAAAGACCGCGATTTCCCTCAGACGATGCTCTCCACCGTATCTCCTCCACTTCCCGCTCCTCCGCCCTTGAACCACGCCCCTCCAATCACCACGAGAACAGAACCCCACTAGTCCTCACCTACCACCCCACCAACCTCCAGATACATCGTATCATCATCCGTCATTTCCGCCATCTCCAAACAGACCCCACCACCAAGGATATATTTCCCTCCCCTCCCCTATCAGTGTTCCGGAAAGACCACTCCCTCCGCAACTCCCTCATTAGGTCCACACCCCCCACCAACCCAACCTCCACTACCGGCACCTTCCCCTGCAACCGCAAGAAATGCAAAACTTGTGCCCATACCTCCCCCCTCACTTCCCTCCAAGGCCCCAAGGGATCCTTCCATATCTGTCACAAATTCACCTGCACCTCCACACACATCGTTTACCGCATCCGCTGCACCCGATGTGGCCTCCTATACATTGGGGAGACAGGCCGCCTACTTGCAGAACGTTTTAGAGAACACCTCTGGGACACCCACACAAACCAACCCAACTGTCCCGTGGCTGAACACTTTAACTCCCCCTCCCACTCCGCCAAGGACATGCAGGTCCTTGGCCTCCCCCATCGCCACATCATGGCATTACGACGCCTGGAGGAAGATCACCTCATCTTCCGCCTAGGAACCCTCCAACCACAAGGGATAAATGCAGATTTCTCCAGCTTTCTCATTTCCACCTTATCTCAGTCCCAGCCCTTGGACTCAGCACCACCTTCTTGACCTGCGATCTTCTTCCTGACCTCTCCATCCCCACCCCTGCTCCGGCCTATCCCCCTCACCTTAACCTCCTTCCACCTATCGCATTCCCAACACCCGTCCCCCAAGTCCCTCCTCCCTACCTTTTATCTTAGCCTGCTTGGCACACCCTCCTCATTCCTGAAGAAGTGTTTATGCCCGAAACGTTGATTCTCCTGCTGTTTTGATGCTGCCTGGCCTGTTGTGCTTTTCCAGCAACACATTTTCCAGCTAGTATTTATATGACTTGGCCAACTGAATTTCTACTCAATGGTAACCCCAAGAAGGTTGAAGCTGGGGCCTTCAGTAACAGTAAAAATAGTCTTGAATATTGAAGAAGATAGCTAGACATTTCCTTGAGACAGTCGTTATTTGCTACTTGTCAGCCCTAGTTTGCAATTTGGTCAAATTTTGCTGCGTGCAGGGATAAATTGTTCAGTTAACTAAGAACTTGTGAATAGACCTGTGCATTCATCCAGTGAACATTCCATTGGTAAAACTGCCAAAGCTGGCAATCATTGAGCACAGGAACCCTGAGGAAGCTCTGTAGCGATGTTCTTGGGCTGAGGTGAGTGGTATCCAATAACTACAATTTTTTTTGTACTAGTTACATCTCAAACCAGTTTTCTTTCCTATTCCCATTGATTTTAATTTTGCTCGGGTCCCGTTGGGTCAAGAGGAATCACTTTCCCCTCCAAAAAAGTAACTCTTGTCCAAGTTTGGACAAAACTGTGAGCCTGGAGTCGAGTGATCATGAAGGAACTAAAACCGAGCAGGTTATTACTAATTGTAACTTGACTGCACAGTCACTAGCACTTTACTTACTTTGGTGATCGAGAAGAGACTGAGCAGATGATAATTGGCCAGATTGGATTTGTCCTTCTGTTTTGTGACCATGGCATACGGGAAATTTTCCACTCAGTTGGCTAAATGGAATTGCTGTATTTGTACTGGAAGATTAACTGTTACCAGACAAGAATGCTGATTATCATTACAAATGATCAATCCAAAGGGAAGGCAGGGAGAGTCCAAATCAATCCAGGGATGGAGACACAGACAATCTGCAAGAGTGATGAAGGGACATTTGGACAAAGGGAAAGCTATTGATCTACAACAGTGCACAAAGACTGAAATATCTCTTGAAGAAACCATTGAAAATCAAGAAAGATGGACAATTGAGGGAGAAAAAGAAAAAGTACCTTGTCAGAACAGCAAAATGGCAAATTAATTTTTCCCCAAATCAGATCAATCATCCAAGCAATTACGAAAAGGGCTTAGTTGCCAGAAGTTTGAGTAGATTGTAAAGAGTTCTTTCTTCCTCGCTTCAGAATAACCAAGCTTGCTGTTTGATTGCCAGCATAGTGCTACTGAGAATTATTATGGACCAGGCCAGACCCCTCAGAACGTTCCAAGAAGGTAGCCCAGAGTCTAACTTTTCTTGTTGTTTTAAGCAGGTGGAAAGTGGATGTACCAGGAGTGATGCAGATGGCCCAAGCACTCTGTTTTAAACAAATCAGAATTTATTTATACGCGAACAAAAGATAACAGGTTATAAAATAACATAACTATTTGAAACCCCAATCGAGTATTGCAGCGTACTGTTGCTGTTCCAAATACTTACAACATCCCATAAACACCCCCTTGGCAAAAAACATAAAATCAGACACAGGTTCTTACAGGAGAGATGTCAGAAAGAGAGAGAGAGGATAAACATGGAGCTGTTTCTTTGGGTCCAGCAGTTTCTCTAGGTTCACCGCTTAAACTTGACCAGTTGCAAACAGAACAGTCCAACTGCTGAAACCAAAACAAATGAGAGAAAAGCTGTACTGGGAGAACTACCACTCCTCTTTCATTGTACAAGTGTTTTTTTTTTAATTTGAAAGCTTTTCCAAGTAGATAAACCCAGACACATCAGAACTCTACCTTTACAACCCCTCTGACAAATAAACCTCAGACAACATAACCTTGTTAAAGGAGCAACATCATCACTGAGTGTTCATACTTTTAATTTGGATAGATTGTATTCTGCTCTGTGCCTCACACACTGCATTTTTAAAAAAAAAACCACTGACAGCTGAAAATATGAATTATTTTTTATTCAGTCATGGGACATGGGAGTGGCTGGCTGGTAGTATTCATTGCCTATCCCTAGTTTTCCTTGAAAAGGTGGTGAGGACTGTCTTCTTGAACCGTGGATAGACCCCTAATGTCCATGGGGAAGGAATTCCAGGATTTTGACCCAGTGACAGTGGAGGTACAGTGATATATTTCCAAGGTAGGGTGGTGAATGGCTTGGAGGGGAACTTGCAGGAGGTGGTGTACCTTGTATCTGCTGCCCTTGTCCTTCTCAATTGAAGTGATTGTGGATTTGGAAAATGCTGTGAATCTTGGAAGGGGAAGCATCATGATGTTGCAGATTATGCTGGAGTACAATTCTGCTGCCGCTGATGGCTTACAGTGCGGCCTTATTGGCTGTGCTGGGCCGAAGTATTCTAGTATTTCCCTGTCATGTGGGCAGAGTTTGAGATGAGATAAGGATAAGTTAATGTTGTCTGCAGTATATCAACCAGTGGTACTACAACGAAGAAAACACTGCAATCTTACACAGTCAGTTAAATAGTTCTTGTAAATGTACTTCCTCGGCTGATGAGGGAAGCAATCTAGAAGCGCATGTGGATGATGGTGAACCTATTTTAAATGAGCTTGAAGCTTATGGAAAGTCAAGCAGATGGAAGATTAACAGAGACAACAGGCATCGAGTAGCAACAGTATGTCATGTCAGACAGTTGTCGTTTATAGTGGGGCATCAGCAAGGTAGGTGGCTCTCTTCCAATTGCCTGGCAGGACCTTGCCAAAACTTCTTCATCATCAGCTCTAATCCTACAATTTTCACTGCGCGGAGGAACAGGCACCAAAGGGGGCGAAAGGAAATACCATCACCTTCAAATTCTGCCCCGACTTTGTCGTCTATCACAACCTCTTCATTGTCGCTGAGCCAAAGCCCAAACCTCCCTCCTTAACTGTCTTGGGCAATTTACCTTTATCACTGAGTACAGGAAGTAGGCTCAGCACCATTGTCCCAAGTGCATCTTGGAATAGGTGATAAACGCTGGCCTTGGCATATCCTGAGAGTAAATATTAAATAAATGGCCTAAGTAAATGGATTCCAGTGGGGCATGCAGATCCACATTCCTGCTTACATTTTACAGCCAATGAATTTTTTAAGTCTATTCACAGTTACTCTGCAGACAATCACAGTGATCAGTGATGTCGGGAGAGGAATGCATGTTGACCCAGACACCAGGACGAACTCAATTGTTCTTCAGAATAATGCCATGTACTATTTTGCCTGCACTCCTCCCTTCAAGAGAGCCGAAAGCCCCTTGGCAATCTAACAGAGTCAGGGTGAGTTCCCTCAGTACTCAAATGTCAGCCTAGATTACATGTTCAGATATCTGGTGTGAGACTTGAATCCATCACTTTCTGACTCAGTTGTCACTGAACTACCTGTTGAGCTGCAATATGTCCCTCCAATATTATGCTTTGTAGCTGTGCAAATCCCGAGCGTTTGTGTCCACACAGATGGACTTTTTCATATGATGGATTGCGCCTGATGAGCAAAATCTGTTTGCTCTCAGTTTCCTCACTTTTCCATCTTTTGAATTTCTAATTTGCTGCTCTCAGCTGCTGCCAAATGCCATACAGCCTTCTCAGGCATTTCTATTGGAAACTCTGCAAAAGGAATTTTCCATCTGCACACGTGTGTATTTGCATGTCTAACGCATAATTTAATTAATACTGCACCTGCAGAAGTGTTCAACAACTCGAGCTGAGCCCTTCATTCTAACTGCATTTGCAGATTCAATTAGTGGGTCTGTATTGGTGGACAATCAAACAGCATTGTAACGTAAAATCCCAGAGACCTTTGATGTGTGCATCTGAGCTGCTCTGTTTCTGATGACAATTTGATTACCTTCAAAATAAAAGCAAATAGGAATAGGAAGAGAAAACTTCAGTACAGCGCTGTTCACAAGTTTAAAAGCACTCTGAAACCAGTGAACTGTATTATTGTTGAAAGTTGAAAGCACAATGGCTAATTTAAGCATGGCATGAATCCAAAAGCAACAATTTGTTAATGATCAGATAATCTGGTAAATGTTGTTTCAGAGATAAGTATTATCAAGGGCATCAGAGCAAACTCTCTTGCTCTTTGCAGAGCACCATGAGATATTTCACCTCCGTTTGAGAAGACATACTTAGAATGTGCCATGCACCTCTTAACTTAATGCAATGAAGATGGGACTTTTCTGAACAATTTGATGAGGCTCTGTTGGGAAGATGGCGTCACTACTCAGTATCCTATGCAAAGGACATCACAGCTGCCCATTACTCAATAGTTCTGATTTGGAGGTGCCAGCGTTGGACTGGGGTGTACAAAGTTAAAAATCACACAACACGTTTAATTGGAAGCACACTAGCTTTCGGAGCGACCACCTGATGAAGGAGCATCGCTCCGAAAGCTAGTGCTTCCAATTAAACCTGTTGAACTATAACCTGATGTTGTGTGATTTTTAACTCAATAGTTCAGCATTCCCATGGTACGACACAGATGTGCCAGTTTTTATTGTGTTACACTATTTGAAACTTGTGACTTGCATACAAAATAGGAGCAGTCCATCCCGTGAGCCTGTTCTGCCATTTAATAAGGTCCGAGCTGATCTGCTTATGTTTCAATTTTCACTTTCCCATCTACCCCCAAAAATCTCTTATCTATTTCATAGCTTGTATGCTGGTCAGTTCCTATTCTCTAATCTTGACTCTTGCTCACCCACAATTCAGTTTGACCCAAATTGCCCACCACCCAAAGCACTCAGCCCAACATTTGACAAACCTCAAAATACAGCATGGTCAGAATTGTAGATTTTGAGAGTCTACCTGTGTCAGAGAATCCCTTTATTTAACTTCCATAACAGATCTCTTTTGCCTGAACGTTAATGACTTTTAGTGCAATAGATTTAATTTGAGTAGTATAGAACAAAAATAAAACTGCAGATGCTGGAGATCCGAAAGAAATAAAATATAAATAGCTGGAGGAACTCGGCAGGTCTGGCAGCATCTGTGATGGGAAAGCCAATTTAAAACTTCCGGTCTAGTGAACCTATTTTTGAGGTCAAATATCCTCTGGATTGCTTGTTATGATCCCAGAAGCAGTTACATATTGAATAGACTCAATTTCAAAGTTATGACTTTCAGCAAATTAATCCCTGGATTAATTGCACTCTTTTTTTTCTTTGAACCGGTCTGTTCAGAGATTTTATTACACACCTCTGGAGCAGGTGGGACTTGAACTCAAGCCTCTCCGGTCTCAAGGCAAGGGCACTATCAATGAAGGCAAGACAGCCTCTGGATTAGTTATATTTTCAAAAGAATTACAGGATTAACCTGTTCTGACCTCATTACAAATGTGCTACTTTGATTGGAATCAAATGTCAAAGGAAATGGAAGAGGTGATCAATGTCTTTGTGGATGTGAATACCATATATATCATTTATGGTGGTTGTGTGTGATGTTTGAGGTGTATGTGAGTGGGTGTATGGACATTGTTGTGGTTGTTTGTTTGTGGGTGCATGAATGAGTGTGTGCTCTTAGACCTTGAAAAGCAGTACTGTGGTAACCAGTCAAGTCAATCAGGGCTTGGTACCAACTTGTATAATTCCTGAACTGAAACTGCATAAATCCTGTACTCCCACGCTCTTAAACACCTCGACATCCTCCCACCAAACACCCCCACTCCCCGGTGTACAATACACCACTGAGAAATCATTGTAACCCATGAAATTTGACACTAGCCTTCAGGTAAAGATGTGATGATGTGGAGGTGTTCTGACATTTGTAATGCAATTGAAAATTTTTCAATAATCTTATCTGAATATCACCCAGGATCCCATGTCATTACAGATGTGAGATAAATTGGCATTATCTCTGAGATCTTGGCAAATAGGAAGACAAAACTGATCTTAGGACTATTATCTCCCACCCACCCCCTCACCTCAATCCAGGGCACCAAACAGTCCTTCCAGATGAGACAAAGGTTCACCTGCCTCTCCTTCAACCTAGTTTACTGCATCCGGTGCTCCCGATGTGGTCTTCTGCACATCAGGGAGACTAAACGTAAACTTAGGGAACAGTTTTCTGAGCATTTCAGCGGGCCTGCATGGGCTGACCAGACCTCCCAGTCACTGTCCATTTTAATTCCCCTTCCCAGTCCCTTTCTGACCTCCTCCATTGCCATAACAAATCAGACCGCAAATTGGAGTAACAACTCCTCATCTTCCGTCGGACAGCCTACAGCCCAGAGGAGTCAACATTGAATTCTCCAATCTCAAATATCCTCCCTTCCCATCTCCTGACTCCCTTCCCAGCCCTTCCCCCTCCTTTCCATTCTTCTCTTCGACCCTTCTTCCCAGCCACCAACCAGATTTATTGTTCCCATCGCCCAATCAGGTTGCATATCTCTACCTGTCTTCACCAATCCCTAGCTCACCACCCTAGCCCCCCCCTCCACCCCCTTTATCTGCACTGCCCTTACACCCACCCCCAGTTCTGAAGAAGGGAGTCCTGAAACATTGACTTCTCTACCTACTGATGCTGCCTAGCTTGCTGTGTTCTTCCAGCCTCCTGTTTGTCTACCTTCAGACTATATCAGCTTTATTTCTGTGTGCACTTTCCGAGTTTCATTTAAATTTGTGGGTTGCTGTTCCATTATTGATACATTAAATTGACATATACCACACTTTGCTTCATTGGCCTCATCAGTGGTATTATTTTCATTAATTAATTGGCTGTTTTTGAAGTTCAGAAAAGGACAGCTATTTTGGTTTTATGGCAGAAACAGAATATTCCTTGGCAAGTCAGCAGCAGAGAGCAGTTTGTATGGAACTGTCAGCTCGTGGTTTTACAATTAGTGTCCACCTGAAAACAAAGCTACATATCTAGGATTGAGCAACCTCTCCCCAGTCACACGTTGTCATTGAAGAACTGATGAGATGGTGTCCAAAGGAGCTAGATGTTAACAGATGAACACTGCTCGAGTTTGGAAAATGCTCTAATCAGTTTTGCTGGCAGCTCATTCCTGTGTCAGATCCCAACATGAAGCTCCTTTGTCATGCTCCTTTAGACTGGCTCTCCTGTTTTGTGGGAGTTGTGTCCAAATAGTTTGGTAGAACTGGACCTGAGAGTTGCTGAAAAACGTGTACATTTTTAATTAAATATTTTTGCCTTGTACTCCTCAGACATTCACAAGAAAGTCAATAATACGGGGAATCACATCACTGATGATACATGTGCTAAATGGTTGAGATATGAACTGTGATTGGTAGAGGTGTTGCCCTGGAGAATGCACCAGTTTGACTCACAGATAACCTTCAGGTTTTGTTTAAATTCTGTTTCCATGGTATTGATTGGACAAGGCATGATCCTGAGGAACAACCCTGAACATGCTAAAAATTACATTGACACCCAATTTTTGGGCCAGCTTTAGAATATGAAGATAGTCAGGGTCACAGAGTGGCCATTGTTTTGTTAAGTTTGAACAGGTACAATATAGGTACGTGATTTTTCTCTTTGCGCACTCAGAGTTGTTTAGCAAGTGCTGTCCACTTGGAGAATTATGTCTAATATTGAGCACTGTGTTTTACATTTTGCACCATGGCTTAATGTGGTTAACAGTGGCCTGTTGTGAAGAGTAGAAACAACAAGCTGTTTAGCACAATCAGAAGAAATATGGCCGACTCACTTGGCATCCCACCAGAATCCTCATAGTCACATACTATTGTACCCTCTTATGTGAGAGGAATAATGTCTATTTGACTTGACAGCTATAGATGTGCCAGGAAATACTTGCATGTAGCTGTGAATTCAATAAAACAAACATATCCTCCACATACTGGAAATATGCAGGTGCGAAGAGATTAGTTGTCATTTCATCAAATACATGTTCCTCTTGGATCCCAACAAAGATGTTTATGAAACTTAGACACCGTGGGAATTATGTTATAACACCACCCATCTGGGAATATATGTGTCTTTAAAATTTAACCTGACTCTGTGTAAGCTAAGGAGATCTAGGGGCGGCACAGTGGCTCAGTATTTAGCACTGCTTCCTTAGTGCCAGGGACCCGGGTTCACTTCCACCCATGGGTGACTGTCTGTATGGAGCTTGCACATTCTCTTTCTGTCTATGTGGGTTTTCCTCTGGGTGCTCCAGTTTCCTCCCACAATCCAAAGGTGTGCAAGTGAGGTGGATTGGCCATACTAAATTGCCCATAGTGTCCAGAGACATGTAGGCCAGGTGGGTTAGCTATGGCAAATGCATGGTTACAGGATAGTGGGTATGGGTGGGATGCTCTTGGGAGGGTCGGTGTGGATTTGATGGGCTGAATGTTCTGCTTCAACACTGAAGGGATTCAATGATTCTGTCATCAGTTCAATGAATTCTGATTTGCATAATAATGACAGGATTTAATTATTGGGCTACATCCTGCACCCAAGCCCTCCTTTGAAATGGAGCAGTCAGACCAGCTTCTTTTCTTTGACAGCTCGGTGCTAAGGATCCTCAATAGCTGTCTACTGCATGCCTACCTTTACTGGAAAATGTAAGCACTGAGGGGTATGACAATTCCACAGGCTATAAAACTGATCTCATCAGCAAAAGTACAAGTGATCTCTGAGACGTTTGCTCTCTCTGCAAGTTTGTTGCTGAATTAGCTGGTGCATTCAAGATATCCTGCAAAGTACTGGGTATCCTGATCAGATAATTACTTGCTATAAACCAGACAATGAACAGGCTAAAAGATGCCTCTTTCGGTCCTGCAAAGTACCTATTTCATCTCTTAGTATTTCAAAGCAACAGTTGAAGCTAGCTTTCTTTTCATATTGTTACTCTGCAACAGTCCTAGTGGTCAACATTACTAACAAGATTGTGCCATTTGCTTACCACACACATTAAGCGGCATTTTGCAAAAACTGGTGGATCATATCAAGCAGCATGTCCCTTCACAACAGGCATAATACCAACCACAGACTAGATTAGAGTGATGCTGGCAAAGCACAGCAGGTCAGGCAGCATCCGAGGAGCAGGAAAATCGATGTTTCAGGCAGGACCCCTTTATCAGGAATGATATCAACCACACCCAGTTAACCAGTGTTGGTCAAACTCAGCACAATGTCTAACATTAGATGTGATTTTTTTGGAACATTCATTAAGGATTAACACTGAAGAATTGGCACAACACTTAAGCTACATACATGAATACACATGGTTCTATTCTTTACAGACAGGACACATGGATTGCAATTGTTACAATATAACAAAACAGGTGACCATCATTCTCTGGTTCATTCTTCCAGGCAATGACTTGACCAATCAAAGTCAACCTGCCTGGTTTAAATTTAAACAAAACAGTTAACTGTTAATCATCACCTAACTGGTGCTTTCTCCATGGAAAGACCTGTAGCAATCATGGTCTACTTTTCAACCATTAATCACATACTCCCCAAGTGGTGTAAAAGTGTTATTTCCTTTACATTGGTGATCTTGCAAATGTCCTGATCGCAAAGTGAACAATTTTAACAAAATGTTTCCCTTTTCAGCAATACTCACAGATTGTATGAATGAATAAGATAGGTTGATTGTCTGCCATTCTGTGACATCAATCTTGGAAATTGATTGTTTTTTTTAATAAATTTATCTGATATAATGTCACAATTATAAGGCAGTGTCGATGTTCTGGTCAGTTCCTCAGAAACCATTAAACTCGGCTAAGTTCTTAAACTTTGTGAAGGATTCGAACCATTTAAAAAATGAAGAAACTACAAAGTTTGACAATTGATCTATTTTCCCCTTCTTTGTGCTTTGTGTAGGAATAATCCGGACTGCTGTGGCTAACCTGGACCGTGAAAAGAAGGACCATTATGTCTTAGTCATTCAGGCCAAGGACATGGCTGGACAGCTGGGTGGGCTGTCTGGATCAACTACTGTTACAATCACCGTTACCGACATTAATGATAATCCTCCTCGATTCAACCAGAGTAAGCTATCTTCTCTCTCAGCATTGCTGAAAGGTGTTTTCTTTGTTTAATGATGGTTACAATTACAGGATCTCCAAGATTTCCCTGACACACTTTCCTTTTCCCACACGATGTAGATGAGTTCACGTAACGAGGTTAACTGTGCTTCACCTTTGTATTTTAATATCTCGGCATGGATCTGTCTGGACTGAAGGCTGTTCTGCATCTCAACTGTTGGATGGTTTGTCAGCCTCATGGTTGTGTTGAGATAGGGATAGGAAGTACGTAGTCCAGGACACCCATGTTGTGGACTGAGTCTTGGTTGAGGAGATTCTCAGTGTGCTCCTTCTAATCAGAGCTGACTGACTCACTGTCCTTGATGAGTGCCACTCCATTCCATTCTTAGCTGCATGTGGGGCTGACTCCTTGGGTGATTGGGCTATTCACAGTGTTGAGTATATTAAAGAATGTGTGTGTGTTATCCAGTAAGGTGTTGGTTTTCTCATGTTCCTTCTGCCACCATCTTTAGATCATAAATTTCTTTGTTCAGCCCCAGCCTTCACTTGCCTGTGGAGTGATTTTCTAGCCCTCAACTGCACAGATTAAGAACTTGGTGTGCTTATGATTTAGTAGCTCCTGGATATCCTGGTCATTCTCATTAAACCAATCTTGATGTTTCCTTTTGGAGGAATCTAGATTTTCCAGGCAGGTACTGCTTATGATGGATTTAAAGACAGACCAGTGCTTTGGATATTTTGTGGTCCTTGTACGTTGGGTGTTGCCAGGTTAGCTGTGAGGTACTCTCCAAGTAAGTCTTAGGGTCCATCAAAATTGAATTTCTTGCATCAGTGCCTGCCCTAGCATTGCCAATTCTGGGCCAGGCAGCCCAGGTGCCGGCTGGTCCTACAGTTATCACCTCTTGCCACGGTGCTGGTGATGTGGACATCCTTGTGGTCCCTCATTTGGACAATGACGTAACTAATGCAGGTACCAATGTCTGGAAGCCAGGTGTTACCATGAGGTCTCCGATTTGCTTTTCTGGTGAAACAGGTGTTTATTTTGTGACCAGCCCACGCTCTTGGCATTTTGTCAGGGGGTGCACTCTGTTGTTGATTGCCTTCCCAATTATTTTCCTGGCAGTCAAAGCTACCTGGAAGTTTGTGTTCCTCTCAACTCTGGGATTGAAATCACAAAGGAGAGTCAACTTCTCTCCCTTTGGGACTCAAGACTGTTGATGAACAAGGCTTTTAGTGTTGGGGCTCACACAGTGGTGGGGATAGTGAGGTCTGCAGATGCTGGAAATCAGAGTTGAAAGTGTGTTGCTGGAAAAGCACAGCAGGTCAAGCAGCATCAGAATTTCTTCCTGATGAAGGATTCTGGCCCAAAATATTGATTTTTCCTGCTCCTCGGATCTTACCTGACCTGCTGCGCTTTTCCAGCAACACACTCTCAATGCATACACAGTGGTGCCAAAGATGAACTGCTTCTGCATCAAGGTAGACTGAAGGGTCTTGAGGCATCCATTTGACCCTCAGTGGGGCTCACTGAGATAGTCAACCAGTTCACATTTTCTGAGACAAACCCAACTTCATGGATTTGACATTCTTCCTCCAAATTTTCCTTCAGAAGAAGGTGTATCCATCACCTTGTCCTTTGAGCTGACCACCTCCTACCAGCTGTGTCTCATGGAGGGGTGAATGCCACAGTGCTAGTGTACCCTAGCTGTGGTAGTGGTGTGATGTCCATCACTGCTGGGGTTACCTTTGAGATCTCAATGCTGCAGGCCCCAGGCTTCATCTTTAGATGGTGGAATATTCCTAAACATGGAATCTTTTACAGTGGGATGGTCGTTGCACATTGACCTGATGCAGCAACGTCATTATCTAATGTGAGGGATAGCTAAGACAACTGGAGACCAGGCACCAGTGGGGATTAACATGTATGTACATATTGTTACTGCATCTTGTCCCCACCGTACCCTGTCCTGTCCTCAGAGCTGGTAGTCCTGCTTGCTTGAGGGTCTACGCCAAAGCAATGAGCATGGTCCACATTGATCCACTGTGTAACATGAGCAAAGACCCATTGCTGTCAAAGTGCCACTGGTCAACCTCTGAGCCTCCCCATCCCATCCACCCCCTGTCCCTGCCCTGCCCGTTGTATTAATCAGCTCTGGCTGCCTGTCTCCTTACAGTTTTACACTGAGACAATCTCCTATGATGTTACCGTTTGTGGTGGCTCCTGGTGGGAGTGCACTCTGCCCTGCAGATGGTGTAGTCACTATCCCTACACTGCACTTATCACCCTTACAGGTCTTTTTCTTTGCCACTACCTCTCTGTTCCTGGTATTGTGTTGCTGCTGCTGTCAGCCTTAGTGTGGGTCTCACTCCCTGCCAGCTCTCTGTAAGCATTTTATAATTCCATTTGTGACAGAACTGCAATACAAATTCTGACTGAGTTTTAATGTCACCTCGCGATGACTGGTTTGATAAATGGACATGGAACACTTTTAATGTGGGGGTTTGCCCTGTAGTTGAGACTGAAGTGCACTGTCAGGATGAAATAGAGTAGGAATCTTTACATTATTTCAAACCACGCTGTACATGATCTGAATTTCCATGATTTATGTTTAACTGCTTCTAAGCAAAACAACATTTAAAAGAACATATTTGTTTTATGTAATTGGTTTCACTTCCAACAGTGGCTTGCACAAGGTGATGATCAACATAACATCTCTACTACCGTGCTGTTCTGTCGAACACAAATGTGAGCAATTCAAGCTTACGTTTGTAAGAACCTGTGCTTATCGGAGCTCAGAGCAAAATTCACCTCTTCTGTGTGATGCGCAGCTATCAGGCAGAATACTGACACACTCCTATACACACGCTGTGAGACCTCCTCTCATACATGAACACACTGTTGACTTCTATCCTATAGACACCAGGAACCCCACTCCTGTACACTTGTTTCGAAACCCATTCCTATACAAACATTAAAGTCCCACTCCCCTACCCGCGCTGTGTACCCCACTACCCGACCCATGCTGTATAGCCCACTACTCTTCCCGTGCTGTGTATCCCACTACCCTACTTGTGCTGTGTGCTCCACTCCCCTACCCATGCTGTGTACCCCACTCCCCTAGCCGCGCCATGTACCCCATTCCCGTACCCACACCATGTACCCACTCCCGTAACCGTGCCATGTACCACAATCCCGTACCAGTGCTGAGTACCCCAATCCTGTAACCATACCATGTACCCCAATCCAGTACCCGTGCTGTGTAGCCCACTGCCCTACCCACGCTGTGTGTACCCCACGCCCGCACTCATTCTGTATACCCCACTACCCTACCCGTGCTGTATACCACTCCCCTATCCATGCTGTATACCCCACTCCCCTACCTGCGCGGTGTACCCCAATCCCATATCTGTGCCATGTACCCCACACTCGTAAGCGTGCCCTGTACTCCACACCGTGGCCATGCGGCGTAACCCACTCTCGTACCCAAGCCGTGTACCCCACTCCTATAATTGTGCTGTGTACCCCACCTTTGTACTGCGCCGTGTACCCCAATCCCATACTCACGCTGTGTACCCACGCTGTGTACCCCACTCCCCTACCTGTGCTGTGTACCACACTCCTGTACCCGTGCTGTGTACCCCACTCTCCAACTGTGCTGTGTACCCCACTCCCATACCCACGCTGTGTACCGCACTCTCCAACCGTGCTGTGTACCCCATTCCTGTACCCATGCTGTGTACCCCACTCTCCAACCGTGCTGTGTACTCCACTCCCCTACCCACGCTGTGTAGCCCACGCCCCTACCTGTGCTGTATACCCCACTCCTGTACCTGTGCTGTGTACCCCACTCCCGTACCAATACTGTGTAGCCCACTCCCCTACCTGTGTAGTGCACCCCACTCCTGTACCCATAATGTGTAGCGCACACCCATATTCACACTGTATACCCCACTCCTGCACCTGTGCCTTCTACCCCACTCCCCTACCCGCACTGTGTGTGCACCCCACTCCCCTACCTGCACTGTGCACCCCACGCCCATACCCGTGATGTGTACTCCACTCCCCTACCCACGCTTTGTGTACCCCATGCCTGCACTCGCACTGTGTACCCCACTCCCCTACCTGCATGGTGTACCCCACACCCCTACTCGCGCCGTGTACCCCAATCCTATGCCTGTGCCATATACCCCAATTCTCTACCTGTGCAGTACACCCCACTCTCATAACCATGCTCTTTACCCCACTCCTGTGCCTGCACTGTGTTCTCCGCTCTCCTCCCGCACTGTCTACCCCAGTCCCGTAACTGTGCTGTGTACCCCACTCCTGTAACTGTGCCGTCTACCCCACCTCTGTACCCACACTGTGTATCCAACTCCTGTACACACGCCATGTACCTCACTCCTACACCTGTGTTGTGTACCCCACTCCTGCATGCACGCCGTGTACCCCCTTCCCCACTCCCACTTTGTACCCCACTCCTGTATCCACACTGTGTACCCCCCTCCTGTACCCACGCTGTGTACCCCACTCCCATAATTGTGCCGTGTACCCCAATCCCGTGCCTGCGCTGTGTACCCCACTCGTGTACCTGCACTGTGTACACAAATCCCGTACCACAACTGTGTACCCCACTCCCGTAACCGTGCCGTGTACCCCAATCCTGTACCTGCGCTGTGTACCCCACTCGTGTACCTGCACTGTGTACACAAATCCCGTACCACAACTGTGTACCCCATTCCCGTAACCGTGCCGTGTACCCCAATCCCGTACCTGCGCTGTGTACCCCACTCGTGTACCTGCACTGTGTACACAAATCCCGTACCACAACTGTGTACCCCACTCCCGTAACCGTGCCGTGTACCCCAATCCCATACCTGCGCTGTGTACCCCACTCCCCTACTCGTGCCATGTACTCCAATCCCATACCTGTGCCGTGTACCCCACTCTCATAACCGTGCCATGTATCCCAATCATCTACTCATGCCGTACACCCCATTCCAGTACCCATGCTATGCACCCCACGCCGGACCCAAGCTGTGTACCCCACTCCTATAATTGTGCCGTGTACCCCCCCTTGTACTGCACCATGTACCCCAATCCTATACATGCGCTGTGTACCTAATCCCATACCTGCACCGTGTAGCCCACTCCCATACTCACACTGTGTACCCACGCTGTGTACCCCACTCCCCTACCTGTGCTGTGTACCACACTCTCATAACCATGCTCTGTACCCCACTCCTGTGCCTGCAGTGTGTTCTCCCCTTCCCTCCCCTCCTGCACTGTGTACCCCAATCCCGTAACCGGTTGTGTACCCCACTCCTGTAACTGTGCTGTGTACCCCACCTCTGTACCCACGCCTTGTACCCCACCCCTATATCCGCACTATGTACCCCACTCCTGTACCCATGTTGTGTACCCCACTCCCATACCTGCGCTGTGTACCCCACTCCCGTATTGCGCTGTGAACCCCACTCCCGTACAAGTGCAGTGTACCCCACTCCCATACCCGCGCTGTGTACCCCTCCCGTACCAGTGCAGTGTACCCCAGTCCTGTAACCATACCATGTACCCCAATCTAGTAACTATGCAATGTACCCCACTCCCATACCTGCGCTGTGTACCCCACTCCCATACCCGCGCTGTGTACCCCACTCCCGTATCGCGCTGTGTACCCCTCCCGTACCAGTGCAGTGTACCCCAGTCCTGTAACCATACCATGTACCCCAATCCAGTAACTATGCAATGTACCCCACTGCCGTACCTGCGCCTTGTACCCCACTCGCGTACCCGTGCCATGTACCCCACTCCCATATCCACACCGTGTATGGCAATCCAGTAACTGTGCTATGTACCCCAATTCCATACCCGTGCCATGTACCCCATTCCCAAATCCGCGCCATGTGCTCAATCCAATAACTGTGCTGTGTACTCCACTGCAGTACCCGCGCTGTGTATCCCACTCCAATACCCGCTCTGTGCACCCCATTCCCGTACCCGCACTGTGTACCCCACTCCAATACCCAAGCCATGCACCCAATCCCATAACTGTGCCGTGTACCCCACTGCCGCACCTGCACTGTGTATCCCACCCTTATACCCGCTCTGTACTCCATTCCTGTACCCGCACCATGTACCCCAATCCCATACCCACACCGTGTATACCAACCCATATCTGCGCCATGTAGCCTAATCCCATAGCCGTGCCGTGTACCCCATTGTCGTACCCGTGCTGTGTAACCCACCCCTGTACCCGCTCCGTGTACTCCACTCCCGTATTCGCACAGTATATACCAATCCCATACCTGCTCCATGTATCCCAATCCCATAGCCACGCCGTGTACCCCATTGTCGTACCCGCGCTGTGTAACCCACTTAAGTATCCTTGCTGTGTACCCCACTCCCCTATCCATCTTGTGTACCCCACCCTTGTACCCATGCTGTGTACCCTGCTGCTGTACCGCTGCTGTGTAACCCACTCCCCTATCTGTGCTGCGTACCCCACTCCTGTACCTGTGCTCTGTACCCGACTCCTGTACACACGTGTCATTCCTGAATACTCACTTCTCTGAAGCCCATGACAATGCACATCAAGAAGCAACTTCGACCTTTCTTGACAACCCCACTGCAAAAGTCACTGTTAATCCCATTTCTATATACGCAGTCGCACGTACTGTCGACACTGCTCCAAATATACCATTCCAGTGAGAGACTCTGATAATTGTGATGTTGTGACTTCCTTTTGGCCAAACCCATCTGTATTGGTCATTATATCCCAGTGGTATCTCCTCACCATCTGTATTGGTCATTATATCCCACTGGTATCTGCTCACCATCTGTATTGGTCATTATATCCCACTGGCATCTTCTCACCATCTGTATTGGTCATTATATCTCATTGGTATCTCCTCACCATCTGTATTGGTCATTATATCCCACTGGTATCTGCTCACCATCTGTATTGGTCATTATATCTCATTGGTATCTCCTCACCATCTGTATTGGTCATTATATCCCACTGGTATCTCATCACCATCTGTATTGGTCATTATATCCCACTGGTATCTCATCACCATCTGTATTGGTCATTATATCCCACTGGTATCTGCTCACCATCTGGTTGCTACTTTAAGCCCTGCAGCAATCATTTCAAATCCTCTTTCTCTCATGTCCTCATCTGCTTTCCTGTTGGACGTAAACACCTGATTTGCTTCAATCATTTGCCGTGGCAACAAGTTACACATTTTAATCACACTAAAGCTGAAAATAAACTTCAGGCAAGATTTCATCTAATGACCTTCTGACCCCACTTTGAGAAAACTACCTCCTGGTTACTGAAGATTCCACTTCGCACCGATATGGAATTGAAAAAAAATTATCCAGGGAGAACAACAAAGCCTCTGAAGAAACAGGATAGTTTATTGCAATTACATAAAATAAATGTGTTCTTTTAAATGATTTTTACTGAGCAAAATGTGTGACATAAATCATAGAAATTCAAACCATGTACTGCATGGTTCGAAGTAATGTAAAGGCACCTCCTCTACCTTACCCCGACAGTGCACCTCAGTCTCAACCACATGACAAACCCCACAGTAAAAGTGTTCCATATCCATTTCTTATACAATTTACTTCTGGACGAAATTATAACTCAGTCAGAATTAGTAATGTCATCACACTAAGCACAATTAGACTTCTCTTCCTGGGTTTACCTATCTTGTGCTTAACTGCTCCCACATGTGTGATTATTTTCCTGCTATAGTTTTCTCAAGATAATTTGCCACCCTATCCTCGTAAATTGGTCAACAGTATCCCTGAAATTCTAAATCCAGATTCTGTATGCATAATTTGAACAGGAATACCTGCAGCAAATTCCCAATGTACTTAATACTTATGTCTAGCCACTGTGTGGGCTTTGTGCTTCCTCTCTGCTTGCCCTCCTGCCATCTCTCTATCCATGTTGCCACAATGTATCACAACTCTGCACACGTATCAAATACATGTTGGAGATTCTTATAAACTATGTATTTCTTCAAAATCATCTCTAAAGTTGGTTAAGTATAATCACTCCATGAGAATCGTACACTGGCCTTAATTGATTTATATCCACAAGAGTAGAAGGTAAACATTCTGACTCCAAACTCCTGGAGTGTTTGCCAATGTGGACTCTCTAGACTGCGCCTTTCCATATGATAATTTTCCTGGTGTTACTTACAATGAAAGTAGAATCTTTGATTTTTCACTTGAGCTTTTCAGAAATTATTTGAACACATGCTACAAAAAATTGAAATAAACTATCCTGTTTGTTCTCTCTAGATAATTATTATTGACTTCCATACAACAGGAGGTGACAAATCTTCAGTTACCGGGAGATGGTTTTCTCAAAGCTGGATTGAAAGACTATCATAGAGTCAGAGTGCCATACAGCATGCAAATAGACCCTTTGTCCAACCAGTCCATGCTGAGCCTAATCCCAAACTAAATTAGTCCCACCTGCCTGGTCCTCCAAACCTAAATATCGCTCCAAACCTTTCCTGTTCATGAACTTATCCAAAGGTCTTTTAAACTTTGTAATTCTGCCCATCCACCAATTCCACAGAAAGTTCACTCCACACGCAAACCACCCTCTGTCGGACAAAAATTGCCCTTCATGTCTTTTTTAAAAATCTCTCTCCTCTCACAGTGTCCCCTCGTCTTGAAATCCCCCATCCGAGGGAAAAGGCACCCACCATTGACCCTATATATACCCCTCATTATTTTATATACCTCTATAAGGTCACCTCTCCACCTCCTATGCTCCAGGGGAAAAGGTTCCCAGCCTGTCCATCTTTTCTTTCTAACTCAAATCTTCCATAGCCAGCCACATCATGGTAAATCTCTTCTGAACCTTGTCCAGCTTAGTAATATCTTTCAGTTGAAACTTTTCCTGAAGTTCATTTTCCAGCTTGTTTGAAGGTTCCTTTGTGTGCTGATGTGTGATTGCATTGTTCCTGGCAACAATCCAGGAATTCATCCTTGTGCCATTTGTTGTGCATGACCCCACGACATTGGGTGGCACTTTGATATTGGTGCAGTGCCAGGCAGTGGAATCACCCATTAGGGAGCAGTTAATACGAAGTCTGTAATTTATTGTGTATATTTTCAAAAATTTACAGTGTCATTTAGGAACTATTACCTACTTCTTGTTCATTTATTTCTGACCTTAAAAAACCCAGATTCAATTTCATTGAATTCACTGTTGGAGCTAAATATTGTCACACTATAATATATTGGTCTATGATAGAAGACAGTCTATTAGATAAGGTAATGAAACAAGATGCAAAATACATCTGTAATGGGAAAAACATGAATGTTAATGGAGAAGTACTTCACAGTTGAGATTCTTGAAATGTTCCTTCTCAAATCCAGGATCAGAATTCACATCCTGTCATGGCCCTTTGTATGATTTCCACTGTTTTGTTAAACTTATTTATAATCTTTGGACCATCAATAATTGGATTGTTGTTATTTACATGTCTTTTGAGTTGTGGGAGCTGCAGTAAGTTGGACATGGGAACTTCAGCTACCACCAATTTTTATAAATGCAATATAGAAAGCATCCTATCTAGATGCATCACAGCTTGAATTGGCAACTGCCCCTCCCAAGACTGCAAGGAACTACAACAGAGTTGTGAGCACAGCCCAATCGAACACACAAACCAGCCTTTCATCTGTTGTGAAACTTGAAAGGGTTCATAAAAGATTGACAAAGATGCTGCTGGGATTGGAGGATTTGAGCTAAAGGGAGAGACTGAATCTGCTGGGGCTATTTTCCCTGGAGTGTCACAGGCTGAGGGGGAACCTTATAGAGGTACATAAAATCATGAGGGACATGGATAGAGTGAATAGTGACACTCTTTCTCCTAAGGTAGGGATGCCCAAAACTAGAGGGCATAGGCTTAAGGTGAGAGGGGAACGATTTAAAAGGCACGTGAGGGGCAACTTTTTTCACCCAGAGGGAGGTACACCTATGGAACGAGCTGTCAGAGGAAGTGGTTGAGGCTGGTACAATTGCAAAATTTAAAAGGCATCTGGATGGGTAGGAATAGGAAGGGGTTAGAGGGATGTCCAAGTGCCGGCAAATGGAGCTAGATCAGTTTAGGGTATCTGGTTGGCATGAAGGGGTTGGACAAAAGGGTCTGTTTCTGTGCTGTACAAATCTATGACTGTATATTTTCTGGCTTTTTATTTGCAAAGAAGTGTTATTGATTTTAGTTTGGGAGAAGGATGCTGACAGAGCACCCTTTCAGCTCACGGTGTGTGAACGCATGTAGGGGAAGGGGGTGAAATCTCAGCTGATGCCTCATTGGATGGGTAAAACGCTCGAATCACTCCAATCTCTTTTGCAGAGCTGTACCAGCTGAGTATGCCTGAGTCAGCAGCTGTTGGAACGACAGTGGGAAGGGTGAAGGCTGAAGATGTCGATTTAGGCCTAAACTCAGAAATAACCTACACCTTGAAAGAGGAAGATGGTTCTGATCGGTTCACCGTTATCACGGACACGGAGGCACAGGAAGGGGTTATCATCTTGAGAAAGGTAAGAGCTCCCTGCCCAGAGCCCTGGAGCTCTCTCTAACCTGAGGACTGATCTGATTCCATAATGAGCCTTGGTCAGCGAGTGACTCACAGGATATCTGCTGAGATTTCCCTTTAATTTTGCAGGTTGGAAATAATTCCAATCACAGTGTGTTCAACTCGCCATGTTAGCTCATGAACCTCTGTGAGCTCAATCTCAAAAAAATCAGAAATAATAACTGAGCATGTATTATAAATGCATGTATGCACTTTGGAGAAAAACATTTACATAATCACTCCAGTGTAGGTTGGAGCAAGTTATGTGTTATTTTGTGGTAAATAGACATTCAAAGCATACACTATGCTGTTCAGGTAATTATACTGTAATGGTCTAGAGTAAAAAGAAATAGGTTTCAGATGGACATGAACATCTGAATGTGTCAGGAGTCGAGAGTGTGGTGCTGGAAAAACACAGCAGGTCAGGCAGCATCCGAGGAGCAGGAGAATCGAGGTTTCGGGCATAAGCCTTTCATCAGGAATGAGGCTTGTGGGCTGGCGGGGCTGAGAAATAATTGGGACCGGGATGGAGTTGCAGGGAAGGTAACTAAGAATGCGATAGGTAGATGAGGGTGAGGGATATGGTGATAGGTCGGAGAGGAGGGTGGAGCGGATAGATGGGAAAGGTGATGGACAAGTTAGGAGATCAGTGCTGAGTTGGAGGCTTGGGACTGGGATAGTGTGGGGGAGGGGAAATGAGGAAACTGATGAAATCCACATTGATCCCATGTGGTTGCAGGATCCCAAGGTGGAAGATGAGGTGTTCTTCCTCCAGGTGTCGAGTGGTAAGGGTTTGGTGATGGAAGAGCCCCAGGACCTCCTTGATGGAGTGGGAGGGAGAGTTGAAGTGTTCAGCCACAGGGCAGTGGGGTTGGTGTGTGGGGGTGTCCCAGAGATGTTCTCTGAAATGATTTGCAAGTAGATGTCCTGTCACCCCAATGTAGAGGAGACTACATCGGATGCAACGGATACAGTAGATTAAGTTGGTGTACAGGTAAATTTCTGTCGGATGTGGAAGGATCCTTTGGGGCCTTGGATGGAGATGAGGGGACTGATGTGTGCGCAGGTTTTGCACTTCTTAGGTGGCAGGGGAAGGTGCTGGGAGTGAGGTGTGGGCAGGTGGGGGTGATGGGAGGGTGTGGGTGTAGATCTGACGAGGGAGACACAGATGGAATGGTCTTTCCGGAATACTGATAGGGGTGGGGAGGGAAAAATATATCTGCTGGTGGTGTGTAGGGAGTGCCAGGCAAAATAAAGATACGTTCTGACAAGTCTCCGTTGTCTGGCTGGTAACATGCCTATAATATCGCTGTCAATTAGTCAGAACAATCACTGTCTGTCAACACTCCACAACAGACCTTGACAGGACGTGTGGAGCTGTGGAAGCCACAGCTTGAAAGGTACCTTTCTGCTCCTAAGTATTGTCTAATTATCACATATATCCTTCCCCATATTCTCCGTCCCCCCTACCCCCCACACCCCACCTCACCCTGGAGGGAATAGACTACATTTTGTTTTGAGTGAATCATTGCTATCTGCTTCCAAGGTCTGCACAGGAAGGCAGTGCCTTTGGTGGATGATATCCCTGTTGAATTCCACACATGTGAATTGCAAATTTATCCCCATCCCATTTTGACTTGGAGAAATTCCTACATTTAAAAATTCATGAACCAGACAAAGTAGTCACTTACTGCTGTTTTCTTTGGCTTGTTTTCCCTGGAACGGGTCTCTTCCCTGAAGTCAGATGCTTGTCGCTCTTGGGGTATCCCTCTACATCAAGTATGACTCACTCGGAGTTTCTCCTGGCCTTACATCCTGCTGTAGGTGTCTTGGAAGGACTTACAGGCTGACAATCAAATTTTTTGCCATGTTACGAACTAACATGGTCCCTGGTCCTCACCTTCCACCCCACAAACCTCCATATACATCACATCATCCTCTGCTATTTCCGCCAGCTACAAACAGACCCCACCACCAGGGATATAGTTCCCTCCCCACCCCTATCCATGTTTCGGAGAGACCATTTCCTCTGCAACTTCCTTATCAGGTCCATTCCCCCCCACAACCCACCCTCCCCTCCCGGCACCTTCCCCTGCCACGGCAAGACGTGCAAAACGTGCACCCACACCTCCCCCTTCACCTCTGTCCAAAGCCCCAAAGGATCCTTCCACATCTGAAAGAGATTTACCTGTACTTCCTCACGTCACCTATTGTGTCCGTTGCAACCCAATGTATTCTCCTCCACATTGGGGAGACAGGCCACCTACTTGTGAATCATTTAAGAGAATATCTCTGGGGCACCCACACCAGCCAATGCCACTGCCCCATGGCTGAACACTACAACTCCCTCTCCCACTCCACCAAGAATATGCATGTCCTGGGCCTCCTCCATCATCAAACCCTAACTACCTGATGCCTGGAAGAAGAATGCCTTATCTTCCACCTTGGGACCCTCCAACCACACGGGACCAAAGTGGATTTCACCAGTTTCCCAATTTCTCCACCCCCACCTTATCCTACTCCCAAAACTGCAACTTGGCACCACCCTTTTGAATGGTCCTACCTGTCCATCTTCCTTCCCACCAATCTGATTCACTCTCCTCTTCGATCTATCACTTTAACTCCCACTTTCATCTACCTGTTGCATTCCCAGCTTCCTTCCTCTCAGCCTCAGCCCCTCCCTCCTACTCCACTTATCTTTCAGTCCCCTTGGCCGACAAGTCGCACTCCTGATGAAAAGTTTATGTCTGAAACGTCAATTCTCCTGCTCCTCAGATGCTGCCTGTTTGGAAATATACTAGTGAGCAAACAAAGGTTCATCCCATATTTCACCATATAAGATTCAAGAAATATCTGCAGATAAAGTTGCCATATTTATTTATCATACAAAACAAATCAAAGTGCGTAGATTGGGCAAGCTATGTAATGGAGCTTCAACAGGTTTTATTGAATTTTGTTTCAGTTTGGTTCTGCTCAATGAGTCTACTACATTATGGATTTAGAAAATTCTTCTAATCGGAGATTTACAAATATATTTGTTTCTCTGCTTGGGTGCTACTGCTGAGAGACCTTAATGACAGCCGCCATTATCACACGTACAACACCGACATCCTGGCAAATTGTGTTTTTTTTCAAACTTTCGAAATGTCTGAAAGCTCCCAGAATCAATATTGGGTTACGTTGTTTGTATTATCTGCACTGAGGCGATTTCTCAAACTGATTGTTTATGAAATAAGCAAATTATCAGAACCGATGGCAGATAGAGTGGTGCGCAGAGTGCGTTGGACAGCTAAAGATTGAAAGTGACAGGGATCACCAAAAATAGCATTGTTTTCATTATTCAAAAAAGCTCCCAGTACCTCCATTGGCAGCATCAAAGGAACTGCTTAAAGGGATAAGCGACATTGGAAAGATTTGCTGAGGTCTCAGTTTGCCTGATTCCAGGGTTCTGCGACTTGTGTACTTTCTTCAGGATATTTGTGCCCAATCTCATTCCATCATCATCAGCTTGTTTTAAACAACAACAACACACATCAAAGCTGCCTGTGAATGGGGCCAGGCCTTTAACTATTTGCGGAATACAGTAACATTTCTGTATGAAACAAAAACAAAACATAGCCACAGTCCTTGTATTTTGATTCTGTAACTTGAGACAGATGCATGTTAGCTGCATTTTCATCAGTAGGGTTCCTGCTGCTCATGCATAACAAATTGTGAGCTCAACCCCATTGCAGGGACATTGAATATCTCACCCACGCTGACACTGAAGTACTGGCAGAGAGCTGCATTGTGGGGGTGATGATGTCACGAAGCGGATGGACAATCTACCTTTAAGGGACATGGTCATGCTGACATCAGCAGATAAGGCATATGCCCTAATGTGAAAAGGGTCTCAGTCTCCATCTTACTGACCATGTCCTATTGCAGCATGACCAACTCAGGGAAATGGGCTACACTACATCCATGCTGAATGGTCAATTCAAATCCAGTTTGAGCCATGACATGTCTGTGACATAATGTACTGATGTAGATGGGTGCTGTAATTAAAGCTTTAGTACTATGTGTCTCCCTGCTCCATTTTTATGTTACAGAAGCTAACATATATATCACAATGTGAAAGTGGCTGATCATCAATATGTATTGCCATATCACTTCATCATGCTATCTCATGTCAGTGGAAAGTGCTTTCTTTTGGGTTATACAATGAACTCAAGCCCTATATGCCCTGTCAGTTTTTTGTAAACCTTCCCACATCTTAGTAGAGACCGCCTCCCCTCAGAATGATCACTCAACCAACATCACAAGAACAAATGATGCGATTACTATCATACTTACCGTCAGTTCTGAGGAAGAGTCACTCAACCCGAAACATTAACTCTAATGTTTCTCCACAGCTGCTGCCAGACCTGCTGAGTTTTTTCCAGCAATTACTCTTTTTGTCTGATACTGCAGCCTACGGATTCTTGCTGCAGATCAGTTGGCTGCAGCATTTTGTACAAAAGTAGCCCCCGCCAAATTTGGTGAGGAGAGTGCTAAATGACCAAGAGAAGATGAGCATGATTTGACCAGGAAGATCCAATAGAATTTTCTAGGGGATCTGACATGGGAGGTGGACATTTCCAGTGGTGATCTTTGGGACAAGACGTCATTTCAGCATTTTTCACAGCAGAGTGGTGAGTACAATCGTCACGTCTGACCGAATGGTCAAGACTTGCAGGCACCTATTCCAATAAAAAGGTTTGAGCACTGTTGGGGGAATGGAAATTACAATGAAAGAAGTGGTTTTCAAACAGATGGGCCCTGTATATTTGATTAATAGCCTTGCTTGAACGGAACATCCACTTAGCTTCACAGAGGAGGAAATCATTTGGAACAGATGAACGATTGGTGCGAGCTCTTGTGGTCGACAGACAAAGAGAAAACTGAAGCAACAGCTTGATAAATGTACTGATTACCTTCAGCTTTGGAATAATCATCTGTGCTGTGGTTGTAAGTAAAGGGAACTTTCAGTCACGAGTTGGTCATCTTGTGTCTGCATGCTGAAATTGAAACAATAAATTGAAGTTATGACCTACCTGGAATCATAATCAGTTTCATAATCCTAAAGCAATAGAATCTTACGTCATAACAGTGAGTACTCTCCAAGAGGATTTCATTGAGACCCTGAAGTTATAAAAGGTTCTGTATATGCGCATTTTTTTCCGTAACTTTAATAATGAAGCTGGTCTTTGCAAAGTTATCCTGAAGGCAACTCGAGCCATTTCTTTAACCCAGTCACATTCGACAGACACTTTTACGTAGGTCGCGTGCTGAATGGCACATCCGAGTGGGATAATCAATCACATTCTTGCCATCCTAGACCGTGAGCAGAAAATGATCAATGGCTCTGAAAGAGCTGACCCAGGTATAGGCTGATTGAACAAGAAGACAAAGAATTGCAATGAGAGCTCAGCAGGACATAGCTGTTTGTAATGCCAGCATTAGGTTTCCCCACAGTCCATCGTTCTTTTATTGCAGGTGAAAGAATGGAAATTACAACAATTGCTACTATGTAGCATCTTTAATGTAGGAAAACATAAGAGATTCAGCAATGCTTTACAGAAATGTTCAGAAAGGGATATGCATTCTGAAGACAGAATGTCAAAATCTTTGAACGTGGACAATTTATTTGTTGTGCTTTCATTCTTTATTTAAAGGTGTTAACCTGGTGTGGTGTGATTTTTTAACTTTATTTAAAGGAACAGTGACCCTGAGTTTCACAGATGCAAAAATTTTTGAATAAAGTAGTTAATAATGTTAATAAATCTGAGCTAGGCATACAAAGGTAAGTCTCTGGAGAATTATATTCAAGGCCCTACACTTTAAAACAGATGCCAAGGACATTGAGATAATGCAAAGCTGATTTTTAAGACCAATGCCAGTGATAAGGGATTTCAGAAGCTGGGATTACTCTCCTTTAAATGGAGAAAGTGAAGGTAAAATTTACTTGAAGCGCTCATAGTTGCAAAGAGTTTTAATAGAGTGAATTAGGATTGATTGTAGCAAAAGGATTAGTAACCAGAGAGTATAGATTTAAGGGAAATTAGAAAAGAACAAAAATGGAGATCCGCACAGTTGTTTTCTGTAATCTGTTGCTGAAAAACTCATTGCCCCAAAGGGTAATGGAAACAGGATGAATAACACATTTAATAAAGGAATTGGATAAATACTAGATGGGAAAACAAACTGCAGAGCCTGGGTAAAGACCAAGGGAACAGGATAAGCTGAACTATTCATTCAAAGAGTTGACACAGTCACAAAGTATCAATTCCTATGTTGTGTGAGAATATGAGAAATCAGGGCAGGAGGAAACCAAATGGCCCCTTGAGCCTGTTTCGATGTTCAATATGATTCAAGTTGAACTTCTACAAGAACTGCATTTTCCTTCCTTCCTTGTTCTCTAAGGTCCCAAGCCATATTGGTTTCTGGCTCAAATATACTTATTGATGACAAATCCATGGTACCATGTGATGGAGAATTTCTAGCCCTCTGAGCAATGAAATTTCTCTTCTTTTCAATCCTAAATGTTAATGTCCCCATTATGAATTTATGATACTTGTTTTAAGCATTCTGTTCATCAAAATAGCCTCCGACTATCAATTGAACAAATGAATTGGATTTAAGACCTGACTGGAATCATGATCAGTTTCATAAACCTAAAGCAATAGAGTTGGTCAGAATGATACACTGATTTATCTTACATCACAACAGTGAGTACTCTCCAGGAGATTTTTATTGAGGCCCTGAAGTTATAAAAGGTATTCTCTATATATAGTGTTTTCCATTTCTTTAATAATGAGACTTGCCTTTACAAAGTGATCTTGAAGGCAACGCTTTCAAAGTTTCCTGTTTGAATTTCTCTCTCATATTCACCAGCAACCTTCTCTGATTTGATGCCTGTGTGCTATTAGCGAAGATTTGTTTTGAGAGCTGTCACTCCTGCCCCTAAACCAAGCTGATTTCTAGGTTCAAAAACAAACTGACCTAATTGATTGGACATTTTCCCACCTATTCTGTCTAATGTTTTTGAGACTGATAGCCTGGAACCCCACTGATGAAAATAGGTACATTTTCTTCTGAAGCCCTAACAAACCGGACTATGGATTGGAATGGTGACTGCTCACTTCATCTCACAAGGTGACGCAATCTCTCAAATAAATGAAGTTTTAACCCTATCCTCTCACTGATGAGCTACTTGAGAATATCTGATTACGGTATAGGATGCAAAGTCCCGTGATCCCCTCATCTGCAAGGGCAGAAAAACTCCTGGGATACTGCCAAAACTCACATTGTGAGTACATTTTGCAGAATTGTGAATAACTTGAGTACCTTGAAGCCTGTACAAAACACACTGCCTCATTTATAATGTTTCATGAGTAAATATCATGCCATATCTCTCTCAATAGAGAAGGACAAGGTAGGCCTCAAAAAGATTAAGAGACTCTGATATGCTTAAATGAATCAGCTTTCAGAGGAAGGACGTTTTAGCAGGCTTGAAAATCAAGACATCTCCAGGCCCAGATGAGGAATATCCCACAGTGCTGTGGGAGGCAAGGGAAGAGATTGCATAGGCTGGGACATTAATTTTCAAGTCTTCTCTTGCCAAAGGAGGAGTGCTAGAGGACTGGTGGACAGCTAACATTGTACCATGATTGAAAAAAGGGTAAGACAGCAAACTACAGGCCAGTGAGTTCAAACTCAGTGGTAGGGAAACTATTGGAAAACGTTCTGAGGCTTAGAGGCTTAGAGGCTTTGGAGAGGCGGGAATTGGTAAAGTCTAGTCAGCATGATTTTGTAAGGGGGAAATCATGTCAAACAAATTTGATTGAATTTTTTGAGGTGGTATGTAGATAAGCTTAATGCTTAATGGATTTCAGTAAGGCTTTCGTCAAAGTCTCACATGGGAGACTGGTTAAGAAACTGAGAGGTCGTGGAATCCATGAGGCAACTTGTCTAATTGAATCTAAAATGAGCTTAGTGACAGGAAGCCAACATAGTGGCCAAAGGGTGTTTTTGTGGCTGGAAGCATGGGTCCAGTGGTGTACCACAGGGTTTAGTACATTAATGACGTAGACGTAAATGCAGGAGATATGATCAGTAAGTTTGCAGATGATGGGGAAATTGGCGATATGGTAGTCAGAGAGGAGGAACGCCGTGGATGTCAATGGGCTGAAGAGTGGCACATGGAATTTAATCCTGGAAAGTGCACTTGTTGGAGAGAGTTCCAAGCTCCCTTTTTCATGCAGAACTATTCCTTGACTTCATTTAGAACACCGACCCTAGAAAGATACAGCACAGAATGTACAGTGGCACAGTGGTTAGCACTGCTGCCTCACAGCGCCAGGGACCTGGGTTCAATTCCCACCTCGGGCAACTGTCTGTGTGGAGTTTGCACATTCTCCCCGTGTCTGCGTGAGTTTCCTCCGGGTGCTCCGGTTTCCTCCCACAGTCCAAAGATGTGCGGGTCAGGTGAATTGGCCATGCTAAATTGCCCGTAGTGTTAGGTAAGGGGTAAATGTAGGGGTATGGGTGGGTTGCGCTACGGCGGGTCGGTGTGGACTTGTTGAGCCGAAGGGCCTGTTTCCACACTGTAAGTAATCTAAAAAAAAAACAGGCCTTTTGGCCCACAATGTTATGCTGAGGATTAATCCTAATGTAAAGTAAAATAACTTAACCTATGCATACTTCAATTCACTGCTGTCCATGTGGATGCCTAGCAGTCGCTTAAATGTCCCTAATGACTCTGCTTCTACCACCCTATGCTATCCCTGATCAGCCCTACCTTCTCTCTGATCATTCTCTTATTCCTCACATATGAGTAAAATGCCTTTGAGTTCTCCCTAATCCTTCCTGCTAAGCCTTTCTCGTGCTCCCTCCTGGCTCTCCTCAGTCCATTTCTGAGCTCTTTTCTAGCAACTTGTAATCCTAATAAGCTGTGCTAGATCCTTGCTTTCTCCATCTTACGAAAGCTGCCTTCCTCCTTTTGATGAGAAGCTCCTCTGTTCTTGTCATCCAAGGCTCCTTAATCTTACCCCTTCTTACCTGTCTCAGAGGGACAAATTTGTGCATCACTCACAACAACTCCTCCTTAAATAGTCTCCACATGTCTGCTGTGCCCTTTCTGTGGAACAATTGCTCCCAGTCTGTACTTCCCAACTCCTGTCTGATAGCGTCATAATTTCCTTTTCCCCAATTAAATATCTTCCCTTGGTAACTGCTCCTTTCCCTCTCCAAGACTATGGTAAATGCGACACAGTTATGGTCACTGTCACCAAAGTGTTCTCCCACCGCGAGATCTGACGCCTGTCCTGGCTCATTGCTGAGCATCAAATCCAAAACAGCCTCTCCCCTCATCAGCCTGTCTACAAGTTGAGTAAGGAAACCCTCCTAAAGACAGCTGACAAAAATGGCTCCATCCAAACCATCTGCACTAAGGAAGTTCCAGCCGGTATTGGGAAAGTTGGAATCACCCATAAGAACAACCCTGTTACATCTGCGTTTTTCCAAAACCTGCCGGCCTATGAGTTCTTCAATCTCTCTACTGGTTTGGTGGGGTGGGGTGGGGGTTCTGTAGAAAATATTAGGGGGTCCGTAGAGAATTTGTAATAGGCTTAATATGTAAACTTTGGTGATACTCTATAACCCTTGGGTCCCAGAACAGGGCAAATCATGTTGCTCCATCCTATAAGTTTCTGAAAATTTCAATCAAATCACTGTTACCTTTCTTAATTCTAGTGAATGCTGCATTAGTTTGTGCAATCTGTCCTTGTAAGTTAACCTTCAGAGTTCAGAGATCTGATGCCAATATGTCCTTCCTCTCTCAGTCACAGAACTGCTCACTGTCTCCAGGTCTGCCATATCTAGACCCTTGTATCGCTGAAGCATGACTTCTACTTCTTTGTAATTGAGTTCTTTAGATTTCAAGGGCAGAGTTTCATTTGTCTTGCTGATTGTATTTGTACTTTGCCAAGGTGTGCCAATTTAATATTCTATGTACACGGGGTCCAATAGCACTTTGGACTTCTCGTGCTTGTAGTTTTTCACCATTCAAAAGTATTTTTGTTAACCCTCTTTAGGTTCAAAGTGTTGAAACTTTCCCATATTGGAATCTATTTGCCCAAAGTTTAGTCTATTCTCTGAATCTAGGAATAGCACTTTGTAATTTTGTGTTGACTGCTTGCAAAGCTGCTAACCCTCATGTAAAGTTGGACAAGTAGCTTTTTTCTCTAGATTATAAGTAAGGCCCCAACATAGATCCTCATGGGATGCCCACTAGACATAATCTATCAATTAGTGTTCCCTACTTTCTATTTCCTCAGTCTCCTCCTGCTGAGCCAATCATTCAACTAGAACAGTGATTTGCCCACTTGAACATTAACCAATAGTATCTTATGACAAACTTTATTGATATTGCAACTACACAGGCTATGCTCAGCACTGATGCAGTCACAATGCCTGTAACATCATTGCATACAACACAGTAGTAAGGTGGCTGCATCAAAGAAAAGCAGCAACAAAATGACTCTTTCTTCAAATGTTTTAAACAAATTCAAATCTTGGGATTGCAATTCGCTCACTGCCCAATGCCGACCACTTAGCCACCTCAATCAGAACCCTTCCTGCCTGCCTCCCTCCTACTCACTACCCTGGTGCCTCACTAGTCACTGTCCCTCGAAAGAGAAGGGCAGTGACGGGGCTAAGAGTGGGGTAACTAGGAAGACAGCGAGTGGAATGGCGAGCAGAATACTGATCAAGAGGAGGAAGCGCTGAGTGAAGGGGTGAGTAGGTGGGAAGCGAATTGCGTGACAACCAGGATGCTGAACAGGGCTACAGGCAGAGTGAGGTTAGCAAGGATTCCTTGGGTGTCAGTGACAACCCTGCATGTGTGTATGGGGTGTGTCAGCAGCAGCTTCCTTCTCTAGGCATACGTCATGGCGCCAGTGATGCCAACTTTCTCTGCCCGTGCATCGCTGGGAGCTACTCCTTTATGGAATGGTCTCTGGAAGTTCATGTAAATAAGTTCCATAAACAGTCCCCTGCCCACTGCCTTAGTTAGCTCTTCAAGGAACTTCTCAGCTCCTTCTGGCATGACCTATTGTTTACAACTGTATGCTGGCTCTCTCTGACCAGCTGCAAAATTTCAAGGTGTTCTGTCACTCCATCTTTCATTATAAACTCAATAATGTCCTGACAACAGATGTTTGGTTAACTAGTCTATAATTCCTTGTTTTTGCTTTCTCTTATTCTTAAATAGGAAAGTGAAATGTGCAGGATATCCATCATCTTTGTAGGTCAAGGTGTTTTTCACTCCAGATGGCACAAGGTTCATAATGCAGTGAATTATACAAGGTATTCTGTTTAATATCCTTGCTGACATTTGGAGTAAGTGATCTCCTACCTCTTTTTCATATCAAGATCCAGCCTGTAAAATGTAGGGACAGCACAGAAACGCGGAAGATGCAAGCATTAGACTCATTGGAATGGTTATAGTGACAATCTCTCTTCTGATCTAGCACTTTTTATTATCATGCATGTCTCAGACATTTCTGTCTACTTCTTAGGAATCATCCTCAAAATGACATCAAATGCAGCATAGTTTGCCAGGATACACAACCATAGTACTGTGGGATGTGTTGGAATGCTTTCTTATTCGGCTTTATTGTGTTATTTCCTTGCACACAAGCACGTGCAGTTGTTAAAATGCAGAAACAAGTCTTTAATGAGACAGCAGGCTGCATGATCCATGATGTCTTTTCAGGTCTCACACTTCATGATTCCAGTATGAATACGTGGGTCTACGTGTCTCGTTGTACACAATCCATTAGGAGTAATCAAGTGCATTCTACTCACCAATCCAGACAAAGTGCAGCAAACAATGACTCATTTCCAACTGTTACAATTCTGGTATATTTTGAAACTTTTAAAAGGGATTTGAATTTACAGTGACCAACGTAATTGATTGCACAACAGTTAATATTTCACTTTAACCAACAAAATAAAACTGGCATCAATGAAGCACAATTTCCATTCTAAAACTCTATGCCTAAATATGATAGATGGACCCACGTCATGTTTATGCATTATGCTACACTCTCCACAGGATAGTAGGCTTGTTGTTAACGTCCCTAATTCGTCCAGCACTTCAATAGAATCATAAAACCACGACAGTGTAGAAGCAGGTCATTCAGCCCATCGAGTCCACACCAACCTTCCAAAGATTATAATGCCCATATCAATCCACATCCACTCCCTCCCCAACTTAGCCCTGTAACCCTGCATTTACCGTGGTTAATCCACCTAACCTGCTCACCTTTGCACTGTGGGAGGAAACCATAGCACCTGGAGGAAATTCACACTTACCCAGGAAGAATGTGCAAACTCTACACAGACAGTTACCCGAGGATGGAATTCAACTCAAGTCCCTGGCGCTGTGAGGCAGCAGTGCTAACCACTGAGCCAGTTTGCCACTATTTTCTCCTGTTTCACCAAGTCGTCACAGGTGAGGTGCCGGAAGACTGTAGGTTGGCAAATGTGGTGCCACTGTTTAAGAAGGGCGGCAAAGACAAGCCAGGGAACTATAGACAGGTGAGCCTGACCTCGGTGGTGGGCAAGTTGTTGGAGGGAATCCTGATGGACAGGATGGACATGTATTTGGAAAGGCAAGGACTGATTCGGGATAGTCAACATGGCTTTGTGCGTGGGAAATCATGTCTCACAAACTTGATTGAATTTTTTGAAGAAGTGACAAAGAAGATTGATGAGGACAGAGCAGTAGATGTAATCTATATGGACTTCAGTAAGGCGTTCAACAAGGTTCCCCATGGGAGACTGATTAGCAAGGTTAGATTTCATGTAATACAGGGAGAGCTAGCCATTTGGATACAGAACTGGCTCAAAGGTAGAAGACAGAGGGTGGTGGTGGAGGGTTGATTTTCAGACTGGAGACCTGTGACCAGTGGAGTGCCACAAGGATCGGTGCTGGGTCCTCTACTTTTTGTCATTTACGTAAATGATTTGGATGCGAGCATAAGAGGTATAGTGAGTAAGTTTGCAGATGACACCAAAATTGGAGTTGTATTGGACAGCGAAGAGGGTTACCTCAGATTACAGCAGGATCTGGACCAGATGGTCCAATGGGCTGAGAAGTGGCAGATGGAGTTTAATTCAGATAAATGCGAGGTGCTGCATTTTGGGAAAGCAAATCTTAGCAGGACTTATACACTTAATGATAAGGTCCTAGGGGGTGTTGCTGAACAAAGAGACCTTGGAGTGCAGGTTCATAGCTCCTTGAAAGTGGAGTCGCCGTTAGATAGGATAATGAAGAAGGTATTTGGTATGCTTTCCTTTATTGGTCAGAGTATTGAGTACAGGAGTTGGGACGTCATGTAGCAGCTGTACAGGACATTGGTTAGGCCACTGTTGGAATATTGCATGCAATTCTAGTCTCCTTCCTATCGGAAAGATGTTGTGAAACTTGAAAATGTTCAGAAAAGATTTACAAGGATGTTGCCAGTGTTGGAGGATCTGAGCTACAGGGAGAGGCTGAACAGACTGGAGCTGTTTTCCCTGGAGCGTCGGAGGCTGAGGGGTGACCTTACAGAGGTTTACAAAATTATGAGGGGCATGGATAGGATAAATAGACAAAGTCTTTTCCCTGGGATCAGGGAGTCCAGAACTAGAGGGCATAGGTTTAGGGTGAGAGGGAAAGATATAAAAGAGACCTAAGGGGTAACTTTTTCACGCAGAGGGTGGTATGTGTATGGAATGATCTGCCAGAGGAAGTGGTGGAGTCTGGTAAAATTGCAACATTTAAGAGACATTTGGATGGGTGTATGAATAGGAAGGGTTTGGAATGATATGGGCTGGGTGCTGGCAGGTGGGAATAGATTGGCTTGGGATATCTGGTCAGCATGGACAGGTTGGATGGAAGGGTCTGTTTCCATGCTGTACGTCTCTATGACTCTAAGTCATCCATAGATTTGATCCTCCTGAAACTACCTAGTATCTCAGAACTGATACTATGCTGAAGGTGGTCGCTCGGCCTTTCATGTCATACCTGCTGTCTGAACAAGCACCAGGAGAAGCATCAGCAACAAAATGACTCTTTCTTCAAAAGTTTTAAACAAATTCAAATCTTGGGATTGCAATTTGCTCACTGCGCAATGCCAAACACTTAGCCACCTCAATCAGAACTCTTCCTGCCTGCCTCCCTCCAACTCACTGCCCTGCTGCCTCAGTAGTCACTGTCCCTGGAAGTGAAAGAGAAGGGCAATGTGTGAAAGTGGGGCAGTGAGGGGTCAAGAATGGGGCAACTAGGGAGACAGCAAGTGGGATGGAGAGCAGAATACTGAACAGGAGAGGGGAGTCCTTCTCCTGCCCTTTCCCTATAACCATGCATATTGTTTCTATGAAACTAACATCTAAAATCCTCTTGAATGCCCCAGCAAATAATGCCTTCACCACAATTCCAGGCAGTGCATTCTAAACCTTAACTATGTGTGTGAAATTGTTTTGTTTCAGATCATGTTTTCCTCTTTTGCAAATCACCTGATTCTGTGCCTTATAATTCTTTGATGAGAGTGAAAAGTTCCCAACCATATATTCTATCAATACCTATCATGATTCTTCTATCAAATCCCTCTTTATGTTCTCTTTATGGGAAACTGTCCTAATGTCTCCAATCTATCCTTAAAACTGAAGTTTCTTATCTTGTAACCATTTTCATAATTTTCTTCTGCCCACTCTCCAATGCTTTCACATCATTCCTAAAATGTGACCTCCACTACTGTACACCATACTCCAGCTGAGGTCCAACTTGTGTCTCATACATAGAATCATACAGCACAGAAACAGACCCTTTGGTCCAACCAGTCCATGATCCCAAACTAAGCTAGTCCCGCCTGCCTGCTCCTGGCCCATATCTCCTCACTCATATGTACATAATACACAGAAAGAACACTGTATGCTTTATTAACTGCTCGGTCTACCTGTTCTGTCACTTTTGGTGATGTATGCGCATCAAGATCAAGATCATTAATACAAATCAGGAAAAGGAAGAATCCCAGGGGGTGCTCCGCTATAAAGCTTTCTGCAGCCTGAAAAATATCCAATAACCATCCTCTGTTTCCATCCTCAGCCAATATTGTTTCTGCTTCTCAGCTCCCACTTATGTTATGAGCTATAACCTTCCTCACAAATCTGTTGTGTGGTATTGCATCAAATGCCTTGTAGAAAACCAAGTATACCACATCGACCACATTATCCACATTGCCTCTTCAAAACATTACAGCGCATTATTTAAACATGATTTTTCCATAAGTGTTCTGAGTTAACCTGTTTTTTTCATCCATATGACTATTAAATCCATCCTAAATAATTGTTCCATCCACCTTCTCTGTCATTAAAGAAAAGCTGTGTAGTCTGTAATTGCTCAGCTTAGAGTCATAGAGCTGTACAGCATTGAGTCTAACTTGTCCATGCTGAGCAGATATCTTAAATCAATCAAGTCCCATTTGCCAGCATTTGGTCCATATCCCTCTATTCACTCTTCCTATTCATGGACCCGTTCAGATGCCTTAAGAATGTTGTAATTGCACCAGCCTCCACCGCCTGGCAGCTCATTCTATACCGGCACCGCTCTCTGCATGAAGATATTGCCCCTTAGGTCTGTTTTTAATCTTTACCCTCTCACCTGGAATTTATGTCCTCTAGTTTTGGACAACCCTGCTCTTGGGAAAAGACTTTGGCTATTCACACTAAGCATGCCCCTCATCTTATAAACCTCTAAGGAAAAACAGCCCCAGTCTATTCAGTCTCTCCCTATATCTTCAACCCTCCAACCCTGGCAACTTCTTTGTAAGTCTTTTCTGCACCCTTTCAAGTTTTATAATCTATTGTAGACTCTTTTTTGAACAAGGCTATAATGTTTGCATTTCTCGACCTCTGGCAGCACCCTGAATCGAGGAAAGGTTAAAAGGTCTTGGCTTGTCCCTCTACAAATTTCCATTTATGCTACCTTTAATGAGCTTGGAATCATCTGTGTTCACAACTTTAAGTACTGACAGCCTATCGAATCCCACCTCCTTATCAATTTTAAACCCTTCTATTGTCTGCCTCTGTCACCAGAGCTTTGGCAGCTTTTCCCTTTGTTGGTAAAGTATTTATTTGATGCCAGAGTACAATCCCAGCTGCAGGTCACCATCCATTGACTTTTTGGTCTTTAAATCACTACAAGGTTTGTCTCTTCAAGAAGGGGATAACCTGACAATGATTTTTTTCTCTCACCAACAGCTTCCTTGCAACTTCATAACAGCATTACTTCTGACTCAGTACCATGATCTCTAATTCAGACTTAAATAAACAGAAATCTGAAATGAGAACAGAAGTTGCTGGAGAAACTTAGCAGTTTTTGTCTTTAAATCTGACTGCCTGTAAGTCTGCCTTTATGTTCTGGCATTAAGTCTGATACTTGGGTTTCAATAGGACTTGACTGGTGAACATACCAGCTGGGTGGTATTGAATTATTGATTGGTAGGCAGAGCTAATAGCAGCTCACAGCTCATGTTGGTTTAAATATAAAGCTTAGACAAATACCATAATGTGCCTTGTTTTTTTGGAATTTAATTCAAATAGACTCAGGGTTAAGATGGCACATATGTTATTGAGTATATTGTCTGTAGGATCTTTTTCTGGTCAAGTTAGATTACAACATTCTCCTATTTAAAATGACTAACTGTGCATTCTGAATAATTCCCCAACTCTAATGTTCTGTTGTCCTTCTGCAAGTTGTTTAGCTTCCATGTTAATTTAACATTAAGTAGTAGTACGAGGGCTTTTTAAAAAGTATTCTTCTTGTGATAGAATATTTGAGATGTTAAACAGATTTGACTTTGCTGACACAACTTGGATACCCAGAGGAACTTGACCTTAATGACAATATGCGCCTTTGAAAAGGAGACAGCAGAATGATTCAAGTATAATCTCAGCAACAGTAACAGTTCAATCAAAAGACAAGGTTCTGCTTCAGGAATAAGCCTATCATACATTCTAAAAAGGTTCATGTGTTTTCCAAGCTGCTTTATTTTTCATTTCCTTTTTTTTCCAGAAGATTTAGTCCATACTAGTGTCAAACCTGATTCTCTTTCAACTTATTGATCTTCTGGTGCCTGCTGTAGCATGTTGCCCCCCCCCCGTTGGGTCAGTGGTCCAAGAAACTCTTCTCTCAGAGTCACAATATCGTGTGCTGAACATGACCTGCAGGGGTGTTGCGGATGAGATTGTAGACCAGGCTCCCCCCCCTCCCCACCCCCCACCACTTCTCAGGGAGAAGTAAAAGATCTGATCCTATTTTATAAAGAGCTGGTGAATTCTTCTTGGTGTCTTGAGCCAATATTTATTCATCTGCCACAACCTAAAAACAGACTGATTTGCCATTAAAGCTATTTGCAAAATGTTTTTGTCATTGAAACACTGACCACAATTCAAAAGAGGAGCTAATTTTACACATATTCCATAAAAGAAATAAAGTATGTCACTGATGAGCCGAGCATTTGTTGCCCACCCTAGTTGCCCTTGCACTTGCTCGGCCATTTTGGAGGACAGTTATGAGTCAACCAGAATAAAATGCTGGAAATCACAACGGGTCAGGCAGCATCTGTGGGGAGAGAGCAAGCTGATGTTTTGAGTCTAAATGTCTCTTTATCAGAGCACAAGGTGAACAGTCATCTAGACTCGAAACATTAGCTCCTCTCTCTGCCTGACCCTCTGTAATTTCCAACATTTCTTTGTTATCTGTAAGAGTCAACCATATTGCTGTGGGTCTGTAGACAGGACCAGGTAAGGACAATAGGTTTCGTTCCCTCATGAACACCAGTGAATAAGATGGATTCATTTTATCTATCAATTAATGATAGTAATGTTGACTATAAAACTGAGACCAGTTACAGTCCAGATTTATTAATTGATTTTAAATTCCTTCAGCTACTGCAGTGAGAATTCAAACTTGTCCTCATGAAGAAATTAAGCTTCAAAACCTTTATTACTTTAATATAGAATCTCTATGAGTCCTTCGGCCCAACAAGGCCATGATGACCCTCTGAAGAGTAACCCACCCAGACCCATTCCCCTCCCCTATGACCCAACATGTACCCCTGACTATAATGCACCTAACCTACATATCCCTGAACACTATGAGCAATTTAGCATGGCCAATTCACCTAACCTGCACAATCTTTGGATTGTGGGAGAAACCAGAGCAGCCGGAAAAACCCACACAGACACAAGGGAGAATGTGCAAACTCCACACAGGCATTCACCCAAGGTGGGAATCATACCTGGCGCTGTGAGACCACAGTGCTAACCACTGAACCATCGTGCTGCAGAGGGAGATTATTTTTCTTTTCCATGACGTGTAAATATTGTTAAATTGCTCAGAAAGAAATTAAATCTACTTACCCATCTCCTTTGTTGTCTTTTATGGAGGACAGGTTCCAGAAATGCCAGAACACAATGAATAACCCACCAAGAGTCCTTCCCTTTCAGACAGGAGACTTTACAGTAAGCAAGACAAGTTTTAAGAAAACCCAAGGTTTCACTGAGCTTTCTTGTTCCCAACTAATGTCTATTGATTTTTCTAGCTGGGATTAGCTAGGGATTCAAGTAGAAGAACCTTCCTGGTCATCAAATTGTCTGTGTTCATCATTAGGCAGCACCTTTGACAGTTTTTAATAACCTAACATTCTTTTCTTATAACTGGACCTTTTAATACTATTAAGCAGATTAGATAATACAAGGTTAAGAATCAATTTAGAGTCATGAATGAATTAAACATTTCCACACTGGTTCCCATGTTAATCAAAGATTTCAGTTCTCAGTATTAACTTAACACTGATTCCACCATGACCACGCAGCTCCAGACCTCATCGCAGAAAGAAGAATTAAGTGCGATGAATGAAGCAAGGGGGAGTTTTTGCTGATGATTTCACAGTGCTCAGTTCCATTTGCAGTGAAGGAACAGCAATACCGCTGCAAGTCAGGAACAGTTTCTTTCCCTTTCTATTATGTCCTCACTCCTCAGGATTTTGTAATACTTTAGTCAAACCTTTTCTCAGTTTCCTTTATTCCTGGGAAGAAGTTCTTTGCTGATCTATCTGTGCAATTTGGGACCCTCTTCCTTGCATATATATACTCATCAGTCTTTTCCACACCCTCCCCTATGCCTTCATATTGTACTCGTGCTTTGATGCCCAGTCTGGATGCAGTGCTCCATTGAGATTGATTTTGTGACCCATTGACATTTCACACAACATTTGTATTTGAATTGCATATAATAAAGCCTGGGATGCAGTATGCCTTGTTCACCATTCTCTTAACCTGTCATGCTACATTCAATGTCTTAGAACATAGAACATAGAAAAATACAGCGCAGTACAGGCCCTTCGGCCCTCGATGTTGCGCCAATCCAAGTCCACCTAACCTACACTAGCCCACTTTCCTCCATATGCCTATCCAATGCCCGTTTAAATGCCCATAAAGAGGGAGAGTCCACCACTGTTACTGGCAGGGCATTCCATGAACTCACGACTCGCTGAGTAAAGAATCTACCCCTAACATCAGTCCTATACCTACCACCCCTTAATTTAAAGTTATGCCCCCTCGTAGTATCTGACTCCATACGTGGAAAAAGTTTCTCATGGTCAACCCTATCTAAACCCCTAATCATCTTGTAGAGATGCCTTAGAGATGCCTTGTAGAGATTGGTGTAGGCATGTCTTAGGCATGCCTACACCAATGTCCTTCTGTTCCTGCCCCCACTCCCTTTAGAACTGTACCCTTAATTTTGTCACTATGCTTTTCCCTCCAAAATGAATCACTTCATATTTCTCAGCCCTGAACTTCATCTGCCATCTTTTTATCCCATTTCACCCACTTGTCAGTGAGTGTCCCTTCAAGTTCCAGTATTCTCGTCACAATTGGTAATGATTTCAAGCTTTCTATCATCTGCAAAATTTGATTTTTTTTATCCTATTCACGAAGGTATAGGTCTGTAATAAATGTCAGGAAAAGCAAGAGTTCCAACACTGGTTCTTGGAGAATCCACTACAAACCACCTCCAGACTGAAAAACAACTGTTCACCATTACTATTTGGTTCCTGTCACTCAGCCAGTTTTGTCTCCATGTTTTTATTTACCCTTCAATTCCAGAATGTATAACAAGTTTGTTTTTGGAGAAACATAACAAATACCTTTATATCTCTCCTCCTTCAATAACTCTCTCCATTGCCTCAGAGCGCCAGCAGGTTTATGAAACATGATTTTCCCTTATGAAATCCAGGCGGGCTTCCTATTTTAATTTAAACTGAAATTGTGCGAGTGACTATTAATTTTATCCTGAACTATTGTTTCTGGAAGTTTTCTCAACTAAAATTAAATGGGCTGGCCTGGAGCTGCTGAGTTTGTCGCGCCATCCTTTTCGTAAACAAACGTGTAATGTTTGCAGCATCACCCTTTGATTCTAAGAAGATTGAATTTTGTTTTCTCTAGCGTATTTGCAATTTTCATTTCTGTTTCTCTCGGAATCCTTGGATGTATCTGATCCAGTTCTTGTGCCTTGTCCAATTTAAGCACAAAGCCCACACATTATGTCCTACTTAACAATTTTAAACCCATTTCATGTTTAAATTACCTCCTCTTTCTCCATGACCTGGGTAACATTTTCTCCCCTTGTATAGATAAATGCAAAATGTTCAATGAATACATCATCTAAGCATTCTACCTCCATGTTTAAATCCCTGTCAGTCCTTAATTGGCTTTACTCGTCCTTTTATCTGCCTTTTTGCTATTTATATGCCGATAGAGGGCTGTGACATTAAAAGAAATACCAATCTCCTTTTTGTAACCCGTAGGTTAGTTTTGTCCATCTCTAGTGTTAATGGCTTTTGCAACCTTTTCTTTGCATGTAATGGAATCTGTTGCTCTCCAATCTCACACGGTCTCCTGATAGCCAGCAGATAGATGAAACATCTATTCCGTTATTCTGGACTGGATTTGAACTCATAGAATCTCTACAGTGTGGAAACAGGCCATGCAGTCCATCAAGTCCACACCACCCTCTGAAGAGCATCCCACCCTCTGAAGAGCATCCCATCTCCCTACCCCAACCTATAACCCTGCTTTTCCCATGGCCAACCTACATGGCCTGCACATCCCTGAAGACAATGGGCAATTTAGCAGGGCCAATCCACCTAACCTGCACATCTTTAGACTGTGGGAGTAAACTGGAGCACCCAGAGGAAATCCACGCAGATATGGGGAGAATGTGTAAACTCCACTCAGACAGTCACCTGAGGCTGGAATCAAAGCCAGGTCCCTGGTGCTATGAGGTAACAGTGATAACCACTGTGCCTCCCGATAGTCTCAGATAGTGAGGGATGACTCTCAGCTCTGTCCAACACTCAAGTTGATTCTTCAGGTGAATGTAGTTCTCATGACTAACAGCTATAATTAATGAAATCATGTATTTCCATTGTATTGAACATTCTTCCATCACTCCGCAGCCAATCAAGTTCTTTTGAAATGTAGTTACAGCTGCAATGTAGGAAACAGCAGTCAATTTATACACAGCAAACCCATTAAAACAGTTTTCATAAAGATAAAAAAAAGTCTGTTTTAGATCTTGGTTGAAGGACAAATATTGATCCACAAAAGCAGAGAGAACTTTGCTCTTCTAAAAAGCGCAATGGGATCTTTGAAAAAATGCCTGGAGCTGGGTTCTCCGTATGAAGTCTTTTTGGAAAGACAATACCTCCAATACTGACAGTTTTCCTCAGTACTACACACAGTGCTACTCTGGACTTTCTTTTCCAAGTTTCAAGTGTAAGACGTCATCCTGGCCCTTTATGACTCAGAAGCAACAGTGCAACTGACTGAGCCACAGTTGACAATCTGTGGGATGCAGTTTACTGTCCTCCTACACATTGCTATTAATCAGACCAGATAGGAAACAATGCACCACAACAAACTCTGACAAGCAGTTCTTGCATATGTACAAGGAGAGAATTCTAATTAAGATTCTATTCTGCTCTGCATCAGACGTAGGTATAGAATAACAGATTGGCAGTGGGTACTACAACTCATGCATCTGTGATAATGATGAGAAAGCTTCTTTGTTGATTTTGACTTTTCCTCTCTTGCTCTCTGCTTTTTTGATCCATGTTAGAACGCAGTCTTCCTCATACAATTCCCTGGCTCACCACCCTCTGTTGTGTTCATTACCCCTGCTTGGGAGATGGGCAGTTTATCAGCCAGGAAGGGCAGAGATTCTCCTATTAAGAAGGTAGCATGAGTGACAGGTTCTAATAAAATTCATAGACTTAATGTGAGAAAAGTTGTGAGGCAAACATGTTTTGTGTTGCATGAGTCATTTTATATGGGGAGTATATGTTTTTACTTTGGTTCACGCTTAAACTTGGATATTGCTACACATTGATGTGCAGAGAGTCTGTGTGATCAGGTGAAATTTTCCTGCTAACTGTTTCAAAATGAACCCACTTAGAATAAACAGGTAAATTCCTCCATTAACAATACAAAGGACAATTCTCTGTGAATAATTTGTGTTCACCTACTCCAACCGTCAACTGCACATTTCTAAACGATAGTCTGTTCATAATTTAATTTAAATGTTCCTGTTCTATCTTTCCAGCTATTTATCCAAGTATTTTCCCTTTGCCTGTAGCTGCAATAACTCACCTCTTCTCAAAATCTCAGCTGAGAATTCCACACCTCCCTCAAAATCTCTCCCCACTTTAATAAAATAAATTTGACACCATTTAATAATTGCTTTATTTCATTCATTGTTGTCCATCCTGTAAGTGTCCTGTGCTCTGACCCATGATATATCAACCCGGTCTCACAACAAAAAAGATGTATTTTATGAAATTTAATTTTAAATTAGTTTTGTATTGACTTTTTTTTATTGGAAATGTAAGTGAAGTAGGAATCTTTGATTGAATGATTTTTGAATTTATTTATTGTCATGTGCATTTTGTTACAAAAATACATTGAAAAGTGTTGTATAGTGTCACTAATCTCTTGCACCACAATATAACACTTTTTGTTGCTTTTCTTTTTATTACATAAATGATTTGGGTGGTAAAACATAGATAAGTTTTCAACATTTGCTGATAATTCCAAAGTTAGAGTAGTGAGGGTAGTTCAAACTGACTGCAACAAGCTATTAGACGTACTAACAGAATGGGTTGCAAGTGGCAGAATGGATTTAATAGAGGTGTCAGTGAGATGCTGCGTTTGGAAATATAGACTTAATGGTGCAGTTGTAACTGTGCGTGGACAGACAGCCTGGAGGTTTATGTGCATTGATCACTGAAGGTGGCTCAACATATCTGGAAAGAAGCTAACAAAGCATTTGGCATCATTGGCTTCATAAATTGAGATATTGAGTACAAAAGCAGGGAATTTATGCTGGACTTATCCGAATGGTCTAGTTCAGCCACATTTATCTTATTACGTTAAGTTTTGGTCACTGCACTTGAAGGATGCAGTTATCCTTAAGAGGTTGCAGAAACAATTTACCAGCATAGTGCCAAAGATTAGGGATTTAGCTGCGAGTTTACGTTGGAGAAACAGAGGTTGTTATTGCTGGAACAGAGATTGACAAAACAAAAATTGGTAGAACTGTACAAGATTAAGACAGGTTTAGAGAAGTTAGACAAAGAAAAGCTGTTTCTGTGAGCTGATGGCACCAGGATTAGGGAACACAATGAAGGTTTTGGGCAAATAGGGCGGTATGGAGACAATCGATCTTGCAGTGAAAGGTTACAAGCTGAAACTCACTGCCTCATAGAAAGCTCAGAGTGGAGTAAATCAATAATTTGAAAAGGATACTGGATGTGCACTTGAGAATTACAGTTCCAGAACAGCAAAATGGAACTGAGCGAATTCCTCAATGGACAACTTTACAAAGCCTCCAAAGATCAATTGACCACCATCTGAGCTGCAATAACTCTATGACTCAAGAGGTGGCCGTTCAGCTTCTCTAGCCTGTTGTGTTATTCAATTACTCTGAGTGGTTCGCACCTAAACTCCATCCACTTGTTTTACTCTCTAATTTTGGTCTGATAAAATCTTATAAATTAAATTTTACGTTTTCAATTGATGCTATTTCAACAGCATGTTGGGGGTGACAATTCTAAAATTCACCTGTTCTTTGTATAAAGTCTAAAGACTATATTTTGTTTTTATATTTCTGTAATTTTGATGGTGGAATGAAGTGTGGGCATGGACCTCGTGGCAACAGCGAGTGAGCTCTTACTTACTTTTCCAGGGCGAGCACAGGACCTGGCAATGGAATTATTGGCTGCTACATGGGCAGAGGTGAGGTGGACCCAGTGGGAAAAGGTGACACCTGAGGATCAGTGACTTCATCGTTGGTTGGGTCCAGCTCTGGCAGCAGCAGAGGGGTAGGGGATGGGCATCACAGCTAAATCATGTGGTGAAGGATGTGACTCTGGCACAGTTGGGGGGTTGGGGGGTGCGAGGTGATGGCAAGCTTGAAAGATGGTGCCTGAAGAGTGGCACTTCACCGTTAGTTGGGCCCAATGTAGACGGCTGTAATGAGAGATGGCGGTGAAGGCATTATTGATGATGAATTAGCTCAGGGACTGTTCGATTCTCTTTCAAGCTATTTCTTTCCTTATTCGTAAAACTATTCAAATCGTGGTGACAATGGCAAAGCTTTTCACTGTATTTTGCTGTTTACTCGCTGGGAAATATATGTGACTATTAATCATTCATTCAAACATGAAGAGGACTGTTTGAGAAAAAGCAAAGATTGATGATGGTTTTCACTTTTTCAAAAACAAGTAATCTGACACACATTGTAAGCATTGTTTACAAAGCTGCTTTTTCCAGCATTGAGGAAGCCCAGTTACAGACAAGCTGGAGTCGAGGGATTGTGTGTAAATGGGGCTTCAGTCAGTAACAAGTTTCTGTGGACTGGTGACCAGCTTTTGAAGATGGGGTCTTCCACCCTCACTTCTGTTGGCGACTCTTTTGGTTGGCGCCCAGGTAGCTGAACAGCGTGACTGATTGGACAGGAGTTATCCAGCTTCCAGAAAGGAATGAGCTGTGTTTCTTCCTTCATTTCTCAAGCTTGAAGGTGGCCAGTTTATTTCCTCTTATTGCTTGTTATAAGCACTGACTTTTAATTAATAAGTCAGAGACTTTTACAAGTATGAACTGGTCGTCCTGTACTTCCTGGAAAAAGTGCAAGTATCTGGAGAAAGAGGATTGAGAACAGCATACTGATCAGTAAAAGAGTCACCTCATCAAACCCCTTGGTCAGTGACCATTGGACTACCTTCCCAGTCTTTCCCTCTGCCCTCTTTCTTTTGTGCTTGTCTTTATGTGTGTGCAGAGGAGAAGTTTTAAACATGGGATAGAGTTTTAACTAGTGCAGTCTTATGTCGATAATTCATGTTTATCTGTAGTTAGAATATTTTTATGAAATTAATAATAATTCCTGTTCAGTACAGGAAACTGATCTGTGCTTTCTGTCCACCTGGTCTCAAAGTGGGGCAAACTGGGGAGTTTTGAGTACTTTTTAAAATCTTTAACTTTTGTTCTGGCTTCGAGAATAGCAGAGATTGATTTCCAGCACAATAATCCAATGAATTGTTGTAAAAGAAGTGTCTTAGCTTTGTTGATGGGTAAGCTTCCATGTTCTAGATTCTCCCACCGAAGAATTAATTTCTTTCTGTCTATTTAACAAAACCTTTAATTATATACTTCAGATGGTGATAGGGTTTCAAGGATACGGTGGGATGATCTTCGGGGGTTGGTGTGGGCTGAATGGCTTGCTTCCACATTGTAGGGATTCTATTATTCTACAGTGGTTGGAGTGATATTAGCAAAGGAAACATTGACTCCTTATCACTAACGCTAATTTTTTCAGAGCAAATCCCATGGCCTTTCCTTTCTCCTAAGTAAGTGCTTGACGGGTACTGAGAGTTTTGAAGGATGGCCAACTATCAATCTCCAAGGAAACCAATTTTAGGTGACCCCAATGTGAAGGATTGGGTATATTCTCAGGCAGTTCCCCTTCAGTCACACATCTTCAATTTCCATTAAACAAGGTTAAAAGTGACACCAGATGGGAAATCAATACACAAATGGTTGTGAAAATGTGATATATTCTGCTGCAGAAGGCAAGGAATTCAGAAATTATTAAAGAGTCTTGCTAAAAGTAAGGCAGGTATTTATTTCAGGAACTAGGGCATTGAAGAATGAAGGATTAAATCAGGTCAATTAGTTTTTAAAAAGTAAGCTACCTTGGCTAATGGAATGGTGGAGCAGGCTGAATGAATGACTCTGGTCTCCATGTTGTTCAGCTGGATAACTACTGTCATGGACCGAAGGGGAATGGGTGGTTTTAAATTATGATTGCTTTTCCCGTTTTGAGCCTAAGACAATTAAATATTGCTTGACTATTTTCTTAGGTCGCACGTCCAAAGGTGATCCTCAAACTCTAGTTTTCAGATTGTAACTTTTGAAATAAACCCATAGCAAAATCCTTTAAGGTGAGATCAAGGGTACACCTTATTAGCAAATATTCACAATGCAGGGAATGGCTTTGCTACTTCATTCACACACACGTGTGTACAGGGTTGAAAGAGAAAAGGAAGAAGGACGTTGCAATGTATGAATTTCCGTTTTTTTGTAGAAAAATCAAAGTTGTTGATACCAGTGAGATTATTTAGAATCCTGTGATTCAATGTTCAATTGGGAGTGGCTAATCTTGTACTAACCATTTTCATGGGAGTAGGGATATGGATAAACGCAGTCCAATGTACAACAATATTTTTTGTATGCAGAGAATTAATCCAGTTTGGTAAGCCAAATCTGAAATTCTTCCTGGAGTTAAGACAGTTGAGAGGGGGTTAGAGGGTAACCCTTTCATCTGCTAATGCCTTGAGCTGCTTTTCTCATGATGTTAGGTCAGCAACTGACTTAGAATTTCTGAACTCAGCGAACTTAAATTTCACTCATGTGTCAAAAGCAGATATTCCATGTAATGATGACTATCTTGATGGGCTAATTGGAAGGATGATGATTTTACCTCCCTTGTTGGAGGTACCATGGTGAGGAGATGAAGTAGCTGTAAAAGCACTGGCACTGATTTTGATATAATGGAACTTGATGTTTTCCTTTGTCCAGAGTGGCTGGATGCATCATCTCTAAGTCCTTGCTTCAGGAAATGTTATCAGCCTTGGCCATTTTGAACTCAGCAAGGTTGTCCATTTTAAAAGAAACAGGATTTATACATGAAAACGTAACAAGAATATAACTGTCTTCAAGATTTCTCTTCATGCCCTCTGGACATGGCACATGTCAGGACAGTGATGCCTAGATGCCTACTGGCCTGGATGAGAGCAGCTCCAACAACACTTGAGAAGCTTGACACCATCCAGGGCAAAGCAGCCACTTGGATAGCACCACATTCGCAAACATCCTAGGTCAAAATCCTGGATTACCCTCCCTAATGGCATTGTGGGTCAACCCATAGTGAGAGCAGTGGTTAAATAAGGCAGCTCACCACCGCCTTGTCAAGAGCAAATAGGGACGGGCAATAACTGTCCATGTCCCACAAATGAATTTAAAAATGTTTTAAATGGGCCAAGTTCAAAAACAGTTTTTTTATTTGTTCATGAGATGTGGCCTTCACTGACTGGGCCAACCTTTATTGTCTGTCACTTGTCACCCTTGAGAAGGTGGTGGTGAGCTGCCTTACCGAACTGTGCAGTCCACGTGCTGTATGTTGCGAGGGAGCTGCAGGATTTTGGCCCAGTGATCCAGTTCAGGCAGACAGAATTAAAATGTTGTTTTCATAGGACAATAATGATCCCACATGAAATGATTTTGTGACAACCTCAACTGAATTTCTTGTGGACATAGGACAAATCTTTCCCTTAATTGACCACTGTTGATCAACTTCATTGAAATGCAAGCATGCATGTCTTAGGAAGATGAGAAGGCCAACGGTACATTGAGCCTGCTATGCACTTCATTGAAGACCACAGCTGATCAAATTATTGCCAGACAGCAGGTTGCGAATGAGTTCCATTCTGGAGTCTGTTCGCAAGTTGTTTTATACACAAGTCAGAGCACAATTGAGGATAATATAAAGGATAAGAACAGAAACTACACATATTCTGAGCCAAAAGGCCGAGAAGCAGTCAGTCGTAGGGACAGAAAATGGTTCATATGAAAGGTTTTCAAAATTATATCCCTGTGTAAGATTGCGTCTATATGTAAGAGCATTTGTAAGTTGGTAAGTCAAGAGGCCCTTGTATTCTCTGTTTCTGCTGACACTCACTAACCTTATTTATTTAAAGTCTAACTATTTCTGCCTTAGGATTGGCTAGTAATGACGGCTGGATGGAAATAAGGATTGGCAAAAAAATTATACCTATGCCGTGGTACTACTGAACGTTCAAAATTGTCAATTATTCTCAATCCCAGTACCAACTCTCTTTCCTCAATGAACACACATTTTCTCCATGCTTTTATTCAACATGAAGTTTTTGTGCAAGTCCTGAGGAAGCGTGTAAACAGAAAATACTGAAAACACTCAGCAGGTTTGGTGAAACCCACGGGAGCATACGGGTTAATATTTAAGGCTGATGCCACTTCATCACAAAAGGAAAAAAGTAGTAATCAAATAATTCAAATGCAAAAGTGTTGCCAGAGTAAAAGGTGAGGGGTGGGGGGTAATGATCAAAGCAAGGTTTGCATTAGGGGTGAAGTTCGAAATGAGAACAGGAATGATGGGCAAACACAACAGGTGCTGTTAATGGGCCAATACATAGCTAAAGGATGGACTCTGGAGATAAAGTTGGAACAGTGGAATCATTACTAGCATCTGCTACCTGACAGAATGAGGCAGTGGTGATGAGCTTCAGAATTTAATGTCAAGACTGCAGGCTGTAAAGTCCCCAATCAAAATATAAGTTTGTTACTATTATCGGTGCCCCTTCACCTAAATAACACCTGCTCACATTGTTATGTGCAACAATCTCATAAATGCACTCAAAATCAGCCTGTTTGCACCATCAATGTGCACAGTGACTACCGTCTGTTTGCTAGGGCAAATATCTAATTTAGTAGACTCTTACGGAATATTAAATGTGTGTAGCTATGTCTGTTTCAACTTGAATAATTGTTGCACTAAGACGGAGTTCAACAACAAAAGAGGTTCAGTCACTTGGATGTCGTTCCCATCATTTCTTAATTCCAGATGTATAATAATGTGAGATAATGCTGAATACTTTAGAAGTGTTTGTTTTGTGTACCTTCCCCCTTGATGAGATTGGGTGAATGCCTTCGCTGCGAAGATTTCTGTTCACCTTTCTTGAGAGGTCAGTAAGCAATCAATAAAACCGACAATTTAAAACCAGTGGCAGTACCTCTGGGAAAAGTACTGAGTAGAAAATTATCATTCCAGAACAGGATCATTCTACAGCCATACTGAATAGATATCTTGTGTCATCACGTTGGCATGTTATAATGTGATGAAAAGGTGGTCCTTAAAATTGGGAAACTGATCACCATATTAAAAATGTCAATTCAATTATTCAGTTCATTAGGTTGGAATAAAATGCTTGATTTCCAAAACTGCAGCCAATCAGTTAGAAGTTTAACTAATTTTGTTTGTCAGGGTAGATTTTAATGCACAACTGGGATCAATTGTAGACAGTCTGCTGGAAAATATGATACATTCCCGGTGAAAGATTGGCATTTGCCTACACTTGTGAAGATTGGACATCTGAAAGTTGCAGCACGTTCTCATCCATTCTGCACCCTGTGTGTTTGGGGAACCTGACATCAGTGGTCTCAGTAGGAGTCACAGTCCCTCAGTGAGGACAGGGAGAGGAGGAAAATGAGAAGAGGGAGAAGGAAAGAAGCTCATGTGGAGAAGCCACCTGGAAGGGTTGATACTGCTCCAATGGCACCAGTAAAGGTGCACAATAGTTGAGCCTAGGAGTCATCTTAAAAAGTAGTTTGCAAGAGGATCTAAATGTGCCATTTGACAAAGTCGGAGCCACATTGCTGGAGGAGACTTGGGCTTAGCATGTGAACAGTAACATCTCTTTATCACATACTGGCTGTGGCTATATATATATATATATATATATATATGTGAGGAAGGCAGCATCCAATGCAAGTGGATCTCGAGATGATTGTGACCCACAATTCCCATTGCATGTGGCTTTTTTTCAGGCTACCTGTTGAGTCACCAGCTTTCAACCCATCAGGTTTCCGACAGATGTTTGAATGAGCTGAACAATTCCTGGAGTTCACAATGAATCACAAGAGCCAGGAGGTTTGCCGTAGTGACAAGTTAGTCAAAGGATCACAGGGCTATTGACTGCACCCAGGTCAGCATGAAAATGTTGGCAGACCAGCCCTACATATTCATTAACACAAGGCTATCACTCTATAAATGCTCAACTAGGGTGTCACCAGCAACAATGAACATTGTATGTACATGCTGGAAGGCAGCCATGGTTCATATAACTTGAGGAACTTTTGGATGTCAGAGTTGATGTTTTAGAAAGATAGCTGTTAGAAAATGAGGGCTATCCTTTTAAGAAGTAACTCATGACACCTGTCAACAGAAGTTGAGCAAAGGCACCTTGACAGTCACAGCACAAAGAGGGTTGTCATTGAGCAGACTCTAAGTCTGAGGTTTTGATGCCTCAGCAAAATCAGAAGAAGCTATGCATTATGCTCCAAAGTAGACAAGGAGGAGGCTGGAAGAGCACAGCAAGCCAGGCAACATGAAGAGGTGGAGAAGTCCACATTTTGGGTAAATGGCGGTGAGGGTAGGTGGAGCTGCACATTAAGTTGGGGGGGAGGGGAAGGGTAATGGGTGGAGAAAGGGGCAGAATGATGAGGTAGTGATAGGTGAATGCAGGTGATGGGTATGAAATGGTTGGTCAATGGGAGGAATGAATTCGGTTGGTAGCTGGAAGGAAAGTCAGTAGAGTGGAGTGGAAGGAGGATGTGGGTCTGGAGTCGGGGCCTGGGTAGGAAGGTTATTTGACATTGAGTTCTCCAATGTTAAGTCCTCTGGGCTGTAGGTTGCCCAGGCGGGAGATAAGGAGCATTACAAGACCATAAGACATAGGAGCAGAAGTTAGGCTATTCAGTCATCGAGTCTGGTGCACTGAGAACAACCTAGCTCTCAATGCCAGCAAAACCAAGGAACTCATTATTGACTTTCGGCGGGATGTTACTCATTACCCCCCTACACATTAACAGCACAGAGGTGAAACGAGCAGAGAGTGTCAAGCTCCTGGGAACGGTCATCCACAACAAGCTTTCTTCGACTGTTCACATGGACGCACTGGTAACAAAGGCCCAACAATGTCTCTTCTTCCTCAGGTAGCTGAGGAAATTTGGCATGACGGCGAATATCCTTACCAACTTTTATAGATGCGCCATTGACAGCATGGTATGGCAACGGTACCTCTCAAGTGAGTGGTGAACTTGGCCCAGACAATCACAAAGGTCAACCTCCCATCTATAGAATCCATCTACCAGGCCCACTGTCAAGGAAAGGCCACCAGCATTCTCAAAGATCCATCCCACCTTGGCGATCTTTTTTTCCAACTTCTACCGTTGGGGAGAAGGTACAGAAGCCTGAACACATGCACCAACCAGTTTCAAAACAGTTTCCACTAAACTGCTTTTAGAATACTGAATGGACTCACAAACTCTTAACATTTGTTTGTACCTGTGTTTTTGCTTTTGCCACTATTTACCTATTATTTACTTATCTGTGCTATTTAACTCAGTGATCTACCTGTATTGCTTGCAAGACAAAGTTTTTCGCTGAGCCTCGGTACACATGACAATAAACTCAATTCAATTCTGCTCTGCCATTCAATCATGGCTTATCATGCTTCAGGCAGACTCCCCCTGCTGGTATTTGTGTGCTGCGCTCTTTGCACAACCTGGTGCTAGAGAGAGGGGGACATCCTAGAGGAAGAGCAGCCAGATTGAATTTGTTGAATGAGATCTCCTGAGACCATGGACATGCTACTGCATGGAGTGATGGAGAGATTTGATGACCATCACAAGACATTAATAATGAAGGTATTGGGTGCACACATGGTGTGTGTCTCTCTGGAAGAGCCAGTCTATATTTCTGCCATGCAGCTTCCACTGATGATGATTTCTCATTGTAATAAATGGATCAATGTATCATCCCTGTAAATGTCATGACTCACCCACACCTAACAATCCACATGCACTTTATCTGCCTTCTCTTTGTCCAAGCGAGGGTAAACCACTGAATCCAAAGATGATGTATGTGTGACGAAAATCCAGAAAGAGTGATCTAAGTCTGCCCATGTCAGATTTAGAATATTTAAAAAGTACCATTAAAAAAAAAATCAATGTCAACAGTAAAAGTGTAATTTTGTGAAAATCAAGGTTTGTGCAAAGATTTGTAGCTCAGGTGCTGTTATGGGTATGTTCACCGAGCTGGGAAGTTGGTTTGCAGATGTTTTGTCCATTTTCTAGGTGACATCCTCAGTGCTGTGGAGCCTCCTGTGAAGTGTTGCTGTATTGTGTCAGTTGGAATTTATTTGGTTTTGTGCCTGCTGCTTCCAGTTTGTGAAAATCCACAGGAGTTGCTAATGTCTTTGAGGGAAGGAAACTCTTGTTCTTACTCAGCCTGTCCTATATGTGACTCCAGTTACACCTTTAATGTCATTCCACCAAAACCTTGTAGTAAACAGATACATGTTCATGCTGGGGTCTCTAAAATTAAATTAAAAGCAAAATTACTGGAAGAAATCAAAAGGATATTTGTAATTGATGAGACCACAGAAGGGTTTCAGTTTGACAAATTGCTTTTTGTTTTTCTATATTGAGACATATTGGTTAAGAAAGCAGTTCAGAGATGTATTGAAAGTGCTACTAAAAGTTAGGATGGAAACCTAAATGAGGAAACTCTAGTGGGCAGCACGGTGGCACAGTGATTAGCACTGCTGCCTCACAGCACCAGAGACCTGGGTTCAATTCCCGACTCAGGCGACTGTCTGTGTGGAGTTTGCACATTCTCCCCGTGTCTGTGTGGGTTTCCTCTGGGTGCTTTGGTTTCCTCCCACAGTCCAAAGATGTGCAGGTCAGGTGAATTGGCCATGCCAAATTGCCCATAGTGTTCGCTACTTGTAGGGGAATGGGTGGGTAGCGGGTCGGTGTGGACTTGTTGGGCTGAAGGCCCTGTTTCCACACTGTAAGTAATCTAATCTAGTGTTATTGACTGCAAGACACTAAGCTTGGATTTCACAAGCCGATACTGGTGAAGTCATTTTTGGAATATTGCATTCAGTTCTGGTCTCCTTGTTATTGGAAGGATGTTGTAAAATTTGAAAAGGTTCAGAAAAGATTTACAAGGATGGTGCCAGGGTTGGAGGGTTGAGCTATTGGGAGAGGCTGAATAGGTTGGGGCTATTTTCCTTGGAATGTTAGAAGCTGAGGGGTGACATTATCAAAGTTTATAAAGGGACAATCTTTTCATGTAGAGGTTGGTGAATGTATGGAATGAGTTGCCAGAGGAAGTGGTGGAGGCTAGTATAATTACAGCATTTAAAAGGCACCTGGATGGCGATATGAGTTGGAAGGGTTTAATGGGATATGGACCAAATGCTGGCAAAATGGGAGTAGATTAATTCAGTGTATCAGGTTGGCATGGACAAGTTGGACCGATGGGTCTGTTTCCATGCTGTATATCTCTATAACACTATAGAGTGTAAGAGAATTGCAAATACAATGGAGAACAGCAATCTTCATTCTATGAATAAATTAGAAAGTCGACAAAGTCACAAATATTTTACCAAAGAGAAAACAAGGAGCAAAAAGAACAAATGGAATGACACTGCACATTTCGGGGGAAAATTCAGTAGAGTACTCAGCTTGCTTTATTGTAGCATTGTTTTAAACAAAGAGTCGAATATGGGCCAAGTTATTACAAACCAGTTATTCCAACCTCAGTGGTGGCAATAATTACTGGAAAATATTTTCAGTTCTAATTCCAGTTAATATTTAACATGAATTCGACTGGGACAACACTACTTTTATAGGACAAGCCAAACAGAGAACAGCTAGGGAATTCCTAGAGGCATGGTACTCATCCACAGATTCTATCAACAAACACATCGACCTAGACCCAATATACCGGCCAATGCAGCAGACAGCTGGGATTGACAACTGGAAGCGGCAGAGACAAGCCACTATAAATGCCGGAGGAAACATCACAGAAGCGCTTCACAGGAGGCTCCCAAGCACTGAGGATGTCACCTAGACAGGAGACAAAACATTTGCAACACAAATTCCCAGCTCGGAGAACAGAACCACAACAACGAGCACCCGAGCTACAAATCTTCTCCCAAACTTTCTAAACTCTAGATGAAATAATTTTAGCTGGATCCACTTTGGGCTTCGAATCTCTATTTCTCTGGGTAACTTTCATTTTGTTGTTTGCAATGGTTGTTGCATGTCATCACTGGCAAGGTAAAGTAAAAATAAGATCGTCATAGTCTTACCTAACCATAGGCTGATCTCTCCTTAGAGAAAGACATGACAGGTGGTGATTTAACCTGAGGGTCGCCACACCTCAGGCGAAGAGGAGAAATTGAGAAGGAAAGTTCTTCATGGTAGCCTCAGCTGGTGTGGGAATTGAACCCACACTGTTGGCATCACTCTGCATAACTAACCAGCTATCCAGCCATTAAATTGACATTTTCATCTTCTTTTGCACTATGATCCCTCAAAAGATGCAGAAGAGACTTCAGTATTGTTAGAACTCTTAGCAAAGAGTGTAGTAAGATCCAGTCCCTCTTCATCTATCAGATTGTTGATCTCTGTGATCTCTTCCACTTTTTCCTGAAAGGACCAAATTGTAGCTGATAACTATAATCCCAAATGTGTCCTATTTCTACTATTTCAAGTCCTCCTTCAGTAAGAGGAGAAAAATATCTCCCATGGTCCTCAAAGATATTTCATCGAGAAAGTCTGATTTCCTTGAAGTTGACCAAGTCAACTTCAGTCTCTGCTTTCGCTGGTGAGTAAAACAATTCATAGTTCCACATTTTTAACAAAACAAAAAAATTAGGCTGATTCATAATGACTGACAGGGTGTCAATAATCTCCCATTCATTGCAACTAAGAATTAGTTGTATCTGACCTTGTGCTGTTAATGTCATTCCTCCTGTACCTTGCAATTTAACAGAAGACTTTTGGAGAAATTGAGACTGTTTTCAACCACAGTGATATAGCTGAAAGAATGGAAATGCTTGCCCCTTTATTCAATTTTTTTTCTTTCCATTTCTTGATTTAATTTAATTTGTTGTTGCTACAGTACCTCGGTACAATGAAACCTTTTGTCTGCAGTATAGGCAGATCATACAACACAAAGTGCATTAGGATCATAGAACAGAGTGAGGAATACAACGTTATGGCTGCTGAGGTATACAAGGAGCAAGATCAATATTTAAATTTAAAATTTGGGAGGTCCCTTCAGATGGTTGACAACAGTGGGGAAAGAAGCCATTCTTGAATCTGTTGGCACATCTGTTTAAGCTTTTATATATTCTGCTCAATGGAAGAGACTTTAACCGGGGTGGGAGGGATATTTGATAATGTTGGCTGTCTTTCTGAGGCAGTGAGTAGTGCAGATGGAGTTAATGGATGTTCTTGTTGTATGTGCATAATGAAAGTGGTTTTGGGTTCACCTCAAGAGTACCTAGTATTTGTACAAATCCAGATTGAATTAGTCTATTTTCAAAACTTTGTATCTCAAATGAAAAGGTCCATTTGTTGCCTTGACAAACATCTTGAACAGTTCCTTTCCTCTGATATTCATGACACTTAATCTTGGTGGCTGGATAGGATTGGACTAACAGGAAGCTTTCCTGACACAAGAGAAAGATTGGCAGGAGTGGTGTACCCCCCTTTCCATTGTGCCTATGTATTACTAGCACATTGTCAGCCCTCTGATTAGGAAATTAGAAGTTTGAAGATGAACCAAATTGATGAGAAAGATGAAAGTTGCAGACTTCAGGAACAGTCAGGTGAGTAGAACAATGACAAATGGAGTTCAGTCCAGACAAGTGTAAGATAATGGATATGGGGAATGTTAGGAAGCCCAGGGAATACACAACATGCAGAAGGATACTGAGAATTCTTGAGGAACAGAAGGAGGTTACAATGCATCTCCACACAACATGAAGGTAGTTGGACAGTTAGATAAGGTGGGAAAGAAAGCATAGAATATAGGAGCAGGAAGGTTCTGCTCAAATCTGAACAGCTGGAGTACCACCTGCCTGTGTTTGCTACATAATGAAAAAGAGGGGAAATGTAGCTAAATTACCAAGACCATGCCTTAGCTGGAGAACCTCAGTTACAAAGCATGTTTGGATCACTAAGAGGTCTTTCCTTTGAAATGAAGATGGCTAAGGGGAGCCCTAACTAAAGTGTTTAAAATTAGGATGGTCTGGGTTAATTATGAGAGATATAGATTGCCTGGATAAAAAGGACACATTCCCCTTTATAAATACATCAAATGGATGTAGGAGAAGAAGGAGGAATTGGAGAGGTGTTTTAAGGTAGTTTTTAAATGCCTGTTGAGGATCTTGAATTCACTGCTCAAAAGAATGGTTGAGCTTGAAACCTACATGATATTTAAAACATGAGTTGGCTATGCCTGTGAAATGTCATAATCTGCAAAGTTACAAACCCCAAGTGATGGAAAGTGGGATTCAACTCAGTGGAACTTTGTCAACTGGTATGGACACATTGAGCAACTGGCCTGCTTCCACACAATAAGATTCCGCACTATAAGATTGAGTATACTCGAATTGAGTATACTTGGACCAAGTATACTTGGATTGAGGCTGGCAGTACTGTACTGTTTGAACAATAGCAGCAATCATTGGGTTTGATTATATGACAGAATCAATGATCCAGTGTTTATATAAATCCCTTTTATTAAGCAGAAGTAAACATTGCAGCAGGTTTAAAGCCTTGCTTCCTAGACTTTCCTATCTCAGTGACACAATGCATGGGAAGCCAAGAGAGAGAGGAAAAATTTCCATTTGACTCCTACCTATTCCATTATTTAAAGTATTTGTGACTGAATTGATGTACAATCTGATTTTCACATGATTTGACTGTTTTTACTAGATTTAATCACAAAAGCCTGCTTTCATTAGAAACATGTGGCTTAAAAGTGTTACAAACATCACTGCAGCCACACATCAGTCTGATAAACATTGCTCCCCCCCATTACTCTGACAAGCTGCATCTCTCTTTTCTCAATAGCTTCTTAATTCCCTCTTGTTAGCTGTGCCCTAGGTCTCCCATGTTCTGTGTCTATTGCTCATTATCTCCTCTCCTACGAGATAATGTGCCGCATTTGACAAACAATTACAAATTTTAAAGGCCACTATTTAAGAAAGAGCATGGGGCAGAATATTGCACTGACGTTCTGTGTATTGGTGGATTTGACAGATACGTAAAGTTTTGTGTATAAAGTTTATCCAAAGCTTTTAAAGTGAGAGTGGGATTGAGTGCCTATCCATTTTAGACCCATTCTCTAATACCTTCTCTTATCCTTTCTGCAATAGATTGCAAAATTCAGTGTGTGGGACTGGTGGCAAATTAACAAAAAAGTCTATTTGGGAGCCTTGCTGTCATTTCTATTGAGAACTGGCTTCATTTGTGTTTCATTGCCACACTGTTTTCACTGATGTCAATACGAATGCTGCAGTTGGAGATAATGTCTATGGAGTTATTTTACTGTGAAAATATAAGTTCAGCAAACTAATTAACTCGAGCAGGCTAACAACATTCTTGACTTCAATCAACACCTACTTATTGGCCAAGTTGAAAGCCGCATCAACAGCAGTTATAAAGAGTGGGTTTTACATGTCACCCCATTTGTTTTCAGCAGAAGCTTTCTCAATTATGATCTATAATCTCTTGGCCTGGTCCATTCCTCTCTTCTCACTTACACCATTACTATCTAGTCAAGAGATTAATCCTGGCTCAATGAAGAGCACAGGAGAGCATGCCCATGTAAGCACTTAAGAATAGGCTACTTAGTGCAACTGTAAAATCGTATTACTTGCATAGCAAGTAATAGAACCAGCATACGAAGAACAATGTGATCACATGACCAACCGATCCAATCACGGATCTGTATTCCTGTCATGTCCAGTTGTGAATGGCAGCAGACAATTAAATAGCCACTCCAAAGAGGAGCCGTAACACAGATGATATGGGAGCTCATCACACAAAAGACAAAGCTGAAACATTTGCAGACATTTTGAGCCAAAAGTGCCCATTCATGTCAGTTTCTTCCTGATGTCTCCAACATCCACAGATGGTGGTCTTTAGCTAGTTAATTTCAGTCAAAGGGGATTCATGAAACAGTTGAGCTATTGTGGAAAATGTCAGGGGGGTATTTGATTCTCAGGGGAATGTAGCACAAACAGCCAAGCTTCTGGTATTGAGACTGTAATTCTACCAGCCTCCACCACCTCCTCTGGCAGCTCATTCCATTCATGCATCCCCCGCTGTGTGAAAAGGTTGTCCTTTAGGTCCCTTTTATATCTTTCCCTTCTCACTCTAAACCTATGCCCTCTAGTTCTGGACTTCCCCACCTCAGGGATAAGTCCTTGTCTATTTATCCTATCCATGACCCTCGTGATTTTATAAATCTCTATAAGGTCAGCTCTCAGCCCCAGGGAAAACAGCCCCAGCCTATTCAGCCTCTCCCCGTAGCTCAAATCCTCCAACCTTGTCAACACTCTTGTAAATCTTTTCTGAATCCTTTCAAGTTTCACAACGTCCTTCCAATAGGAAGGAGACCAGAATTGCACACATTATTCCAAAAGTAGTCTAACCAATATCCTGTACAGTTGCAACATGACCTCCCAACTCCTACACTCTGTGCTCTGACCAATGAAGGAAAGTATACCAAATGCAACAAGATCCATTTAGAGAGTGGGAATTTAATGGCATATAACTCATCTGACCTCCAAATATCTGTCAGTCACTCAAATATCTGTCCCCACCCACAAGGTTTAAGTCAGGAGTGTGATGGAAGTAATTAGATTAGATTACTTACAGTGTGGAAACAGGTCCTTCGACCCAACAAGCCCCCACCGACCCTCCGAAGAGCAACCCACCCAGACCCATTCCCCTACGTTTACTCCTTCACCTAACACTACGGGCAATTTAGCACGGCCAATTCACCTGACCTGCACATTTTTGGACTGTGGGAGGAAACCGGAGCACCCGAAGGAAACCCACGCAGACACAAGGAAATGTGCAAGCTCTACACAGACCGTTGCCTGAGGTAGGAATTGAGACACTTGCCCGGCTGAGTGCAGCTCCAGCAACACTCAAAACCATCCAGGATGAAAGAAGTTCTCTTGGTCTTACAGAGTCATACAGTATGGAAATAGAGCCTTCAATCCAACCAGTCCATGTCAACCACGTTCCCAAACTGAACTAGTCCCATCTGCATGTGCTTGGCCCATATTCCTCCATTCATTTCCTATTCATATACTTGTCTAAATGTCTTTTAAATGTTGGAAGTATACCCCATCCACCACTTCCTCTGGTAGGTCATTCCACACATGAGCGACTCTATCTGTAAAAAAAAAAGTTGCCCCTCATGATCTTTTTAAATCTTTCTACTGGCACCTTAAAAATATGCCACCTAGCTTTGAACTCCCCCACCCTAGGTCAACATGTCATCCATCACCTTAAACATTTTCTCCTTAAACTATTAATGTTCAGTAGCAGCAGTGGGTACCATCTACAAGATGAACTGCAGTGCTTCACCAAGGATCCTATGGTAGCACCTTCCAAACCTGTGAAAGCACATGCCTGGTCACACAAAAACAGTGATGCAAGTTCCCTTCCAAGCTGCACCCTGTCTTGCCTTGGAACTATATTGTTGTTTCTTCATTGTCACGGACTCAAAAGGGTGGAACTTCCTTTCTAAACGCACAATGGGAATTAACAAAAATAGGATTTTGGAATATTGGGAGTTGAGCAAGTCATGTCAGGTTCACAAATTAAAGCGATGTTCGCAGAGAATTTTGCAAGCTGGGAAAATCCTCTATTAAAAAGAGCAGACAATCGTAACACATCGGAATTTTCTTCAATGATCACTGTACAACAGGCATGTGTCAGAAGATTGAGTAGGGAGTGCTGAATAATGGGAGCACATAACACTGTATGAGCTGCTTTGGCTATGTAAAGCCCTGTAGACATCAGAATACTGGACGTAGTGCAGAAATACATAGTGAGAGCTTAGGGAAATGCTCATGTCATGTGTTGCCGACAGTAGATTTCAAAATGTTGGCCAACTTAGATCCAGAACAATACAAATGAGGAATGAAAAGTGTGTGTGTGTGTGTGTGTGTGTGTGTGTGTGATATCATCTGTCTCTTTTTCCAGCCTCCCAACAGTCAATCAGTTCATTTGAATAAGGAAAAAAGGATACGATAATTGGACTGTCTCGAATAAGATCTTATACAGTGTCTCAATGTACTCAACATCTCCTTATGCATGTCTTGTGTTTGATGTTAGAACCATTTAAATAATAACTATCCCACTTGTGCATGGTAAGAAATAGAAAGGTGGGATGCTAGTGTATGAACGTTTTGATTTCATTCATCACTGCTCCTTTATCAAATGGTTATAATAAACAGCTTAGTTAAAGAAAGAACTAGCTTTGTATTTGAAGAAGATTTGGGACTTAGTGTCTGATTTTATACAGACAGATGACCCAATGCAAATGTCTGTGTTTTATCCCACAATTAGACAAATGACTAGTTAGTCTATTTTCATGGTTGTGGTTCATGGAATTTCTGTCCGAAATTTGTGTCTGGGAATTCTTTGCCCCAGCAGGCTGTCAAGGCTGAGTTGTGAATTATATTTGAGGCTGACATAGAGCGATTTTTGATCATTAAGGGAATCAAGGGGAAAAGGCAGGTAAATGGAATTGAGTATTGAGATTAGCCATGATTCCATTGAATGGTGGAGCAGAATAAATGGGCTGAATGGCCTTTTTCTGCTCCTATATCTTATGCTGTAATGGTGTCATAAATGTTAACCAGGATACAAGGACAATATTTCCTCACGGAGTGTAGGGGAAAATTTTGCATACATGTGAATAAGCAAATCCGCTCTTGTTCTAGATTTGTTTGGCATATTCTCAGACGGCTAACAGCTAGCAAGGTTTCTCACCATATAACTGAAAAATTTGTAGGAACTCACCCTCACTCTGGTGGGCAGCCCTAAACAATCTGAGGAGCATTCATTGGCTGGTGATGGGCCTCTATCACTCATTTTGGGAGGACGTCCTGCTTTCATGGATCTGGTGGGCCAATATCTCTCTGTTCATGTATTTTTGCTTCTAGCAATGCCACCAGAAGCAGAGGGCTGCATCCCACTGGGAGGTGATGGGGACAGTGGCAGGTTGGAAATGGGGGCACTTGGGGAGTGGCCAATCCTAAGGGAGGACCTCTCTGTTTTGAAAAGGGGATGGGAGCCCATGAAGAAGACCTTTCCCTGTTTTTCACACAAGGTCCAAAGTGACTAAATTGCCAAGAATTCCCCACACAACCTCTCCAGCCTTTGCAGGATTCCCTGTTATATAAAGGACTCATTTTGTCAGGATTGATGCTCAACAATGCATTGAAGTCCAACCAATCTGCTGGTAGAGAGTCAGAGTCTGGCTTGAGATCTTGATTGGGTCAGACATGTTATCTCTGATTCCTGTTAATCTTAGTAATTATGTTTAACTAGACAATGTAATTTACACCTATTGCAATAAACTAGATATTGGTGTTAAGCCAAATGTCTCTTCTTGCTGGGACTCACTGGTTCATAGTTCACCATTGATAATACAAAGAACAAAGAACATTACAGCACAAGAACAGACCCTTCGGTGCTCCAAGCCTACGCTGATCCAGATCCTCTATCTAAACCTTTCGCCTATTTTCAGAGGATCTGTATACCTTTTCTCCCTGCCCATTCAGGTATCTGGACTGATACATCTTAAATGACGCTATCATGTCTGCCTCTACTACCTCCATTGGCAATGTGTTCCCTTAAACTTTTCCACTCTCACCTTGAACTCATGACCCCTAGTAATTGAATCCCCCACTCTGAGAAAAAGCTTCTTGCTCTCTATCCTGTCTATAATGAAACAGATCTTTAGAGCTAGTAGGTGAGCTGATGGCCTAGTGGTATTATCACTGGACTGTTAATCCAGAGACCCAGGTAATGTTCTGATGGCCTGCATTCGAAACCTGCTATAGCTATTAAAAAATTAATAGAGTGTAATAATGACAATGAAACCATTGTCAAATAAACTAATGTCCATTAGGGAAGGAAACTGCCATCCTCACCTGGTCTGGCCTACATACGACTCCAGACCCACAGCAAAGTAGTTGACTCTTAACTCTCTTCTGGGGCAATACATATTCATTGAGCCAGTGCTGCTTTTATCTCATGAATGATTTATTTTTAAATCATGTTGTAGAAAGGAAGATTAGAAGTAGCAACCAAACCCCCCAAAGCACATAAAATTACCACTTCCTGCTAACTGAAAAATTGTAAATGGGGCAGGAAATGGCCACATTAGGACTGCCATGAGTCTCACCCCACCTCAGGGGTGAAATCAAGGCAAATTCAGGGGTGGGAGACTAAGTGCTTGAAATGTGACCTAGAGAATTTTAATAGGTCACCAGGAACCTTACCCATCAGGGACCGTAAAACTCTGTCCTAATTTCTTTGTAACTATGCAACACTCCCATTTATTGTTTTACCGGCATGTCAGTCTAGATTATGTATTTGAGTCCTCGAGCTGGCTTTGAACCCATAACCTCAGAGATAGAGGCAGTACCATTGAATGAAAGCGGCTGCAAAACATGAAGAATGGAATCACAAAAACAATACATTGTGTGCAGACATATTTTTATTATTGGGGGTCCAGACCTGTGCATCTTTACTAAATAAAAGCAGCAGCACTAAATCACCTGCCAGCTCAAAAATTCCAAATAATGAACACGTTAGAAGGTGTAGTTAAAAAGGGAGAAAATAAGAAATTCAGGGCTGGAGAATAATGAGACATGCATGTGTTCCCTGTGCTGATAGAAGAACTAATTATCCCAGTTATCATTGTTTATTGACTCGGAGACAAGTACAGGATCTAGGTATTGCATTAGTCATAAAATGTACCTACCCTGGAGGCATACTGAAGGGCAAGGACCATTTGGCAGGAATGTTAATACCCTTTGGTTATTGAATCAGTAAAGAACATATTGTGCCCTGCTTTATAAAGCACTTGCCAAGTCAAAGTTTTGATGGTGTAACTTAAATGAAAGGGATTGAACTATGTAAATTTAGCATACAAATTAAAACAGTTTATTCACATTTAGCATTTTAATTAATTTGGACCTTTTATAAAGCAGTTTCTAAGTGACGACAGTGTTTTCATTGAAAAAATAATAAAGATTGCCTACTGTGTCTGACACACTTGAAAGCATTACATATAAGACACAGTAATGCTTGCACATGATTTGGACAAAATGTCATATTGATATAAAGCAGCCAGTGAATTATAATTAAATGGAGAGGTGTCAATCATTAAACACGAACATTAATTTTAAAGAAAATCTCCCATTTCTTATTGTATTATCTTACTACTTAAAAGGCAGTGCCAACACAATTGTCAGTCTGTAATATCAGGCTGCTTCAACAATAAGCGTCTAATTAATCTCGTGCCAATTTATAGCAATTCGAAACAGAACTGAACTATTATGCTCTTCCTAACAGCAGAGTAATGAATTGTGTAGTATGATGTTTGATAATGACAGATACACCTTATCCTCTGACTTACCATGAGCAATGCCACTCAAACAGTATTAATAATTAACTAAAAAATGGCTGTAGTGTTCCAGTGTGTACCATAACTCCCACAGATATAATGCTATAATGAGTCAGAGATGGCAATTATACTGTTTTTTTTGCACTCGGGTGGAAGTTAGAAGTCAAGGAATACAAATCTCTGTCCAAATCTACTCCCAATCAAGTAGAAAATAAATTGCATTCATCATTTTTTTTTCTCAGCAGTCTCATTTGTAAATCAGCACAACTGTCAGTAATTAACTTTAGCTGTGATGTATGGGCTTTGCTGCTATTCATCCTAACATCACCTCAGCCTCATCCAGATTTTAATGCTCAATATTCAGGGCAAAAATTCACCTTGTGGATTTTCTTCTGCTGGCTTATTGCTGCAATGGTGCACTTTCCAGGGGAGGCATCAGTACAATTAAAACTCATCATAGTGAAATATTCTGAAGAAAAGCTGTAGAACTTTTCATTAGAATCTGGCTTAGCTTTGACCATCCATTCTTATCCCATATCCCAGCTGTGAAGGACAGTCTTCTATCACATGCCATTCTTCAACTGTACCTTGTGCTGGAATTGTATATGGGCAGATTCTGATGGCACTCAGCCAATACAATTTGCTGCTTTGCAGTCTGTTATAGTTGGACTAAAAATTCATATAAGATAGAGCTGCTAATCTGTTTCCCTTCAAGAGGTTTGTTCGACCAGGTGTTAAATACAATAGTCTCTAAGAGAGCTTACTTCAGCCAGGAACAGGGGATGGGAGCGGGGAATGTTCCATTCCATTGTCATGTCTTTATTATGTTTGATTGGCATTGTTTCATAAGTTCCATCTGGCCACAATAATTGCAAAATTGATGAGTGGAAAAGTGACAGAGAAACTAATTTGGCCATTGATTGTTGCATGCAAAATGATAGACATGATCGATTTACAGCAAAGGACTGGCTCTCCTGGACGTCTCTGGTTACAAGATATAACACAGCAGGATATCGAAGGAAAGGATGCACACTTTACAATGGCTTAGCACTAACTGTTCATGCAAGGGCATAATTCTTGAGCATAACATTGGAAAAAAGCACCAGACTCAGTGCTCCGGGATCAGTGCTACTTGCTTTAATAAAGCCCGCAAGACATTTGAGTAAAGCATCTTCAGAAGCAGTTGTTGATTCATTTCAAAATTGTGTTTGGATGTATCTCTGTATTATGAACCTGGATAAAGCTACCATCAAGGCAGCATCCAAGGAGCAGGAAAATTTTTATTTCTCCACCCTGCAGGCTCCCTGCCTCTATTCCTGATAAAGGACTTTCACCCAAAACCTCGATTTTCCTGCTCCTTGGGTGCTGCCTGACCTGCTGTGCTTTTCCAGGTAAAAACAAGGACCGCAGATGCTGGAAATCAGAGTCTAGATCAGAATGGTGCTAGAAAAGCACAGCAAGTCAGGCAGCATCCGAGGAGTAGGAAAATCGACGTTTTGGACAAAAGCCCTTCATCAAGATTAGAGGCAGGGTGCCTGCAGAGTCGAGAGATAAAATGCTCTGTGCTTTTCCAGCACCACTCTAATCCAGACTCAGGTTTCCAGCATCTGCAGTCCTCGTTTTAACCTAAAGCTACCATCAAGACAGGCCCTAATGATTTTCTTGTCGGGTAGTAGGTAAAAGATGGAAGATGCTCATTCGCCATTGTTTCTCCCAGAGTAAGCAGTTTGTTGCCTTACCAGAAATGATTTCCTAAGAGTATTTCCTATACATAGGAGCAACCAATCAACCCTGATCAAGTATTAAGATCATGGCTGATCTGAATAGATTTCAATATCACATTCCTGCCAGTTTCTCATACCCCTTGACTCACCTATCATTCAAGTTCTGTCTGTTTCACCCTTAAGTATATGCAATGATTCAATCCCACAGCTCTCTGAGGTAGAAAATTCCAAATATTAATGATCTCTGAACAATGGATTTCCTGTTCACCTCTGCCCTAGAGGATTTTGAAAGCTCAATCATTATGTTCCGAACAGATCTGTAGATTTCTTCACATATTAGAGGGCCTGCAGGAAAATGACAGAAGTGTTTACTAGAACTTAAGGATCAAGGAAGGTGAAGGCATGGCCACCAGTGGTGATAGTGATTAAAATCAAGGTTTCTCAAGAGATTGCAAATGGATGAGTGCATATATTGTGCAGAATTGTGAGTTTATATGACAAGGATAGAGAAGGGAGAGTCCATTGGAAAGATTTGAAAACAAGGATGAGCATTTTAAAATCAAGGTCAAGAGTTAATGTAAGTAAGCAAGCACAGGAATAGGGTAATTAGACGTTTTGGAAATGAAGACATAGCCAATAGAAAATTGGGTGACCTATAGATTAGAGAATGTGCAATATCGGAGACCAGCCTAAATGCATTGGGATAGTCAAGTCTAGGGGAAGAAAAGGCAGGAATAGGGAATGGAGCAGCACACACTGTTCAATGTGGTTGACCCTTAACTGCCTCTGGGTAATATGTGCTGTCCTAGTCAGTGATGCCCTCATCCCTGCAAATGAATTTAAAAAAGCATAATGAGACAAAGGCGAAGTCAGGCATTACTGCAAAGGTGGAGATGGGCATTTTTAGGGACGTCACAAATATATCATCAACGAAAATGAAGCTCAGATTTAAATGTGGTTCCAATGTTGCAAAATGTCTGATTTAACTCAGATCTTTGATAGGCAAAGGACTGGAACCAGCAGCAAGAGATGAGAGTTTACAGGAGGCAAAAGAAAGCAGTAGCTTTCATTATTTCAATACTCCATTGCATGAAATTTCTGTTTATCCCATATTCAATGTTGCATAAGAAGTCTGATAATTTAGCAATTGTAGAGAATTTGATCTCAATGGTGGTGAGGTAGAACTGTGTGGCAACAATATAAATGTGAAAACTAATGCTGCACTTTAGTAAAAACATTTATCAAAAAAAATACTTCTGTGGAATGATGGCATATTACTCTGTTAATATTGAACCATTTCACACAAGGCATGTCAACTGATAGAGTTTGCATTGCAATGCCAAAAAATCAGGTCCAGATTGCTATTCGAGCAGGAAGATTTCTAGCCTTACTGTAATTATCAGTTTTCTAATTAGCAAACAATGAGCCTTCTGTAAAATCACGAGACACTGCAAAGTATAAAATGACAGTCATTTACTATTGAATTTGATGGTTCTAAAAATTATAATTCTCTCTGCAGAACACAATTCATCTAACAATGTGAATGTTCGACCACAGACACATTTAGAAATCCAAACATTGAAGCCAAATGTAGAAGCAATTTGCTCATTTAAAAAGAATTTAAATTGCTTTCTTGTCATTGAGCACTGCTGATTCCAGTTAAATATGTCAACTAAGAGTCAACACCACTCCTCATTTATCTTGTCCCCATCTGTTCCTGTAACACAGGGAGAAGTATGTTTAAATTGTTACGCCCCTGACATTGCTACCATTTACTCAGGGATTAACATGTCAGAAAGTGGTGCTCTTTTATTTAGTTTTGTTGCCCATTCTCAAAGTACAAACATAGGACATTATAATGAAGTTATTCATCATTATTGTGTTCAAAAGGGCAGGCTAGTCAGATTTATTTAGTAACATTATTAATAAAGGCATTTTGTCAGCAGCAAATGAAACGACTTAGATTCTTATATTTCCAGATTTTTTTTAATTCATGAGGTGTGGGTATTGTTGGCTGGGCCAGTATTTGTTGCCTTTTCCTAATGGCCCTTGAGAAGCTGGTGGTGAGTTGTAGCCTCCTCCAAAGGTGCTAGAAGGGAGTTGCAAGATGTTCGAATCAGCAACAGTAATATAATTCCAGGTCAGGATTTGTGGAAAACTTGCTGGAGTTGGTCTTCCTGCGAATCTGCTGCCGTTGTCCTTCTTTAACTTCAAAAGTAGTAGTCTACTCAAAGCTTTCTCTTGGGTAAAATAGAAGAAAATGGAAATGGGACAGACCCACTGCCAACCTTATGCATGCAACCTAGGCTGACCCTTCAATATTGCAATGAAGGAATTTTTCTTTGTTTACCTGTGGGATGTAGCCATTGCTAGCTGACTCTCCCTGGTTGCCCTTGAGAAAGTGGTGATGAGCAGCCTTGAACCACTTCAGTCCATGTGCTGCAGATTGACCCAAAAATAGTATTAAGGTATGAATTCCAGGATTTGGACCCAGTGGTAGTGAGTGCTGCATGATTCGAGTTCTTATCTTTCAGGATTGAAGGCCCATTTGCCTATGCAAGTGGACGTTATCGCTCCCACATTAATATCTGAAGAGATTAGAGGAGTTTTCCTTTTATCCTGACTGAAATGTATCCATTAAACAAAAGTAACTAAAAAAAATTCAGCTGGACACTGATTTCCTTTGTCAAACTTCACTATTTACAATTATAAAAGTATATCAACTACACTTGATCTTCCAACTTTGTTTTACTGTTTTTGCTACTTTGCAAATCATCGTAGAATCCCTACAGTATCGAAACAGACCATTCATCCCAACAAGTCCACACGGACCCTCTGAAGAGTAATCCACCCAGACCCAATCCCCTACCTTACCACACTAAATTTGTCCCTTACTAATACATCTACCGTACACATCTCTGAACACAATGGGCAATTTAGAGTGGCCAATCCACCGAGCCTGCGCATCTTTGGATTGTGGGAGGAAACCACAGCATCTGGAGGAAACTCAAGCAGACACTGGAGAATATGCAAATTCCACACATACAGTCACCCGAGGCTGGAATCGAATCTGGATCCCTGGCGCTGTGGGGCAAAAGTGCTAACCACTGAGCAACCGTGTTGTCCTGTCATAAATGTTGATGGTTCTTTGTAGATGTAAGGAGTAACAGAAAATAACATGAATCAGAGAATAGAAATATAGAATTTATTCCCACTTTCCCTGGTCTATTGGGTTTACTATGGATATCAATAACCCAAAGCAGTTCTAACAACAAAGTATATTCAATGTTCTTTATTCACACAAAATACTGCAAAATATCTTACCCATACAATGTTTATTGTCAAAAGTGAACCCTTTTACAAGAGTCAGACAATAGCTGATGATCAACCTCTTCTATCTCCAACTCTAGGCACTAATCAGGTGACTCCCAATTTAGGGCTAGATAACTATGCTCCAAGGAAAGCTTTCTTTACAGCCTTTCCGGATATAGAAGCCATGTATTCAAACTTTTAACTATCAAGTCTCCAGCAAATGATCATTTAATTACTGTCAAACATCACAATTATGTCATCTACAACAGCAAGTTTGATTAATTGCTCATTAGACTGTGTCTCTCTCTCTCTTTCCCTGGAAAGAGGTTTACCTCTTGGAATTACCAAACTAGGACCTCAGACCAGCTTCCACAGGCTCACTGCTGTCTGTCACTGTATAAAATCATGAGCGGCATGGATAGCGTGAATAGTTAACGTCTTCTTCCTAGGGTATGGGAGTCCATAACTAGAGAGCATAGGTTTAGAGTGAGAGAGGAACAATTTAAAAGGGATGTAAGGGGCAGCTTTTTCATGCAGAGGGTGGTGCACGTAAGGAATGAGGTGCCAGAGGAAGTGGTGGATGCTGGTATGATTACAGCAGTTAAGAGGCATCTGGATGGGAATAGGAAGGGTTGAGAGATATGGGCCAAATGCTGGCAAATGGGACTAGGTTAATTTCTGATATGTGGTCGGCATGGACTAGTTGAACCGAAAAATCTGTTTCCGTGCTATACAGTTCAAATTCTCTATCTTGTTAGCAGTATGCTATTTATGCAGCACAATTCCATGATGATCACAAATTGTTAACTGGTAAATAGTTCTTATTACATCTGAATTCACGGTGTCTGTTTTAAACAGAACTCCTAACTTTTTCAGAGTTACTACACCAGTTAGTTCGTTACTGTTGAAATACCACCACTTACTACATACACATGCCGACAGCAACATATTAAACCAGTGATCTTTCAAATCATCAGGTAATTGCCAGACTTCATGTGTTTTTCCCCTTATTTCATTAAATTTCATTTATTTTCATTTCAGCGGACATTGCAAATTTAGGGTTCATATCTACAGAATATCATCATATTGTAGCTTGATTTCCAACCGTCAGTAATTGTGAAATTGCACTTAAGATCTCATTTAGAGACAAGTAATTTTTTTTGTAAAAAGAAGGAAACTGAAATCCGGAACTTGACTGGTGAGCAATGATTTTCCCCTGTGTTTGAATCTTGGTTCTTTTGTTTGCAACATTTTGAAGTGTGAAATATTTCACAAACACATATAGGTTCTATTCATCCCCTCCGATAACATGCATAAATATAAAACACACTTTTATTGCTTCCTTAGCCAATGCACACAACAAAGGGTGAGCCTGCTTTTCATCTGACTTATTCTTCCTGTTGGCGAAAGTAAGGACTGCAGATGCTGGAGATTAGAGTTAAGAGTGTGGTGCTGGAAAAGCACAGCAGGTCAGGCAGCATCCGAGGAGCAGAAAAATCGAAGGAAGGGCTGATGAAAGGCTTTTGCCCGAAACGTCAATTTTCCTGCTCCTCGGATGCTGCCCTACCTGGTGCTTTTCCAGCACCATACTCGTGGCTTTATTCTTCCTGTAGTATAAAAGTTAAACGACACTTGTCATGTCATTCGTTATTTGATATTTACTTCTCATCTCAATTCATTCAGGAACTTTAAATATTTCCCCTCCATCCCCCTTCTGCCTCAACGTTATGGCTTGTAGCCCATTTTAGGAGCAATGTTGTGGAGCGTACCTACAGTAAGTCTCCAGCATTATTGCAAAGTGTTAGCTACTTTCCCAGCACACACATTTTTATGTGAATCCCTCTACAGGCCAGTACTTGGTTCTATTCTGTGTTACATAAAGTACTAAAGAGACTTGAGAAATTTCCACCCGTGAATAGAATTCAACATTATTAGGTTGATAAGAGTGGGAGGTTGGATGGATCAGCTGATATAGCACCCTGGGCCGAAGAGAAAATGATTAACGTGCCAATTGGTCTTTGCACTTTAGTATTGACTCTGGCGTCCATTCCTGGACACAATGCATCATTACTCCAAAGTATTTGTTTGATGCAAATATAAAATTAGTTCTGTTTGCATCATATTGAGGCTGCTTTCTTGATTTGGTTTTGTTCATTTGGGGAATAATCTGCCACTGGGCTATTCTATGCCAACGGCTTACATCTTGAGATGTGGTGAACCAGGGGAGTCAGAGAGTGAAGCTACAACCATATTATGTTTCGCTAATGTGTCATCAGAGTTTGTACTGAGAGTTGAGACTAATCTTATCCGCTTATTTTAAAATGTGAGATACAAGGGGAGCTGGTATTTAAATGGCCAGCTGTCTTTATCGAGCTTGGACTTGCCCCACTTTCTATAGCCCAGTGTGCACAGTGCAGACCTGGTCAGAACAGATCCGTTTATTTTGGATAGCCAGAGTACCCTTCTGGAGAGGTGAGGTACTCTTGTGGATATGGTCTTTTTAATGGTGGGAATTGGATGGGTAGGCAACGTTGTCAGGAGGTTGTCGGTCTATAGGTACTCTTTGGAATTTCAATGACTACACAATAATGTGCCTAAAAACTGCATAAACCCTTTGGAAGCAGCAAAGCTGCCAAAGCTACCATCTAAATTAGAATAAAAGCATTTGTTTTCATAGGAGATTAGTTGAAGGAATTTCAGTGCATTGATTCTTTTGTCAATGAGTTTTTTTTTAATAATACCGATCTCATTAGCAAACTCATATTTGTGTCAGCCAGACAGTTGAAGTGGTAGATAATGGTTAATTGGTGTGGAGGGGTTAGGGCAATACTTAATCGATGGCATGAGTGGGAACTAAGTATGGCTCTCCGCCCAGCCCATGTTGGCTGCGTTTCCCACTCTTGTTCCAGAGTTGGGGGGGTGGGGGGCTTGCATTCTGAGGAACACTGCCACACTGGAAAGACAATGTGGTCATCAAGGACACTTTTGGCTGGGTTTGATTTGTGGACCCTGGAAATGTCCCATTTCTGTTCACTTGACCCAGGAGTGAAATTCACAGTGGACTGTCAGAATATTGAGTCCTGAAGCAGAGGATCAGTCTCTTCTCTCATGATGGTGCAGCTTCCAAATTTGGACACAATGCAAAAGGAAAGAAAGGCTGGCAACTCAGAGAATCCCTGCAGTGTAGAAGCAAGCCATTCAGCCCATCAAGTCCTCACTGATCATCCGAGGAGCATCCCACCAAGACCCAATCCCCCCTGCCAATCTTATTCCCTATAACCCTGCATTTCCTATGGCTAATCCATTTAACCTGCACATCCCCGAACACTATGGGCAATTTAGCATGGCCAGTTCAGCTAAGCTGCACATCTTTGAACTGTGGGAGGAAACCAGAGCACCTGGAGGAAAGTATTAACTAACATGAGGTTGCCCATGCCCTCTGTTGGCTCATTCCACTAAGCCTGTTATATCCAACAGCGCAAAAAGACTAAACAAGATTTAAGAGATTTTCATTTTAAATTATGATTGTTTATACAATAGTTAAAAGGCAAAACATACTTCCTTACAATATTTCCTTATGGTGAGGAGTCAGTAATTAAAAATTATGACTGAACAAAGTAGGTAAAAGTTTCCTTACACAGGGAGTCAATGCAGCATAGAATGATTTGCTACACAGTATGCCTTATCTTGGGATTGTCCTGACTGTGGGCCCCTGGAGACTCTCACTGTCAGCCAAGTGCTTCAGGCTTTCAGCCTTCATTCAAGATGGATTCCTTGCTCATTCCAAATCAGTTAACAGAGAAATCCTAACACATGTACCCAATATTAATTAAAGGAGTGTTTCAAAAGGAGGGGAGGTAATGGTTGAGACTCAGGCTAATGTTTGGAAGTCATGGGTTCCAAACCCATCACAACAAATATTGAAATTTGAACACAGTTAAGAAGTTGGGATCTAAAATGTAGTCTGAGGGTGACTACGAAAATATTGTTGTAAAATCCCTTCATGTCTGGGTCACTAATATCCTTTAATCTGCTGTCATTACCTTTTCCAGCCTATTTGTGACTCCAAACACACAGCATTGTGGTTGGCTCTTAAATGCCCTTCAAAGTGGCTTAGTAAACCATTCAGGTTGTGGGGGGTTAGTGAGCGGCAACACATTCTGGCCTTCCTAGTGATGCCCCTAACCCATGGAAGAGTAAAGAAAGAAAATTGGAGCTCCTGCACCCCATCCCTGCTCCCATACGGCCCTCCGACACCCACTCTCACTCTCACTGAAGAGACATAACAAATCTCAAGCTTCAAATCAGGGGTGGATATAATGGACAATTTTGCTCAGCACTGAATTATAAATTTCACTACAGTATTTAATAATTAAGGCTCCAAGAATCTGAGCCTCGAACTAAACTATCTTAGCTGCAATATTGTGTATGATGGATGTTCATTGAGGCAGGTGGATCATGTGACCTGGAACAATGAACAAAATGAAATGAGTCAATTCATGACCAATCTAATGCACAGCGTGCGCTTATGTAAAAGTATTATGATTGGCTGTCTCATATAGTGCTAGCTGCCTTTTTACATGCAAAAACATCCAGTGTTTGATAATAAATGTTTATTCAATAATTAGAGACAGTATAACATCTAAAAAATCTTTGCAAATTTATTTGATATCTGAAAAACTGTAACACAGTTCACCCTGAAAGGATTGTGTGCAACTTTTCACTAGGAGATCCTCTGTGTCATATTAGTAATTTAAGTGATGATAAAAGGAATGGTACGTGTCATGTAAATGAACAGTCACATTTCTTCTTAAAATTAAGCTGTTGCTGTATTTCTTTCAGCCACTGGACTTTGAAACCAAGAGGATACACAGTCTGCTGCTAGAGGCAGTGAATAAACATGTTGACCCTCAGTTTGAGAACCTCAGGTCTTTTAAGGACTGGACCAGCGTCAGGGTGATGGTGAAAGATATCAATGAACCTCCAGTGTTCATCTCGCAGGCAAATGTGATCGACGTTCAAGAGGACGTCCACGTTGGGAGTGTCATTGGCTCCATAACTGCACGGGATCCTGACATAACAAACAGTCCAATCAGGTACAAACCTTTCCATTCTGCTTGACTTAACTAGGCATGGAATAGACCTTGTGATAAATAAAAGTCAAGTGAAGTTGCCATAATCCTACCAGACCATGGGGCTTGTCTTTCATCATAGAGAGAAAGAGGGAGGCTGGGAGTATTGGTGGTGGTTTAACCTGAGACTCACCATACCTCAGGCAAGGGAAAATGTTGAGAAGGAGAGTCCTTCACAATAGCTATGGTTGGCATCATGCTGCATCACAAACCAGCTATCATCACTGTATGTTATGTTATTCATATGCATGTATATTTTTATGCACTTGTGTGCTGGAAATGCCACATTAAACAGATACTCATTTATTCATCATGTTTGCGACTTTGGACACTGTTAGCTCAGTGGATTCCACTCTGCTCTATGTCAGATGGTTGCAAGTTCAAATCTCACTCTGGACATTTTGGCACAGTGTCAAAACTGTCACTGACTCTAATTGTCATTCAGAGGCCTGCTGTGCAGAGACAGGATAATTCCTGGTTCTGCAAACTCTACCTTTAAAGTGGCTATCTGAATTTTTGGTGCTAGGGGAGGGGTAGTGGGAAATGGAGGTAGAAGTCAAGGTGGATGATTTGGGAAGACCTGGACGAGAGTGCCCAATGTGAAGTGGGATGGCTGGGAAACTGTCCACGGTTTAACTATAAAGATTAACAGACAAAATCCTTGTAGCTCTCACCCATGTCATGCACAAAGGGAGGATGGTAGTGAGTTTACACTATAATTATTTTCCTGCTCTTAATTGTTGTTTGATTCATTCCTGTCTCTTACTAAGGTAGGCTAAAGCGTGTTTGCCAAACCTTGTTTTTTTTTTAAGTTTCATCTTTGCAAATAAGCCAACCGAAAAATCCTTGCTGGCTTAATTTATAAAGCGTTCAGAACATGAAATTGCTTTATTATTTCATTCACTTGCCCAGGCATATAAGAGATGACAAATCCAGTGTTGAACAAGGGTAGACAAAGTCAGGAGTCACACAAGACCAGGTTATAGGCCAACAGATTTATTTGAAATCACAAGCTTTCAGAGCGCAGCCCCTTCAGGTGAACTAGAGGGATGCACCACTTCACCTGATGAAGGAACAGCATTCCAAAAGCTTGTGATTTCAAATAAAGCTGTTGAACTGTAACCTGGTGTTGTGTGATCTAAGAGATGAAGGGTTTGTCTAATGAAGAGAAATTGAGTAATTTAGACCTTTTCTGGAGTTGAGAATAATGAGAGGAGATCTTATTGAAGTATACAAGATGGTAAAGAGGATTAACAATGTACACGAAGAGAGGATTTGTTTTATCTCTAATGAGAGATCATTGTTTTAGGATAAGGAGTTTAAAATGGAGGTGCAGAGAGTTTACCTCTCTCAAAGGGTTGTGAATCTGTGGAATTCACTACCTCAGAGTACAGTGGATGTTCCAACATGAAGTAAATTTGAGAAGGAAACAGACTGGTTGTTAATTTGTAACAGATCAAAGGGTTTGGAGATCAGGCAGGAAAGTGAATTTAAGTAGAGGTGAGATCAGCCATGATAGTATTTGAATAGTGGAGCCGGGTCAACTCCTGCTCCTTTGTATTTTGTTATGCATGTATTTTATTTGGTTTGATTTATTACTGATGTACTGATATACAATGAAAAATGTTGTCTTACATGTGTTACAGACAGATCATACTATACAAGCGCATTAGGGTAACAGAACAGAGTACAGAATACATTGTTACAGCTGCCGAGGCAAGGAGAGATAAACATTAAAGAGGTCCTTTCAGGAGTCTGATAATAGCAGGGAGGAAGCTGTTCTTGAATCTGATCGCACGTGGACACAAACTTTTATATCTTCTGTCAGATGGAAGAGGTTGGGAAAGGTTTTTGATTATGTTGGAGACAGTGAGGATGGAAGAGGTTGGAAAGTCAGAGTTGGTAAAATGTGGAGCTGGAAAAAACACCGCAGTTTGGTTACTTTCCTGAAGCAGCAGGTTGTATCGACAAAGTCAACGGACGGGAAGCTGGTTTGTGTGAGGGACTGGGCTGTGTTCAATCAATTAGAAAGAGGGAGAAAGGGAAAGAAGGAATTTGAAAGTTCTTTTAAAAAAAAATGGAAATGTTAGTCTTAGTTCATGATTTAGAACCACTGAGTTGATACCCAGCTGGGAATCTAACAGTTCTTTTTCTGAGTGGTCGGACACAGATCGGTGGCAGCTACATGAAGAGCATACTTAAAGAATCCACTCAGTTTGCAATGTGAAGGTCAAGATTGTTTCTGAAGACGAGACTTTTAAGAATGGAAGTGAGGGACTTCTCATGATGTTTAATCAGCAGCAGAAGCTGAAAGTCAAAACTGTATGCTTATTCAATTCGAGGAACAGGAAAATTGACGTTTTGGGCATGCTGTCTGACCTGCTGTTCTTTTCCAGCACCACAATCTTGACTCTAATATCCAGCATCTGCAGAAATCACTTTCACCTGCTTATTCAAGTTAACAAGTGCAGGTTCCAGTCATGTGACAGATTAGTTCTGCTAAGTCAAAGAATTTAGATACATTAATTGTCTTCATAATGGCTGTTGTGAGATGTAAAGATTATAATGATTATCTATTAGTAATTAATTGGAATACAATTATCATTCTGATTCTGGGACAGTAGTAATTTGTAATTCCTTTGTGTTGTGGTTTTCATGGGGAGTCAGGATGTTTCTAGGAAATTTACAGCAACAAAAGGCTCCAATTTACCCCTCCAGGAGTTAAAGGTTTCAATGGACTAGCTGACTTTGATTTGCAGAATGTTCTGGAGAGTTCTGTCAAATTCCAATCATGTGATTATAGCAGCCCATTTATGAATTTTACAGTGTTTATAATTTGTTTCTAAACAAAGAGACTTAAACAAGAGATGCATGAAGAGAATATAGTTTCACACAATAAAAAGTTAGCATTTCTCTTGATGGCCTCTGGCCATTAGACTTTCCACACTCTCCACAATCCTGATGAAGGGTTTTTGCTCAAAATGTCAACTCTCCTGCTCCTCGGATGCTGCCTGACCCACTGTGCTTTTCCAGCACCACACTTTCGGCACACTCCCCATCCCCTATCATGACTGTCATAGTCTCCATATCAATGTATACCCCTTTACCCATCTTCCCCACCATGCCAATATAGTGACAACATACCACATCAAGCCCCCACTAACCACTCTTTATCTTTCACTTGGAGGCAGTAAGGACCGCAAATGCTGGAGATCAGAGTTGAAAAGTGTAGAACTGGAAAAGCACAACAGGCCAGGAAGCATCCGAGGAGCAGGAGAGTCAATGTTTCGGACATGAACCCTTCATCAGGAATGTGTTGGGGGGAGGGGGCTGAAAGATAAGTAGGAGAATGGGGGTGGGGGTGGGGCTGGAGGGAAGGTAGCTGGGAAGGCATAGTTGGATGCAGGTGGGGTTGATTATGATAGGTCACTGGGGAGAGTGGAGTGGATAGGTGGGAAGGAAGAGGGACAGGTTTAGAGGGCAGTGCTGAGTTGGAAGGTTGGATCTGGGATAAGGTGGGGGGAGGGAAACGAGTGAAGTTGATGTTGACACTCTGTGGTTGAAGGGTCCCAAGGCCCTTTGTCTTTCTCTTACCAACACGTGTAATATTGACCATGGGCAAATCTCAGGAGCTGTAGTTGAGGGAAAAAATAGCTCTGTTATATTAATTAAATATTGAAAAACAGTCTCATTCATATAAATATATTCAATACACTTACATTCCTTCTCCTCAGTAAACCTTAGAAAAAAGAAACATTTCATTCTAGAATAATAAACATTGGAATTAAAAGAAAATATTGGAATTTATAGTCCCACATCAGAGAATCCAAAGCCAATTGTTGCCAGCTGTCAAATTGAAATAGAAGCTAGCCCACCAAAATAATGATTAATTTAAAATCAGTTGGAGAACTAGAAATAAAATTCCCATACTCATCTCAGTGGTCAGATTGAAAATGAAAACAATTTTGCTTTGGCTTAGAAGATATTTTTCAAAGATTAATGGGCAACATTATTTTTTAAATGCCTGAACGGTTTTACACATCTCTTTTACTTTTCTTGACAGCTCCTGTTTCCATCTTTAGCAGGTTTCTTTGACAGCTTTAACAGTTCTTTTATAATTTGCCCAAAAAAGCTCATATTTGGGTTTGTTGTTGAGTGCCCTCCCTCTCCAAGGGAGTACATCCTCTTACGATGGTGCATTGCTTCCACCAGAGGGCAGGTGACCTCTCCTGAAGTTGTCTCAGATGCAAAAGGATAGCTTAGTTCAAATAAATAGACAAGGTTAAGACCTGGCTTCATGTAGTATAATCTGCACACTCCAGGTTCCAGATGGTTACCTCAGCAATTGCATGCAGGAGCAGAGGCTGCTGATGACTTAAATGAGCAACTGCATGAATCTCCATTCCTGCCCCTGTAAAAATGGTAGGTATGGTGTTTGTGATTGTACCTTTTCCACCATAATGGAGGGCCTCTTCACCTTGGTGAAAATCTGGGTCTTGGCCATCCATCTGTTCAGGTCTAGTTTGTGCTCGGAGGCAGGCAGAAAGATCCCATTGGTGAAGAACAGTTGTTCTGGGTGTCCCAGCCAATATTTATCCCAAATTATTTGATCAGTAATTTGTTGCTGTTCCATGTTTACTGTGTGTAAATAAACTACTGTGCTTCCTTTTATAATTGTGATTGCAAAAGTACTTTGTGGTTGTAAAGTGAATTGCTATATTAAGATCGTTGTTAACACATTAAAAATGACAGACCTTTCTTATTGCCTATTTCGACATTTTAGCACGTAGGATGTTGTGCCTTTTCAAAGCTTCCAATGAAGGGAAATGTATAAAACAAGGTAAACCCAAAGTCAGATCCCAATAAAGAATATCATGCAATTCAGCCTGGCATATTCAGCCATTTTACATCACGCCATCATACTCCACGCTCCATGTCACCCTTCATTGTGCTGTAAGAATCTGTTAAGTCACTAGAATAAGTCTGTTATATGATTGGACTTATCCAGCCATTTCAGTGACAAGTTTAGAGCTATTTTCACATAGGGTGAGAACAGCAAGTAGGATCATTTGGGTAATTTGAGGCCGTCGCTGACAGGCGGGCCCCGGACTGGAGGCGGGTCCCAGTCTGGAGACCTCTGTGGGGAGGCGGGTTCCCGGACTGGAGGCCTCTGTGGGGAGGCGGGACTGAGACTGGAGGCCTCTGTGGGGAGGCGGGACTGAGATTGGAGGCCTCTGTGGGGAGGCGGGTTCCCGGACTGGAGGCCTCTGTGGGGAGGCGGGACTGAGACTGGAGGCCTCTGTGGGGAGGCGGGTTCCCGGACTGGAGGCCTCTGTGGGGAGGCGGGTTCCCGGACTGGAGGCCTCTGTGGGGAGGCGGGACTGAGACTGGAGGCCTCTGTGGGGAGGCGGGTCCCAGACTGGAGGCCTCTGTGGGGAGGCGGGACCGAGACTGGATGCCTCTGTGGGGAGGCGGGTTCCCGGACTGGAGGCCTCTGTGGGGAGGCGGGACTGAGACTGGAGGCCTCTGTGGGGAGGCGGGTTCCCGGACTGGAGGCTGCTGTGGGGAGGCGGGTTCCCGGACTGGAGGCCGCTGTGGGGAGGCGGGACCGAGACTGGAGGCTGCTGTGGGGGAGGCAAGGCTTCGAAGTTTTAAAGCCCAGTGTGATCTGGAAACTTGGCCTAGTGTGGTCTGGAGGCTCAGTGCCGGCACAGAGTGGGATGAAAGGACTGTAAATCGAGTACTTTCCTGTTCCCTTTTTATTCTTATGCTGAACTCATATTTATTATTCTTTCAATTTTGTACCAAATGCTTGAGTATCTGTACGGAGGTATCTTGTACCTGAGATAGTGCCGTAAGTGGTGACATTGCAACCTTTTCACTGCACTCATTCGGGTATATGTGACAATAAAGCTCATGCAATTCAATTCAAAATAAAGATAATAGGGTTTCTTTCCAGAAGGGCATGCATGAGCAGTAGACATTTGTAAAATTCTATGCTTCCATGTTTTTTCATATTTCCATTAGATATTGAAGGAGCAGACATTTTGACACAGTGACCATGCTCCATGATTCAATAATGTTAAATGGCTCAATGTCTATATCAGTGCTGCAGATGCTGGAAATCTGAAATAAGAACAGAAAGTGTTGGAAAATCTCTGCAGATCTCACACCATTTCCGTAGAATTCCACAGACTCCCTGCTGTGTGGAAACAGGACCTTCGGCCCGATAAGGTCCACATCAACCCTCTAAAGAGTAACCCACCCAGATCCATTCACCTACATTTACCCCTGGCTCATGCACCTAACCTACATATCCCTGAACATGATGTACGATTTAGCATGGCCAGTTGACCCTACTTGCACATCTTTGGGCTGTGGGAGGAAACTGGAACACTCGGAGGAAACCCATGCAGACCCAGGGAGAATGTGCAAGCTTAACTCAGACAGTCACCCAAGGTTGGAATTTAACCTGGGACCTTGATGCTGTGAGGCAGCAGTGCTAACCACTGTGCCACCGCTAAAATTGTGAACAAGAAGAATGAAGAGTTCTTATCTTCGTACTGGCAACACGGTGGCTCAGTGGTTAGCGCTGCTGCCTCATAGCACCAGAGTCCCAGATTCGATTCCAGCCTCGGGTGACTGTGTGGAGTTTGCACATTTTCCACGTGACTGCATGGGTTTCCTCTGGGTGCTCCAGTTTCCTCCCACAGTCCAAAGATGTTCAGGTCAAGTGAATTGGCCATGCTATGTTGCCCATAGTGTTAGGTGCATTAGTCAGAGGGAAATGGGTCTGGTGGGTTGCTCTTCAGAGGGTTGGCATAGACTGGTTGGGCTGAAGGGCCTGTTTCCACATTGTAAGGAATCTAATCATCTGTGACGCTTTATAAGGAAAGCCTGCTGAGTATTTCCAATATTTTCTACTTTTATTCTACATCACTTTCATGTTGTCTTACCTTTCCATTTATTAATTCCCTTGGTATCTGTAGACCTATTGATCTCAGTACTGAATATGTTTAAGTGAACATCCACAGCTTCCTGAAATTCAGAATTCCCAAGATTCGCAACCCCCCACCCGAATCTGTTTTCTAAAGTCCCTTATGCTGAGACAGAAACCCAGAGATGTGGATTCTGTAGCAAAGAGAAATTACTTTCAACACCCAGCATTTGCTTCTCACTCTTAAATTCCAGTGAATAGAGCTCACTCTATGTGTTTTCATAGGTTGTTCCAGTAGCTCAGGAAGAAATCTAATGATTTATTGTTACTCACCAATGAAGCCAAGCATTTCCTTCCTTTGTTAAAAAGATTAAACTTTGCACAATAATCAGGTGTGCTGCAGCAAATACTGCACAATTGCAACAAGTCATCCTTTCTTTCATACAGTAATCCTTTTACTAAGGCTTATAAGCCATTCACTTTGTTAATTGGTGTCCATGTGTTAACCACCTTTGGTGGAACCCCCAAAAAAATCTCTGAATTTGAACATTTACTAATCTCTCATCTTTCTAAGTACAGCCTTGTTTTCCTTCATCTCTCCAAACTGGATTATTTCACACTATCCTCTCGAAAGACCGGTTACACAGAGTTCAGGCCTATACCTTGTTAATTAAAGTGTTAATTTAGCTTAATGAAGTTAATAATCTTCATAACAAGTAAGTGTGACATGGTGGCTCAGTGGTTAGCACTGCTGCCTCACAGCATCAGGGACCATGGTTTAATTCCAGCCTCAGGTGACTGACTATGGGGAATTTGCACATTCCCCCAGTGTCTGTGTGGATTTCTCTGGGTGCTCCAGTTTCCTCCCACAATCCAAAGATGTGCAGGTTAGGTGAATTTGCCATGCTAAATTGCCCATAGTCTAGGTTAGCTGCGTTAGTCTGGGGTAAATATATGGTAGGGGAATGGGTCAGCGTGGACATGTTGGGCCAAATGGCCTGTTTTCACATTGTAGAAATTCTACAAAAAAATTACAACACAAAGGTTACCTCTTTCCCATAGATCTCTCTTGTGTAACTCCCAGTTTTCAATGAGCTATCCCTTAATTAACATTTAACTGTCTGTTCCCTAATTTCATTTGGTCCCAGGCATATCAGCCACACCATATTGGATGATAATCGATTCCCAGTTATATTAATTTGTTTTAAAAAGGATATATGTAATAATAATGAAACATCACAAAAAATATAAAATAAATCAATTATATTCCCACTTTTTAGTGTCCACTAAAGTTCCTTTTATTTTCCTTCAGTAGTTATAATAGTTTCTCAACATCTGCTTTATTTTGTAAAGCAATTAGGTAGCTGTCTGCTCCTTTCCATCCATTTCAATTTGAAGGTTTCTCCATTTTCCACCATCTGTTTTAAAATGGTAATATCAATCCTAGTCTTTGTTTCATTTTAAAGTCCCTTTGAATGTACTTTCTCCCAAAATTGCTTATTATGAATGTAATATAAATTTCTGTAAGATACCTTGTTAAAATTTGCTTCAATGTTTTCACTAAGTAGCATGTCATATCTACAATTTAAACAAGAGTGGGCATTTCTGCCACTAAAATACTTTTTATTGGTCTTCTGATCCTTTTAGTTGCAAGCTAGAGGGCAACACTTAATTCCCTTTTCCCAAAGGAAAGATTATACATTGCACTTGAGAATCCATCACACAGACTTTTAGAAGAAGCATTATTAGAAATGAGAAGTTCCTGCCATCCCCTCCTGCTAGAAATTTCAAAACACAATACTCCACTGTTAATATTTTTGAAGTTTTGTTCACCCAATAATATCTTCCATCTTGAGCTTTGTCATGCACTTCACTCTGTAAAACCACAAAGCTGGCATCTGGCTTCCCCAGGCAATTCAGGTCTCTAATTAAACTTTGCAATTCCTCTATTTCAGTTTAGGAAGTGACTGCATCTTTTTATTAGATGCTACTTTGACCAATGGCAATGGGGCTAACAATTTTTCCAATAGCATTACTGCTGCAAAGCAATACTCAACTGATTCTGCCTGATTTCCAATCCAATGTATACAAAAGCCCCGAACCTAACATTCAATTTTTAATTCTCTTTTACGTTCTTTTTGTTCTGTATAATTTGTAAGGTCTAGATAACATTTTAGCCAGCCTGTTCTACACACAGCAGATTTGTACTGTATCTAGTATTAGTGCTATGATCCGAGCTGATGATACGACTAGACACGTCAGATCACAGAATGAAACTGGCCTTGATAGACCATAGCTGTTTTTATTTTAGTTAAGATTAGATTAGATTAGATTAGACTTACAGTGTGGAAACAGGCCCTTCGGCCCAACAAGTCCACACCGACCCGCCGAAGCGCAACCCACCCGTACCCCTACATTTACCCCTACCTAACACTACGGGCAATTTAGCATGGCCAATTCGCCTGACCCGCACATCTTTGGACTGTGGGAGGAAACCGGAGCACCCGGAGGAAACCCACGCAGACACGGGGAGAACGTGCAAACTCCACACAGTCAGTCGCCTGAGTCTGGAATTGAACCCGGGTCTCAGGCGCTGTGAGGCAGCAGTGCTAACCACTGTGCCACCGTGTTCATTCACTGAAACACATGTCACAAGGCTGCAGAGTTTCAACAATAGAACACATATTTTGTACCAAAGATAGAAAAGAAAACAATAAAGAGTAGCTTGAAAAATCGTTAAAGATCCAAACCAAAGTTTCAACCTGTTCTCCCAACATTATCAATTTAGCGTTTCAAACCCAGAGAGATTGCACTCCAGACAAACTATATTAAATAAATTAAACAGATTCTCCCCAGATTCTGCTTTGTGGACTATGCCATCTTCTTCCATTAATGCTAACAAAACTAAGAGTTTAGACTTTCTCAGCTCCTAACAACCTACAGATTTTTAACCACACACTCCGGATTGAAAGTGCAAAACTAAACATTTCTACTGAGGTAACTGCTGTTTTAAACAACTTGCCATCTCTTGATTTCCCAGCATAAAATAAATTCTTGATTACTGTGAAACAAAAAAAAACTGTTGACCTTCAATGTTTACTCCGCCTGTCATAAAGCACCCAATTATAAACACATTTCCATTAACAGTCAGAAGTTTGCAATCATCTGCTGTCTGACACATACAGAATTAGTAACTATCTCATAAGAACTGGCTGAGCTTATTTTTAATTTTTAAAAATCCCTTCACAAAAGTAACCAACACCCACATTCCACTATTTTGAAATAAAATCCATACGTATACATACATGCACAAGTATAAATCGCACATCTTTAATCAGAATTGCATAGTTGAAAAATTCTGTCACCAATATATTTATCACTGGGCTGAAACATAAGTTCAATGCTTTGCCCTCTCTTTGATCCACATCTCCATGTGTTCTTATGAATTTGCTACTTAATTTTTAGTTTCAAATACTCCATCATACAATTTGGGACAGTTCTTGGCATAACAATAACTTGAATGACACTTGAAACATCAATTAACTATGCCCTTCACATTTCTGAGGTCAATTCGTTTGTCATAGGTCCAAAAATTCTCTTAATTTGTCAAAATTATCAAAACATTTCTTTCCTAATGTCTCTCAGTTAAAATTCTTCTTCTTGTACTGTACCTTTGATTTTCGGCCATGTTATAAATTGCACCTTTTCGTTATGAAGAATGCTGCGAAGGAATGCATAACAGTGTTCTTTTTAGTTCTTCCAACATTTATTCTAGTAGTGTGCATCTTTATCTGAAAATTTAGCTGCCATCCAAACTAAGCTAAATTCAATACTTGGCACAGTTTTATAAATGAACTGCCAACACAGCTTGGGGAATTTTCAAACAGTAATTCTGCACTCAGACCCTTCAGTCCAACTCACCCATGCAGACCAGATATCCTAAATTAATCTAGTCCCAACCCTTCCCATTTATATAATCATTCAGCTGCCTTTTAAATGTTGAAATTGTATCAGCCTCCTCCGCTTCATCTGGCAGCTCATTTCCACACATGTACCACCCTCTGAGTGAAAAAGCTGCCCTTTAGGTCCCTTTTTGTCTTTCTCCTCTCACCTTAAACCAATGCCCTCTAGTTTTGGAATTCTATACTCTGGGAAAAAGACTGTGGCTATTCTCCCTTTTCAAGCCTCTCATGATTTTATAAACCTCTACAAGGTCATCCCACAGCCTCCGATGGTTCAGGGGAAAATAGCCCAAACCTATTCAGCCTCTCCCTACAGTTCTAACACTGGCAACATCATTGTAAACATTTTCTGCATCATTTCAAATTTAACAACATCTTTCCTAACAGGAAGACCAGAATTGAATATGGTATTCCAAAAGTGGCTTGACCAGAGATGCTGTAACATGACATCCCAATCCTATACTCCATGCACTGACCAATAAAGACAAGTATATCAAATGTCTTCTTCACTACCCTGTCTACCTGTGACTCCACTTTCAAGGAAGTATGAAACTGTATCCCAAGGTCTCATTGTTTAGCAACACTCCCCAAGACTCGACAACTAAGTGTATACTTCCTGCCCTGATCTGCCTTACCAAACTGCAAAGGGACTAGACTGGGTTGGGATATCTGGTCGGCATGGGCAGGTTGGACCAAAGGGTCTGTTTCCATGCAGTCCATCTCTATGATTCTATAACATTCAATCTATCACACCTCGGCCCATCGTACTCTACAGTCTTGCACACAGTTACTGAATTACACAGTGTTCATTTCTATGGAGTCCATTGAGTCTGCTTCACCTTTCAAACGTGGCTGATAAGTTTCTCAACCCTATTGTCTGCTTCCTTCCCATAACCCTTGATACTCAAGAACCTCTTAGATCTCTGTCTTAAATATACTCAATGACCTGGCTCCCACAGCCTTCTGTAGTAATGAATTTCATAGATTCACCACTCTCTGGCTAGAGAAGTTTTTCCTTATCTCCCTGCTGAAAGGTCTTTCCTTTGTTCTAAGGTTATGCCCACGGGTCCTAGTCTCTCCTACCAATGGAAACATCTTTCCAATATCCTCTCTGTACAGGCCATTCTGTATTCTATAAGTTTCGATTAGATCTCCCCTCATCCTTCTAAACACCATCAAGAATAAACCCAGAGTACTCAAGCATTCCTCATATGTTAAGCTTTTCATTCCTCGGACCATTCTCACAAATCTTCTCTGAACACACTCCAGCGCCAGTATATCCTTCCTGAGATATGGGGCCCAAAACTGTGCACAATACTCCAGAAGAGGTCTGACCAGGGCCTTACAGAGCCTCAGAAGTACATCCCTACTTTTATATTCAAGACCAGTCAAAATAAATACTTTCGTGCATTTGTCTTCCTAACTACTGACTCAACCTGCAAGTTTACCTTGAGAGAATCCTGGACTAGAACTCCCAAGTCTTTTTGCACTTCAGATTTCTGAATCTTCTCCCCATCAAGAAAATAGTTCATGTCTCTATTCTTTTTACCAAAGTTCATCACCTCACTTTCCCACATTGAACTCCATCTGTCACTTCTTTGCCCACTCTCCTAACATGCCCCAATCCTTCTGCAGCCTCCCCATCTGCTCAATGCTGCCTGTCCCTCTACCTATCTTTCTATAGACTGTAAACATAGCTAGAATGCCCTCAGTTCCTTCATCCAGACTGTTAATGTATTAAGTGAAAAGTTGAGGTCCCAACACGGAGCCTTGCCGAAGACCCTTTATTACCAGCTGTCATTCCTGAGAAGGACCCTTTTATCCCCACTCTCTGCTTTCTGCCAGACAACCAAGCTTCTTTCCATGCTAGCACCTTGCCTCTAACATTGTGGGCCCTTATCATACTCCGTAACCTCCTCTGCGGCACTTTGTTAAAGGCATTTTTGAAGTTCAGTTAGATAACATGCATTGGCTCTCCTTGGTCTAACCTGCTCATTAATTCCTCAAAGAATTCTAACAGATTTGTCAAGCATGACCTAACCTTGATTAAATCATGCCGCCTTTGCCCTATTTTATTATATACTTCCAAGTATTCAGAAATCTCATCCTTCACAACAGATTCCAGGATCTTACCCACAACTGGGGTTAGGCTAATTGCTCTGCAATTTCCAATCTTTTGCCTTACTCCCTTTTTAAACAAGGGTGTCATGTTAGTGATTTTCTAGTCCTCTGGGACCCTCCCTGATTCTAGAGATTCCTGAAAGATTAGCACATCATGCCTCCACTATCCCTTCAACTATCTCCCTTAGAACTCTGGAGTGTTGTCCATCTGCCCCAGGTTATATCCCCACCTTCAGGCTGTTCATGTTTTCTACACCTTCTCCTTGGTGATGACCACCATACTCACTTCGGCCCCCTCACACTGTCGATTTTTTGGAATATTAATCAGTCTTCACAGTGGAAGACATGAGGCAAACTAATTATACAGTCTCCTGAATTACTCCCAGAAACTCCTGCCACTGCTGTTCCAGTTCTTTCCTGCTAGGGTTCTCTCTCAGTCAATTCTACCCAGCTCCTTCTTCATGCCTCTGTAGTTGCCTTTATTCCGCTGTAATACTGTTAGCTCTGACACTATCTAACTCTGTCGATTTTTTGGGGATATTACTCATGTCTTTCACTGTGAACACTGATGCAAAGTAATTACTCAGTTCGTTAGCCATTTCCTGTTCCCCACCACTATCTCTTCAGTGCCATATTCCAGTGGCTCAATGCCCACTTTTGCCTTTCTTTTGGCTTCTATATATCTAAATAAACTTTACAGTCTTCCTTTATATTACTGGCTAACTTACCTTAATATTTAATCTTTTCCCTCCTTATTTCTTTTTTTATTTACCTCTGTTGGTCTTTCTAAGCTTCTCAATCCTCATTTGTCACATTATATGCTTTCTCTTTTGCTTTTTATGCTAACCCTGACTCCTTAGTCAGCCATGGTTGCCTCATCCTCCCTGTACCATGCAGCTTTTACCTCAGGATTAATTGCTGCTGTGTCTCCTGAATTATTCCCAGAAACTCCTGTCATTGCTGTTCCACTGTCTTTCCTGCTAGGCTCCTCTTCTGGTCAATTCTACCCAGCTCCTCCTTTATGCCTCTGTAGTTGCCTTTATTCAGCTGTAATACTGTTACCTCTGATTCGGTCTTCTCCCTCTCAAATTGCAGAGTAAATTCAATCAAGATATGATCGTTGCCTCTGAAGGGTTCCTTTACCTTAAGCTCCCTTATCAAATCGGCCTCATAGCACAACTCTGAATCCAGTATTGCCTGTTCCCCAGTAAGCTCCAACAAATGCTGTTCCAAAGAGTCATCTCATAGACATTCCATAAATTCCATTCCTTGCAATCCACTGCCTAATTTTTCCAGTCCACCTGCATATTGAAATCCCCCATGATCACTGTAACTTTGCCTTTCCTACTTATCTTTCCTTTCTCCTGATGTATTTTGCACCCAGCTCCTGACTGTTATTTGGAGGCCTGCATGTAACTCCAACTATGACTTTTTTTTAATCTTTGCAATTCCTCAATTCACCCCCACAGATTCTACACCGTCTGACCCTATTTCATTTCTTACTATTGATTTAATTTCATTTCTTGCACATACAACAAACCCACACCATCTGTCCACCTACCTACCTTTTCAGTTGGATGTATATCCTTGAGTATTTAGCTGACAATCCTGATGCCCTAGCCACATTTCTGTGATGCCCACCACATACCTACCAATTTTGATCTGTGCCACAAGCCTACTTACCTTATTCCTTATACTCCATGCATTCAGATGTAAAACCTTTACTCCTGTATCAACCGTCCCTCTTCTCATTGTCATTCAGTTGTCCAGAGTGCTTGAAGTTTGATTGTTAATCCTTTCCAAACACTCTGTCCTATTTATGTCTGTGCTGAATATTTTAATAACCTTTCCTGAGTTCTGTACTCTTACCTCATCCTTTAATTCGGGTTTTCTAATTTCTCCTAAAATTGAACCTTCTTCCCCGCACCCCCATTTAGTTGAAAGCCTTGCCCCACAGCCCTGGTTACAGGATTCGCTAGGACTCTGGTCTCAGCACGGTTCAGCTGAAGACTGTCCCATTGGAACAGGCCCCTCCTTCCCCTGTACTGGTGCTAATGTCCAATGAATTCAAACCCATTTCTCCCACACCAATCTTTAGGCCACACATTTCCCTGCTTAAGCTAATTGACCCTGTGCCAATTAGCTCCTGGCTCAGTTAATAATCCAGAGATTATTACCTTTTTGGTTTGTTTTTAGACCCCAACTGTTCATACTCCCTTCGTAGAATCTCTGCCCTAGTTTTATCTATGTCATTAGAACCTACATGGACCACAACCACTGGATCTTTACTCGTCCACTCCTATTTCCTCTGCAACCCAGACAGGATATCCCAAACCGAAGCACCAGGCAGGCAACACAACCTTTGGGACTCTCTGACCTGGTCATAGAGAGTAGGGTCTATGCCTCTAACTATGCTATCCCCAATTACAACATTTCTATTCTCTCTTCTCATTTGAATGGCTCCTTGTACCAAGTCGACTCATCCTCCCTGCAGTCCCCATTCCCGTCCGTACAGGGAGCAAAACTTTTGAAACCTGTTGGGCAAGGACAGGGGCTGAGACTCCTGCTACTCTCTCTCCTGGATCCCTCTACCAGCCTCACTCACAGCCACAGCCCTGCTGTTCCTGACCATTGACTGAATTGGGGCTGCAAATGTGTTGCTGGAAAAGCGCAGCAGGTCAGGCAGCATCCAAGGAGCAGGAGAGTCGACGTTTCAGGTATGAGCCCTTCTTTAGGCTTGAAATGTCGATTCTCCTGCTCCTTGGATGCTACCTGACCTGATGCGTTTTTCCAGCAACACATTTTCAGCTCTGATCTCCAACACCTGCAAGTCCTCATTTTTTCCCATTGACTGAATTGGAGTTAGTTAGTCTAAGGGGTGTGATTATCTCCTGAAACACAGCATCAAGGTAAGTCTCTTCCCCCACCGCTCCCAATGTGTCATTATGTTTGAAGCTCAGACTCCAGCTCATCGACTCTGAACTCTAGTTCTTCCAGCAACCAACATTTACGACAGACATGGTCACTGGGAATCAGAATGGGGTCCACTAGCTTCCACATCATGAAGCGTCAACACATCACCTGACCCTCCATCCTTGTTTTTCTTAATTAGTTTCAATTGTTTAAAATTTTTAACACGTTTTTGTATCTCTGCTTATGCATGTTGTAAGCAATAAATAAGTTGTAAGCAATAAATTAACAAGATTCAATGTAACACAGACACATTATTAGCTTGTCAAATCAAAGCCCTCCTATGATGTCACTTTTCAGTTTCCCCCTCAGAATCAGAATTTCTTACCTTCACACACTGCTCTCTACCTGCTCCTGCTTAACTCTGGTCCTGAAGTGCAAGCCCCAAATCCGCTAGTTAAGTTTTTGTAATCCCTTCCCGTTCCAGACTGCTCTGTGCTCGCTCCCACTCAGTTCCCACCCTTTCTGTTCTTCAGCCTGAAATCTCCAGCAGAGTGGATAGAGGGGAGCCAGTAGATGTGTTGTATTTGGATTCCCAGAGGTGTTCTACAACATATCCCACAAAAAGCAAAGTCACAAGATAAGAGTCCCACAGTGCCTGTGATAGTATAGTCATATAGATGGGGTGGCACAGTGGCTCAGTGGTTAGCATTGCTGCCTCACAGCACTAGCGTCCCAGGTTCATTTCTAGCCTCGGACAACTGACTGTGTGGAGTTTGCACATTCTCCCTGTGTCTGCGTGGGTTTTCTCTGGGTGCTCCGGTTTCCTCCCACAGTCCAAAGATGTGCAGGTGCAAGTGAATTGGCCATACTAAATTTCCCATGGTGTTAGGTGCATTAGTCAGAGGGAAATGGGTCTGGGTGGGTTACTCTTCGGAGGGTCAGTGTGGTCTTGTTGAGCCGAAGGGCCTGTTTCCACACTGTAGGGAATCTAATCTAATGTAATCTAATCAGATAGAGAATTAGCTCATGGCCAGGAAACAGTGGGTGGGGGATAAAGGGTTCTTTTTCACTTTGGTGACCTGTAACTCGTACGGTTCCAAAGGTTCAGTGCTGGGACCACAACTATATTATATTATATTATATTATAGCAGTTTACATTAATGACTTGGAGGAAAGATGGGAATGTACTGCAGCCATATTTGCAGATGACAAAAGTAGGTGAGAGAAATACAGATTACAGAGAGATACTGATAGGTGAAGTAAGTGGAAAATGTGGAGTTGTTCATTTTGGAAAGGAGAATAAAAGTGTTATTTAAATGGAGAAAAACCGCAGAAAACTGCAGCACAGTGGTACTTGTGCACAAAATACAGAAAGCTAGCACACAGGTACAGCAGGTAACCAGGAAAGCAACTGGAATGTTCACCCTGATTTCAAGGGGGTTGGAATATAAGAGTAGGGAAGCCTTACTGAAAATGTACACGGTACTGGTGAGATTGTATCAGGAGTACTGTGAGCAGAATTGGTTCCCTGATTTAGGAAAATAAACCATTTTACTGGAGGTGGTTCATTGAACATTCACTAAGGTGATCCCTAATATGAAGAGATTGATATATTGAACAAAGGCTAAGTAAGTTGGGCCTCTATTCACTGGAATTTAGAAGAATGAAAGGTGATCTCATTGAAACACATTCGATTCTTAAGGGGCTTGACAGGGTAAATACTGAGTGGATGCTTCACCTCATGGGAGTCTCGGACCAGAGGGCATAGACTCAGAGTAAAGAGGCACCTATTTAAGACTGAGATGAGGAAAAATTTCTTTTCTCAGAGGGTTAAGAGTGCTGGGAATTCCTTGCCACAGAGAGCTGTGATACAGAGTCCTTGCGGATATTTAAGGCTGAGTTAGATTTTTAATCAATAGGGTAACCAAGGGTTATGGGGAATGTTGGATCTGTCATGATCTGATTGAATGGTGGAGCAAGCTCAAGGGGCTGAATGGCCTACTCCTGTTCCAATTTCTTATGGTGTTCTCTCTTCCTTTGTGCTTAAGTAATCACACAAAATATGAGAGGAATGAATAATGTTCACAACATTAAAGAAATCGGGACAATGCGGTTCTGTGGTGTATAACTAATTTAAATTGTGCCCAAATGAACAGTTCTCCTATTTGTATTTTAATAGCTGTCAGTAACAGATTTATATTAGCATTAATAACAGGGGTAATCTAACAGTCAGAACTAATTAGCAATTAATTATCATTACCATTTAACAGCAGTTTAAGAAATAATCTCTTGTGCTATCAAGTGTTGAATTGCATAAAATCTTGCCTTACTCATCTTGGGATCAGGTTATTTAATGGTAAGTGCATTGAGACACAATTAACAAAATAACCAACAAGAAATTCCCAAAACAATTATATTTATACTTGATGGATTTTTACGAAGGATAAATGTCCTTTATTTGTGTCAAGAGAGTACTGCATCAGTGGTCAGAACTGTGGGATAAAATTTAATTGCATTTGGATTGTCTCATGTATGCCAAAACTGAAAGAATCGATGCAACACAACATGATTTTATTTTGTCATTCTATTCTTTTCCTTTGCCACATTGCACACAGTGAGTTTTTCTTCCAGCGATTCATGGCTGTGGTCATTGACTGACTTCTAAATATCATAGCCAAGTGCCAGCTCTTCATATGAGAGTCAAAATCATACATTTCAGTGGGCTTCTAAACAAGAGTTATTATTTTTTTTCTTTCCAATAAAGTCAGGCAGGCTGAAAGAACAGTGATGGAAATGTTACCCTGGTGTCTGTTTTTCACCCTGTCCTCTCATGGGTCAGGTGCAGTGAAGCAAACAGTAGAACTCCCAAATAACGCCCTTGCTGAAGCCAACTATTACAGGAATCACAAAAGCTCAATTAAAAGTTATTTTCCAATGTGAGGAAATAATAGTTGTTCGTATGCTAATACGGTCAAGAATTTGAATACCACTCTGCTGGATAATTTCAGTAACAGAATATTTATTAAGGTTATTTTAGATTTAAATTAAAATGTTGCGACAGTAATTATAGTGGAGTTTTGGTCACAATTCTGAAAATGGGAAAAGACTGGGGCATAGATGTCAGACTTAATTAGAATAGTTACATGGCATCGTGACAGTTGAAGTTTGGAAGTAAATGTACTTGCCTTCAATCAAACTCTCTGTCAGAGAATCAGTGTAGTGTGTTCAGTCAGTCAGCTGTGTATATGTAATATACAGTAACATCAATAAACACAAACTCAAATTTTGTGTACAAAGCTGTGGTATTATAACTTGTCAGCTGTAACTTCAAGACATCTGTCTCTACATGAACACATGTAATGCAGGCCAACATATAGGAAACCCACAAAGTTCATTATAGTGACAGCAAGGAGGACTTAAAAGCTGCTGCTAAATGCTCGTTATTGGCAGCAATTAGATACCAAAGGTTGAACAATGAAGGGTGACAGCAACATGGCAGTTACAAACAAGTATTTTTCCCAACAGTCATCCATCTGAATAAAAAGTGCTGAAACACAATGAGTATTCTAGCTCACTTTCAAAATGTAAGAGGTTGAGAGGCACAGAACAACATCAATTTAAAGAGAAAAGGATCAGCAAGTTAAAAATGTTAAAGACCATCCCTGATCTAAGAAAGCAATCCAGGAATAAAATATAGCTCAAAACAATAGGAAATCACATTTTCAATGTTAAAGAGGGCTTATGTGTGTCCAGACATCAGTCTATTCCAGCATTTTAAAATGGCATAAAAATAAAAAAAAACAAATTTTAAAAGCCACATATGACATCATCACTACAGCTTTTTGGTGTAATTGCCACATATAGACACAAGCTTCCAAGTTTTAAAGGGGCATCATGGTGGCTCAGTGGTTAGCACTGCTGCATCACAGCACCAGGGACCTTGGTTCAATCCCACCCTTGGGTGACTGTGTGGAGTTTGCACATTCTCCCTGCGTCTGCGTGGGTTTCCTCCCAAAGTCCAAACATGTGCAAGTTAATTAAATTGGCTGTGCTAAATTGACACAGTGTCTGGGGATGTGCAGACTAGGTGGGTTAGCCATGTAGGGTTACAGGGATAGATTAGTGGGATGCTCTTCGGGAGGTCGGTGTGGAGCAGATGGGCCAAATGGCCTGGTTCTGCATTGTAGGGATTCTATGAACAACTGATAATAATACAAAAAGAGAATAAAAGCCAAAACTATAATGTAATACAGATTCTTATATTGGCAACATTTATAGAGCATAAAGCTACACAAGAAAGATGCAAATAGATTATAAGAATTGACATGCTCCCTGAACTGCTGTTAATTAAAGAAAGAATTACTTATTACTTAATGGATTGGAAGATTATAAACAAGGATCAACTGGAAAATTCTTTTCATTTTGGGTACTGAAGAATAAAAATCTTCCAATATTTCTGATGATCATCACAAAGGTCTTGAGAATTTTTTTTCAGATTTTAGAATAACAACTTAAAGTTCAAGTCAATTTCAGACTTGAGTTCATATTTATACTGACAACAGTGAACAAAAGTAATCAATTAATTCATTGGCAGATATTAAGGCAAATGTACAGAATGTGATTTTACAGAAGTTAACTTAGCTGAAAGGTTTGCAAAACTGGCCTCTGCCTTTAACCTACCATATACTTTTGAAAATCCATATGGTTGGCTGCCATTGGTTGGACTGAAGGGTCTGTTTCCATGCTATATGATTCTATGACTATGACTCTATAAACCCAAATGACCAGGAGAAGGATGCAAGTTTGAAAACATTGGAGTAGACCCCCATCATCTGCAAGTTCTTGAGTGTGGAACAACTACTGCAGCCATCAACAGGTTCAGTAGAATATCAAAATCTTGCATGATATATGTTTTTTTTAACAAGATGGTGTTCAACATCTCATAATATATACAAACTATGTCCATAGGAACTCAAAGTGCAACACAATACTCCACAGTGGCATATGAAGGTACAATGCAAAAGAAGCTTCCAAAATTCTGTCTATGACACACAAGCAGGTCAACAAACTTCAAAAGGCAACTGCAATGGTACAGCTTACAGATCCCAGTCAGATAGAATGTGTGGTCAACTTGAGATGCCACATGGATGCTGTAAAAAAAACCTAAAGTGTTTGCCTCATTTCAAGTGATATATCCCACAAGGAATAGAAATATGCTTTATGACAAAATTGACACTGGTGTGAATGGATGCATCCATTATACATCTGACAAAGGTGTGCTCAGGAAACAGGCACATTGTGATTTAATTGATAGAGGTGAGCTAACTGCTCAAAATGGGTCTAATATTTCATACATTGACATTTAAGCTGGATAATGTCAATCTGCCTCCACAGTATTGACATTTGAAACTTTTTACATCATTAAAACAAATTAACAGTCTGTCCATATGCATAGATCTATGGATTTTTATGATCCACGATGTAACAAACCCATGCGTTGCAAACTGAACATTCTAGACTGCATCATTGATCTAATGCACTTTGGTCTCAGCTGGTCAGAGCAGATTCACCAAGCTACACCATATGGTGACCAACTGCAACAGCTCAAAACGATCATCAGTGAACACATCTAATGGTCTGTGAGCTGATGTCTTCATTCTGATCATTCAAAGATGACCTAGATCTCTCTAGGAAAACAATCTTCAAAGAAAAACAAATCATAATTCTACAAGCTCGACAAAGATGATCTAGACCATATCGGTCACATGGGCACTAAAAAAACCCAAGAGATTGACACACAAATCCATAGATTGGTCCCACATTGATAAAGACATGCTCAACTCATCATTGTATGAAAAAATATCAATTCCATTAACTTCAATAATCAACAGAATATCTCCTCCTTCTGAGCGTCCTCTAGTGAAAGTTTGTAACTGATACTTCGCTTGTTCAACATTACAATTTGACATATGACTATTTCATCAGATTCCCTTTAGTTTGTTAAATCAAAGATACCATTCCTGCAACAACCATTGACACATTGATTGGCAGCTTCATTATGTTCAGTGTTTCTCAGCAATGGGCGTTCCACAACAGTCCACAGTACACTAGTGCACTCTTCCGAGATGTACAGGAGATGGGATGTTCTCCTCATTGCCCTTAGTCAAGTGATTCCACAGAACTGTTCCTGCCATAAAATCATGAATCATTAAGTGTAAAGCACCTGCCAAGATCTGCAGATAGACAGGTTAATTTTATGCCCCACTCCTTCAGTACCAGTTAAGTCTCACCACCAGATCTCATGTTAGGAGATGATCCACACAGTTCTTCCCTCCCACAGACTCACAGCTTAACTATATTTGCATGAAATGCTGTTGGAAAGAAGAGGAAAAGGGCAGAAGAATATAATCAATGAACATGAAACAGTTATCCCAACCTGGTCCAGGATATTAGATATTAGATTCCTTACAGTGTGGAAACAGGTCCTTCAGCCCAACCAGTTCACAACGACCCTCCGAAGAGTAACCCACCCAGACCCATTTCCCTCTGACTAATACACCTTACACTAAGAACAATTTAGCATGGCCAATTCACCCGACCTGCACATCTTTGGACTAATGCATAAGTTTGAGAGTTTTGCACAAATGCATGGAACAATACTTTGTCGCCGTGTTGAGCTTAGTCATATGGTGTTGTTATGAGCAATGGTCAAGTCCTGCAAAGTAATAGGTACATATCTCATCAGCAAACCCTCAAATGGTAAGATAACACAGATATTGACGATTTCATGCCAGGCAACATCTGCAATTAATCTTTCTGCAATGATAGATAGTACATGGCAGGCTAAAGCTACAATACTGAATCATGTTTTCTGTGCAAGAACTAGATCTGGTCTTGTATGACCATCAAGGTGTCATCTGAATGTAAAACTGCAACACAGCTAAATGCAACTTTGTACTTTATAGGAAAGGTTTTTTATTTTTTAAAAGGGGGATGTTGCACTATGGCATAGATTTCAGACCAGGCTGTTCTGTGATTTAATGAAAATTACAATGCATCACAACATGTGACATTCTGGTATAAAGCTACCTGCCTTACTTGCCACTAATCTGTATGTAATGGAGTCAGTGTAATGTGTTCAGTCAGTCAGTTGCAACACAGAGGGATACCAGTAATCACAGAACCCAGGTTGTCTCTGTGAATCAGAGAAATTATAGCCAAGTCGGTAGTTAGTGCAGTTAACATTTCAAGGCATCAGTCTCAGCATGCAGCTGACTCTGTGGGGAATGAAACGTGGAATCCTTCTTCTAAAAAAAATACCCACAAATGCGATGAGAAATTGCACCCAAGATTGCTCTGGTTAGGTTATGAGTTCGCCTTTAAAAGTATTTGCACAACAACAAAAGAAACATCTTTATTTATTGATACATTAATGATCAGAACATTTATGATCTTTAATAAATGAAATAGAACTTTGGAATTTAACATAAAGTTTCCTTAAGAGAGGAAATGCCCTGGAGGTTTTATTAAATAGCTAAAAATTTGATTGTCATAGCAAATAACTACTTCTCTTATTTCCATGAGATATGGGTGTTGCTGGTACGCCTGGCATTTTTTTGCCCATTTCCAATTGTCTTTGAACAGAGGGCATTTCAGAGGGCAGTTAAAAGTCAACTGCATTGCCATCGATCTGGAATCTCATAGGCCAGGCTGAAATGTTAGATTTCTTTCCCTAAAAGGACAATAGTGAACCAGATTTGTTTTTACAATTATTCATTGTAGTTTTGTGGTCAACAGAATTGAGATTAATTTTATATTCCAGATTTGTTTTAACACTTGACTTTGAATTCCAACAGCTGCCATATTACCTTTTGAACTTGTGTCAGAGTTGTACAACCCAGAAATTGACCCTTTGGTCCAACTCATCCATGCCAAACAGATATCCTAAATTAATCTCATCCAGCATTTGGTTCATATTCCCCTCAACCCTTCCTATTCATATACCCATCTAGATGCCTTTTAAAGGTTGTAATTGTACCAGCCTCTACCACTTTCCTTGGTAGCTCATTCCACACACACATCACTCTCTGCATTAAAACGTTGACCCCGAGGTTCCTTTTAAATCTTTCCCCTCTCACCTTAAATCGATGCCTTCTCGTTATGGGCTCCCCTACACTCGAACAAAAATCCTTGGTTACTCCCCCTACTCATGCCCCTCATAATTTTATAAACCTCTATAAGGTCACCCCTCAGTGTCCGACGCTTCAGAGAAAAAAAGCCCCAGCCTATTCACCTTCCCACTGTTATTCAAACCCTTCAACCTGTGTTGTCTTTGTAAATCTGTTCTGCACCGTTTCAAGTTTAAGAACATCTATCCTGTAGCAGGAAGACCAGAACTGAACACACTATTCTAAAAGTGGCCTAACTAATGTCCTGTACAGTTGCAACATGATAACCATTATCCTGTAGCTCTAGATGACAAATCCAATTAATTTGCCTCCATCTCTTCCTCTTCTCTACCACCTTAAAGGAAATCTCCCATTGAAGTTGAAATGTGACCCATATCTACCAATGGAGCTACATTTGTGAACAGGATTGAAACTGACATTTTTAAAAAAAATGTTAGTCTTAATGATCAGCTTCTTACAAAATTAAGTGCATTTAAATGTGCATGAAGTTTTAGAACTATTACCTGTACTCCAAAGAAGTTGAGCTCAATTTGAAGGGTCTGATTCAGCAGTTGCAAAGGGCCATAACTGATCATCGTTGTGCTTTTAATCAGGGTTAGTGGTCAGCCGTGAGTTTTTGTACAAGGTCAGCATCAGGTGAAATCAATTTTGCACCAGTAAAGTTTTAGAAACTCAGTTTTGCCTTGACTTTAGTGCTTGTGACTCAGCTCAGTACTGTTTATGAATGGTGTGAAGATAATGTTTTCCCAATGTGTTCTTGAAATCATTAACGATATCAATCTGTAAACAATTGTAATTGTCATTCAAGATGATTTCATGCTCTTGCTGGGACACTGGTAAACTTTAAAATAATGTGTCGAAAATAAGACCCTAATACAGTAAATAAAGAGCTTTTATTCCATCAGCATTCCCTCAGTACCTTGTTATTAGATTTGATTCTGTGCTCAAGTCTTTGAGAAGGAATGAATCTACAAGTTTGTGACTCAGCACGAGAGAGTGGTACTGCTGAACCACAGTTGACACTATACGTACATAAATAATACTGTTATGATCCCTGTAGAGATTATGAATTTGACAAAAAATAAATTTGAACATTCAGTTAATATCGTAAAGGACAAACCAAGAAGATTTTATACTTTATGATCTTTCCTGTAATACTGCACTAAAAGCAGTATTGACTAAATGTTATTTTTGGACACAAGTTACTTTTAAAACACAAAAGGTTTTATTTTTCCCCATTTTTACTTGTGGCACACCAAACTCCCACCCACCACCTTGAACATTTACTCCCTCCATCACCAACATACAGTGACAGCAATGTGTGGCATCTACAAGATGCAACAAATCACCCTGACAGCATCTTCTAGATACATCATTCTAGTTGGCAGAGGGCAGCTGATGCATGGCAACACCACCTGCAATGTCCCCTGTCAGCCAAACATCAACTGCTTTGCCAATGCTCCGTTGTGATTCAGTCAAAGTCCTGGAATTTCCTGCCTAACACCATTGGGTGTCATGATTTGGAGGTGCCGGTGTTGGACTGGGGTGTACACAGTTAAAAATCACACAACACCAGGTTATAGTCCAACAGGTTTAATTGGAAGCACACTAGCTTTCGGAGCGACAAAATCCTCACCTGACGAAGGAGCGTGCTCCGAAAGGTAGTGTGCTTCCAATTAAACCTGTTGGACTATAACCTGGTGTTGTGTGATTTTGTTTGTGGGTGTGTGTGTTTTTTTTTACACTCCTACTCTCATGTGGAGAGTAGATGCACCCACCATTACCTTCTCAAGGGCAATTAGGGACAGGAAATAAATGCAGACCAAGACAATTATACCCAGGTCCAGTGAAAGAGATTTTTTAAGTGATACTCCTGGACTGATAGGTGCAGTTTGACACTTAATTAGCACATAAGACAACTTTATAGTGCAAGAAGATGAGGAAACAAGTCATAATCTCAGTGCACAAACAATCAAGTTCCAGGCAGAAACTCAGGAATTTGAAAATGTTTCATTTCAGTAAAACAGGTTGATGCTCCATGTCGTTAAAATGCTGAAAAGTCAGCATAATTGTTGAGTTTACATAGTGAGATATTGTAAGATAAAATTGCCTTAGTCCCAGAGGATGATTGGGCTGCTCTCTCAGAGAGATGACTGGTGGTGTGGTGGTGGTTTAATTAAAGGTTGAGAGGGAGAGTCCTTCATGTTAATCTCAGTCAGTGCAAGAATTGAACCTGTGCTATTCATATCACTCTGCATCGCAAACTAGCCATCATAAAACTTCAAACAGTCTCAAAGAAATTTCATTTGAAATGCAATGTCTATTATTGTACATTGTAGAAGTAGTGAGTGGATAATTAAAATTCAACAATGATTTCAAAATCATTTCATTCATTGCAAATAGAATGTTCTTCAAAGCTAAACAATGAGATTGCAACTTTTTTCCCTGTTAGGCAATCATGTAAGGCAGGTTTGTTGGGTAAATTGTGCCAAATCTCAGTCTTTTTAGGGAGTGTGTAAGTGGAGTCTGCACTGATAAATTTCAGGTCAGGAGGTTATTTAAGTGGTATGCCTTCTCTTGAGGAGATTACCTCAGCTAGTAGGAATGACAGATAAGGTGCTTGGACACCAACCATTCAAAATATTGCAGTCTGTTTCTGAAATTGTTAGATATAAATAACTTGGGAAATCGTGGGGAAAGAAAACACAAATACTTACAGATCACAGCAAACTGGGGAAAAAAAAGGCAAAGAAGCTAAACTCTATGAATACAAACCATTTGGGAATTACAAATACAGAAAGAAGAAACTAGATGCAGACAAGGCACAACAGCTATTCTCTCCCTTTAATGAAGCAAGATTAAAGCAGGTGGGATAAATAAGATCTCTCTCTCTCAGCTGCAAGGAACTAAAGTGAAGTGCTAATTAACCAATTTGGTCACAACTGACAGCACAAAAACTGGCCATAATTCAAGATTGATTCGTTTTTCTATTTCATGCCTAATTGTTCTGCCCAGAATCTCAGGAGCAACTGTCTTAATGTTCCCTTGATGCAAGTGTCTAATTAATGTCAGAGAACTGAATTTAACTGAACTGGGCTTTTGTTTCTGTCACACAAACAATCCTTGAAGGCAAATTTGGGAGTTGTTTTAACCCCCTCTTCCCCCGAATGGGTGAAGTGGAATGCCATAATGTTAAAACACTCAAACCTGAACCTGTTTCAACTTGCATACATCCTACCAGTAAAAATGGATGGGGCCAGATAACCAACATGCTCCCAGGTTGTTCATTTAATCAGCTTAATGACACCTCCACTGTTTCACCTTGAGTTGAAACTGAAGGCTAATTTTCTGGTCTTTTGAAAATCGAGAAGCTGAAGGGAAGTGAAGGCTAGATCAGGCTCTGTGTTGCTCTCCACCACTGCTGGTGGATCCAGGAGGGTTTTTTAAAATTCATTTATGGGATGAGGACACCATAGCATTACTTGCCTGCATTACCCAGAGGGCAGTTAAATGTCAACCACATTGCTGTACGTCTGGAGTCACATGTTGGCTAGATCAGGTAAGGATGGCAGATTCCTTCCCTGTGGACTTTAGTGAACCAGATGAGTTTTTCTGACAATCAACAATTGATTCATAGTCATTATTAGACTCTTAATTTCGATCTTATTGACTTCAAATCCCACCGTCTCCCATGGCGGGATTCAAACCCGGGTCCCAAAACTTTACCTGGGTCTCAGGATTAACAGTCCATTGGTAATGCCACTTGGCTGTCACCTCTTAATCATGAACAGATTATCTGACCATTACCACGTTACTGTGTGTGGGCGCTTGCTGTGCACAGCGTGGCTGCTCGATTTCCCACTTAAAAAAATGACCGCATTTCAAAAGTACTTTAATTGGTTACAAAAGTACTTTAAGATGTTATATATTATATACATGCAAGGATTTGTGTTTGTTAGTCACACGGTTGGAATGATCTATCTAAATTATGCGCTGTATTCTCACTAATGCTCTTTATTCACTGTTGTTCGATGGTGCTTTGACAGATACTCTATTGATCGTAACACTGACTTGGAGAGAATATTTAATATGGATGCCAACACTGGAGACATTACAATTGCTAAAAGGCTGGACCGGGAGACAGCAGGATGGCATAACCTCACCGTGATAGCAATGGAAGCAGGTAGATGACATTTATCAGATCAACTTGCTTTTCAATGGCTTTTGTTTAATGGAAAGGATGAAAGAGTCATTTGTCTGGTCATGGTTTACATGCTGAAAATGTTTTGAGCCACACTGATATATGACATAGGGCATCTGAACAGAGGAGCCCAGCTTGAGAACATAAAAAACAAGGATGGAATAATGGGGAATAATACATACAAAGGTTAAAGGTTAATCCAGTCCACGGGAATTTGCAGGAGGTGAAGGGATGGATGCAGGGGTTAGAGTCAGAAAGGAAATTGGAAAATGGGCTGTTCTTCACCTTTCCAGCTCCCTGTAATTCTGTCAGGCACAGAGGCGATTGAGGATGAGTGCCACCAGTCTGCCAATTGAAAGTCACTGAAGGGTGGCACCGGACTGGTGCTGGTATGTCACCAGTAGTAGGTTTGCCAGATGTCCCATGGACAGACTATCAAGTGAAAACTGGCAGTGCCCTGTGGACTCCGGAGTGGGGTGGTGGTTTGTGGTATTTGGATGTGATGGACAGCGTAGCGAGCTGTTATTTAGTTCTGGGATTTCTTGGTGGTTTCTCCTGGCTGGCTACAGTACCAGCAGCAACCTTCTCTTCCACAGAGCCTTTTGACTGTTCAGTTGTTCCGGGAGGCAAGTCCTCAGCCTTCGAGTGGCTGACACCTTAAATGTAAAACAATTAATTGCATCTTGAGCAGAGATTGCACTGGGACCCCTGGAAGCAACCACAGTAGAGTTACCCCAATTTCCAGCCTGCTGTAAGGGCCATCTCCATCATTAAATTCAACCCAAGTAACCAATGTAACACAGTGTGAGAAAAGCTAACATTCAGTGTTGGATAAATTAATTCAAAGGATAGGGTGTAAGCTTGAGTTTTGAAGCCTTCATGAGTTTGTTGAGCAAAGAGTTAAATATTTAGATCTCTCTCAGAGACACATTATCGAATGTTCCATTATGCAGCCTTGTGTTTCCATTTCTTTTTTACATTGCCACAGTTTTTGTCAAATGTGTCAAGTTCCACAGATGTATCTAATAATGCCAATAAGCATTGACATTGTGACTAGTATCTCACATCCAAACAGTTACCTTACCAATTTTCCACAGTTTTGCATTCCAAACAGGGCAGTACAAGTTCACATCCCTGAAAGTAACATTGCTCTTAAGAATGAACTTGTTGAGGCAAGTATTTATTTCTCAGCAGTTTATTTTTGCTTTCATGTCTTTACTTCCTCTTAAGTGATAATCATCTACGCCACCAAGAATAAAACTCCAATTGTACATTGCGCTTGGTGCATCTTGTATTTTGATATAGGACTTTGAATGTTAGGTATGGTAGAGATCTTTAAAATTATGAAACGAGTTATTGAGGTAGATGCGGAGAAATGTGAAGTAAACTGGTGACGACAGGCATAAGGAGAAGGTGAGGACTGCAGATGCTGGAGATCAGAGTAGAGAGTGTGATGCTGGAAAAGCACAGCAGTTCAGGCAGCATCCGAGGAGCAAGAGATTCAATGTTTCCAGCACAAGCCTTTCATCTTGATGAAGGGCTTATGTCTGAAATAGCGACTCTCCTGCTCCTCGCATGCTGCCTGACCTGCTGTGCTTTCCCAGCACCAGACTCTTGACCACAGGCATAAGACAGTCACAAATTAATCCAGATAGAAATTCATGGGACACGTCTTCACCCAGCGCATTGTAAGAACATAAGCGAGACACATTTGGATAAAAGCATTTTGGGGTAGGTTGGGTAGGCACATAAGGAAGAAAATGTTAGAGAAGAAAGACTGGGGGAATTTTAATGTAGAACTTAAACACCAGAATGGGTGGGTTTGGATGATCTGTTTCTCTTCTGTAAATTCTATGTAATAGCTTTCTACTGCTGTTATTTCTTTTGCACTTTGCATTCTATGCCAGTGCTGTACATTTCTTTTGTGCTTGTTAAATGTTATTTTAATAATTCTATTTCCTGGCTAGCATTCTGTCAGACTGCATTTGAATGCATAGAGGTGGGTGACTTTGAATGAAATAACTGACCCATGGTTCACTTCAGCATATCTCCTTACGCCAAACAATTTCTGTTTAATACACACAATGCTCCTATAACATCTGGTCCGTGGCAACTAATCCATTTTTCTCATTTCATCCATGCAGTAAAAATGAATTTCAGAATAGTCGAAAGACAGAATTTCATTTTGAGAGAGAGAGAGAGAGAGATTATGTTTAACTTTCACCACTAGAGGGTGATCTCTCACACTTTGCTCATAGCTTATTACACCCAGAGAAATGTCAACATGAAGTATTTTTCTTAATTGCAGTCCTTGATTATATAAAGGGGTTTTTTTTATATATGGAACAGATTTCATAGATCCCTGATTACTTTGTACTCTGTGCACATGCAGCGTAGATCTCGACCATAGAATGCTCTACAGTTTGAGTGACGTGCATTAATCTGTTGGTTTTCACTGTTGAGTGATGGTTCAAAAGAGATATCCATGAATGTCAAATGAAGATAAAACAAAATTCAGTTGCATGCTTTGGGCCCTGACAATGTTGTGGCAAAGGTTCTGAAGACTTGAACTTCAGAACTTGCCGCATACCTAAACACTCTCTTCCAGTACATGTACAACACTGGCATCGACCCAGGAGTGTGGAAAATTACCCAGGTACATTGTGTAGACAAAAAAGAGGTCAAATTCACCCTGGCCAAAACCCCCTGCCTCATCCGTCGATCATTTTAAAGCGGTGGAGAGTGTCACCAACAGTCCTATCAAGCAACACCTGCCTCATGGCAGCCTACTCAACCCTGCCCAGAGTTTGGGTTCCGCCAAGGCCACTCAGCTCCTGACCGTATTGAAGCGTCAGTTCAAACTTGAGCAAAAGCTGAATTCCAAAGATGAGGCATGAGTGACAGCCGTTGACATCAAGACCACATCTTGACTGAGTGTGACATCAAGGAGCCCTGGCAAAACTGGAATCAGTGGGAATCTGGAGAAAACTCTCTGCTAGTTGGAGCCATACCTGGCACATAGGAAGATGCTTGTGGTTGTTGGAGATCTGTCATCTCAGCTCCAGGACATCTCTGCAGGAGTTCCCCAGGGTAGTGTCATAGGCCCAACCATCTTCATTAATGACCTGCCCTTTGTCAGAAGGTCAGAAGTAGGGATGTTCATGATGAATGCACAACATTCAGAACCATTCATGACCTGTAAAGTACAGAAGCAGTTCACATCCAAACACAGTAAGTCATGGTCAATATCCAGGCTTGGACTGACAAGTAGCAAGAAACATTCATGGTGTGCAAGTGTCATACAATGACCATATCCAACACGACCATTACTTGTTGACATTCAATGGCTGAATCTTCCACTGTCAACATCCTGAACATTATCACTGACCAGAAACTGAACTGAGCCAGACACACAAATACAGTGAATAGATCAGAGGCTAGGAATTCTGTAGCAACAAACTTACCTTCTGACTCCCCAAACTTGTCTACAATTTATGAGACAAAAGGCAGTAGTGAGATACTCTAGATGAATGTAGCTCCAAAAACACTCAGCTCTGACTTACTCGCTGCATGTGCAGACCGGCACGGTGGCTCAGTAGTTAGCACTGTTGCCTCACAGCACCAGGGTCCCGGGTTTGATTCCAGACTTGGGAGAATGTACAAACTCCACATAGATATTCTCCCCGTGTCTGCGTGGGTTTCATCCGGGTGCTTCGGTTTCCTCCCGCGTTCCAAAGATGTGCAGGTTAGGTGAATTGGCCATGCTAAGTTGCCCATAGTACTAGGTGCATTACTCAGTGGGGAATGGGTCTGGGTGGGTTGCTCTTCGGTGGGTCGGTGTGGACTGGTTGGGCCAAAGGGCCTGTTTCCACACTGTAAGGAATTAGATTAGGTTAGCTACAGGATGGAAACAGGCACTTCGGCCCAAGTCCACACCGACCTTCCAAAGAGTAACCCACCCAGACCCATTCTCCATATTGACCCCTGACTATGGGCAATAGGAGTGGAAGTATGGGCATTCTAACCATCGAGTCCACTCCATCTTTAGTCATGGCTAATGGGCATTTCAACTTCACTTCCCGTAGCCCTTAATTCCTTGTGAGATCAAGAATTTAGCAATCCCTGCCTTGAAGATATTTAACATCCCGGCCTCCACTGCTCTCCGTGGCAATGAATTCCACAGGCCCACCACTCTCTGACTGAAGTAATGTTTCCTCATTTCCATTTTAAACTGACCCCTTCTAATTCTAAGGCTGTGCCCATGGGTCCTAGTCTCCCCGCCTGACGGAACCAACTTCCCAGCATCCACCCTTTCCAAGCCATGCATTATCATGTAAGTTTCTATTAGATCTCCCCTCAACCTTCTAAACTCTAATGAATACATTCCCAGGATCCTGAGTCATTCATCATATGTTAGGCCGACCATTCCAGGGATCATCCGCTGCACATGCTCCAGTGCTAGTATGTCCTTCCTGAGGTGTGCGGCCCAAAGTTGGACATAGCATTCTAAATGGGGCCTAACCAGAGCTTTATAAGGTCTCAGAAGCACAACGCTGCTTTTATATTACAACGCTCTTGAGATAAATGACAACATTACATTCGCTTTCTTAATCACGGACTCAACCTGCAAGTTAACCTTTAGAGAATCCTGCACTGGCACTCCCAGATTCCTTTGTACTTCAGCTTTATGGATTTTCTCACCATTTAGAAAATAGTTCATGCCTGTATTCTTTCTTCCAAAGTTTAAGACCTCGCATTTTGCTCACATTGAATTTCATAGCCATTTCTTGGACCACTCCTAAACTGTCTAACTTTTTCTACAGCTTTCCCACCTCCTTAGTATTACCTGCCTGTCCACCTAACTTTGTATCATCAACGAATTTCCCCAGAATGCCCCCAGTCCCTTCATCCAGATCATTAATTATAAAGTGAACAGTTGGGGCACCAACACTGAACCCTGCAGGACATGACTTGACACTGGCTGTCATTCCAAAAGCGAACCTTTTATCCCAACTCTCTGCCTTCTGTCAGACAGCCAATCCTCAATCCATGTCAGTAGATAACCTTGGAGACCATGGGTCTTCACCTTACTCAGCAGCCTCCCCTGACGCACGTCATCAAAGGCCTTTTGGAAGTCTAGATAGATAGCATCCACTAGGTTTCCCTGGTCTAACCTACTTGTTACGTCTTCAAAGAATTTGAAGGTTTGTCAGGCACAACCTCCCCTCACTAAATCCATGCTGACTTGTTCTAATCCAACCCTGCTCTTCCAAGAATTTAGAAATGTCATCCTTAACGATGGATTCTAGAATTTTATCAGCAATGGAGGTTAGGTTAATTGGCCTATAATTTTCCATCTTTTGTCTTTCTTGAACAAGGAGGTTACAACAGCGATTTTCCAATCATCTGGGACTTTTCTTGACTCCCATGACTTTGGACACCATCCAGGACAAAGCTGTCTAGACTGACACTTTTTGCTCCTATTTCCAAGTGTCTTATCACTACCTCCGCTGCTCAGTCTGATCAACATGCACCATCAATGAGATGCAAATCAGAAATTCACAAAAGCCTCTTAAACAGCATCTTCCAAATCCACAGCTACAATCCAGGAGGACAAGGACAAAAGATTCATGGAAACACCACAACTTGCAGTTTCTGTCTAAGTCAGCCATCTTTCCGACTTGGAAATCCCTCACGGTTCCTTCACTGTCTCTGGGTCCAAATCTTGGGACTACCTTCCTAATAGCATTGTGCACATGCCTACACCAAATGGGCTGCCGTAGTTCAAGGAAACAGCTCACCACCACCTTCTCAAGGGCAAACAGTGATGAACACAAATGCTAGCCTTGCCAACGAAATGGACATATCAAAAAGTAATATAAAAACCTCCATTCTGAATTTCCCTGCCAACAAATACTATCATTGCACTTAAAAGATAACTTCCAATAAAAGGTTTGAAAAGATAACCTGCACTTGTGCAAATTAAGATAGCAGGACATATTGCATCAGGATATATGTTGAGAAAGACAAGGTGATCTTTAAAATTCAAAAATCAAAACCATAATCATGAGTCTATGATACCCAGGAGGAAATATATCCAGCTCATGCAACAGTCTGAAGTAAATATACTCTTAGATTTCAAACTGGATTTTGGATGTGTGTCTGGTTTATAAAAAAGCACAGTCCTTTTTTTTAATTCTCAAGCAGAGCTCTGACATTAATTCACCTAACTGGCAATCTAACAGAACAGTTTCTGTGTAGTGTTTATGTCTAATCTTAGAGTTATAGAGTCATACGACATGAAAACAGACCCTTCAGACCAACCAGTCCATGCCAAACATAATCCCAAACTAAAGTAGTCCCACCTGCTCACTGCTGGTCCATATTCCTCCAAACCTTTCCTATTCATTGCTTATCCAAATGTCTTTTAAATGTTGTAACTATGCCAGCATCCACCATTTCCTCAGGAAGTTCATTCCACAGACAAACCACCCTTTGTGAAAAAAAAATTGTGCCTCATTTCTTTTTAAAAGTTCTTTCCTCTCATATCAAACATGGCCCCGTAGTCTTGAAATCCCCTGTCCAAGGGAAAAGACAACTACCGTCACCATGGGTGGCACGGTGGCTCAGTGGTTAGCACTGCTGCCTCACAGCATCAGGATCCCAGGTTCAACTCCAGCCTCGGGTGACTGTCTGTGTGGAGTTTGCAGATTCTCCCCATGCCTGCGTGGGTTTCCTTCGGATGCTCCGATTTCCTCCCACAGTCCAAAGATGTGCAGGTCAGGTGAATCGGCCATGCTAAATTGCCCATAGTGTTAGGTGCATTAATCAGAGGGAAATGAGTCTGGGTTGGTGTGAACTGGTTGAGCCGAACGGCCTGTTTTCACACTGTAGGGAATCGAATCAACCGTATTCTTGAAATGTGCAAAGCCACTGGAAAATGACATCATTCCAAGGCCATTAATTCATGTTTGTTGAAATAGCAGACTGTTTAGATTTATGATAATCAAAGAGAATCTTCAAAGAGATTTCAATGGGATGTTGTAGTTGACAAAGGTGCTCACTAGAGCTTTATAATGAGGCAACTTGCAAATTCGCCATCAGAAAACGGTGACATTATGAAACAGGCAGTACAATTTGTCCATTTGGTATGTTTAAAAAAAAGGACTGAAGAAATCTGAAAGAAAAACAGAAATTGCTGGAGAAACTCAGTGGGTGTGACAGCATCTGTGGAGAAAAGGTAGAGTCAATGTTCTGAGTCCAGTTCTGAAGTGTCACTGGACTCAAAATATTAATTGTTTTTTTCTCTCTCCTTAGATGCTGCAAAGTGAGAATTTTATGATTAAGATCTTGTTAGATCATAGGTCAGTGTGAAGTGGAACTAAGTTTGCATTAGGATATGAGCAGCAAGGTATTGGTTGTGCTAAAGTCTCTGGGATGAGGAGCAGGCAGGCCTGCAAGCTTATGCTAATGTAATGTTGTGCTTATTTTCAATTGTATTTACTTTGAAGGAATGAATGTGCAGATTTTGGGGGATGATTTCTTTGAAAGCATTCATAAATGGTTGGTTGGGACAGCATTTAATGCCTATCGCTAGTTGGAAGGCGGTGGTAAGCTGTTTTCTTGACTGGAGCACATTTGTACTAGGTGTAACCACAATGCTGTTTGGGAGTGTGTTCCCAGATTTTGATCCAGTGACACTGAAGGAACGGTAATGTATTTCCAAGTCAGGATCGTGAGTGGCTTGGAGGGAACTTGCAGCGGATGGTGTTCTGATGCATCTGCTACCCTTGTCCTTTTCAATGGTAATGATTATAGGCTTGAAATACGTTGTTGGAAAAGCGCAGCAGGTCAGGCAGCATCCAAGGAACAGGGAATTTGACGTTATGCCCGAAACGTCGAATTTCCTGTTCCTTGGATGCTGCCTGACCTGTGCTTTTCCAGCAACACATTTTCAGCTCTGATCTCCAGCATCTGCAGACCTCACTTTCTCCTTGAAATACGTTGTCTCAGGACTCTTGATCAATTTCTGCAGTGTGTCTTGGACATGTTACACACTGCTGCTATTAAGGGTTGGTGGTGGAGGGAGTGGATGCTGATGGATGTGGTGCCAGTCAAGCAAGCTGCTTTGTCATGGATGGTGTAAAGCTTCCTGAGTGTTATTGAAATTGCGCTCAGCCAAGCAACATTCCTGATTTGTACCTTGTAGGTGGTAGGTAGGCTTTGTGGAGTCAGAAGGTGTGTTTGATGCAGATTTCTAGCTTCTGACCTGCTCTTGTAGCTACAGTACTTATATGGCTAGTTCACTTCAATGGTAACCCCTAGGATGTTGACAGTGGGAGATTTAGCAATGATAATGCCATTGAAAGTCAAGGGCGAGTGGTTAGATACTGTCTTTAAGAAGTCACTTCCTCTAGAGAGTTCATTTCTGGTGAAGCACCTGGCTTCCAGTAAATAATCACGAGGCCAAGTTGTTTGGAAAATAAACAGCAGAAAAACAAGAGTTCAACAAAAAAGCTGATAATAGTGGTGAGTGATTTCTAGTTGTGACTGGTCTTAACCGAGGTTTTGTGTTCTTAAATGTATCTGGTTGAAGACCAAGGAACCTTCTTTTCCACCAATGTACACTTGAAATTCAGCATGTTATAGTGAATTAAGCATCTTGGATAGCCATGCTGAGAATAGAGAAAGCTGTAGATTTAAGACTCCAGAGTTGGAGAGTTTCAGGAGAGTGCTCACCTGAGATGGTTATACTTAAAAAGGTCAGCTCGTGTTGAACTGGATGTTTACAACTGGGGGATCATTGGAAGAACTTCCAAGGGGAAACCTTACCAGAAGCAAGCAGTAAGTCCAAGAAATGTCAACCTTTGTATTAATTCTCACAGCTGTCAGTTGTTTAACTGTTCAAATTTTAATAATACCTGTCTTGAATTCTGTGGTTGTAAGTCAAGTACATGGATGAGGAAATTTAATTTAAGAAGTTCAGTTTAGAAAATATTAACAGTTCCTTGTACTTTGAAGATCTTTACTTTATCTGCCCCTTTACGATAGTGCAGTTATTAATGTGTGTTGAAAATGTGTTGCTGGTTAAAGCACAGCAGGTCAGGCAGCATCCAAGGAACAGGAAATTCGACGTTTCGGGCCAGAGCCCTTCATCAGGAATGTTATTAATGTGTGTGTTTTTGATTTTTGTTTTGTCAAATTCTTTTGACTAAAATGACAAATCTTGACATTTCATCGTTTTAGTAATAAACTTGTCTTTCAGATTCTTTAAAGAACATTAACCAAGTCTTTTCCAAGATCATAACTTTTAAAAATTCATAAATGATTTCAGTTGTAGACTGTACTTTTGTGATGTTATATTTTCCACATTCTAAGGTAATAAAATACTGTGAAACATCCTTCACAAATAATTTACAAGGCTTGCATTGTTTTTAGAATAGTGCCTTCCTGACTGACTTGTAAGAAACCTAAAACAGACGCATTAGCATTTGGAGGAGGTGGAAGTGCAGAAAAAGAGCCCAATATCTGTTTTGGCAATGACAGTATAATTTAAACTACAGTTACTAATAGATACTAAAAATACCCATGGATTCCATAAACAACCTGCCACTCTACAATTCCACAGATTGAAGCCTAAAGTCCAAAGCACTTTGACATCTATTAGCCCATCTTGTTCCTAATAGGAATGACCAGTGCAACAATATCACCACAATGCATTGGTGTTTCCCTGCACACACCCCCACTCCACCCCCCCACCATCCCCCCAACACCAAAAGCCTTTTCTTTTCCCAACTTAGCTTCTTTTTTTACCCACCCCTCCCCCTCAGGCCATCAAACTTGTCAGATGTGGACCTTTCAGCGCCCCGCAGGATCATAGTTGGCACTGCCAGATGCTGAGCTCTCCTGCTGAGATATACTTTTAATTAAATAATGTAAGAAACATGTGTACTATTTGGCAGGTTATCATTAGGAGTAGATCCAGCTCTGTTCTTATGTCTGCCCTGTAACAAACAAGTTGTTCTTTTAAGATATTGAATCTGGGTCACAGATTACCACCTGGAATTGTTTATTTAAATTACGGTCACAGAACCATCACTGAGTCTAAAGAGGTATTGCTTGTGTGTAACTGTCAATTAATTACAAAACATGTCAGTAAATAAGACTAATATTTATGCAGCACCTTTCATTGCTTGAGAATAATGTAAACCTTTTTATTATTAAATCTTTTTTTAAGTTAAAACTGTATGAAGGGCTACAAAATCCTAAGAGCAAATGTTGAGGGTGATGGATGATAGATTTGTTATGATGCCCACATCCTAGAATGAATGAAAGAATCTGATGTTTAGCTGCATTACATGAAGTTACAGCCTTTGTGTGGGGGTGTCACCAATAATGAAGACTTGGACTAACAGCTGGACAACCCTGAAATGTTAGTAATTAAATGTATGTGCAACCCATTTCTATTTATTTCTTTTGAATGCCAGTACCTGCAGCCTTGGTAACTTGCACCATTTGATGGGAAAGCTCCTTTTGAAGTTGTGCTATTGCCTCTTCATACAGCCTCTAATTGGCTGCAGGAGGGATGGTATTATTGGATCTCACTAAACGCTAAATCAATCTTTCCACATGTCTGCCAGAAAGACTGCAAACCGCAATTCTACCAGAATCCCACACAGTTTTAGGTATAAGGTGCATAATTGCCATTAGATAAAAATAATAGAATTATAGAATTGTGTTAACACAGAACAAGGCTATTCAGGTTATAGTGCCTGCACTGTACATTCTTTGAAAGGTCTGTACAATTAGTCTCTCTCTTTTGCTCCTTTCTCCATAGCCTCTTCCCCTCTTTGAAAGTTATAATTGAATCCAACCCTGCCATCCTTTCAGACAGTGCATTCCAGATCATAAATATTTAAGATGTTAAAAACAATTATCCTTGCCTCTCACATTGTAATGTAATGTTTAAACAACAGAAGAATCTCTCTTTAATATAGATTTTAAAAAAATAAAATGCTGGATATAAAATCATTCAATGAAATGGATGCAATTTGACATTATTGTCACTGCCATATGTGGCCCTGGGCAGACAGCAGATGGTATCTGTATTGGAACAGACTTGAGTGGTTGTGAGAAAGAGCAAATGATATCACCATAGCTGTGTGTGTGGTGAATGAGTTAAAGTACAACTTCCCTGTCCAAATATATTAATTCAGTTAGCTCAGTAACAGCAATGACTTCACTCCCCCTTTATTGATTGTGAACCGACATTGGTTATTTACCATTTCCTTGTCTTTCTCAGCTTCTGATTTTTGTCCGTATATAAATAAAGCTTGTTTCTGTGCATGGTCACAGAAGGCGGTCCAGCTGTTTTCATTCTTGAAACATTCCCAAAATATCTTGGTCATCTTTCTTGGGGTCTTGATTCTTATCAAAACTCTGATCTTACTGAATGATTCTTGATCCCTTGCATCTGAGAGGCTTTCAGCAACACTCTCATTCAACTTACCTTAGTTGCTAGTATATTTCCCATGTTCCGCACTTGAATCAGTGTAAATATATAATGAATAAGCAAATTGATATGAGTTGGAAAGGCATGAGTGATTGACTTGCAGCAAAATTATAACACAATTGTTATTCCTCTCCTCATGCAAGTGGTATTTCCTTCAAAACACAATTTCTAATGGGACAAAATGAGCTTGGTCATTTGTATAATTGCAAAGAGACCAAGTATGTTCAAATAAATTCAAGATAATTAATGGAAGATAAATTAAAATTTCCACTTTAAAGACAGAAAAGATTTTGTCAGTCATCTATGATAATACAAATGGCTTTGTTAGAATAGGTCACTTTGATGGGTTAAATATCCTTTCTTTATTCATTTCTATCTTAAGGAAGGCAATTTAATTCTTCCTTTTGTGGATGTTTTTGAACAACTAGAAGATTTTTTTTAACATATGGGGAAAGGAAGGGCAAAGTATGAAAAAAATAAATAGAATGGAAAACTCAGGAGAGGTTATTAAAGTCTTAAGAACTCACAATAAGACAAACTGTTTGGAAAGGGTTAGAAATCTAACTTCAAGCACATTAGATAAAGGGATGACAATAAGAAGAGGGATGGTGTTGTATCTGAATGCACGCAATATACAAAATAAGGTAAATGAGCTTCTGGTGCAGACTGAAGTTGGCGGTATGATGGGGTGGACAACACAGAGACGTGGCTGCAAGGGGATCAGGACTGGGAGCTAAATATCCAAGGATATGTTTTCCTATTGAAAAGACAGGCTGGTGGGCAGAAGGAGTGGGTTGTCTTGTCAGTAAAAAAAAAAGAAATTAAATCAATAACATTAAACGAAGTACAGTCAGATGATGTAGAATCTGTATGGGGAGAGTTGAGGAACCACAAAATTGAGGAAACCATAATGAGAGTTATCTTCAGGCCTCCAAACACTAGTCAAGATGTTGGGCACAAGATACGCAAGGTTCCAGCGATCATGGGGGATTTCAAAATGCAGGTGGATTAGGAAAATTAGGTTGGTAGTGGATCGCAAGGAAAGAAATTTATGGAATGTCTATGAGATGATCTTTTGGAGCAGCTTGTGGTGGACAGGGGGAACAGACAATTCTGGATTTAGTGTTGTGCAATGAGCCAGACTTGATAGTTGAAGGTGAAGGAACCGTGAGAAAGCAGTGACAGTAATATGATAGAATGTTCTCTGCAATTTGAAAGGGAAACGCTGGAATCAGACATAATGTTATGATCGTTGAATAAAGGCAAATGCAGAAGCTGAATTGTCTGGGAGGGGAGCTTGGTGGAAAAGATGGGGAACAGGAAAGGCAGGGGTTTCTGGGAGTAATTTGAGAGAGACAGCATAGACTCATCCCCAGGAAAATGAAGCATACTATAGGGAGGATGAGGTAACTATAGCAGACAAGGGAAGTCAGAGACAGCATGAAAACAAAGAGAAAGCACATAATGTCGTGAAGTGCAGTGGAAAGCTAGAGAATTGGGAAGTCTACAAAGACCTACAGAGCAAATCAAAGAGGGAGAAGATTAAAATGTGAGGATAAGCTAGACAGTAATATAAAAGAAGATTGTAAGAGTTTCTTTAGATATATCAAGAGCAAAAGAGAGGCAAAAATGGACACTTGGCTGCTGGAAATAGACACTGGAGAAGTAGGAATGGGGAACAAAGAAATTGTGAAGAATAGCCCATACCTCTATTCTTCCTACCTTGTGTCAGTCTTCACAGTGGAAGACATGAGTAACATCCCAAACAATTTAAGAGAGTCGGTGGGTGGGGATGTGATCAGAGGTGAATATGGTGACCATCACCAAGGAGAAGGTACGAGAAAAACTGAAAGGTCTAAAGGTGGATAAATAATCTGGACCAGATGGGCTACACCCCAGAGTTCTAAAGGAGATAGTTGAAGAGATAGTGGACGTGTTCGTGCTGATCTTTTAGGAATCACTGGAGTCAGGAATGGAAAAATGCTAATTTAACCCCACCCCCCATTTAAGAAGGGAGTGAGGCAAAAGAATTCCTGAAATTTAGAGGCTGACTAGCCTGACCTCGGTCGTTGGTAAGATTTTGGAATCCATTGTGAAGGATGAGATTTTCTGTCTTGGTACATGGTAAAATATGGTAAAGTCAGCATGGTTTCAGCAAAGGAGGTCATGCCTGACAAATCTATTAGACTTCCAGAAGGCTGCTGAGTCAGATAAGAGCCTATGGCGCAAGAGGCAAGGTGCTACCATGGATAGAAGATTGGCTTTCTGATAGAAAGCAGAGAGTGGGGATAAAAGAATCTTTCTCAGAATGGAAGCTGGTGACTAGTTGAGCTCCGTGAGGGTCAATGTTGGGACCACAACTTTTCACTTTAAAAACATAATGATCTAAATGAAGAAACTGAGGGTGTTCTGGCTAGGTTTGCAGATGATGCGATGGTAGGTAGAGGGGCAGTAGCATTGAGGAGGTGGGGAGGCTGAAAAAGGATTTGGACAGGTTAGGAGAGTGGGTAAAGAAGTGGCAGATGGAGTACAACATGGGATAGTGTGGTAGGAATAATAGAGGCATGGACTATTTTCAAAATATGGACAAAATTCAGAAATCTGTGGTGCAAAGAGATTTGGAGTCCTAGTCCAGGATTCTCTTCAGGTTAATTTGCAAGCTGAGTCAGTAGCTAGGAAGGTAAATGCAATGTGTTGGCATTAAGGTTAAAAGGATTAGAATATAAAAGCAGGGATGTACTTCTGAGGCTTTTTAAGGCTCTGGTCAGAACATAGTTAGAATATTGTGGACAATTTTCAGGGGCATATCTCAGGAAGGATGTACTGGCTCTGGAGCAGGTCCAGAGGAGGTTTACAAGAATGGTCCCAGGAATGAAAGGCTTAACATATGAGAAAGATTTGAGGACTCTGGGTCTACACTCACGGGTGTTTAGAAAGATGAGGGGGTATCTAATTGAAAGTTACAAAATACTGAAAGGCCTGGATAGTGTGGACATTGGGGAGATGATTTCATTAGCAGGAAAAACTACGACCTGAGGACACAGCCTTAGAGTAAAGGGAAGACCTTTTAGAACGGAGATGAGGGGACACTTCTTCAGCCAGAGAGTGGTGAATCTATGGAATTCATTGCCAGGGAAGGCTATGGAGACCAGGTCATTGAGAAAATGTAAGACAGAGATAGATAGGTTCTTGATTGTCAAGGCAAAAAAAGGTTACGGTGGTAGGGGGTGGGGGGAAGTGGGGAGGTCAGGGAGAAAGCAAGAGAATGGGATTGAGAAACTTGCCATCCATGATTGAATAGTGGAGCAGACTTGATGGGCCAAATGGCCTATTTTCTGCTGCTATATCTTATGATATTATTGAATTGCAAGATGAAACCAAGTTGAGCAAATATTTTACACATAAAACAACAGAGGGATGATGACAAGAATGATTACTCATGCAGTAAACATTAGTGCCCTTGAAGTTTTCTGATTCAGTAACTTGCAATAGGACAGCAGTTCTGAAACTGGGGTCTGCGACAGTGCCAAGAGTGGGTAACATGGCAATTGGTCAGCAGATGCAGTAATTTACTTACCTGGGCTACTCTGTTCTTCCTTCAGTTACCCTTTGTGCTCCTCCTTGACTGTGCCTCTACTCATTCCAGGTTCCTGCTTTCCCTTCAGTGGTGAAGCAGTCACACCCATCTTCATTCATGGGAGGAGGGTGTCGCTGGCTTTGTTAGCATTTATTGCCCATCCCTAATTGCCCAGACTGAAGAGTCAGCCACATGTCTTTGAGTCTGGAGTCACATGTAGATCAGACCAGATAAGGATAGTGTTTTTCTTCCTGAAAGGCATAAAAGTGAACCAAGTGGGTATTTTTTGACAATGGATTTGTGATGATAGTGAGATGATTTGAATCCAAGTCCCCAGGAACTTACCTGGGTTTCTGGATTAACAGTCCAGTGATAAAGCCATTAGGCCAATGCCTGCCCTCACATCTCACTGATATCTTACAGCATCATCACAACACTTCACATGCAACGTTTTTGTGACATGTTCTTCAATGGGGTGATGTCAACATTAGTGACCCCTTTGAAAAGAAGACCTTCATTCCAAGAAATTTGTGAAACATTGCAATAGACTTTTGCATCAGTTTTGGAAAGGATGTAAGTTGGTTGACAAACTCCGGTATTAAATTGACAGTATTGGCTGAATGGAATTTACGTATGTTCTTGCACAAATAAAAACAATCCTGAATGAGAGGTGTGAAAGTGGCATGACAGAATTTGTTTTTCACTATTAGGCGGCAAGGTGGCTCAGTGATTAGCACTGCTGCCTCATAGTGACAGGGACCCAGGTTCGATTCCAGCCCCAGGGGACTGTCTTTGTGGAGTTTGCACATTCTCCCAATGTCTGAGTGGGTTTCCTCCGGGTGCTCTGATTTCCTCCCACAGTCCAAAGATGTGTAGGTCACGTGAATTGGTCATGCTAAATTGCCCATAGTGTTAGGTTCATTAGTCAGGGGTAAGTATTGGGTAGGGGCATGGGTCTGGGTGGGTTATTCTTCAGAGGGTCGGTGTAGACTTATTGGGCCAAAAAGCCTGTTTCCACACAGTATGGATTCTCTAAAAAGAGGGTTTAAATTCACTTGTCAGAGGTATGGAAACCAAGAAGAAATGTTAGAAAATGGCACCAAATGGCAAACAATATTAGGGGAGGCAGATAATACGAGGAGAGGAAATAGTTATTAAACAAAAACAGAAATTGCTGATGAGACTCCGCATGGCTGGCAGCACCTGTGGGAAGAAAGCAGATTTAACATTTCGAGTCCATTGACTCTTCTGAGGTGGAAACAGAGCCATAAGATGTAGGAACAGAAATTAGACCATCCATCCCATCGAGTCCGCTCCGCCTTTCAATCATGTCTGATACGTTACTCAACCCCATTCTCCCACTTTCTCCCAGTAACTCTTGATCCCCTTGATACTGAAGAACCAATCTATCTCAGTCTTAAATATCCTCAATGACCTGGCCTCCAAAGCCTGGTGTGGCAGTGAATTCCATAGTTTCACCATTCTCTGGCAAAAGAAGTTTCTCCATATCTCCATTCCGAAAGCTCTTCCCTTTACTCTGAGGCTGTGTTCTTGAGTCCTAGTCTCTCCCACCAATGGGACCGTTTTCCCAACATCCTCTCTGTCCAGGCCATTCAGTATTCTCTAAGTTTCAATTAGATACCCCCCTATCCTTCTAAACACCATCAGGTATACTCCCAGAATCCTCAAACATTCCTTATATGTTAAGCTGTTCATTCCTGTGATCATTCTCATAAATCTTCTCTGAACACGCTCCAGGGCCAGTACATCGTTCCTGATATATGGAGCCCAAACAGTACACATTACTCCAGACGTGGTCTGACCAGAGCCTTATGGAGTCTCAGAAGTACATCCCTGCTTTTATATTCAAGTCCTCTAAAATTAAATGCCATCATTGCATTTGCCTTCCTAACTACTGACTCAACCTGCAAGTTTACCTTGAGAGAATCCTGGACTAGAACTCCCAAATTGCTTTACACTTCAGATTTCTGAATTTTCTCCCCATTTTGAAAACAGTCCATGCCACTATTTTTCCAAGATGCTGCCTGCTGCAGTGCTCCCATGAGCCTCAGCGCAAGCTCGAAGCATAGCATCTCATTTTTCACTTGCCGACTCAGTGGCCTCTTTGACTCAACATCGAGTGCAATAACTTTACAGCCTGATTCCATCCTTCCATGTTTTTAACCACCCCTACACCACGTTTCTGTTATGACATGGAATAAAAAACTGAAAGCACTACGGATGCTGGAAATCAGGGAATTCTGAGGAAGGGTCACTGAAAATAAATGTTAACTCTGATTTCTCTCCACAGATGCTGCCAGACCTGCTGAGCCTTTCCAGCAATTTTTGCTCTTGTTTCTGTGATGACATGAGTTGCTTTTAGCACAGTCACCCATTCTCACCTACTCATATACCCATTATCACATTATATGGTTTGCATTCAGCACAGCTAACCTAGTTTCTCACTCTTACCTTGTATAATCTTCAGCATCTGCAGTTATTTGTTTCATTCAGTATATAAAGGAAAGTCATAATGTTTAAATTAGGGTTAGTGTGAATGTATGTGGATTTATGATATTACAAAGAAGATTGGTAAATTGCAGATGTAGTTTGCCATGTGGAAATATGGTGAAAACTGTAACATGGACCAAAAAAGGGCAGGACTGGATATTAAATATTTGTGGACACAAACTGTTCAGGAAAAAGTAGGAAAGGAGAAAGAGGTATAACAGCAAAGTTATGGGGAGATGACAGTAATCAGAAAGAGAGTATTCTAGAGGGGTCAAGGATTGAAACTTTTTGGTTAGAGCTAAGGAATAAAAAAAATTTACTTACACTGCATTGTGTATTTTATTGACTGTGAACTAATGGGAAGGGTATCGGGAACAAATTTGCAAGAAAATTGTAGAGAAGCGCAAGAACTATAGTAATAATGGGAAGTAAGCTTTCCCTTGATATTTTTGTATCATCTCACCTCAAAAGTCTGTCAAGGGATAAATCCACTCCTGTCATCCTAAGTTCCACTGCTTATAAAAAAAAACTTTAAAAACATTTCCAGAAAAATTATCTGAAGAGACTTATTCCAAATTATCAGTTTTGATGGTTGTACTGATTCAGTATGGTTAAGAATGAGGTTGGAGGAGTGTATTATTGCTCTAATCCCACTTCTTCCTGTGTGACAACATCAAATAAAAACAAAAGTTCCCAGTTACTGCAATGACCAATTAAATAACTTGCCACGATCAGATTTTAAATTAAGAAAGAATTATCGACTTGTTTTCCTCAATAAATGCAACATTATTTATTTAACAGCCAAAGCTACTCAAATTAAGATGTAAAATTTGCCAACACGTATGCTCTGTAATATGGGATAATGAATGTTAATCCATTGAAATAACACAAAACACATTTTTAGGCACACAACTTCACACACCAGGTAAAAGATAAAGAACAGATTTCTCTGCAGATTGACTTTCAAAGGAAAAAAAAACACTTTGGTCAATGGGTTTTGGATCTTGAGGAATAAGATCAAGTATGGAATCTATCATCTTCTGATCCAGTGGTCTGGTACTCACAGTCAGGTGACTAAATTGATACAGTGGTCTATGAAGTGTTGTCAGATGTAGTTTGCTCATGAAATACAAGATTTAGATGTTGTTTCACTAACTGTTCTAGAAGAACAAACAAGTTACATGCTGAATAAAAGGGATTTTCCAGAAACAGGAAACATCAAAATGGCAACACCTTCCTCACCTCTACCCTCTCCCTTCCCACCCCACACCCCTCACCCTACCCCACAGAATATCAGAACAAGCTCAACAGCCCCTTTCAAACAGCCCCAGGTCTCCATCAAAACAAGCAGTGATTACAAGGTGTGTGATTTCCAAAGAAGTCTCATTCAAAGAAAATGTTCTGATGTCCGCAGTAAAATTTTAATGACCTTTTAAAGAAACTAAATGTTTTTATGTATCTGTCACCATGTTAGATCTTGATCTATCAACCTGACATTCTAACCTCAGGATTAGACAGAGCAACATGGTTGGAATTATATGTGATTTCCCATAAGCCATATTATGTTAATCAATTAGAGCTGAACTGTTCGAGCCCAAAGCACTAATCCTAAAATACCATTTATTAGTCAGAGTCAGATTTTAAACCATAGATTTATGAGAGTTTACAAGAATGTTCTTTTTTTTGTTGAAACCTAAGACAAGAGTGTAGCAAAGTCATCCTATATTTATAAAGGCTTCCATTTATGGTGACGCTTTAATATAGCAAAACTGCCTCAGGAATGTCACAGTACAATCAGCCAAAAGCTGATCCACAGCCAAAGAAATATTGAAGTAGATAATAGGTTTATAAAATCACAAGGAGCATGGATAGGATGAAAATGGGGTGGCACAGTGGTTAGCACTGCTGCCTCATAGCGCTAGGGACCCGGGTTCAATTCCAGCCTTGGGTGACTGTGTGGAGTTTGCATATTCTCCCCATGTCTGCGTGGGTTTCCTCCCACAGTCCAAAGATGTGCAGGTTAGGTGAATTGGTCGTGCTAAATTGCATGTAGAGTTAGGTGCATTAGTTAAGGATAATGGGTCTGGGTGGGTTGCTCTTTGGAGGGTCGGTGTGGACTAGTTGGGCCAAAAAGGTCTGTTTCCACACTGTAGGGAATCTAATCTCATCTAATAGCCAAGGTCTTTTTTTCCCAGAGTAAGGGAGTCCAAAACTAGAGGCATTGCTTGAAGGTGAGAGAGGAAAGACATAAAAGGAATCTGAGAGGCAACTTTTTTTTTACAAAGAGTGTATGGAATGAGCTACCAGAGGGGGTGATTGAGACTGGTACAATTACAACATGTAAAAGGCATCAGGATAGGAATGGTTTACAGGGATATGGGCCAAATGCTGGCAAATGGGTCTACGTTTGTCAGTGTGGACAAGTTGGACTGAAGGGTCTGTTTCTATACTGTAAAACTCTATTACAAGGTAGCCTTTGAGCAGGTTTTGAAGGCAGAGAGAGGCCACAGGTTGAGGGAGGAAATTCTGGGCTTAGAATCTAGATAGCTTAAAGCAGGACTGTTATTGCTGGGGCAAGGGAAGTAGAGGATGCACAAGGATTATGTTTATTTTAGCAATGGAAAGGGATAGGTACATAATGCAGGGCAAGAGTTATTGCTGGGGTAAAGGCAATTATGATGCGATTAGGCTAGATTTAGGATGCATAGGATGGAGAAGGAAACTGCAGGAGATGGGTACAATCGAAATGTGGAGCTTATTCAAGGAACAGCTACTGCGTGTCCTTGATAAAGGTGTACCTGTCAGGCAGAACTGAAGTTGTTGAGCGAGGGAGCTACGGTTTTCTAAAGAAGTTAAATCCCTTACCAAGAGGAAGAAAGAGGCTTATGTTAGGATGAGATGTGAAGGCTCAGTTAGGGCGCTTGAGAGTTAGCCAGGAAAGACCTAAAGAGAGAGCTAAGAAGAGCCAGGAGGTGACATGAGAAGTCATTGGCAGGTAGGATCAAGGAAAGCCCTAAGCTTTCTATAGCTATATCAGGAATAAAAGAATGACTAGAGAAAGATTAGGGCCAATCAAGGACAGTTTGGAAAGTTGTGCATGGAGTCTGAGGAGATACGGGAAGTGCTAAATGAATATTTTTCATCAGTATTCACAGTAGAAAAAGACAATTTTGTCAAAGAGAATACTGAGATGCAGACTACTATTCAAGATAGGATTGAGGTTCACAAGGAGGAGGTGTTAGCAATTCTGGAAATTGTGAAAATAGATAAGTCCCCTGGGCCAGATGGGATTTATCCTAAGAGTCTCTGGGAAGCCAGGGAGGAGATTGCAGAGGCTTTGGCTTTG